>NC_090827.1:60115221-60754085 GCF_028021215.1 Eschrichtius robustus | reverse complement strand
CCTAACAACAACTATTTCAGCTGACAGATGCCTTTGGAAAGTCCACAAGTTAATCACCCAACAGTCTCACCAAAGGCTTTCCCCACACAGCAATAACTGCATCTCCTTCACACCAACCTGTCCCATTGGTGGGCAGCAGGGTTTTTCTCAGTCACTGGGCTTCCTAAGGACCATCCCCTCCTGGATTGTGCCATTTTTCCCAACCCTAAGGTCAAGATACAATGGAGGGGACTCCCATCTCTCCACCACATCCCCGAACTAGAATATCTACTCCCTCCCTGCTTTGAAATTTTCTTCAATACTTCCTCCCCTCCTCTCACTCATCCCCTTCTTCATACAAATTTCTTTCACTGGATTTATATCCTGGTATTCTTAGAAGTGACTCTGCACAGAACTTGCTTATTGGACTCTCTTTATAGATTCTGGAATTTGAAACTGGAGAAAAAAACACAGACATCAACTTTCTCTCTCTTCTCTTCTTCTCCATCCCTAAAATGCATCATGCATATCCCAGGGAACTGGGAAAGTAGAGAGAAACTCATCAGACCCTGAAGATGGTAAGACTTAAAAGTCTTGAGACCATTAGAGTTATATCATTTAAAACAGAGAGTAATTGCAAAAGAAAACATAGTAAAATTGACTATATAATAAAAAAAAATATAAAATGAAGAAAAGAGACTATTTAAATGTACTAAACATAAGAAGGGATGTAAGTGGGCCTCCTACACAGAGAATATTTAAGGTTGAGGGTTGCCCAATGAATAATGCATGCAGAGATCACATTAAGGAGTTCAATTTTCTCTTCATAGGTCAGAGGTCAGGCTTTGGTCCACCACGGAAGAAGACTTTAGGGAATCATTCTGAGAATGGGGAGGGAAGAACGGTAGTGAAAGGATTTCTATGTAACCATGAGGTATCTTATGGATCTGGAAGTAGAGAAACCGAGGAAGTTAGAAGGAACATTACAAGGTGAGTTAACTTGGACATTACTAAATATCTCATTGGTAAAACATTTCTCCTCTCTATATATGTATAGAAATAAATTTATATATATATATATATATATATATATATATGACTATTTATCTTTGCCACAGAAAAGCATTTCACTTTAGAAAGATATGGGACTTCCCTGGCAGTCCAATGGTTAAGACTCTGTGCTTCCACTGCAGGGGGCACAGGTTTGACCCCTGGTCAGGGACCTAAGATCTCACATGTTGTGTGGTGCAGCCAAAAAAAAAAAGAGAGAGAGATAACAGAGAGAAATAAATGAATGTATATGTTGCACGTTTAGGTTAAAAGATATCTTTTATATTACATATTATTTGTATATTTATGTAATAACTTCAGAAATAAGTCTATATCCTCTATGAGGATATACAAATAATATATAATATAAAAGATATCTTTTAACCTCTTACTAGTTTTCCAGACAGGGGTTCAGCCCAGTGTTCCACATGAATTTCACCTTCAGAAACCCAGTGTGCTCCTGAAATTTTACCCAAGCTGAAATTCTTGCTACTCTTCCAAGATAGAAGGAAAGTGAGAAACAGAATAGAATATATTCCCTCTTCTTCCCTAAGTCACAACTCTTCCTAGACCGTGGAAATGATATTCCATGTCCTCTATTCAAAGACAAGAAAAACCCTAGGGTCTCCCCTCCCCAAGCCCAGAGTCAAGAACAGAATTCATCCCTCCCACTGCTGCATCTGCCTCCACACTGTGCTCTACCCTCCACACTGTGCTCTACCCTCTGTAGGTAACTGGGGCTGTAACACAGTCTTATATCCAAGACGAGCTGTCAGGAAGATGTCCCTGGAGAGATGTTTTTCCCTGTGCCCTTCCATTTTTTCAGATGTAATGGTTGTTGTTGTTGATGAGCACATTTCAGTCCTTTAATTTTATAAACCGTGATAAGTGTTGTTTTAAGAAAAAGAAATGTCTCACTATGAAAATCCAGAGTAAAGGACTAGAGCACACTTGATTCTTGACCTTGAAGTTCCTCTGTGCATGCACCACTAGGCTAATATTAAATGTCACCCAAATTAGAATCCCTACATGGATGGGGGAATCTTACTGCTCCCATTTAAGGGTAAAGCTAAAAGATAGAAATGTTGTAGATGAATATATCTCGTTAAGTTCTGATTATAAATTACTGTTTTATAACCTGAGAGCTCCTGTCTGTGATCCATAAAGGCAAGGTGTCAACTTCGTTCTACTCTTCAAGATGGGGAAAAGCTTTTTTTTTTTTAAGTTTTAGGCAGTGGGAAGGACTTAAGTTAGCTAAATTTTTATTTTCTTTCACTGATCTTGAACTTACATTAGCCCTTTCATTATTCTATGTGTGGGCTCTATGAAAAGCCCATTTCTCTGTCCAAGGGTCAGGGGTCAGGCTTGGATATGTTACAGATGGGATTTATTCCGGGTACAGAAGTTCTTGTCTGTCACTTATTCTCCTTCCCACAGGAATGATGTCCCTGAGGGAGGATTCTCTTCCAAGGCTGGTGATGAAAGGATTAAAGCTGTACTCTTTACTTGGAAAGTCTGGAAAGGAGAGCTTTAGGACAGATAATACAAGGAGAGTTAAACTGGATTTTTCATTATAAAACATTTGAAATAATAAATTTCCTCCCAGTGAAAACCAAAGGCACTTTTGTTGATCTGTTTTTACTCGTTTACTGTCCTCATCTGAAGAACAAACAAACAAAAAAACAAGTCCTGACTTTTTGAGGTCAGAATGTCACAGCCCATAACACACCATTGTAAAGCAATTATACTCCAATAAAGATGTTTAAAAAAAAAAAAAAATGTCACAGCCCAGCCTCCACCCTCCCCGGAGCTCCCACCAGCTAGAGAAAGTGGAGACTTCCTTCAAGCCTTTCTTCCCTATTCTCCCCCCAAAAACAGCAAGGGAAGATTTACAATACCGTGCATGTCTTTCAAAAACAGATCCATAACATAAACATGGTCTATAAATGGTCCACTTCTTGTGATCCCTTTTCTGTCCAAGAACTGAGGTGATCCTCCAGTGAGGAAATAGGGAATGCTTTCTATCCCATAGTATACATCATTTTCACCAAAATCCATAGGAATGGTGAGGATGGAGAAAGAAAATCATCCAAACTCCTCTATCATCACCCCATCTCTCCCAACACCCCCGCTAACAAACTCCATTCTCAATCTTTCCAAAATCAAGATTCCTCTCATCCACTTCTTGCTCCTGACGTTCTTTAGCAAATTACTTAAGACAGGACACTTAGTGCAGATAATTTGGCATTATCCAACTAGCTAAAAGTCAAACTGTTAAAACACTTCTTTTTTTGAATTAACCAATATTGTATGCAAACTTTTCCTTGTGATACCCACAGGTAATAGGATAGAGTAAAGGAAGGGTTTATAAAAGCCCTAGGATTTGGATTGACAGCTGGGGTTAAAAAATGGCTGAATTTTTAACAGTTTGGTTTTAAGCCAAACTAAAATATCTCATGGGTTATGATAGCTTTGTCAAATGGCCACATAAACAATAGATTCATTACTTTTGTAGATTAGGAGACAGGCAGCATCGGGACAGTTTCATTGCATTTTCCCTATCTTAAACCTAGAGGAAACATCTCGGGACCAATCCCTGTGAGGGGGCAGTACTACTATTCAGGCCCCAGTGGAATGGAAGTGGGTAACCTGACCCCTAAGAACATTTCACACAGAAACAGCAGAAACAGGAGAGAACATCAAACCCAAAATAAACAACAAGTTTACCTAGGAAACATCCCAAAATTCATATTCAGAGATAAAGGGACCATTTCAAATGTTTTTGAATGGAAGTTGGATTCTCACAGAATGTTTTAAAATTTCAAAGTTGCATTCGTGCCATCACCATTTTACACCCGAACTCTCTCAGGTATCCCAATTCTTCAATTCTCTGGGCCTCCAGGCAGAAAAGACCTCATGGACACCTGGACAGAGCCCTCCACCCTCCCACCCCCCATTCCCGCCTTTTCCTGCTCCAGGCTGTGCTGGGAGGGGCTCCTCAGAACCTTAGGTGGAGATCCTCAAGGATGTGTCAAGATCAACACACCAGGCCTTTTCATTTCAAAGTGCAAATTTATTCCCAGAATTATAAACAACTGCCTTTTCAAACTAAAAAAGTTCTAAAGGACATCTTGGTCTTGAAAAACACTAGGGAGGAAAGAAAGTGGGTGACAAAGTAAAATTATTTTTAAAAGCCAGAAAAGGGGGGGGGGGCAGGGAATCCAAAGAGAAGGTTACTTGACTCTCTGCATTTAAGGAAGTTCCTATTCTAGAGAAAAGATGAAGACCTCAGCTGTCTTTTGTTCTATCCCTGGGAGGAAGGCATACAACATATACCCTGGCTAGAAATGGGGGTGAGGTTTGGGTTGCCGGAGCTTCCTCTTGTCTCCCTCCCTGCAGGTCTGGGGCACTCACACCCATCCCTCTCTCCTCCAAGGTGGGGTCAGCCTGGAAACGTGAAATAGGAGAGACTCTCCACCTCAAAGGGATGAGCAAAATAACCTCAGAAACATGTCTATAAACCTGTACTGAGTGGGAAAGGGGCCATTTTGCATGTTTAATACGAGTAACAGAAAACACGTTTATGTTTGTAAATCTCAACTATCCTCACCATGATTTTTGCTCAGTCAACCTGAAGAAGACCAAATTTGTGTCTCTTGAGTCCAAGGTTGGTCTTGGGTGCATCACAAAGGAAAGAAAACATGGATTGTCTCTGGGCATATATGGATCTCCTTCCCTGTAGGGGTTCTAATGGAGGGATTTGCTCCCATTCCAGATTCTGGAAGTCTTCATGCTGCTCTCTACTGCGATGAAGGTAGAAAATCAAAGGGACATGGACTTGTTGCTCCTCCAGTACAGTTACACGTGAGAATCACCAGGGGAGGCAGTTATTAAAAATACCAATGCTAGGGATTCTCAAGGGAATTAAATAAGAAGCCCTAGAGGCAGAAAGAACCACTGATTTTAAAACAATTGAAATGTCAGTTCCCCTCACCTCCGAAATATAAAAGTCACTGTGCTCTCCAATAACATCTCCATTTTAAAAGACAGGAGAGGAAAAGATATTTGAAGTACTGTAAGAAAAAAATCACCCCAAATCATCCTACCTAACCTGTCAACTCAGCCCTTTTCCTTCTAAGGGGGAGCCATTCTGATGGATATATATTTACTTCTCCCCACCTTTTTTGGTAAGTTTTTAAGGCATATGGAGCATATTTGTAACCCCAAGCTCTTAAACTGTACTGATAGAAGGGCTGAGACTATAAAACTTAAGGTTGTAAAATGTCCCCAGGTCCCAGATAGGTGAATGTCCCTCCTGCAACCAACAAACAAAGGAAGCTGCATGGCCTTCCCAGCTCCTCATCTTCTCCCACCCCCAGGTCCTTGTTACGGGCTGAGTTGTATTCTCCCCCAAAAATATATATTGAAGTCCTAACTCCTAGCACCTCAAAATGTGACTGTATTTGGAAAGAGGACCTTTAAAGAAGTAATCAAGGAAAAATGAGATCATTTGGGTGGGTTCCAATCTAATATGACTGGTGTCCTTATAAGAGGAGAGATTAGGACGCAGACATGTGGACGTGCAGAGAAAAGACCAGGTGAAGACAGAGAGAGAAGACAGGCATCTGCAAGCCAAGGCGAGCCCTCAGAATGAAACCCGTCAACACCTTGATCTGGGACTTCTGGCCTCTAGAACTGTGAAGAGATACATTTTTGTTCTTTAAACCACCCACTCTGTGGTATTTTGTCATGAAGGCCAGCAAATGAATACAGCCCCCTAAGAACAAGATGCTTTTCTGCCTTTTTCTGCCTCTGCTGCCACCTCTCCTACCTGCCCACATGTGGTTCTCCCTTAGGTTGTCTGGATCTGACTCAGGAGGAAATAAACAAAATCCAGATATTCTAGAGAGGCAAAACAGGATTTTTCTTCCCCAATCACTTATTTCCTTTCTTCTGATCTGTATTCCTAGTGGGGAGCAGGATTTTTTAAGACAGAGTGTAAGGAAATATTTTGTTGACATAAAAATGCATGAGAATTATGCTATAACAGAGGAGCCAGAGACCTGGGTACAAAGCAGGACACTCAGCACCCAGAGAGTAAAGAAGGGGAGCAAGGAGATGCAGAGGCTTGGGGACCCCGAGAAAGCCTTATATTAGTGATGAGAACTGAAATCAAATTACTATTATAATTACATCTTCTTTCCTCTCTATGCCGCATACTGAGAAAAGACCAGCTAGACATCAACCAAACCTGGAAAATATTCCCACAATCAATCAAAAAGATGAGAAGTAATCAAGTATTTTAGTCAAAAAGAGGTATTGAGATTAGACTCCTGAAGAATTTCATTTTACCTTCTTAATCATATACCAGTATTAGCCCTTTCATTTCTCTGTACGCAAGTTCAGTTAAAGAGCCCAATTTTCTGTCCATGGGTTAGAGGTCAGAGGTGCATACATCTCAAGATGGTGAAATCCGATCACCCCACATGCAGAAGTCCCTAAGGGAAGATGATCTGAGGACAATCCGGAAATTAAAACTCAGGTTAAATGGCTCAGGATGAATTGAGTGTTCATTGTAACTGTCAAAATATTGAGATGATAACTTTTCTCAAAACATAGACCAAAGAAAATTCTTCACTAAATATCTAAATTTAGTGAATTTACTAAATGTCTCAATTTGATGTATAATCAGGAAAACATTAACTTATTTTTCGAAACCTAATGTCAAAGAGGGTAACTCAGTACAATTCCTTCAAGTAAGTCACAGAGCCAGTCGGGGGACACAAAAATGACATAATTATAAGCCTTTTAACCTCCTCCTCCCAACTCTCATTTACATACTTGTTTTTCCAGCTCTAGCTGAATTATAAGCGTGACCTCCCTCCTGCCCTTTTCTCCCTCAATTGGGGTCAAAGGCCACCTCCCCAAGGGGCAGATGAAAGACTGGTGATTCTTTTCTCTTTAACCTTCCTGGTCCCACACTGTTCAAACCCGTCCCCATCTTTCCCCTCCTCAGTCTGCCAAATGAACCTAAAAATCTCCACACCATCTATTCCTCATTTCATTCTTTGTTTTCCCAGAATAACATAGTGCCTTTCGGCTGCTTCCTGCTCCTAGCTTTGTCTTATCCTCAGAGGGCTGTGATCTCCCTGCAAGGGGCCTGATGACTTTAACTGTCACAGGATATATGAAGTTTGGACTCTCTGTGGACCTCTACAGGGTCCCATCCCTTGGTACAAAGATTGATGGGAATAAAGCAGGAAGGGTGCAGCTGTGGAAATCTGGGAGAGTGGCAAAGCATTCAGCACTGTTCCTGGCTCTGTCCCTACTCCAGGCTTTGGAAAGTTAGAGATTTACTAAACCCCCATGGAAAAGTTGGCAGGATGGTGGGTGCCTTGGATTCTGGTAATGTGAGAGAGAGTGTTCATGAGAACTGGAGACACTTGTCAAACACAGAAAAAATGTGACTCAGTGACATTTTGGAATGGTAATACACAGGAGCCTTTTACTCCCTGTATTTCCCCTCCTTGTCCCACACTCAAACATCATTGCTCTTTGTCTCAGAGTAGCTGAGTGGTAGGGTTGGGAGCAGAAGAGTACTAGAAGATGATTTTTTGGCTTTTGTTTTGCAAAACCTACATCTTTAGGATATGGGAATCTGTGGGAGTAGAAGGAGAAAGGAGAAGGATTTCTCTCATATTTAAAAGAGATATTCCCAAGCTGGGGGAGGGAAACAGAGAGACTGTGGGTCCCAGAACAGCAGGATTCAACCTAGTCTTCTAGTTATAGACTGAGGAGGCAGTAAGGCCAGAATTGCAACAGCTGCATGGGGTATCAAGGAAGACAGAACAGAGACAGGCTCATAAAGGTTCCTGAGCCCCATACATGGTATTGTAGCACTGGAAACCCACAGAATTGAGCATCTGAGATTCTACTCTACTTGCAAGCTTACAGGTTAAATGGCCACAGTTCCACTCATGCTGGCAGAAGATACGAGTCACCTGGGACAAAGGCTAAGGCTGTTATTACTCCAAGCACAGCAGGCAGCATTATCTTCATGTACATGTTGGTCTACCTTGTTTCTCAGTCCCACGGGGACTGCATGGGGCAGCACAAATGGGTGTTGAACATGTGGTGAGTCTGCATCACAGCTGAAGATGCTCGATTTTAGGAAACCTCAATATGTTAAAAAGGCTACAAGAAAACCGTCCCAGCCCTCATCTTGGCATTATCTTTATTACACTGGGAAGCAAACAAATCTTCTCTCTATCCCAGAGAGAGACACTGTCTCTGTCTTCCAAGGCTACTTGCTATATGAACATCCTTGCAAAGATCATCCAGAATAGACTATCTATGCCTCTGCTCGTAAGACAGTAGGATACATGAAACCATGATTGGTAGAGAATTGTTTCCCAACACTGTGTCGACAGGGACAATGGATGTCTCAGTGGTGACCTGTGTGGCCTGATGATCAAGGACCAGAAAACAGCCTCCTATCCCCATCACATTTGCGCTCCATAAGACAGGAGAACTATAGCATTACCCTGGAGAGGAGAGAAGAGTAAATGGCTGTGCTGAAAGCAGGATGATTACATAAAAGTCTGAATACTGTACAGTGGGACATTCAGCCCTCTTCCTCCTTCAGCAGTGTCTTACTCAGCCACAGGCAGGATATTTGAGGATGACTATCTGAAAAACATGGACAATCCTAAGAGAAAGACCTTTAGAAATTGACATTTGGTGCTTCCCTGGTGGCGCAGTGGTTAAGAATCTGCCTGCCGATGTAGGGGACACGGGTTCGAGCCCTGGTCTGGGAAGATCCCACATGCCGCGGAGCGACTAAGCCCGTGAGCCACAACTACTGAGCCTGCGCGTCTGGAGCCTGTGCTCCGCAATGAGAGAGGCCGCGACGGTGAGAGGCCTGCGCACCGCGATGAAGAGTGGCCCCCACTCGCCGCAACCGGAGAAAGCCCTCGCACTGAAACGAAGACCCAACACAGCCAAAAAAAATAAATGTAAATAAACTAATTAATTAAAAAAAAAAAAGAAATTGACATTTGATAAATTTACACCTTCTCTCAAGAAATGGCTGGATCCCTGTCCAATAACCTGACAATGAGGGGCAGGTCCCACCCCTCTCCTGATGTAACTTCTTATCAGTTTTATAGTACTCAATCTTAAATATGAGTGGATAGCCAGGGATCACCACACCTCTGAGGAGAGTCTTTAACATTAAAGACTTAATGTTAAAAAAATAGAAGTAAAAATCTCTATTAAAAAAATAGAAATAAATACACAGAAACAGGAACTCAGAGGAAATAAACAATGAAGAAAAACAGGATAAATTTTTTTTAAGTTAGAATTAAGAGTTCCACTTTCAGGAAGATGGAACAGACATACTTTTCCATATCCCTTCTCCTAAGTACAACTAAAAGCCCTGGACATTATTAATACCCATCTGTTCCTGCATATTGTCCATTCCTCCATTAGAGCCCTTAGTATAGTAAGCATAGGTGTTTTAAATCCCAGGTCTGATCATTCCAAAACCTCTGCCATATCGGAGGCTGATTCTGACGCTTGCTCCATCTGGTCAAACTCTGTGTGTGTGTGTGTGTGTGTGTGTGTGTGTGTGTGTGTGTGTGTGTGTGTGTGTGTGTTTCTGTTAGTATCCCTTGTAATTTTTCATTGAAAGCTTTGATTGAGTAAAAGGAAATGTAATAAATAGGCCTTTTGTGTGTTTTGTTTATCTGGCTAGGAATTAGGCTGTGTTTGTTGTTTGCTGAAGCTGTAGGTATCAGAGGCTAAAATTTCCTCTGGTGTCCTTGTTTTTGTAGCCTCTGTTGTCTTTGAGTTTCCTTCCCTAAAGACTCCTTCTTAAATAAGATCTGAGACATGCAGTTCTTTATGCTGAAATCCTCTGTGATTTTACAGGAGTCCTATTGAAACTGTGGTAAAGTATGGGGGGAGAGAATGCGTTCTGGAGTCCTGTGGCTATAGGTCTTAGCCTTTTAGTGAGTTTGTGTCCCAGGGCTAAGACCCTCACAAGGGCTTCTCAGTTTTGTTTTTGTCCTCCCTTGGATGAGACAACAGGGTTACAAAGGGCAGGATTGGCTATTTCCTTTCCTCCGGATGGGTTAGGCTGTGGTAAAACGACAGTCCATGAGGCTCTTGTAAAATAGTCTTCGCTGATGCAGGCATTGTTAAGAACAGAATACTCGAGGCATATTTCAGAATGGCTACTCCAGCGTAGACTGTGAGAAGGTGGTGGAGCTCCTGAAGGTAAAACTCACAAAAATGTGGGACCCCCACTAAGCTTAGACCCTTCTGGAGTTTTTAACCCTCAAACCTGTCCACACTGAGCCTCCAGCAATTCACTAATTCCACTTTCAGGTTTTCTACCCTATGCTAGTTCCTGCAGAGGTTTCTGCCCATGGATTTCTGCTCTGGCAAATTGTGATCCTCTGTATCCACCTGTCTGTCTTTCCAATTTGGGGGGCAGCACTTTGTCCTGTGACCACAATTTTCTGAGGACTATAAGAAGAGTTGTTGGTTTTTAGTTGGTCCAGCAGTTTTTTGTTGTTGTTACGAAGATGGGAGTGACAACTTCCAAGTTCCTTGCATATGCCTGATGCTGGGCTGGAAATCAGAAGTCCAATTTTATAAACTTTTCATTGTCTCATACTCACACTCTTTTAGAGATATTAACTCTCTGCTCCAGTGCCCTGGCAGCAGGCCTGGGCACAAATTAGACAGAGGTCCCAGAACAGCCAATCTAGTCTCCTCTCTTCAGGGCAATCACTTCCTCCCTAACAGCCTCAGTACAAGAGACACAGAGAGTAGACTGGGAAGTCTGACCCATGGTACCTTAAGAAACATCAATATTGTTGATAAAAACCCTTCACAAAATACTGCCAACCATGCTCTCTTTCCCTAGAATCCCTAGAAGAAAAGAGATGGTAAGACATCCAATTAACCTGAGGGAAAACATTCCTACAAATTGTTATTAGAATGAAAGAGGCTACTTCAAACATTTTTAGCTAAGAGCAAGAGTTGAACTGGGTTCCTGTGATTTTCAAAACTCTAATCCTTTTGAAGCCCTTAACTGCTTTGTACTCGGGCTGAATTAGGAAGTTAAGATTTTGTCCATGAGTCTGAAGTCTGAAAGAAAAATCTCGTGATTCATTTTGAGTAGAAGGAGACACTTTCAATACCCTTAAGGTATTTCTAGGGATTATCCCAGAATAGGGGTAATTCTGAACTCGAGGGACATTATATATTAAAAAGAGTGGAGAATATCAAACACAAAGGAACTATTAAATCAAACTAGAAACCCTTTCTGCAACTGTCATTCAGGAGGGGAGAGGCTATTTCCAATATTAAATCAAATAACTAAGGTTGTGAATAATTTTCTCTTTTTTTTGTAATTTTTATTATAGTACAGTTGATTTACAATCAATGTTGTGTTAGTTTCAGGTGTACAGCAAAGTGAAACACTTATACATGCACATCACATATATCCACTCTTTTTTAGATTCTTTTCCCGTATAGGTCATTACAGAGCATTGGGTAGAGTTCCCTGTGCTATACAGTAGGTCCTTATTTGTTATCTGTTTTACATATAGTAGTGTGTATATATCAATCCCAATATCCCAATTTATCCCTCTCCCACTCTTTCCCCGCTGGTAACCATAAGTTTATTTTCTCCATCTGTGACTCTATTTCGTTTTTTGTAAAGAAGTTCATTTGTACCATTTTTTTAGAGTCCACATATAAGCGATATCATATGATACTTATCTTTCTCTCTCTGACTTACTTCACTCAGTATGACAATCTCTAGGTGCATCCATGTTGCTGCAAGTGGCATTATTTCATTTTTTTATGGCTGAGTAGTATTCCATTGTATATATGTACCACATCTTCTTTATCCACTCTTCTGTCGATGAACATTTAGGTTGCTTCCATGTCTTGGCTATTGTAAAGTGAATAATTTTCTCTTATTTAGATTTTTAAACTGCTTTTGATGGTAACTATGGTTGCATCAGAAAGGAAAACTAGGTGGTTGCAGGGACAGGAGTGGGAGGGAAACCTGACTTCCCACCCTCAGTGATCGGGGGAGGAGAGTCTCCTCTCTTTTTTCTTTTTGTTTGTCCTCTTACACCTTCTTAAGTCCAGTGGATGATACTCATTTCTCACATACACACACACACACACACACACACTCACACACACTCACACACATACCTCCCCATATCATAAAGCTTACTTCTGATAACACCAAAGTCTAAATTTCTCTTTCTTTTCTCTCTTCCCTGACTCACATCCTGACTTCCTCTCAGGTTCTTCCCATGGGGTAGCTATGGTTCTCATCCAAACAGGGTATTCTAGATTCTGTCTTCTAGGTGAACCCTTAAGAATAGCGTTCTTAAACTCTAAAGTTTCAAAAAGGAAGAGGAAAAAAATAGCGGACAATGGGCTGCAGCTGATTGTAGTTCAAGAGAGGATGTGATTCTCGTAATTCACAGGGGTTGATGATCTGCAGTAACAGTTGGAAGCCAGGACCAGTGAATTGTGGATTCTAAAAAGAATCCAGCAATTGGAGGTGGGGTGATTATTCACAGAAAAATGGTGATAAACAGGAGTTTACTAGAATCTTCCCTGGAGGACACCTCCTGTGAGACAAGTAACGGGAAATACTTTAACCAGCCTCAAGCCTCAATAGTTTCAATTTATTGTGTGTGACTAAAGGTTCATGTGGAGAAAAGGGCTAGTAAGAGTCACACAAGATTTAAGATTGGTAAGAAAAAAGAGACTAGAGATATATGAGGGGTGAGAGAAGAAATAATTAGTGGTTAAGAATCTCTTTTCTCCTGCTGACAACAATGATTTTCAAACTCCTTCGGAAGATGTGAGCTTCCCTTCTTGGTCTCCCCCCGACCCACTTCCCTCTTTCTCAGCCTGCGGTTGGCCGGGAGCAGTAGGGTGGAGTTTCCATGGAAGCCCCAGGGTGTCCAAGTGACCCCTTCCAACCCCTATCTCACACATATCCCCCATCCCATCCACCCCCATTTCACACTCAATGAAAAGGAACACCGCGTTTCCCTAGAAACAAAGGAGTTTAAATCACGCCCCCTTTCTCTCCTCAACTCCTCAGTTTAGAATAAGTAATTCTATTCCGTATACTGATTTCTTTTCAGCTCAGTAGAGAATCTCCTCAATAAAATGGAACAGATTTTAATTAGACCCATTTGCTATTTCATCTCATGTGAGCTTCAAAATAATTCTGAGCTGTAAGAAATGAGATTTCACCCTCTTTTACCAATGAAAAAAAAGGAAACCAGCTTCATCGTTCAAACATTAACTTTATTCACAATGCCCCATTTTTACAAGGAAAAACAATAAAGAATTTCTTCTAGTTAACATTAGATATTACTCAAACCTTGCTAGGAGCAGCAAGTTATTGAAGAAGTAAAGTAGATTCGATGTAAAGTGGTGAAGAAGAAGTTACCAGCTTGGGCACCTGTGGGAGAGGAGAAATGTGAATCTATATTTCCAAAAAGGTGAGTTAAACTGACAGGAGCTTTCTGCCACTGAGGAAAGCTAGGGTGTAGGGAGTGTCTGTCTTTCTCAAGCACAGTGACACCCTTCACAGCTATTATTACTTTTCTGCTGAGACCTGTAGAGAAAAGAAGCAGGAGGTCTCGGAGCAGGATGCTAAAAAAGCAAATTAGGGCTTTTCAAATGATCAGATTGAACGGCATGCACTGCAAGAGGAGATCTCCTGTGGCTAAGTTCAGAGACACAGCCAGCTACCAGGGCCACCAATTTAAACATCCCTGAGAACATTCCAAAATGGGAAAATCTCTACCTGCCAGATGGCCTGTCAGGGAGGGTACTGGATATGGATGCAGCCTGGAGTGGGTGCAGTGAGACCCCCAAAGGGTGTGCTTGTGTGACTGACCTGTGTAAGGAGGGTGAGGGTCACTGCAGGACTCTGTTTTTTAGTTGTTTTAGGTACATTCAGGGCCAGAGCTGAATTGCCTGCGATAAGAATAGAAAGTTTGAGCACCACTCCTGTTTTTGGTCCTTCCCACATACAGCTCGGCAGTACTCAGCATCACTTCTCAACAAACATAAATATTTGTTAATATCCATTTGAAGGAGAACCAAATTAATCATCAGTCTGGGCTTCTCACATGTCTTGGTATCATCCTGATTAAAGACATTACGGCTTTGGGAGAGTCAGGCCCAATGTTCAATATTCAGTGAGTGTTTACAGACCATCTACCGTGTGCCAGGCACTATTCCAGGTACAGGGAATACATCACAGAACAAACAGATGAAAGTCCTTGCCCTTGGGAATTAGACTAAAGTTTGGCAGAAAGAGACACAGAATAAATTTAAAATATGTTAAAATAAATTATAAAGTATGTTATGAAGAAAAGTGCTACATCAACAGTAAAATTAGAACAGAGTAAGGAGGATGGGGGTGTGTGGCAGGCAAAAGTATGTGTGCAAGACTGCACTTTCCATGGGACCATCAGGGTCGACCTCCTTGAGAAGGTGCCATCTGAACAAACTCTTGAAGAATAAGCCTGACCATAGATGGAAGAAGAATTTTCCTGGCAGAGGAAACAGCAAGGTGGACCCCATGGTGGGAAAGTGCCCAGCACCTTAGAGGAAGAGCAAGGAGGAAGAGGGCAAGAAGAGGGGATGAAGTCAGAGAGTCAGGGGCAGGGGCATCGAGGAGCCAGACTACATAGGGTCTTGTAGACCAGCACAGGATTTCGATTTTGTTTTGAATACTGTAAAATAGGGAGGTCTTAGAGGATTTTAAGCACATGAATGATATGATCTGGTTGATTCATGTTTTAAAAATATAATTCTACCAGTCATGTTGAAAATAAGCTCTAGAAGATGTAGGGAAAAGCAAGGAAACCAGTTAGGAGTCCTTTGCAACATTCTGGAGGGAGATGCCGGGGCTGGGAAGCAGGGTTTTGGCAATTGAGGTGGTGAGAATTTATCAAGTTATCGATGTAATCCTAAGGGTAAAGGCCACAAGATTTCTTGATAGATTGGATGTGAGAAAGAAAGAAGGGAGGGAGGGAGGGAGGAAGGAAGGAAGAAGGAAGGGAGGGAGGGAGGAAGGAAGTAAGAAGGGAAGGAGGAAGGGAGGGAGGAAAGAAGGAAGGAAGAAGGGAGGGAAGGAAGGAGGAAAAGAGAGAAAGAAAGAAGGGAAAACAGTAGAGAGGGAGGAAAGGAGGAGGGAGGGAGAGAAGGGGGAAGGGAAGGGAAGAATTCAAGGCTGACTCTAAGGTGCGTGGTCTGAGCCAGCTGGAAGGATAGAGTTGCCATCAACTGATACACAGAGAAGACATCAGGGTAGGCAAGTTTAAGAAAATGAGTCATTCCATTTGGCACATTTTGATTGGAACTGTGAAGATGGTCAAGGAAAGATGCTGAGCTCACCTCAAAGTCTCAAACTTAACATGTCCAGAACCACACTCCTGCATCCATCATCTCTCACCCCCAATCCAAATTATCTCTTGGCAGTCTTCTATTTGTCAGGGTATAGAAATTCTATTCAATCAGTTGCTCAAGCCAAAAACCTTCAAGTCATCCTGAACTCCCTCTTTCTGTCACATCCCACACTTAATTATCAACAAACATTATCAATTCTACTCAAAATGCACTCAGAATGTGATCATTTCTCAATCTGTTCAATGCCACTATCTCTATCCAAATCACTATTTTTTTCTAATAAAATTAATGGCTAAAATCCACATAAAATGAACTCCTGGGTTAAACATAAATATTAAACTTGATCTCAAAAATTATTTTTTTGGTTATTTAAAAATTTAGTAGTCAAATATTTAAAGTTTGACATTATATATAAGAATTATAATTTCTTGTCACTATAGGGCACATTTGCAATTCCAAATGGATCTCACTTCTTTTTTTAACATCTTTATTGGACTATAATTGCTTTACAGTGGTGTGTTAGTTTCTACTTTATAACAAAGTGAACCAGGTATACATATACATATACCCCATATCTCCTCCCTCTTGCATCTCCCTACCACCCTCCCTACCCCACCCCTCTAGGTGGTCACAAAGCACCAAGCTAATCTCCCTGTGCTATGTGGCTGCTTCCCACTAGCTATCTATTTTACATTTGGTAGTGTATATATGTCCATGCCCCTCTCTCACTTTGTCCCAGCTTACCGTTTCCCCTCCCTGTGTCCTCAAGTCCATTCTCTCTGTCTGCGTCTTTATTCTTGTCCTGATACTAGGTTCTTCAGAACCTTTTTTTTTTTTAGATTCCATATATATGTGTTAACATACAGTATTTGTTTTTCTCTTTCTGACTTACTTCACTCCGTATGACAGACTCTAGGTCCAACCACCTCACTACAAATAACTCAATTGTGTTTCTTTTTATGGCTGAGTAATATTCCACTGTATATATGTACCACATCTTCTTTATCCATTCATCTGTTGATGGACACTTAGGTTGCTTCGATGTCCTGGCTATTGTAAATAGAGCTGCAATGAACATTGTGGTACATGACTCTTTTTGAATTACCGTATTCTCAGGGTATATGCCCAGTAGTGGGATTGCTGGGTCATATGGTAGTTCCATTTTTAGTTTTTTAAGGAACTTCCATAGGTTTTCCATAGTTGCTGTATCAATTTACTTTCCCACAAACAGTGCAAGAGGGTTCCCTTTTCTCCACACCCTCTCCAGCATTTATTGTTTATAGATTTTCTGATGATGCCCATTCTAACCAGTGTGAGGTGATACCTCATTGTAGTTTTGATTTGCATTTCTCTAATGATTAGTGATGTTGAGCACCCTTTCATGTGTTTGTTGGCAATCTGTATATCTTCTTTGGAGAAATGTCTATTAAGGTCTTCTGCCCATTTTTGGATTGGGTTGATTGTTTTTTTGATATTGAGCTGCATGAGCTGCTTGTAAATTTTGGAGGTTAATCCTTTGTCAGTTGCTTCATTTGCAAATATTTCCTCCCATTCTGAGGGTTGTCTTTTCGTCTTGTTTATGGTTTCCTTTGCTGTGCAAAAGCTTTGAAGTTTCATTAGGTTCCATTTGTTTATTTTTGTATTTATTTCCGGTTCTCTAGGAGGTGGGTCAAAAAGTATCTTGCTGTGATTTATGTCATAGAGTGTTCTGCCTATATTTTCCTCTAAGAGTTTGATACTGTCTGGCCTTACATTTAGGTCTTTAATCCATTTTGAGTTTATTTTTGCATATGGTGTTAAGGAGTATTCTAATTTCATTCTTTTAATGATGTAGCTGTCCAGTTTTCCTAGCACCACTTATTGAAGAGGCTGTCTTTTCTCCATTGAATATTCTTGCCTCCTTTATCAAAAATAAGGTGACCATATGTGCGTGGGTTTATCTCTGGGTTTTCTATCCTGTTCCATTGATGTATATTTCTGTTTTTGTGCCAGTACCATGCTATCTTGATTACTGAAGCTTTGTAGTGTAGTCTGAAGTCTGGGAGCCTGATTCCTCCAGCTCCGTTTTTCTTTCTCAAGATTGCTTTAGCTATTTGGGGCCTTTTGTATTTCCATACAAATTGTGAAATTTTTTGTTCTAGTTTTGTGAAAAATGCCACTGGTAGTTTGATAGGGATTGCATTGAATCTGTAGATTGCTTTGGGTAAGAGATTCATTTTCACAATGTTGATTCTTCCAGTCCAAGGACATAGTATATCTCTCCATCTGTTTGTATTATCTTTAATTTTTTTCATCAGTGTCTTATAGTTTTCTGCATAAAGGTCTTTTGTCTCCTTAGGTAGGTTTATTCCTAGGTATTTTATTCTTTTTGTTGCAGTGGTAAATGGGAGTGTTTCCTTCATTTCTCTTTCAGATTTTTCATCATTATTGTATAGGAATGCAAGAGATTTCTGTGCATTCATTTTGTATCTGCTACTTTACCAAATTCGTTTATTAGCTCTAGTAGTTTTCTGGTAGCATCTTTAGGATTCTCTATGTATAGTAGCATGTCATCTGCAAACAGTGAGAGCTTTACTTCTTCTTTTCCAATTTGGACTCCTTTTATTTCTTTTTCTTCTCTGATTGCTGTAGCTAAAACTTCCAAAACTATGTTGAGTAATAGTGGTGAGAGTTGGCAACCTTGTCTTGCTCCTGATCTTAGTGAAATGGTTTCCGTTTTTCACCATTGAGAACAATGTTTGCTGTGGGTTTGTCATATATGGCCTTTATTATGTTGAGGTAAGTTCCTTCTATGCCTGCATTCTGGAGGGTTTTTATCATAAATGGGTGTTGAATTTTTCGAAAGCTATTTCTGCATATATTGAGATTATCATATGGTTTTTATCCTTCAGTTTGTTAATATGGTGTATCACATTGATTGATTTGCGTATAATGAAGAATCCTCGCATACCTGGGATAAACTCCACTTGATCATGGTGTATGACCCCTTTAATGTCCTGTTGGATTCTGCTTGCTAGTATTTTGTTGAGGATTTTTGCATCTATTTCTTTCTTTGTGACATCTTTGTCTGGTTTTGGTATCAGGGTGATGGTGGCCTCGTAGAATGAGTTTGAGAGTGTTGCTCCCTCTGTTATATTTTGGAAGAGTTTGAGAAGGATAGGTGTTAGCTCTTCTCTAAATGTTTTATAGAATTCGCCTATAAGTTTTTGACTATAATCACTTCAAATATTTTCTCGGGTCCTGTCTCTCCTCTTCTCCTTCTGGGACCCGCATAATGTGAATGTTGGTGCGTTTACTGTTGTCCCAGAGTTTTCTTAGTCTGTCTTCATTTCTTTTCATTCTTTTTTCTTTATTCTGTTCTGCAGCAGTGAATTCCACCATTTTGTCTTCCAGGTCATTTATTTGTTCTTCTGCCTCAGTTATTCTGCTATTGATTCCTTGTAGTGAATTTTTCATTTCAGTTATTGTATTGTTAATCTCTGCTTGTTTGTTCTTTAATTCTTCTAAGTCTTTGTTAAACATTTCTTGCATCTTCTTGATCTTTGCCTCCATTCTTTTTCCGAGGTCCTAGATCATCTTCACTATCATTATTCTGAATTCTTTTTCTGGAAAGTTGCCTATCTCCACTACGTTTAGTTGCTTTTTTTTCTAGGGTTTTATCTTGTTCGTTCATCTAGTACATAGTCCTCTGCCTCTTCATTTTGTCTATCTTTCTGTGAATGTGGTTTTCATTCCACAGGCTGCAAATTTGTAGTTCTTCTTGCTTCTGCTGTCTGCCCTCTCTGTCAAATTTTTACTGAGTATCTCTTATGTGCTTGGCTTTGGGCAAGATACCAAAGAGACAGAAGTGAATAAAAAAAAACTCCCTGCCTTCATGAAGCTTATATCCTACTTAGGATGAGAATACATACATATATATATATATACATACATATATATATGGGAGTGTCCCAGAGATCATCCTTTGGTGGGCGGCTAGGATCCCCTTTTCATCTTGGACTCTGACTTCAAGGCCAGAGAGACATGTACTTGCTTCACCTTCATTCCTGGCATCTCTGAACTTTGTGTGATCAATAACCTCATGATCATATGCGTTACCATCATGCATAGTCAGGGAAACTAAGTAATTCAAAGAAGTATGAATTTCAGATTTATTGTTAATATATAAAACACTATTAAATATCCATAGTACTTTTTTGGAGGGAAAATTTCAGTATGTGTTTTCTATGCTGAAATTTTATAAGTTGATTGAAGTATGAATGTACTTGTACTATTATAAGAGTAAAATAATTAGTGATGGTGGTCAAAGTTGTAATTTTATGTAAAAAAACAAACTATTTTCAAATGGTTTAATAGGCAAAACGATTGACAGTTAATACAAATTATGAGAGTGTGTTATCTATATAATTTTAGGAAGAATTTTATACATATCTTTGTACTAACAAATGTTTATAAAAATATTGAATATTATTAAACTGCTAATAATAGTTGAATTGTAATAAGGTAAATAATGATGGGGATGCTTAGAATATATCATTATTATAATCCTTGTAGCTTATATGCTAGTATTCATAACATTAAGCAAAATAATTTCACACATTATTTTGTATCTCTCTCTTTCTCACAGAAAGAGAGACAAAATGAAAAGGTATAGGACTATGCACCAGATGAAGGAACAGGATAAAACCTCAGAAAAACAATTAAATGAAGTGGAGATAGGCAAACTTCCAGAAAAAGAATTCAGAATAATGATAGTGAAGATGATCCAGGACCTCAGAAAAAGAATGGAGGGAAAGATCAAGAAGATGCAAGAAATGTTTAACAAAGACCTAGAAGAATTAAAGGACAAACACCTAAAAGAATGAAAGAACAAACAAGCAGAGATGAACAATACAATAAATGAAATGAAAAATTCACTACAAGGAATCAATAGCAGAAAAACTGAGGCAAAAGAACGGATAAGTGACCTGGAAGACAGAATGGTGGAATTCACTGTCGTGGAACAGAATAAAGAAAAAAGAATGAAAAGAAATGAAGACAGACTAAGAGACCTCTGGGACAACATTAATCACACCAGCATTCACATTATAGGGGTCCCAGAAGGAGAAGAGAGAGAGAAAGGACCCAAGAAAATATTTGAAGAGATTATAGTCAAAAATTTTCCTAACATGGAAAACGAAATAGCCACCCAACTCCAAGAAGTGCAGAGACTCCCAGGCAGGATAGACCCAAGGGGAAACATGCCAAGACACATAGTAATCAAATTGACAAAAATTGAAGGCAAAGAAAAATTATTAAAAGCAACAAGGGAAAAACGACAAATAAGATACATAAGATAAGATAAGAGAACTCCCATAAGGTTAACAGCTGATTTCTCAGCAGAAACTCTACAACCAGAAGGGAGTGGCACGATATACTTAAAGTGATGAAAGGGAAGAAACTACAGCCAAGATTACTCTACCTGGCAAGGACCTCATTCAGATTCGACAGAGAAATCAAAAGCTTTACAGACAAGCAAAAGCTAAGAGAATTCAGCACCACCAAACCAGCCATACAACAAATGTTAAAGGAACTTCTCTAAGTGGGAATCACAAGAGAAGGAAAGAACCTACAAAAACAAACCCATAACAATTAAGAAAATGGTAATAAGAACATACATATCGATAATTACCTTAAATGTGAATGGATTAAATGCTCCAATCAAAAGACACAGGCTCGCTGAATGGATACAAAAACAAGACCCATATATATGCTGTCTACAAGAGACCCATCTCAGACCTAGGGACATAAACAGACTGAAAGTGAGGGGATGGAAAAAGATATTCCATGCAAATGGAAATCAAAAGAAAGCTGGAGTAGCAATACTAATATCAAATAAAATTGACTTTAAAATAATGTTACAAGATACAAGGAAGGTTACTACATAATGATCAAGGGATCAGTCCAAGAAGAAGACATAACAATTGTAAATATTTATGCACCCAACATAGGAGCACCTCAATACATAAGGCAACTGCTGACAGGTCTAAAAGAGGAAATCGACAGTAACACAATAATAGTGGGGGACTTTAACACCTCACTTACACCAATGGACAGATCATCCAGACAGAAAATTAATAAGGAAACACAAGCTTTAACTGACACAATAGACCAGATAGATTTAATTGATATTTATAGGACATTCCATCCAAAAACAGTAGATTACACTTTCTTCTCAAGTGCACACAGAACATTCTCCAGGATAGATCACATCTTGGGTCACAAGTCAAGCCTCGGTAAATTTAAGAAAACTGAAATCATGTCAAGCATCTTTTCTGACCACAACGCTATGAGATTAGAAATAAATTGCCAGGAAAAAGCCGTAAAAAACACAAACACATGGAGGCTAAACAATACATTACTAAATAACCAAGAGATCACTGAAAAAATCAAAGAGGAAATCAAAAAATACCTAGAGACAAATGACGACAAAAACACAACGATCTAAAACCTATGGGAGCAACAAAAGCAGTTCTAACAGGGAAGTTTATAACAATACAATCCTACCTCAAGAAACAAGAAAAATCTCAAATAAACAGTCTAACCTCACACGTACAGGAAAAAGAGAAAGAAGAACAAACAAAACCCAAAATTAGTAGAACGAAAGAAATCATAAAGATCAGAGCAGAAATGAAATAGGAACAAGGAAAACAATAGCAAAGATCAATAAAAGTAAAAGCTGGTTCTTTGAGAAGATAAACTAAATTGATAAACCTTTAGCCAGACTCATCAAGAAAAGAGGGAGAGGACTCAAATCAATAAAATTAGAAATGAAAAAGGAGAAGTTACAACAGACACCGCAGAAATACACAGCATCGTAAGAGACTGCAACAAGCAACTCTATACCAATAAAATGAACAACCTGAAAGAAATGGACAAATTCTTAGAAAGGTATAACCCTCCAAGACTAAACCAGGAAGAAATAGAAAATATGAACAGACCAATCACAAGCACTGAAATTGAAACTGTGATTTAAAATCTTCCAACAAACAGAAGTCCAGGACCAGATGGCTTCACAGATGAATTCTATCAAACATTTCAATAGGAGCTAACACCTATCCTTCTCAAACTCTTCCAAAAAATTGCAGAGGAAGGAATACTCCCAAACTCATTCTAAGAGGCCACCATCACCCTGTTACCAAAACCAGACAAAGATACTACAAAAAAAGAAAATTACAGACCAATATCACTGATGAATATAGATGCAAAAATCCTCAACAAAATACTAGCAAACAGCATCCAACAACACATTAAAATGATCATACACCATGTTCAAGTGGGATTTATCCCAGGAATGAAAGGATTCTTCAATATAAGCAAATCAATCAATGTGATACACCATATTAACAAATTGAAGAATAGAAACCATATGATCATCTCAATAGATGCAGTAAAAGCTTTTGACAAAATTCAACACCCATTTATGATAAAAGCTCTCCAGAAAGTGGGCATAGAGGGAACCTACCTCAACATAATAAAGGGCATATATGGCAAACCCACAGCAAACATCATTCTCAATGGTGAAAAAATGAAAGCATTTCCTCTACGATCAGGAACAAGACAAGGATGTCCATTCTCGCCACTATTATTCAACATAGTTTTGGAAGTCCTAGTCACGGCAATCAAGGAAGAAAAAGAAATAAAAGGAATACAAATTGGAAGAGAAGAAGTAAAACTGTCACTGTTTGCAGATGACATGATATTATGCCTAGAGGATCCTAAAGATGCCACCAGAAAACTACTAGAGCTAATCAATGAATTTGGTAAAGTTGCAGGATACAAAAGTAATGCACAGAAATCTCTTGCATTCCTATACACTAACAACGAAAGATCAGAAGGAGAAATTCAGGAAACAATCCCGTTCACCACTGCAACAAAAAGAATAAAATACCTAGGAATAAACCTACCTAAGGAGGTAAAAGACCTGTACTCAGAAAAGTATAAGACACTGATGAAAGAAATCAAAGGACACAAACAGATGGAAAGATATACCATGTTCTTGGACTGGAAGAATCAACATTGTGAAAATGAGTTTACTACCCAAAGCAATCTACAGATTCCATGCAATCCCTATCAAATTACCAACGGCATTTTTTACAGAACTAGAACAAAAAATCTGAAAATTTGTATGGAGACACAAAAGACCCTGAATAGCCAAAGCAATCTTGAGGGAAAAAAGCGGAGCTGGAGGAATCAGACTCTCTGACTTCAGACTATATTACGAAGCTACAGTAATCAAGACAGTATGGTACTGTCACAAAAACAGAAACGTAGATCAATGGAACAGGATAGAAAGCCCAGAGATAAACCCATGCACATATGGTCACCTTACTTTTGATACAGGAGGCAAGAATATTCAATGGAGAAAAGACAGTCTCTTCAATAAGTGGTGCTGGGAAAACTGGACAGCTACCTGTAAAAGAATGAAATTAGAACCCTCCCTAACACCATACAAAAAAATAAACTCAGAATGGATTAAAGACCTAAATGTAAGGCCAGACACTACAAAACTCTTAGAGGAAAACATAGGCAGAACACTCTATGACATAAATCACAGCAAGATCCTTTTTGACCCACCTCCTAGAGAAATGGAAATAAAAACAGAAATAAACAAGTGGGACCTAATGAAAATTAAAAGATTTTGCACAGCAAAGGAAACTATGAAACAAGATGAAAAGGCAACCCTCAGAATGGGAGAAAATATTTGCAAATGAATCAATGGACAAAGGATTAATCTCCAAAATATATAAACAAGTCATGCAGCTCAACATTAAAAAAACAAACAACCCAATACAAAAATGGGCAGAAGACCTAAATAGACATTTCTCCGAAGAAGATATACAGATTGCCAACAAACACATGAAAGGGTGCTCAACATCATTAATCATTAGAGAAATGCAAATCAAAAGTACAATGAGGTATCACCTTACACCAGTTAGAATGGGCATCATCAGAAAATCTACAAACAACAAATGCTGGAGGGTGTGGAGAAAAGGGAACCCCCTTGTACTGTTGGTGAGAATGTAAATTGATACAGCCACTATGGAGAACAGTATGGAGGTTCCTTAAAAAACTAAAAATAGAATTACCATACAACCCAGCAATCCCACTACTGGGCATATACCCAGAGAAAACCATAATTTAAAAAGACACATACACCCCAATATTCATTGCAGCACTATTTACAATAGCCACGTCATGGAAGCAACCTAAATGCCCATCAACAGATGAATGAATAAAGAAGATGTGGTATATACATACAATGGAATATTTCTCAGCCATAAAAAGGAACGAAATTAGGTCATTTGTAGAGACGTGGATGGGTCTAGAAACTGCCATACAGAGTGAAGTAAGTCAGAAAGAGAAAAACAAATATGTTTTTTAACATATTTGTTAACACATATATGTGGAATCTAGAAACACATATATGTGGAATCTCGAAAAATGGTATAGACGAACCAGTTTGCAAGGCAGAAATAGAGACACAGATGTAGAGAACAAATGTATGGACACCAAGGGGGGAAAGTCGGTGGGGGGGGATCAGTTGGGAGATTGGGGTTGACATATGTACACGAATATGTATAAAATAGATAACTAATAAGAAGCTGCTGTAGAGAAGTAATAATAATAAAATAAAATTCAAAAAGATTTTATAATATTTGACAAATGAATGAATGAATAGTATGCAGCTGTTATAAAGAATAAAAGCTATCTGTGATGGTTCCTCCTTATCCATAGGGAATACATTCTAAGACCCCCACAGTCAGTGCCTGAAACTATAGATAGTACCAAACCCTATATATATACTATGTATTTTCCTATTCATAATACCTATGATAAAATTTAATTTATACGTTAGACACAGTAACAGATTAACCACAATAATAAAGTAGAACAATTTTAATGATATACTGTAATAAAAGTTATGTGAATGTGACCCCTCTCTCACTCAGTCTCTCTCGAAATATCTTATTTTACAAATTTAATGCCTTTTCTATCTTAACTAGGCACTTATCCTACACTGTGGCTTAACTTTTGCAGTTTGAGGTGTGACAGCAAAACTAGCACTAATTTCTTTTTATTTCTTCACAATTTCAAAGATAGAAGATTCATTCCTACTGTAGATCTTAGCAAACTCAGCATAAAGTTTTTTTCTTTCTTTTTAAGTCAACAACTTTCAACTTTTCGCTCATAGGAAACACTTAACGGCTTCTCTTTGGCATATATGAATTGCCAACATCACTACTCTTGCACTTTAGGGCCTTTATTACATAAAATAAGGGTGACTTGAACACAGGCACTGTGATACTGCAACAGTCGACCTGATAACCCAGATGGCTAATAAATGACTACTGGGTGGGATACACTGGACAAAGGGATGATTCATGTCCCAGGTGGGACAAAACAAGATAGCGAGAGATTTCATCACACTACTCAGAACAGTGCACAAATTAAAACTTATGCATTGTTTATTTCTGCAATTTTCCATTTAATATTTTTGTACTGCAGTTGGCTTAGGGTAACCGAAATTTTTGAAAGTGAAACCACAACTGTACTTATATTGACCCAAAAAGAGGTCTACAATATACTTACAGAGTAGTATGCCTTTTATATAGATAGTTACTTTGCTAGCTATAGTAGCTTTTTTTTTTTTTTTCATGCTAGCTATAGTATCTTAATGAACGGGCTTAAAGTGTGGGATATGGGAGGACTTATCAAATACATTTTGAACAAGTGAATTAATGAAATGAATTGACTACAATAGTTTCTATATGGTTGCACTCACTTCCTCCAGGCTTTCAATCTTCCAAACTATCCTCTTCCATTCATTCATTCATCCATTTATTAATACGGTCATGCAATCAATGCCATAAGACTGATCTAACATGCAAATCTGATGACATTTTCCTGCCCAAAATTCTTTAATGGCTCCCTATGACCTCCAGAATACATCCTAGCATCTGTAATAGGGCACTTAACACTTTTTATCATCTGATCTCAGCAAATCAAAGCAGACATACCTCTTGCAATTGCCCCCTGCCCATTTCCTCATGCCCTCCCCATGCCTTAAGTATTACTAACACAAATTGCTTCTAATTTGCTAAACATACTAATACCATATCCCTTCATTTTTTCTGACGAGTAATCTGTTGCCACTCTTATCTTTGTTCCTCTGTATTTAACATGTCTTTTTTCTCTGTCTGTTTTTAAGATTTTCTCTTTATCATTGGTTTGAGCAATTTGATTATTACGTGCCTTCGTGTAGCTTTCTTCATATTTCTTGCACTCAGATTTCATTTAAAGTTTTTATTAAATTTGGAAATTTTTCAGCAATTATGTCTTCAAATATTTTTGTCCCCATCCACAATCTCTTCTCTCCTATGAGACTCCAATTCCATGTATATTAGCTACTTGAAGTTCTCCCACAGCTACTGATGCTCTTTTCATTTAAAACAATTTTTTCTCTCTGGTTTCATTTTGGATAGTTTCTATTTCAGTGTCTCCAAGTTACTTATCTTTTTTTCTTATGTATAATCTCCCATTAAATACATTGTGGTTTTAATCTCAAGCCTTATAGCTTTCATCTCTAGAAGCTCAATTTGGGTCTTTCTTATATCTTCTATTTCTCTACTTAACTGTTTGAACATATGGAATAGCCATAACTGTTTAAATGTACTTGTTTGCTAATTCTGACATCTCTGTCAGTTCCAGGTTGGTTTTGATTGATTAACTATTTTCCTCCTTATAGGTCACGTTTTCCTGCTTCTTTGTATGCCTGGTAATCTTTGTTTGAATGACAGACATTGTGAATTTTAACTTGCTGGGTGCTGAGTATTTTTGTACTCGTATAAATATTCAAGAACTATTCCTGGGATGCAGTTAGTTAGTCAGAAACAGTTTGATCTTTATTGGGTCTTGCTTTTATGATTTGCTATGCAGGTCCCAAGTGGTACTCCCATCTAGGATTAATTAATCCCTGCTACTGAGTTTTCAACACAATTGCCCACAAACTATAAATTTTTCCAGTCTGGCTTATGGGAATAAACAGTATTCCTGGAACTGTGTTAGTGCCAGGGACTGTTTTCTAATGCTTTTGAATTGTTTCCCCCTCTAACTCCCTTGAGTAGTTTTCTTACACACATACACTGATAAGTAATCTACTGATTATTCAAAGAAAAGCTTTTGCAACTCTCCAGGGTTCTCCCTCTG
This sequence comes from Eschrichtius robustus, assembly GCF_028021215.1. Taxonomy (NCBI): domain Eukaryota; kingdom Metazoa; phylum Chordata; class Mammalia; order Artiodactyla; family Eschrichtiidae; genus Eschrichtius; species Eschrichtius robustus. Next base: position 60,726,329 of record NC_090827.1, on the reverse strand, counting down.
TGCAGCTAACTCCTCTTTGTTACTTTGTCTTTCAAACTCTAGCTACCTTGGTTTCCCCAGACTCATATTTCCATCTCTTAAACTTAGGAAGTCTGCCAATCTCCACCTGGGTTCCCCCCTGTTATGTTTTTAATACTCACCTTTATTAATTTTGTCCTTAATGCACACTGAAGTTTTTGGATCAGAGACAGATTTCTCATTATACTCACAGCCAGATCAAGAGAGTAATATTGCAGTGTCACTCCCCCATATCTCCAAAGTAACATGATGAGAACCAGATATAAAAATTTGTCCTATATGGATGGCAAGCTCACCCCATAGGTGAGGAACACAGAAAAATAAGTTGCCTGTTCTTGTATACAGGAGAAAGAGGCAGCTGCCTCCCCTTCCACATCTGAGAGTCTCCTTCAAAATGTCTTGCTCTAACCCTGTGGAATGTAAATAAATCTCTCCAGGGAAAAAATAATTCCTATGTCTCCAGATTTACAACTCAGAGATGTTTCCAAGTTCCAGGTTTCATCCCCTCTTGAAATGTAAACACATATCTCTGGCATTAGGTAAATCCCTCTGGAGATCTCACTCTCTATACAGTTTTAAATTAACTTCTAAGACTAGCTCTCAGATCACATTCCAAGCTTCAGTAAAATTTGTTCAGAAATCCCTAACTGTGTAGAAACATAAACATATTTTCTCTGTAATCCCACATCCTCCCTATGCCATGACCTGGAAACTCTTAAAACAGTAAGCTGAAACAATTGTATGATTTGTTAGTTTCGCATCTCTCAGGGATCACTATCCTTTGTTGCATGATGTTCTGTGTCTTGAAAACTGTTGTTCTATATATTTTCTCTAGTTTTATTGGTTGGTCCAGGTGGGAGAGTCAATCTAGTTTCTGTTATTCCATCTTGGAAGGGAGTAAAAGTCCCATGCTGCTTTATGGTTCCTTGACTTTGCACTTACTCTTTCCTCTGTTTAGAATACACTCCACCACCAAAAACAACCCCATTCTTACCATCCACCTGTCAAATTTTACATCTTTCAAGTCTCAGTTCAGGGCACTCACTCATATGTAAGTTTTTCTTGACTCTCTCATGTACATTTGGGTGCCTATAGTGAGCATGGTTGGTTCCTGCAAATACGCATCCTGTCCCCACTTCTAATATAAACTTCATTCTAACATAACCCTTCCCCATGCATCCATGTACTTCAAAAGAGGCTAATCTCATCCCTGCTCCAGATTCTAAGGGTAATTTCATTCTTCTTGGCAGTGATTTGTACCGGATAAGCACATAACCCATGTCTGGCCAATGAGATGAGAGAAGTTGGCTAGTGAACTTCCAGAAAAAGTTTCTTTGCTCCTAAAAAGAGATACAGAAAGAAATGGGTTTTTTTTTTCTTCTTCTACACATTATCATGTTTGGATGTGCTTGGATATTGTGTCTCTTTACTAACAGTCTGAGAATGAAGCCAACACTGTTAGAACAGAAAGGTGGAAAGAATCTGGGTCTTTGATGGCATCCTTGGGCAGGAGAGTCTCTCAACATAGTCACGTGCAATAATAAATTTTCAAATTACTTGACAATTTGAGTTGAGTTTCTATTTCTTTCAGACAAAAACATCCTCACCAATGAACTACCTTTATCCCTAAGCTCCTGTATCATCTTACATGTGTCTGGTTTTCAGTTGTTGGTGGTTGCACACCTATCTTCCCTCTAGACTCCAAGGCTCTTTGAGAACCAAGAGAACGCAGTGCATCTTATCTCTTTAGAACCAGGGCCTGATAGGGATGCAAGGCATGTTGAATGAATGATTGTTCGTGTGTCAGTCTCCTCAAAATGTTGTGAGATTTCTATCAATGCTAATATATTTATATAATAGTATATATTATAAGAATATTTATTAAAAACTTCACTGTATGCCAACCATGCATAATCTCATGCAATCTTCCCAACAACCCTCCGGAATAGATACAATTACAGTGTTGCATTCATTTTATAGTAGGATAATGAAGGTTGGGAAAGTTCATTAACTTGCCCGACCTTATACAGCTAGGAAGTGATGGAACCTGAACTAGTACCTGTCAGGAGCTCAGCAAAGCTATCAGGTATCAAAGTGGCCAATTAAACCAACAAGCAAGAAAGGAAGTAGCAGTGAACATTTAATCACTCACTGCCACAGTACAAGAGGCTCAAACAAGAGAAAGCACCAAGTGCCCCCTATTTCTTTTTCCCCTTTGAAATGGCACACTGGTCAAGAGTCAGGTGAACTCGTGAAGATGGTGTTGCCTCACTGTTGAGGGGCCCCAAACAAAAGGCTCCTGCAGTATTATGGACCCTGGGGCCAGGGCAGAGGTGGGAAGAGTTAGGAGTATGAAAGTACTGAGTACTGAGTCAGAGTGGGGAAAAGTGTCTTCAAGGTTTCCCCCTCCTCCTACCCCCACCCATAAGGAGGCCTTGGCAGAGGCATCTGAAGAAGATCTCAGACCGAGTCCCAAAATAAAGAAACCTAGAATTGAAGGTGCCTGGGCCAGGAAAGCACAGATGCAAAGAGCATGACCAGCCAGAGGGGCGAGCCTTTGACTGCATCTCCCTTCAGTGAAACTGTTTTGCAAGGGCTATGCACACGTGAGACCTGTCAGGTAGAACCTTTGTAATTGCCTTGTGGTTGGGAACAAAAAAACACACATTGATTTTTTTGGCCAGGAGCCGGACTCCTCAGGAGCCAAGTCTCTTAACCACTAGATCCTTTATTTGAGTAAATGACCTTATTTTATTAATTTCTATCTCCCAGCAAAGTCTAGCACTGGACTTTGGTCCATGATACACATAATAAAGGTGAATTGAATTGAATTGAATTATAGAGACAGGAATAGTTGCCGACATTCAAACACTAGCCAAAGATTCTGCCATGGTTTAACTGTATTTCTCCTTAAAGGAATAAATTGATACTTCAGAAGCATAACCCATTAGTTCTGGGAAGATATTTTCAGGATCCTGTTAATGAGAGCTCCTCAATAAATTCCAAAATTCTTCAAATAGTTCATATCATGGTCAAATAGTTCATTTATTCCCTTTTTTACCTTGTCACTAAACTCATAAGTATTTCATCAACTATCATAAAATTCCAGATTCTTTTCCTTTTCAACACAAAGCAAGATATCTAGACACCTAATAAATATTAATTAGTGAAGATGATGAAGGTCAACTTGATATGTTTTTCCCCTAATTGCTTTTGAAGACCCTTAGCATCATTTAGCATTTGATTTGAAAGCTTTGGAAGAGCATATGTCAAATCTATATATTGTTAATTAACATTGCTAGGTATTGCCATCTTTCTTTGTTCAAAAGGCTGTGCTGTCATTAATTACATATTCAGAGTGATGGGAATAGATTTAATTTATTCTAAAAATCCAAATTCATTAAACCATTTCTGTACTGCTGAAATTGAGAGATGGCAGAACTGCATTCTGTTCTAGGGTCATTCTTCTTTCTTCTCCCTCCTTCAGTTGGGATAGTAAAGCAGAGTGATACAAATCAGTTTGCAATGCCAAAGGTAGAAGATATACCTTTTATAGCTATAGAACAACAACAACAACATGAAACCCTATCCATTAGTGTCTGGTTTCTCATTCTCCACATATTAACATATCCCTAAAGAGAGAAACCCAGAGAAGGTGTTAACTGAGAACACAAAGTGAATTTACACATGCATTTTTAAAAAGGAAACTGTCCTTTATAGAAGTTAAATGCTCTCTGGGATTTGTCAACTTTCCAGAACTTCCCCTTGACCAGGGCTCTCTGACCTTTTCCCACCTCTACTCCCTCTTTCAACGTGAACCAGCCCACTACACACACACACACACACACACACACACACACACACCCCTCACTATCTTTAAGTCTTTAAGTAGCCAGATTCTCCAGTGTGTGGAAATGACATCTTAAGAACCTGTTAAGTCCACCTGAACCCTAGAGGGAATCAACAGCCGATTAGATGATACAGAAGAATAGATCAGCAATTTGGAAGATAAAATAGTGGAAATCACCCAAGCAATGCCTATCAATAATCATTTTTAATGTAAATAAACTAAATGCTACAATCAAAAGACAGAGTAGCTAAAAGGACAAAAAAAAAAAAATGAGACCCATCTATATGCTGCCTACAAAAGACTCATGTCAGATCTAAAGACACACACAGATTGAAAGTGAACTGATGGAAAAAATTCCATACAAATGTAAACAAAAAACATACAGCTGGGGGTAGCAATATGCATATCAGACAAAGTTGTCCTAACCTGTTCAGGTCACCAGAGTAAAGGTGTTACAATTACTGAACAGCCATCCTCCCTAGCATAGTATTCTCACTCTACACCTTCCAAATGTTAGACAATAATTCCAAGAGACACCTAATTTAGCCCTGGGTTTCTAGCTCCACCTGAGTTTTAATTTTTATTTTTTTTAATTAATTAATTTATTTATTTATTTATTTATTTATTTATTTATTTATTTATTTATGGCTGTGTTGGGTCTTCGTTTCTGTGCGAGGCTTTCTCTAGTTGCAGCAAGCGGGGGTCACTCTTCATCGCGGTGCGCGGGCCTGTCACTATCGCGGCCTCTCTTGTTGCGGAGCACAGGCTCCAGACGCGCAGGCTCAGTAATTGTGGCTCACGGGCCCAGCTGTTCTGCGGCATGTGGGATCGTCCCAGACCAGGGCTCGAACCCGTGTCCTCTGCATTGACAGGCAGATTCTCAACCACTGCGCCACCAGGGAAGCCCTTTATTTAATTTTTTAAGCTCTCATTTTTTTGTTGTTTTATGAGATAGACTTTTTTTTGGGGGGGAGGGGTGGCTGTGCCGAGTCTTAGGTGTGGTACGCAGGGTCTAGTTCCCTGACCAGGGATCTAATCCAGGCCCCTGTATTGGCAGCGTGGAGCCTTAACCACTTGGACCACCAGGGAAGTCCCCACCTGAGTTTTCAAAGTTTCAGGTTCAGTTTCCTTAACAGATACTTAAAGTAATATTTTACAAAGCAAGTTTCTAGTTTCTCCTCCAATCAGTCTTCTTCACCAGTTAAAGTTATTGTCCTCGTTGGGGCCCCTCTCCTCCCTTGTCTGCCCTCCTTTTCCACCATACACCACCCCTTCCTCTCCAAATATTTTGTCTTCTAAGGCATTATGGGTCATAGTCTTGTTATCTCGTGATCACATGAAAAAGGTAAAAATAGAGGGCAGAGGACATAGAGTAACTGATGCAGCCACTGGCATCTCCCTTTTAATTTGGAAAGGACATGCACCCTGGCACCAGGGTTGGGGTGATATTTTGAACTATGAGAAGAGGGGAGATGGAAAGTTCAAGGGAATAGTGTCTTTTGGTACATAAAGGAGACCTTACTAGAATTGCTCCAAGCAATGGAGTCTATGATTTTCTTTTTATTAAATTAGTTGACTGACTAAAGCAAATCACAAATTCCAAAGTGATTCAAACGAAGGAAATATATAAGATTAGCACTGGAAGTTTGCATTTAATTTGGGCATAAACTTCTGATCTTAAACAATCGGAACTAACTCCTTTGATATGCACAATAGCTCAAAACTATCCTCCTCTGCTTTTCACTTTCTGGGCAGGAGTTTGCACATATTAGAGCCACTTTAGATGATAAAGAACATCCCTTTATATTTCAAAAAATCAATGAAAAAGGAGTCCAAAAACCTGGGCTCTAATTTGCAGTCTCCTTGAATCTGGTGATGTGGATAACCAGCTTTTCTCATTTGCAAAATGAAGATAAGGGCATCTTTATTCACAGAGGTGGTGTACGTAGCCCTTTGTAACCTCTAAAAGGTTACATAAATATAAGGGACCATTAGTATGATGATCCAGGCACATTTCCAAAACACTATCACCACCGTCAAAAAGTTGGGAACTATGGGTTGGTGAGCCAGAGTCAAAGCCACTGGCCTAAGGAAGGAAGGTATTTTCTGCATATAACGCATGGGTGTTGCCACCCTGAAAACATAGTCAAGTACAAAGACTCTGCCAAGAACTGAGACTCGCCCTCATCATTGCTCTGGAAGGTGTAAGTCCTGGCAGCGTTCACTGCCTGAATCTTCTAAGCAAAAGAATAATTTTGACCAGAAACACAACGGAAATAGAATTTTTTCACATATATAATAACTACACTAATACCTAACATTTATAAAATACTTGCTATGTGCCAGGGCTGTTCCAAGCACTTTACTAGTTTTATCTAATTTAATCCTCCCTGCAAAGTAGGTGCTATTATGATTTGCTTCATTTTACAGATGAGACTTATAAAAGCTAAGTAACTTGCCCCAAGTAATACAGAGATTTGAACTAACACTCTTAGCCACTTCTTTACTCTCCCCTCTTTTAAGATCCAGAAAAGATTTCATCTTTTCAGAGAAATGTGGAAAGTCTGAAGCCCTCCCCAGGATTCCTGTAAAATCCCAGGGGTGGGACAGGGCAGGGGGTGCAAGGGGCATTTCTCCACTCAAGGTTCCCTCTGGCTCTCATCTTCTGCTCATGATCTCCCTGTCTGGGGCTATATCAACCCAGAAGTGGACTCAGGCTGCCCGTAATTTCCACCCAAAGATTTGAAGGTTTCCAGAGATATGATTTGCAGTACAGCCCAGTAGTGGAAACAACTTGCAATTTAGTTTAAAACAATTCTGTTTCCATGAGTCCCTGGGCAGTTTCCACAGCTTGGGCTCTTGCCTCCTCCCCTGTTGCTCAGCCCTCCTCTCTCCATCCTTCCCCACCCCCCCTCTTGTCTCATCCTCAAATTCCTGCCCAATCCTGCTGTCTTTTTTGTTTGTTTGTTTTTTTAATTTATTTGTTTATTTTTGACTGTGTTGGATCTTCATTGCTGTGCGTGGGCTTTCTCTACTTGCGGCGAGTGGGGGCCACTCTTCGTTGCGGTGCGTGGGCTTCTCATTGCGGTGGCTTCTCTTGTTGCGGAGCACAGGCTCTAGAACACAGGCTCTAGAGCGCAGGCTCAGTAGTTGTGGCGCACGGGCTTAGTTGCTCCGCGGCATGTGGGATCTTCCCTGATCAGGGCTTGAACCCGTGTCCCCTGCGTTGGCAGGCGGATTCTTAACCACTGCGCCACCAGGGAAGCCCTTTTTTTGTTTTTTTAGTTCCTTCCATCCCATACTTACAGGATCTTACTTTGCCCCCAAGTGATTTATCAAGATATTTTCCTACCGCGGAGCAACTAAGCCGGTGCGCCACAACTACTGAGCCCGCATGCCACAACTACTGAAGCCCACGTGCCTAGAGCCTGTGCTCCGCAACAAGAGAAGCCACCGTGATGAGAAGCTCACGCACTGCAACGAAGAGTAGCCCCCGCTCGCTGAAACTAGAGAAAGCCCACACGCAGCAACAAAGACCCAACGCAGCCATAAATAAATAAATAAATAAATAAAATAAAAAGCTCTAAAATATATATATATTTTTTCCTAATCAAAGATAGTTCCCTCCATATGAGAAATTACAATGCCAGCACTGAAGATGAGGATATTTTCACGGTGGTATATATCCATTTAATAAATGTTTACTCCTAGGAAGTAAAAAGACGGGGTGGTAATACATAAAACCAGAGCCATCTTTGATATCTCCAACTCTTGTACTGCTAAACCACTAAAGAATAGTTAACAGAGGAAATCATAAACTCAGAGTCACTGTAATTATGATGATCACATTTGTGTAGCTCATTTTAATCTATTATAAACTGATAACAGGAGGAGTACTTTTATACCAAAACATCAAAGTAATCTGTCATTAGGAGAGAAAACGACCTGGTGACATGACAACGTGCCATGTTTTGGAAAAACAACCTTCTTCACCCAAATATTGTGGCAGTTCCTAAGGCCCATAAGATATCCAGCTCAAAGCTAATTCACTCCAGCTGTCAAGACTGTCAGGCCACACTATCAGCAGCATTGCTGGGTTGTCAATATCTGCTTTACGTTTTCTAACAAAATCAATTGATTGCTCCCACTACACTCCCGCTTTGTTAATGAGCTCACAAAATTATAATTTAATCATGGCATAGTGGTAAATTAACTCTGTCATCTTTTTTACTTTCCCACTACGATCACTTTTCATCCATTCTTTCATTAGTTTAGTCATCAAGTATTTATGAAGAGCTTTCTATAGGTAAAGCTTCAGAGATGCAGGTAGGTAGCATGACAGTAAGCTAGTGTGGAAGTCAAGGTTTACAAATATTTTTAACAGAGAATTATAAACGTTATCATTTATTCATTGAACCCATGTTTTGAGGATCTCCAACAGTTCTAGGCATCTACATTATACTAGTTCATTTATCCTTCACAGCGCCACCACCTGGAGGGGAGTATTATTACATTCGTTTTATAGACAATGTAACTAATGATCAAAGAGGTCAAGTAACTTACCCACAGACATGGGTAAATAAGGGGCAGAGCCCACATCTGAATCCGGGTCTTTGTGACCCCAAGTACTGTGGAAATAAATAATAGGAGGTTGCTAACTAACTGTCTGGGCGAGCAGTGAAGACATTTCAGAGGAGCCACTGCTAAACCTGATCTATAAGGAGTCCACCATCTAATAAGGAAAGGGCATGGCGTTTACAGTGAAAAAGTCATATAGACAAAGGCATGATTATGTTGAGCCCTGGCCCTGATTTGATCTTACCAGCACACTGCAGTGGGACACCTCTGATGCTTCCCAGAGTAGACAAGATTCTCCTTGAGGTCAGGGATCATGCTCTATTTATTTGGTAGTCCTCCCAGAGCCCAGCACTGTCTTACAGAGATGGTGCTTGATTGTTGTTTAAAGAGGTGAGTTAGAGAGTGTGAAGTGATATTTCACTTTCATAATACAGTAAAATTTTTCTTGGGAAATGGCTCTAGTTGACATTCCGTCATTTCCATCCCCAACACCAATGTTAATACCTTTTCTCCCAGGTCTTTGTTAAATCACGATGACACCTACTTAGCAAATAGGAGACACATTTCAATTTTTTAAATCTGTGCATAGCAGAACATACCATCAGAGTTTACCTTTTTAGAAGTTATTTTGTACTACTTCTTTTTGCAAGACATGCAGTTTTATTACATAAAAAAGGGAAAAATAAAACTAATAATGTTGGTAAAAAAACAGTGTGAAATGAGATGGAAGGAAGGAGGGGAGGGGAGGGAGGGAGGGAGGGAGAAAGAGAAAGGAAGGAAAAAAGGGAGGGAGGGAGAAAGGGGAAAATACAACTTCTGCTATTAAATTTTTACCCCAGGGCATCTTATAGTGTTTATTTCCTAAAAGGTTCCCAGGTTGTTCTTAGAGTGCTGAGTTAATTCTCTTATCTATCTCCTTTTGAGAGATAAGTGCTGGTGTATAATCTTAGCAACATGATTATACCTTTCTGTTATGAGCCAGCAGCCACGAGACTTGGCGCATGATTCAGTCATGATAGAAATAGCTTTGAGCAGACAGCCTGCCTAAGATAGTATATGCAGGTCTACCACATCACCCTTTGTTAATTATTAATCACGGTATTACGCCTCTGTAATAATAGCAACAGTGGCTCGCATTACTTATCCAGTTTACTTTGAAGGCAGTTGTACCTCTGTTATCGCTTCACAGTAACTCCATGAGGTCTTTCCCAACTGATGCAGCCAAGGTTCAGGCAAGTAAAAAGTAGGCTCAGGGGGACCAAGCTCCAGGCCTAAACCCAAGTCTCCTGATTCCTGGCTTAAACTTCTTTCCATTCATTCAGTCTCCTTCCCCAAGAAGAAAAAATTACCTTAAGGAATTATATTTCAATTTTTTTCTTTGTTTCTTTCTCTTTCCATTCTCTGTTTCTTTTACACACACACACATACACACACACACACACACACACACACATTTTATCTTGCTTTGCATCCTATTCATGTGGCATTAGGTGGTCTCATTATCATTATGATAATGGTTTCTAAAGTGGGTCCTGAGGTTCAGAAGTGTCTCACAAAGCTCATCCCAGCACTCTGCCTGCCTTCAGGCTCCTATTATTAGTTGTTATGATCAGTGGAGTCTACAATTTCATTTCAGACATGAATTAGCTTTTACTATGCCTTCTTGGCACTAGTCACAGCCACCTTTATCATACATTTGACTAGATTTGGGTTTAGACTCTACCTCCACACCCCCAAAATGAAAAGCACTGCTCTGAGAAGTTTCTGGCCTAGAAACTACCCAACACAATCCCAACCACAGGACCATGGAATGGAAAGGATTATTTTATTATACATGTAAGTCCTCTTGGTATTAAGACTGTATGTAGGCTTTTTTCAACCAGTTGAACTAGTTGGGAATTTTTTATTCCTTCCTCATATATGTTTTGAAAACATCTTAGAATCTCTCCTCTCCTCTGGCTATACTGAGGTGATGGAAGATAAGGAACCCACATGCTGTCTGCAGCCCTTACATTAATCATGTGTGGGAGAGGGTTGGGAGGCGGGGAGGTGGGAATAGAGGCAAGAAGGGCATATGTGACAACAGGGCACAGGTCATTAAGCAGCAGCTGGTGGCCAGTTTGCACAGCTCAACACCTCAAAGGAGACAAGTAATAAATGCCTCCCAAAGTGACCCTCCAATCGTCTGAGAGCAAATGTCTAAGTGGTTAAAGCTGATGGGAAAATGCTACAGGCTGGAGGCACTCCTACAGATCTGACTTGAGACAGGGCTCAGGGCCACCTTCTTCCCTACATGCAGCTCCTCCCTATTATTTGTTTTCACAGTTCCACCCAAAGGGCAGCTAGCTTTCCTGTAATATCTCAAGTTCACTATGGTAACTCAAAGTCCCACAAGTTCTTTTGTTTCGACAAAGAGTTATATAGAATCTACTATGTGCCAAGCATGGTCTTAGGCACTAGGAATCAATAAGGCACAAACCCTGCCCTTGGGAGCTCTCAGTCCAACAGGGGAGACAACAATGTAACATTTATAATCAGGGACATATTCAAAATATATAACTAACTTCATACTATGGACACCAGCCAGTCAGAGGGATGTTGGCCAGTGCACGTGGGCATCCTGGCTGCAGGCCAGCCCTGCCTCTACTACCACGTGATAAGAACGGTAACAGAGGTCTCTAGAAGATGCTATGGAAGCTTAGAAAAAGCTCAAGCTACGACATGGTCATAATTCTGTCCCTTCGAGAAGGATGGTTTTAGAACAGTAAGGTGAATGATAATAAAGATCCAGTAAGTCGCCTACATACGAATGGGTTCCATTCTGAGAGTGAGTTTGTAAGTCCAATTTGTTTGTAAGTCTAACAAAGTTAGCCTAGGTATCCAACTAACACAATCGACTATATAGTACTGTACTGTAATAGGTTTATAATGCTTTTCACAGAAATAATATATAAAAAACAAACAAACAAAAAATAAAACACTTTTAATTTTACAGTACAGTACCTTGAAAAGTACAGTAGTACAGTACAACAGCTGGCATAAAGCAGCTGGCATCAAGTGAACAGGCAAGAAGAGTTACTGACTGGAGGAGGGAGAGGAGGTGGGAGACAGGAGAGCTGAAGGATTGTCAGCAATAGGAGATGGAGGGCAAACTGCAATGTCATTCATACCTGACGTTGCATCTTTGAAAGTTGGCAACTTGAGGGTTTGTATGTAGGGGACTTACTGTAATGACAAAATTTCCATATTTAGTACCTACCGTGGGCCAGCTCTATGCTAAGAACTTTCCAAGAGGTATTTTATTTGATCCTCACAATATCCCCTTTTAACATATGAGGAAAATGGGACTTAGATCAGGTGAATTACCAAGATCACACAGGTTTTTAACAGGGTTTGCACACAGTTTAAACCCTAACAATCTGACTCCAGAGCTGGCACTTATACCTGAAATTTGAGGTGTTGATTCTTCTGGAAAAAAGAGGTAAGAATGGGTTTCTCACCATTTCCTTACTGCAACAGTGAACTGACAGTATTTTAGGTAGAGATAGATTGGCGAAGTTCTTATTCAAAAAGTCAAACCCAGGTAACATAAGTAAAGGCAAATACAACGTAGGAAAAATCTAACAGTCACTTTTCCTAAGAGCCCTTTAGAATGAAGGACAGGCAGATACAGCCATCAGGCAAACATTGTTTTTTAATCTAAAGAGTCGATCTGTTCCCATTGCCTGATTTATACATACAATCACATCATTTTCTCCTGGAGGACTTTACAACCAAGGGTGAGGAAATGGCCATGATGTCAGCCCAGGAGAGCTATAGCTTCACTTGAAGGCAAAATAGCAGATTTAAAAAAAAATTATTTTCCAGATGAATTTCTAAAATATACTTCTTATACTGAAGCCTCTAAGTAATAAGAGAAGGGTGAAAATGTCACCAGCAGAACAGATTTTTCATGGTGACCTTCCAAGAGTCCTAAGTTCTCAGGAACACAGGCCACAGGAAATTCGTATCTGTGGATTTAATAATAACATCAAAGGATCAAACAGCCTCCCCCATTCTCTTCTGTCAAAATGCAAAGATTTCTGTTTGAAAAAGTAAATCCCAAATGTTGAGGTTAAGGATTTCATTGAGGGAAAACCTACTGCTCTAAAGACAAAAAGAAGAAGAAGGAGAAGGTGGAGGAGGAGGAGGAGGGGGAAGGGGGAGGGGAGGGGGAAGGGGGAGGGGAGGGGAAGGGGGAGAAGGAGGAGAAGAAGGAGAAGAATAACCCAGAATAGCCAACACAATATTGAAGAAGAACAAAGTTGAAGGGTTGACACTCCTCTACCTGACCTTTATGCTAGGGGAGATGCAGATGTTTTCAGCCAAGAACCTTGCTTGAAACAGTGATCTTATTCAGTCCTATGGCTGAAATCATGTATGTGTTGGTGACTCCAAAGTTTATACCTCTCCCCTAAGTGCCAGACTCATATTTCCAACTGCTTAATCAGCATCTTCACTTGGATATCTCGCTGACATCTCCAACTTAACATGTCTAGATCAGAACTCATAGTTTCATTCCCAAACCCACTCCCAAACCAGTCTTCCAGAAAATGGCATCACTAACCACCTTGGTGTCTAGTCCCCAAACCTAGAAATCATCCTTAAATTACCTCTTTCTCTCAAGCTCCACTTGCCATCAGTTGCCTCTCCTAAACATATGAAAAATTTCTTTACTTCTTTCCATTTCTACTGCTACCATTCTATTTGAAACAACTGTCTTTTGTATACAGTTTACTGCAAAAGCATCATGTCTGGTGGCCTGACTTCTCTTGCCCTACATCAATCCATTCTACAAGATGATTTCTTTTGTATAAATTTTTTCAAATTTTTATTTTGAACAATCTCAAATTTATAAAAAAAAAGTTGCAAGTGTAGTACGAAGAACTTTTCTTTTCTGAACCATTTTAGAGTTAAGTATGATGCTTATCACCCCTGAATACTTTAATGTAAATTTCTTACAAACAAGGGAATTAACCTATATAATCAAAATACACCTATCAAAACCAGGAAATTAACACTGATACATTGCTACCACCTAATCTACAGACCCCATTCAAGTTTCAGCATTCTTCCCAGTAAGTCATTTATAGGAAAAGATCCAATCCAGAATTATTTGTTGCATTTATTTTTTTTTAATTTTATTTTTTTTAGAAACTCATGCCTCACTTTATTCCATTTTCGTTATAGTCTTGTAAAAAAACTAAAACTGTGCAGTACTTATGCATGAATACCCTGTACCACTTCTAAGAAATGCAAAGCACAGATACGATCTCATTGCCTTTCATCAAAACCTCACAGAGTCCCTGTATGAAAGTGCTGTTCTCCCCACTTCAGAGGTGTGTTACAAAGCTAAAAGTTACCAAACGTGTTCATGGCCTGCCATTTTATGTTGCATTTATCTTTCATGTCCCTTTAGTCTCTAACAATCAGGCATGATTCCTCAGTCTTTCTTTAATTTTCATGACCTTGATACTTTTGAAGATTATAAACCAGTTTTTGTTTTGCTTTAGTTTTCAGAGTGTCCCTTTATGCTTTGTCTGATGTTTCCACATGATTAGATTCAGATTACTCACCTTTGGCAGGAAAATCACAGAAATACTTTCCATCACATCCTATCAAGTGCCCCATACTTTTGTCCTCATACTGGTGATGTTCACTTAGATCATTTGATGAAGGTTGTGTGCCAGGCTTTTCTACCCTGAGGTTATCCCCTTTTTCCCTGTAATTAATAAGCATTTTGTGGGGAGCTACTTTGAAACTACATAACTATCCTATTTTAATCAAACTTTCCATTTATATATATTTATTTACTTATTTATACCAGTGTGGACTTATGGATTCCTATTTTATTCAGTGGATTATAAATTTTGCTATCATTTCTTGTTCCCAGTTGCTATCATAATTGTACCCCAGAGAGGGATTTATAATAGGTTTATTCTTGGTCTCCCTCCTGGGAATAGAAGCTCTCTGGAAGAGGAAATTTATGGCAATCCTCATTTCTCAGAAGGGTCTGCTTTTAGTTAAATAAAGAAAGCTCCGAGAAGGCTTCTTTCTGCATCTGTTGAATCCCAAATATTTTCAGCTTAAAATAATCTGTATACCAACTCTGGGGTTCCAAGTGGGTTCCTATACCGCCAAGCTCTTTTCCTAAGTGGTTGTACTATTTTGCATTCCCACCATCAGTGGATAAGAGTTCTGGTTGCCCCACATCCTTGCCAACACTTGATATGGTCAAACTTTAATTTTGCCATTCTAGTGGCTAAGTATATAGTAGTATCACGTTGTGGTTTCAGTCTGCATCTCCATAATAACTAATGATGCTGAGCATCTTTTCATGTGGTTACTAGTCATCCATATATTTTCTTTGGTTGAGTGTTTGTTCAAATCTTTTCCCTATTTTTACTAAGTCATTTGTCATACTATTATTCAGTTTTAGGAGTAATTTATATAGTCTAGATACAAGCCCTTTGTCAGATATATGTTTTACAGATATTATCTCCCATTCTGTGCCTTGCATTTTCATTTTCATAAGTGTCTCCTTTTGAAGAGCAAATGTTTTCAATGTTAGTGCTGTAAATTTCTCTCTAAGTTGTATCCCACAAAATTTGATATATCATGATGTCATTGAAATCCACTTCAAAATAGTTTCTGAATCCTAAGTATCCCATTTGTGGGTCCATTACTTGCCTCCTTCTTAAACCAAAGCCAGAGAAACAATAACTGCAAACATGAGTGATGACAATCAACAGTTCACAAAACATTTCTTTACTTCATTTAAACCTCACAATACCATTAGTTCCATTTCACAGATGAAGAAACTATAATTTAATCAGGAGATTAAATTTGCTCAAGGTTATCCAAGGTTGAAATATCAGTGAAGACAGATTCAAGCCTTATTCAGGTTATCTGACTCTAAATTCCATTCTCTTGTCATTGTACTCTAACTAGATCTCAAAAGATCTAAGTTAAAATCTTTTTGCAAGTTATGTGTCTAAGACAGCTTGAATTTTTTTTTTAATTAATTTTTACTGGAGTATAGTTGATTTACAATGTTGTGTTAGTTTCTCCTGTACAGAAAAGTGAATCAGTTATACATATACATATATCCACTCTTTTTTAGATTCTTTTCCCATACAGGTCATTACAGAGTACTGAGTAGAGTTCCCTGTGCTATACAATAGGTCCTTATTAGTTATCTATTTGATTGATTGATTGATTGATTTTTTACCATCTTTATTGGAGTATAATTACTTTACAATGTTGTGTTAGTTTCTGCTGTATAACAAAGTGAATCAGCTATACGTATACATATATCCCCATATACCCTCCCTCTTGCATCTCCCTCCCACCCTCCCCATCCCACCCCTCTAGGTGGTCACAAAGCACCGAGCTGATCTCCCTGTGCTATGCAGCTGCTTCCCGCTAGCTATCTATTTTACATTTGGTAGTATACATATATCAGTGTTACTCTCTCACTTTGTCCCAGCTTACACTTCCCCCTCCCTGTGTCCTCAACTCCATTCTCTATGTCTACCTCTTTATTCCTGCCCTGCAACTAGGTTCATCAGAACCATTTTTCTTTTTTAGATTCCATATATATTTGTTAGCATACTGTATTTGTTTTTCTCTTTCTGATGTACTTCACTCTTATGACAGATTCTAGGTCCATCCACCTCACTACAAATAACTCAGTTTCATTTCTTTTTATGGCTGAGTAATATTCCATTCTACAAATGTGCCATATCTTCTTTATCCATTCATCTGTCGATGGACACTTAGGTTGTGTCCACGTCTTGGCTATTGTAAATAGAGCTGCAATGAACATTGTGGTACATGACTCTTTTTGAATTATGATTTTCTCAGGGTATATGCCCAATAGTGGGACTGATGGGTCGTACGGTAATTCTATTTTTTGTTTTTTAAGGAACCTCCATACTGTTCTCCATAGTGGCTATATCAATTTACATTCCCACCAACGACGCAAGAGGGTCCCCTTTTCTCCACACCCTCTCCAGCATTTATTATTGTAGATTTTTTGATGATGGCCATTCTGACCGATGTGAGGTGAAACCTCATTGTACTTTTGATTTGCAATTCTCTAATGATTAGTGAGGTTGAGCATCCTTTCATGTGTTTGTTGGCAATCTGTATATCTTCTTTGGAGAAATGTCTATTTAGGTATTCCATCCATTTTTGGATTGGGTTGTTTGTTTTTTTGATATTGAGCTGCATGAGCTGCTTGTACATTTTGGAGATTAATCCTTTCTCCGTTGATTCGTTTGCAAATATTTTTTCCCAATCTGAGGGCTACTTTTTTGTCTTGTTTATGTTTTCCTTTGCTGTGCAAATGCTTTTAAGTTTCATTAGGTCCCATTTGTTTATTTTTATTTCCATTTCTCTAGGAGGTGGGTCAAAAAGGATCTTGCTGTGATTTATGCCATAGAGTGTTCTGCCTATGTTTTCCTCTAAGAGTTTTATAGTATCTGACCTTATATTTTGGTCCTTAATCCACTTTGAGTTTATTTTTTGTATGGTGTTAGGGAGTGTTCTAATTTCATTATTTTACATGTAGCTGTTCAGTTTTCCCAGCACCAGTTATTGAAGAAGCTATCTTTTCTCCACTGTATACTCTTGCCTCTTTTATCAAAGATAAGTGACCATATGTGCATGGGTTTATCTCTGGGATTTCTATCCTGTTCCATTGATCTATATGTCTGTTCTTCTGCCGGTACCATACTGTCTTGATTACTCTAGCTTTGTAGTACAGTCTGAAGTCCGGGAGCCTGATTCCTCCAGCTCCATTTTTCTTTCTCAAGATTGCTTTGGCTATTTGAGGTCTTTTGTGTTTTCCATACAAATTGTGAAATTTTTGGTTCTAGTTCTGTGAAAAATGCCATCGGGAGTTTGATAGGGATTGCACTGAATCTGTAGATTTTTGGGGGTAGTATAGTCATTTTCACAATGTTGATTCTTCCAGTCCAAGAACATGGTATATCTCTCCAACTATTTATATCATCTTTAATTTCTTTCATCAGTGTCTTATAGTTTTCTGCATACAGGTCTTTTGCCATCAGGGTGATGGCAGCCTTGTAGAATGAGTTTGGGAGTGTTCCTCCCTGTGGCATATTTTGGAAGAGTTTGAGAAGGATAGGTGTTAGCTCTTCCCTAAATGTCTGATAGCATTCATCTGTGAAGCCATCTGGTCCTGGGCTTTTGTTTGTTGGAAGATTTTTAATCACAGTTTCAATTTCAGTGCTTGTGATTGGTCTGTTCATATTTTCTATTTCTTCCTGGTTCAGTCTCAGCAGGTTGTGCATTTCTAAGAATTTGTCCATTTCTTCCAGGTTGTCCATTTTATTGACATATAGCTGCTTGTAGTAATCTCTCATGATCCTTTGTATTTCTGCAGTGTCAGTTGTTACTTCTCCTTCATTTCTAATTCTATTTAATTGAGTCTTCTCCCTTTTTTTCTTGATGAGTCTGGCTAATGGTTTGTCAATTTTGTTTATCTTCTCAAAGAACCAGCTTTTAGTTTTATTGATCTTTGCTACCATTTCCTTCATTTCTTTTTCATTTATTTCTGATCTGACCTTTATGATTTCTTTCCTTCTGCTAACTTTGGGGGTTTTTTGTTCTTCTTTCTCTAGTTGCTTTAGGTGTAAGGTTAAGTTGTTTATTTGAGATGTTTCTTGTTTCTTGAGGTAGGATTGTATTGCTATAAATTTCCCTTTTAGAACTGCTTTTGTTGCATCTCATAGGTTTTGGGTTGTCGTGTTTTCATTGTCATTTGTTTCTAGGGATTTTTTGATTTCCTCTTCGATTTCTTCAGTGATCTCTTGGTTATTTAGTAGCATATTGCTTAGCCTCCATGTGTTTGTATTTTTACATATTTTTTTCCTGTAATTGTTATCTAGTTTCATAGAATTGTGGTCAGAAAAGATACTTGATACGATTTCAATTTTCTTAAATTTACCAAGGCTTGATTTGTGACCCAAGATATGATCTATCCTGGAGAATGTTCCATGTGCACTTGCAAAGAAAATGTATTCTGTTGTTTTTGAATGGAATGTCCTATAAATATCAATTAAGTCCACCTTGTCTAAATCATTTAAAGCTTGTGTTTCCTTACTTATTTTCATTTTGGATGATCTGTCCATTGGTGAAAGTGGGGTGTTAAAGTCCCCTACTATGATTGTGTTACTGTTGATTTCCCCTTTTATGGCTTTAGCATTTGCCTTATGTATTGAGGTGCTCCTATGTTGGGTGCATAAATATTTACAATTGTTATATCTTCTTCCTGGGCTGATCCCTTGATTATTATGTAGTGTCCTTCTTTGTCTCTTGTAATAGTCTTTATTTTAAGGTCTATTTTATCTGATATGAGAATTGCTACTCCAGCTTTCTTTTGATTTCCATTTGCATGGAACATCTTTTTGCATCCCCTCACTTTCAGTCTGTATGTGTCTCTAGGTCTGAAGTGGGTCTCTTGTAGACAGCATATATATGGGTCTTGTTTTTGTATCCATTCAGCCAGTCTGTGTCTTTTGGTTGGAGCATTTAATCCATTTATGTTTAAGGTAATTATCGATATGCATGTTCCTATTACCATTTTCTAATTGTTTTGGGTTTGTTATTGTAGGTCTTTTTCTTCTGTTGTTTTTCCTACCTAGAGAAATTCCTTTAGCATTTGTTGTAGAGGTGGTTTGGTGGTGCTGAATTCTCTTAACTTTTGATTGTCTGTAAAACTTTAATTTCTCCATTAAGCTGAATGAGGTCGTTGCGGGGTAGAGTAATCTTGGTTGTAGGTTTTTCCCTTTCATCACTTTAAATATATCCTGCCACTCCCTTGTGGTTTGCAGAGTTTCTGCCAAAAGATCAGCTGTTAACCTTATGGGTATTCCCTTGTATGTTATTCGTTGCTTTTCCCTTGTTGCTTTTAATATTTTTTCCTTGTATTTAATTTTTGATAGTTTGATTTATATGTGTCTTGGCATGTTTCTCCTTGGATTTATCCTGTATTGGACTCTCTGCACTTCCTGGACTTGATTGACTATTTCCTTTCCCATATTAGGGAAGTTTTCAACTATAATCTCTTCAAATATTTTCTCAATCCCTTTCTTTTTCTCTTCTTCTTCTGGGACCCCTATAATTCGAATGTTGGTGTGTTTAATGTTGTCCCAGAGGTCTCTGAGACTGTCCTCAATTTTCTTCATTCTTTTTTCCTTATTCTGGAGTTATTTCCACTCTTTTGTCTTCCAGGTCACTTATCCGTTCTTCTGTCTCAGTTATCTGGTATTGATTCCTTCTAGAGAATTTTTAATTTCATTTATTGTGTTGTTCATCTTTGTTTGTTTGCTCTTTAGTTCTTCTAGGTCCTTGTTAAACGTTTCTTGTATTTTCTCCATTCTATTTCCAAGATTTTGGATCATCTTTACTATCATTACTCTGAATTCTTTTTCAGACAGACTGCCTATTTCCTCTTCATGTTTGGTCTGGTGGGTTTTTACCTTGCTCCTTCATCTGCTGCGTATTTCTCTGCCTTCTTATTTTGTTTAACTTACTGTGTTTGGGGTCTCCTTTACGCAGGCTTCAGGTTCATAGTTCTTGTTGTTTTTGGTGTCTGCCCCCAGTGGGTAAGGTTGGTTCAGTGAGTTGTGTAGGCTTCCTGTTGGAGGGGACTGGTGCCTGTGTTCTGGTGGATGAGCCTGGATCTTGTCTTTCTGGTGGGCAGGACCACGTCCTGTGGTGTGTTTTGGGGTGTCTGTGAACCTATTATGATTTTAGGCAGCCTCTCTGCTAATGGGTGGGGTTGTGCTCCTGTCTTGCTAATTGTTTGGCATGGGGGCCCAGCACTGTAGCTTGCTGGTCATTGAGTGGAGCTGGGTCTTAGTGTTGAGACGGAGATCTCTGGGAGAGCTCTTGCCGACTGATATTACGTGGGGCCGTGATGTCTCTGGTGGTCCAATGTCCTGAACTCGGCTCTCCCACCTCAGAGGCTCAGGCCTGACACCCACCTGGAGCACCAAGACATTGTCAGCCACATGGCTCTTTTCTAAGTGTTTTTCAGTAAAACAACTTAATCCAAATCTTCCATGAAGACATCTGGTCATTTCAGCTCTCTTTCATTGTATTTCCTCTTGTGCAAATTCTCACAGTCCCTGCTAATGTTGGAGGGTCTCCCACAGAGGTGGGGGGCAGTTGTGGTTCACTGCAGGGACTGACAGCTTGTATTTTAAAAGGAGACTTTCAAGGGTATTCAAAGGATTCTCAGATTTCTAACTGTGGTAATATCAGATAAATAGGTACAGAGAGCCAGCAATATCTCTGTCCAGCCAGACCCCTTTGACCTTTGAAATCATCCTCTGATGGCTGCTCTGGGTAATGAAGCCAAGTTCATCCACTGCAATCCAGGTGCCTTGCATTTTATCTCTTGCAGCAATTTCAATGACGTAGCAAATCGTTCTCCAAATGGCACTTAGAAGACTCCCCTTGAGAACTCCCTGGGGTTCTGGTCCAATCAGTACTGGTTGGAATGCAGAGATTTGGTTTTCTTAGCAAGCATCTTAAGGTAATTCTGATGCAGGATGTTGGTGGATCACCCTTAACTGGTAGGGAGAGGGTGGAGGGTAGGGATCAGGTGAGAGAAGAGGAAGTGGCAGAGGCAGGTGAAGATGGGTATGAAGTGCTTTGTAAGCTCTCTTGGGGATTTAAATTTTATCCTAAGAGTAGTGAGGAATAACTGAGCTTCTAAGCAGAGGAGTTACCTAATAGATTTAGACTTTAGGAGGATCAGGAAGGTGGAATGTAGAGAACGGACTAATGGGGTCAAAGACAGGAGTCAGGGAGAGCAGTTGGAGGCTGTTACAGCAATTCAGGCAGGAGAGGCTGGTAGCTTGGACTGCAGTAGTGGTGGTAGGGATGGAAAGAAAGAAAAAAATTAACATATATGAAGAGCCAACACACAATGAAAGGGTTCAATGAAATGAAAAGAAATATTAAAAAGGAGAATGTAAATTGCTAGGAAGGGTCTATAAACAAAAAGTCAGCATAACTCCAGAAATAATGATCTGGGGTCCGGGGGAGAACCCTTCACCCAGAGGACCTCTTGTATTCTGAAGCTTCCTTGACTCTATCCTTTCAGACTTGTTTACGTTAATAAAGGGAATTTACTGCCTCAGATCATAAAGGCCACTGCTCAGCCAGAAATCTGTTCAACGACCATGCTAACAACAGGCATATTTTTTAACAAAGGCCTCTCACAAGCAGTTTTATGATTGTCTCTCATGAAAGTCCTTCCCAACCTGCCCCATATCCATTTTGTTGCACCTTGTTTACAGGCTCAGGTGCTCTGTCCTTCATTATAGCATCACCACTCAGTCTGCTATAAGGCTCGGGAATGAACTTGGTCCTGAGTCCAACATGAAATGTATTCAGAGAAACCTTGGCATGGATGGCCACATTTTAGCTGTTCTGTGAACAGCCTCTCATGAGTAATGTAAATCAGATTTGTGGATTTATATATATACACTGTATTTATACTGTCCAATAATGTTTTAAATCATATCATATGCCATCTCCCTGAAGCTGGTACAAAAGGTTAACAGGCTCAAATCCCACTGAGGTTGCCTCCCAATTAAGTCAACTATATTTTTAACCCACATGTGGCTTTATTTTTCCAGGCAATCACAGTCCGATAAAGTGATAATAATTTTCTTCGTAACCAGTTAAAGGAGGAAAGTTGCCAGGGAATTAAAGAGATGGTACCTACCAGGAAAGCCTATAAAAGACAAGGTGGGGGAAATCATTGAACTTACCAAACAAAGTAGAAGATAGCAAAGAGCCTCTGAAACAACAGTTCTCAACCTTGACCTCTCAATAGAGTCACCAAGAGCTCTTATAGGCTAAAGAGCCCCACCCATGCCAATTAATGCATATCTCTGCGTGGGGGCCCAGGCAAATGGATGCTTTAAAAACTCTACAAGTACAGTATTTCCAATGTGCAGCACAGAGAACCACTGCTCTAGGAAACATAAGAGGGTTGATATGGACTTTTCAGCATCCAAGAATCCATAACTGACATGCTGTGGGACAAAGATTAATCCAAGAAAATTGTGTCTTCTTTCCCATACTAAAATGTCTAACTTTCCTCTAAGCTAAACATTTAAGAAAAAAATCAATGAATGAAAAATCCTTTTTTAAAACTTTTGTGTTTCAGAAAGGAATATAGCTTCACTGTTTTTTTTTAATATTTTTTAAAACATATAACAATTTTAGAAATGAGTATAGATTTGCTGCTTTTTCTCATCCTTTAAAAACATGAATCAGATGATGTCATATCCCTGAAGGACTACTCCTTATATTTGCAAGGCCTGGGCAGAGGGACAAATGGAAGCCACATAGTGTTTATTTAAATGCTTAAATTGATAGATCAAACTACTAACTTGTTAAATAAAATTTATTCCATCCTCCTACTTTCACAAATGCTCAACATTGCTAATTATTAGAGAAATGCCAATCAAAACTAAAATGAGGTGTACCTCACACCAGTCAGAATGGCTATCATCAAAAAGTCTACAAATAATAAATGCTGGAGAGGGTGTGGAGAAAAGGGAACCCACCTACACTGTTGGTGGGAATGTAAATTGTTGCAACAGCTATGGAGAAGAGTATGGAGGTTCCTTAAAAAACTAAAAATAGAACTACCATATGATCCAGCCATCCCACTCCTGGGCATATATCCAGACAAAACTATAATTCAAAAAGATATGGGGCTTCCCTGGTGGCACAGTGTTCAGAATCCACCTGCCAATGCAGGAGACACAGGTTCAAGCCCTGGTCCAGGAAGATCCCACATGCCGTGGAGCAACTAAGCCTGTGCACCACAACTACTGAGCCTGCGCTCTAGAGCCCGTGAGCCACAACTACTGAAGCCCACACGCCTAGAGCCTGTGCTCCACAACAAGAGAAGCCACCGCAATGAGAAGCCCACACACCACAACAAAGAGTAGCCCCCACTCGCTGCAGCAAGAGAAAGCCCACGCACAGCAGTGAAGACCCAATGCAGCCAAAAATTTTAAAAATTTAAAATAAAAAAAAAAAAATACATGCACCCCTATGTTCATAGCAGCACTATTCACAATAGCCAAGACATGGAAACAACCTAAATGTCCATCAACAGATGGATGGATAAAGAAGACGGATACAAAATATTACTCAGCCATGAAAAAGAGTACAGTATTGCCATTTGCAGCAACATGGGTGGACTTAGAGAATATCATGCTAAGTGAAGTAAGTCAGACAGAGAAAGACAAATATTGTATAATATCACTTATATGTGGAATCTAAGAAAAAATAAGACAAATGAATTCATTTACAAAACAGAAACAGACTCACAGACATAGAAAACAAACTTGTGCTTACCCAAGGAGAAAGGCAGGAGGATAAATTAGGAGTATGGGATTAACAGATACACACTACTATACGTAAAATAAGTAAACAATAAGGATTAACTTTATAGCACAGGGAACTATATACAATATCTTGCAATAACCTACAATGAAAAAGGATCTGAAAAAATACATATATATAACTGAATCACTTTGCTGTACACCTGAAACTAACACATTGTAAATCAACTATACTTCATTAAAAAATCCTAAAATCAAAAGATATGTGTACTTTATTATGAGATCAAAAGCTGGCAATATATCTAAAACATCTGAATTTAATTATTATTACATACATCTGAGTATTCTGTTGATGGGTCAGCAATGTCTGCATGAGTAAAAATGTATATAGCTCATAAATTATCTATTTCCAGCATAAAATTTATTTTCTTGGCTTCATTCCAGTAAAATCAATAATTATAATATTATAATCAAGATTCTCACATAATTTGTGTTCTCTTGACAGTAATGTCAAACTAGATCCCCTTTCTCTAGTTATGACATAGTTCTTGGCTTTTTAAAATTAATTTCAACTCAGAGAAACTGTCCCCAGAAAGCAACCAGAATTGTCAAAATTCTTAAACCATAATTTAGAATCAAAAATAAACCTCAAATTTTACATGTCATGTTCAAATATCTTACTGGGGTTATACATAATAATTATTATTATTGCATAGAGATTACAAAACATTTTAATTATTTTGTATAAATTGTCACCATTTATATCACTATTTTCACCATAAAGCAATACCCGGAACTTGAAGAATCTGTTTCTTGTGTGTGCCTGTGCATGTGTGTGTGTGTGTGTGTGTGTGTGTGTGTCATATATGGTGCCCATTAAAGCATGGAGTCCAGGACAGGAACCCCTCTTATTCAATCTAAAGGCAGAACTGCTTCCCTTCTTATAACCCTTCAGTGGCTTCCCTTAGAATTAAACCTAACTCCTTGCCAAGGACCACAAGGCCTTATAAAGCCTTCTTATAAGTTCTGGTTTCTGCCCAGCTGAGCCCCTGTCACCCTCCCCTTCTGTCCTTGTTCAGTCTCCTCCAACTACTGTGGTCTCTGGACTGCACCTCAGACCACAACCTTCTTTCTGCTCAAGAACTTTGTACTTCCTGTTCCTTCAGCCTACCTAGCACAGCTGCCCCCAACTCTATACATGGCTGGCTTCTTTGGGCCCTTGGGGTTTCAACTTAGGGCAGACAGGCAGCATGTATAGTAATTAAAGGGACAGATTCTGGAGCTAAACTCTCTGGGTTCAAATTTGGCTCTACTATTTACCATTTGGGTGGTCCTGGGCCAGTCTCCAAATGGCTCCATCTTTCAGCTTCCTGTTTGTAGAGAGGAGACAATCATACTTTTTCATAGGATTACTGTGTGGATTGAATGAATTAATATAAATAAAATGCTTAGGCCAGGCTTAGCATAGAAAGCATCCAATAAATCACAGCTTAAGAAAGCAAAAATCACCTCCTCAACAGCCTTTCCCTAACCACCCAACCTAAAGTAACATCCCACCAGCACATCCCTATTTCATTTTTTATGGTATTTATCACTATCTAGAAGGGCATTATTTTAAAAATTGTTTATTGTCTGTCTCCTTCCTCTAGATTACGAGATTTATGAGAACTGAGCGCTTGTCTGAGAGTTCACTGCTGCATCCTTTTGTGCCTGGCATATAGTAGGGCTCAATAAATATTTGTGGAATAAATTAATTTTTTTTAAAGCATGCCAACTGCCAACCAAATCAGAAATTACGTATTTGGGAAGAAAAAACTTACTCTCCTTTCCCAACTAACTTTTCTCAAATTGTGCTTGTTTATGATAGGTTAACAGGCATCTATGCAAGGCTGTGGTGAGCTGAAAAGTAGACAGCAATGGCAACATGAAGGTCATGGTGCTGAAGACGGCTAACCACTCACCAGTAATGAGACATCTTCTAACAGTCCCAAGACAAGTGGAGCCTTTGCAGTTATCCAATTAGTTTAGTCAATGGGAACTTCTCACGTGGAGTGTTTGTTATTAATGAGCAAATTGACCAGTAAATGACCAACTTGTGTCTTGTACAGGTGGAGAGAGTTGTAAAGCATGGAGGGAACTTCTTAAGGAAAAAGCAAGAAGCACTGATTTAATAGATCATCAAAATTTATGAAAGAACACCAATCACACCAGGGCTGCCATATGAAATTATACCTTCTAAAATAAGAATCTTGTTGTTCCAGCTTTGAATCCATTTGTTTGCTGACTATTGTCTTGCTTTCCCCAAACATATTTCTTTAGCATGCATGACACTGGCATCAAGCCAGTGATGGTGAGAAAGCAATGAATTCTAGCATAATTTGGGAAATTTTACAGAGAGCTAAGTCTCAAGAGTCTGTGTGACTTGCCCATATAAGGAAGCTGTTTGTTGTCACTGCAGCCCATAGTAACAATCTTCACATCTCTGGTCCCTTTGCCTCCCTGCCCCTCCCACGTTCCTGCAGTTCTCACTTTGCCAGCCCATTCCTACTCTTTAGGCTGGAAAACTGATTTGGATTCCTTCGAGCTCTTGAGGAGAAAAATGAGATAGAAATAAAAATTTAAAACAATGATTATTGGCATTGCGTAGAGAGAAGCCAGGTGTCTGAATTAAAACATATCAGAAATGTATTTAATAATGCCAAAAATAAGTTTTAAAAATAGATCCCAGTTTCTCACTGCTGCAAGGATGGTGAAATGTGTAAGAATGACTCAAACAATTCCAAACGGTGTTATGGTTCCCTGGCCAGTCCACCACAAAGGGTACTATTAATTTACATAAGCTGAGCACTTCTCCAATATTCAAACACCAATGTCCTGAAAAATAAAATAATGGAAAACTGCATCTCACTGCAGTCACTCACAAACAGCTGCAGGGGTTGTTTTTTGGTTTGGGATTCTTTTTTTTTTTTTAAATTTATTTATTTTATTTATTTATTATTGGCTTCATTGGGTCCTCATTACTGCGTGGGCTTTCTCTAGTTGCGGCAAGCGGGGGCTACTCTTCGTTGCAGTGCGCGGGCTTCTCATTGCAGTGGCTTCTCTTGTTGCGGAGCACAGGCTCTAGGCGCATGGGCTTCAGTAGTTGTGGTGTGTGGGCTCAGTAGTTGTGGCTCACGGGCTCTAGAGCGCAGGCTCAGTAGCTGTGGCGCATGGGTTTAGTTGCTCCGCGGCACGTGGGATCTTCCCGGACCAGGGCTCGAACCCGTGTCCCCTGCATTGGCAGGCGGATTCTTAACAACTGCGCCACCAGGGAAGCCCCTGGGATTCTTCTTAAATCTATAGCACAAATTTCCAACAAGGCCCTGTCAATAAGTTCCCTTAGACTATATCCTTTTGGTGGTTTATTGACAATGAAGACCACAAATTTGCTTCATGCTAGAGAAGCTATTATTCCAAATCTTCAAAGGGCAAATGAGAAGAAACACCAGAAATATTGAGATGTGAATTCACGCATATAGTTACTTTATAGGAAATTTGCAAATGTACTTTACTGTATTATCAGTAGTGGGAAGACAAGGAAAAGAGAGTGAGTTCAGCTATTTATAGTCTGCAGGCACACCCGCGAGGCAGTAAGAACAACAATATAGCACTGATCGATACTGCCTGGCTCCAAAAATGTTTTGAATCCTGGTTTTGGTTAAAATTTTTCTTCTTAAGCAAGGTGGGGTGGAAGTTGAGCTGATTACAATTAGATCACCCCCATCCAGCCACCCCTTCCCTTCTCTGGGTAGGTCCCGATGAAAGAGAAGCTCTGACCCTGATGTAGTAGCCTTTGGAAAATCACATCTGAGGGACAGGGCTGCCCCATAAGGCTAGACAATCTGAGAGATGCACAAAGGCTCCTAGCCAGCAAGGTGAAATCTGGCCTAAGTGCCACTCACCAATCACGTGTCTAGCTCAAGACTGTATCCAGCTGGACGGGGCACCTTTATCTACTTTTCTGCTCAGAGTGCCTTTTTCTATTTCATTAAAAGGGACCATATAGGAGCTTCTACTCTAGTATAAGTCTAAACTCCACCTTTACCTTACTTACACCATGAAGGTTTAGGCTTCCCTCTCCCCATGATTTTTACACACATGTCTGTAATTAACACTTATCACATTGTATTAGTTTATTTGCATATCTGTCTTCCTGTAAGACTGTGAGATTCATGAAAGTAATGATATTCCCCTCTTTATCCTCAGTTCTTAGCATAGAACTTAGTACAAACTAATGTGAAAAATATGCTTGTTATATGAATGTTTGGAAAGATGGATGGATGGATGGATGGACGGACAGATGAGTGAAATCCAGAAAAGATTTATCAGGAACATGAAAATGCGCTTGGAGTCAGGACAGAGGACTCCACTTCCTGCTCTTTCTCTATCCTTGGACACTACTGGTGAGAGAACAGAGAATAACAGTCAAAATAGTCAAATGGGGCTTCCCTGGTGGCGCAGTGGTTGAGAAGCTGCCTGCCAATGCAGGGCACACGGGTTCGAGCCCTGGTCTGGGAATATCCCACATGCCGCGGAGCAACTAGGCCCGTGAGCCACAACTACTGAGCCTGCGCGTCTGGAGCCTGTGCTCCGCAGCAAGAGAGGCCGTGATAGTGAGAGGCCCACGCACCGCGATGAAGAGTGGCCCCCGCTTGCCGCAACTAGAGAAAGCCCTCGCACAGAAACGAAGACCCAACACAGCTAAAAAAATAAATAAATTTATTTAAAAAAAAATTGTCAAATGAAGATTTTGTTAATGATAGCATTCCTCACTCAATAAGCCAACACAACTGTGTGCGACTAATACTGTCCTGTATTTTTAGGGGTTGTACTGGGTATTTTCCACTTGCCCCTCCAGATCAAATACCCACCCATCTCTATCCCACTTGGTACCCCAGGAGGCTGACCTATATGGACAACATCAAGGGACTTAAAAAACACTTGAGCTAGGGCACTCTGAGGCACGCTATCCCCCTCCCTGGCTTTCCCCCTTCCCCTGTTTCAAAACATATTTTTTCTGAATGTCCCTTTAAATGAGAGAATATAGAAGTAAATATCACCCTTCCCAAAGTTCCCCTGTACATCTGGTGGAGAATTTCACTAATTGTGAATTCTCTAATTCACTAATCGTAAGCACTCTAATGCTTTGATGGAAAGCAGCTTTAATGAAGCCTTCTCTTCCTTGGAAACCAGCCGCCAGTGCAGAGCATTGAGTACTTGAACACCAACAGCAGCAAATCCACTCTAAGCACAACGGAACAAACGAATGTCTTTTATTTAACAAATCTGAGTGCCTTTGATCCTTGTGACTTATTATCCTCACTGGAGGCAAGCTGAGGGGTGGGGGGGGATAGTCTTTTCTTCTAAATCTTGTTCTCTAATCCGTTGCTTCCCAAATTTTTTCAAAAGAAAGCCTAATATACTATGTATAGTACACAGCAGAACAAATAGTTGAGACTGTTGGTTGCTATGGACAACCAGCTTGGGGGCTCCATCCCAATATCATCTGTAGTATTAAAGGGGAGCAATATCTTGGCACAGGGCATCCATTTGTGTGGCTCAGTGAAGACACCAGCGCTGGAAATAGACCGTGGCATGAACTGTCTACATCCCTGACACTGGCACTGAACAGTGGACCCAGGAGGCTGCCACTAGAACCACAGCCTCCGTGCCTCTGGAAACTGGATGTCATTGTGGCCACCACTGCTGCCATCTCAGAATGGACTGTGTGTGGTTTATTTCATGAAGCTGGGAAAGTATAGCATTATAAATAACATTTTTATTTAATGTTCCAAACTCATTCCCATGTTCTAAATTCAAAGCCAAACAACAAGGGATGCAAAGAAGTTTCCCTTTCCCTCTGCACCCCACTGGCCCTCAAACCTTTAGGTAACCACTCCTAAAGTTTATGTATCCTCCCAGATTTTCTTTTTGCAGACATAATGAACACAAATATTTTTATCACTTCCTTTTCTTACACAAATGGTAGAATACTATCCACACACCATGTGTGTCTACGTGCATTCTTTTGCACCTTACTTCTTTTTGCTTACCAAAATATCCACATGAGTACACAGTGTCTTCCCATTCTTTTGTACAGTGGCACAAACTTCCATTGTATGAATGTACCCCAGTTTATTTTAACCAGTATCTATTGATGTTTATTTGGCTTATTCACAATTTTTTGCTATTGTAAACAGCACTGCATATGTCATTTCTTATGTATGTAGATATGCCTTTAGAAGAAATTCCTAGAAACAGGATTGCTGGCTCAAAGTATAAGGGCATTTGTAATTTTGATAAATATTGCCAAATTGCCCTCCATAGAGGTTTATCATTTTGCACCGCTACCAGCCTTGCCAACAGAGTATGTTGTCCAATTTCGGACTTTTGCCATTCTGATAGGTAAAAAATTATATCTTAATGTAGTCTTAAATTTCATTTATCTTATTATGAGGGAGGTTTGTCATCTTCTCATTTGTGTAAGGCCATCTGCATTTCATAACAATAACTCCTCTTTCCTCTAGAATTAACTAAAGCTGGTTTCTATTGCTATAGACTGTTACACTGTTTAAAACCCCTTTCTCCAAACCATAATTCAAAAAGAGTCATGTACCACAATGTTCATTGCAGGACTATTTACAATAGCCAGGACATGGAAGCAACCTAAGTATCCATCGACAGATGAATGGATAAAGAAGATGTGGCACATATATACAATGGAATGTTACTCAACCATAAAAAGAAACGAAATTGAGTTATTTGTAGTGAGGTGGATGGACCTAGAGTCTGTCATACAGAGTGAAGTACGTCAGAAAGAGAAAAACAAATACCGTATGCTAATATATATATATGGAATCTAAAAAAAAAAAAAGATGGTTCTGATGAACCTAGGGGCAGGACAGGGATAAAGACGCAGATGTAGAGAATGGACTTGAGGACACGGGGAGGGGGAAGGGTAAGCTGGGATGAAGTGAGAGAGAGAGTGGCATGGACATATATACACTACCAAATGTAAAATAGATAGCTACTGGGAAGCAGCTGCATCACACAGGGAGTTCAACTCGGTGCTTTGTGACCACCTAGAGGGGTGGGATAGGGAGGGTGGGAGGGAGACGCAAGAGGGAGGAGATATGGGGATATATGTACACATATAGCTGATTCACTTTGTTATACAGCAGAAACTAACACAACACTGTAAAGCAATTATACTCCAATAAAGATGTTAAAAAACAACAACAACAACAAAAAACTACAATGAGGTGTCACCTCACACTGGTCAGAATGGCCATCATCAAAAAATAAACACTTTTGATCCCAAAAAAAACCTCTTTCTCCTGGAAGCCACAGTGTTTCCTCATGCATTTGTTTTTATATTTGGCCCTTGAAGGACCCAAGTGGAAGAGCTGGATTTTACCCAAAGTATCCATCCTTCTAGAGATAAAGGAAAAGGAATCAAAAGTGATTGCATGTGTCCTCTACTTCCAGCATGGGCTCCAGCTTCCCAGGCTTTACCAGGTTTTGCTGTTAAGTGCTTGAGTTGGGAATAAGCAATTTGGTAACCTGTTGATATACCATTTTTTTCAAGTTCTAATTCCACTTCATGGTTCAATAACTACAAAACATCCGTAGATGTTACATTCCTATATCTTCTTCCTCTTTGCTTTCTTCTCTTCCTGCGTTTCTTTTATTTTCTACCTTTTGTTATTCCTGAGGATGTCAATCATTAGAAGTTGAGGGGGTGAGTGGAGTTGATCAAACCATCACAATTTTCCTCAGTTCTCCTTTACATACATTGTTTCTCCCAATGGATTTCAAAGGCTTCTACAGTCTTGATATTTAACCTGACACCGGCATGTGGATTCCTCCAAGGCAATGCCTCAACTCAGAGCAAATCAGGACTAGGAGGAATCCATGCTGAAGAGACAGGGCCGGAGGGAATTCTCCCGGCCTCAGAGATCAACTCCAACCAAGCAGACTGAGAAAACCCCAGCACAGAGTGAAGCAATGGACATTACTGAGAGGTTCAAACCAGCAGACAGGATTCAGCACCAGAAAATCTAACCAGGTACAGTATTGTTTATTATAGGGAGGCCCCAGCAAACCTGCCCAGACATGGCAGGGTCCCATCAGAGGACATGGGCTGGGATAAATGTAGGATATGGGAATAAACACCAAGAAAGACCAGGGGGTGCTAATACGGTGTTCAGGGTTGAGTAATGGTGCCACAGAACCATTATTCAGTAATGGTGCCACATTATTTATGTAAATAGAAAAGAACTGTTGAGTGAGGAGTAAAAGAAAAACGTCCTCCAGCCCGGGACAAATTTATAAGAAGAAAAAGAAATGCCGTCAAGAGCTACATGGAAACCTAAAACTGGGCCCACATTTTGATATGATCTTCTGATGAAATGTCATTTTAAACATGGCCTATAAAACAAACTATTAAAATTTTAGTCTTTAAGGTGACGTCAGCAAGAGGGCAGAGTAGGAAGCCCTGGGCCCTCCTTCCTCCCACAAATACACTGATTCAGCCCCCATCCACAAATTCCCTCCATGAGAAATCCAGAAATTAATTGAAAGGATTCTGTGCCCGGGATGCAGAAATGAAATCAGGGCCTCGAAGAGATATTAGCGCTCCATGTTCATCACAGCACTATTCACAATATCCAAGAAGTGGAAATGTAAACATCCTTCGATAGATGAATAGATAGAGAAAAAGTGGTGTATACATACAAGAGAATATTATTCAACCTTAAAAAAGAAGGAAATTGTGCAATCTGTAACAACATGGATGTATCTTGAGGACATTGTAATAAGCAAAGTAAGCCAATCTCAGAAAGACAAATACTGCATGATTCCCGTCATCTGAGATATTATCTAAAATAGTCAATTCATAGAATCAAAGAGTAGAATGGTGGTTGCCAGGGGCTGAGGATAGGGAGAAATAAAGAGTTACTAATCAACGAGCATAAAGTTCCAGTTAATAAGGTGAATAAGTTCTAGAGATCTGCTGTACAACATTGTACCTCTAGTCAAAAATACTATATTGTACACTTAAAAATTAAGAGGGTAGGTCTCATGTTGTGTTCTTACTACACCAAAAATTTTTTTAAAAGAATGAATTTAAAAAACATCATGTTATACACTTCAATTATGTGCTGTTTATTGTATGTCAATTATATGTCAATAAAGCTATTTTTCCAAAAAAATGAAATATAGAATTGCTGCCTAGAGTCCTATCATTTTTCTGTGATGCACACATACCATTATCACCCATTCTAAATCAAATATTTCCCATAATTAAAAAAATTAGTCTTGGACTTCCTGGTGGTGCAGTGGTTGAGAATCTGCCTGCTAATTCAGGGGACACGGGTTCGAGCCCTGGTCTGGGAAGATCCCACATGCCCGTGAGCAACAACTACTGAGCCTGTGCGTCTGGAGCCTGTGCCCCGCAACGGGAGGGGCCGCGCTAGTGAGAGGCCCGCACACCGCGATGAAGAGTGGCCCCCGCTTGCCACAACTAGAGAAAGCCCTAGCACAGAAACGAAGACCCAACACGGCCAAAAATAAATAAATAAATAAATAAATAAATAAATAACTTTAAAAAAAATTAGTCTTAAAAAATGACAAAATAATTTGGGCAATAGATTACCTCGTTCCATCACAGAGCCTGGATGAGTAAGGCTCAAGACCAAGGTGACAGTCAAGAGTGGTGAGAGGTGGGAACTGGGAGTGCCACAGCACACATCACTTGGTAATTAAAAAAATAAAAGCAGCATAATGTTTTTCATATCGAACGACTCTGAAGAGAGCCATGTCAAAACATTCTGCTTCACCAGGACTCTCTCCAGGTACACTAGAGCCCCACGACTAGTGGGCCTCTAAAGGCCACCCACAGAGGGTATGGCACTTGGGAGCCCTGGAGTTGAGGTCAAATCTGCAGATGAACAGGGTTATGTCAACCTGCACCAAACACATTGTACCATCAGAGTCCCCTGAGAACAAGGACAGCCCCGGACCTGCAGAGAGAAATTTGTAAGGACAAACTTGAGAGACCAAAAGAAGCACATGGACCATCTCTTTTCCCTCCAATCCAGAGCCAGCGTCTGGCCGTCATGCGCAGCTGGTCTCGCTCACAGGCCCAGCCAGATTTCCCACGATGAATCATAGAGAACACAGTAAGTGATACTTATCTGGATTACATCAGATCTCATGGAACTTTTGTATATGACAGTTGATTACATAAGATTGTAACAGTCCACATGGAAAGCACTTACTTATTTTACATTCCTTCATTGTTTTCTTTACTGTATCTCAGGGTGTATGTAAAATTGCAATTCAAAATAGTCTTTCCCAATGCAGAAGCGAAACAACCTACCTGTTTGAACTTCCTTTCCTCAGAGTCTAGATGACAGAAAGAATTCAGATTTCAGCTAAGTATAAAATAATTTGTCTATTATAACGAGATCATTCCAAGTGATGAACTTTCTATTTATTTCTTTCTCGCTTTCTATCATAAGTACGTTTCATGTGGCTCCCTCAAATGAAACTGTCCCTCTCACACAAATAGGACCTTGGACACTAGCTACTGTCGCAAGCACGGCCTCCCTGATGTCTCATTAGGGTTAGGCTTTTGGCAGCTGGGCCTGTCAATAACATTACTTCATTAGGTCAAGCTCACGAGGTTTCGTTTTTGCGGTTTTTTCTTGTCTAAACGCTTTAATCCAGGCATTTGCAAACCAGCCATAACAGAGTGTCCGCTGAGCATTCAGCAGACATTAACGAATTCATTTGCTACACCTTCCCCTTTGGGGGTACTGGCATGTAATACAATACCTGCCAGGACACTCTTGCAGAATCTCCGGAAGAGTTTTGACAGGATACTATTATTGGGTCTTGATAATTTATTAAAACCACCTGGTTTCAGATATCCAACTCTGGATAATACCTAAATGTGTTAGTTTGAAAACTTTCAAGCCTACAAAAAAAGTGAGGGAATAGTACAAGGATCATCCATATACCTTTCTTCTAGATTCACTAATTTTAAACATTTTGTCACATTTGCTTTATCTCACTCTCGGGGTGTGTGCGTGTGTGTGTGTGTGCGTGTGTGTATAATACCATTTTAAAATAAATTGCAGACACATGATACTTCAACCCTAAGTATTTCATCACTTATCTCTCAATAAGAACATTCTCCTGCATAAGCACAATATCATTATTGTACTCAAAGTGTTTAACCTTGACACAATATCATCAAATATACAGTCCATGTTCAAACTTTTCCAATTGACCTGATAAAGTACTTAAAGCTGTTTTTCTTTTTTTAAAATCCAGGATCCAATCAAGGATGACGTATTTCATTTTGTTACCATGTCTTTCTAGTTTCCTTTCATGTGAAACACTTCTCCTTCTCCCCCAACTTTTTTTTTTTTTTTTTTTTTTTTTGGTCTTTTATCACATTAGTATTTTTGAAGAATCCAGGTCAGTTGTTTTGTAAAATGTTCCACAATCTGGATTTGCCTGATCGTTTCCCTATGATTCAATTCAGGTTGAACATTTTTGGCAAGATTTTGGCAACATTATATAAGTGCTGTTGTGCATCCCCATTACATCACACTAGAAGACATAAAATGTCTCATTATCCATGATGCTAAGTTTGATCGCCTGGTTAAAGAGTCTGCCATATTTTTTCATTGGAAAGGTACTTTAATCCTTTGTAATAAATAAAATAATAAATGACACTTTGAGATGATGTGCATATTCACATATATATGACATTTTTTAGAGCAGTTTGAGGTTCACAGCAACATTGAGTAGAAGATACAGAGGTTTCCCATATAACCCCTCCCCACACACACGCATCACCTCCCCCATTATCAACGTCTCCCACCAGAGGGGTCCATTTATTACAATTGGTGATCCCACATTGACACAATTATCACCCAAAGCAGAGCGTACACTCTATGGGTTTGGATAAATATATGACATGGATCCACCATTATAGCAACATACAGAGTAGTTTCACTGCCCTAAAAATCCTCTGTGCTCATCTTTCCCTCTCCACTAACCCTGGCAACCACTGATTTTTTACCGTCTCCATAGTTTTGCCTTTTCCAGAATGTCATATAGCTGAAATCATACAGTATGTAGCTTTTCCAGATTGGCTTATTTCCCTGAGTAATATGCATTTAAATTTCCTCCCTGTCTTTTTTTTTTAATTGGAGTATAGTTGACTTACAATATTATTTTAGTTTGAGGTGTGTAACATAGTGATTTGATATTTTTATAGATTACACACCACACAAAGTTATTACATTATTATTGACTATATTTCCCTGTGCTATACGTTACATTCCTGTGACTTATCTATTTTTATAACTGGCAATTTGTACCTCTTAATCCCCTTCATCTATTTTGCCCTTCTCCCTACCCCTCTCCCCTCTGGCAACCACTAACTTTTTCTCTGTATCTGTGAGTCTGTTTCTGTTGTGTTATATTTGTTCATTTGTTTTGTTTTTTAGATTCCACATACAAGTGAAATCATACCATAGTTGTCTTTCTCTGTCTTATTTCACTTCTCATAATACCCTCTAGGTCCATCTGTGTTGTTGCAGTGGCAAGATTTCATTCTTTTTTTATGGCTGAGTAATATTCCATTGTGTGTATATATATATATATATATATATATACCACATCTTCTTTATCCACTCACCTGTCGATGGACACTTAGGTTGCATAGCTCATTTCATTTTAATGCTGAATGATATTCCATCATCTGGATATATTATGGTTTATTTATCCATTCACTTACTGAAGGACACCAAGGTTTGGCCATTATGAATAAAGCTGTTATAAAATCTGCGTACAGGGTTTTGTGTGAACATAAGTTTTCAACTCCTTTGGATAAATACCGAGAAGTACATCTTCTTGCATCGACTGTTATAATGTTGATGGCAAAATGATGATTTCCTAATGCAGTCACCCTTTCCGCAGGGACTAGTTGCCATTCTTTTATAAAGAAGAGCTTTTACTGCACCCCACCACCACGACTATTTTTAAAAGTCACTACGGAACTTAATTCTTTGAAAATTCAGTATGTTACAATCCATTATTGTGATGCTTGTATTCTTACAAATGCGGTCAGAGGAGACAGCTTAAAGCTAGTAAAATTTATAATTTTACTACACTATTACATATTATAATTCATTACAAGTAAGCAGCCACGCTGTGTTAAAATGCTGTTTTTAACCTCCAGTTCCTAATCAGTTGGAAATTAATAATATGACCCAAGTGTTCCCCCCGCCCCAAGCACTCCACCTTCCAGAACCCTTCTTTTCCTTATTTTTCAAATAAAATAACGCATGCTCCCATCCCACAATATTGTAGGAAATCCAGCAACATCCCCAATATTTTCAAAGGTTTGGGGCTGTGAGAATGAGAAATAGTCTCCTCTGATTACCTATCTCCTTTCACAGCCAACCCAATTCTCCATCACCTCCAGCCAATCCAATGGCTCTTGTGCATGTTGCCATATTTCGCCCACCCATGGATTCAGCACCTTCTTCATTTCTCAAGTCTTAGCTGAAAATATACAGTTATCAAAACATCAAATAGGAAGTAACTTAATATTCCACATCAGATATCATTGCTCTAGGACTCTTCTCTGAGCTCCCTTCCTGGGCTGGTCATTGCTTTCATTCTCCCTATTCGGTCTACCATAGCTCCTTTCAGCATCATCTCCACCTCTAAGACAAGCACCAGGCACCATGCAAATGGAGTGACTGCAGCAAAACACTTCATTCATGGGCTAAGTCTAGAGTCACTCAATAGTTCTGAAGTTCCCCAGTGGAGAGCATCCTTTTTCTCTTTGACTCATTCATCTTACCTATGTATATCCTTTCAACCACCTTCCTGCCTCCTCACCTTGGCAACCCATCCTTGCATCATCTTCACTAATGCCCTCCTGTCTCTACTGCCAATCCCAGGTGGCCATCCCTCCTAGCTCACCCCAGCGTCAGGATAAGACTCTTAGCAGCACTATTCTTTTGGTTATCTGCTCCTTATGGCCACCCCTCCTATCCTCCCATCACTTGCTCACAGCTTTCTCTGTGGAAAACCTGTCAACCTGCTGCACTGAACCCACTTCTTACAAACTGACTGTTAAAGTTTCCATTGTGACCAACCCAGCTCATCTGACTCTTTGCATGATAGGAGGGGCTGTTGAGTCATAATTGCAAATATGAGTCAGAACATTCCAGCTCCCAGGAGGAGAGACATGAGAAATATTATCCCTCCCAGGAAATAAACACATGATAAATATGTGGAGTCAACCCCTTACTTCAAATATCATACACATTCACACACACATGTGCGCACACACATACTTTCTCTTTATGTTACTCCTACCTATAGAATCTAGAGGAGAGAAGTGAGTAAAAATTGCCATTAAAGAGATAAGGAATTCCCTGGTGGTGCAGTGGTTAAGAATCCTCCTGCCAATGCAGGACACATAGGTTCGAGCCCTGGTCCAGGAGGATCCCACATGCCGTGGAGCAACTAACCCCATGCGCCACAACTACTGAGCCCGCGCTCTAGAGCCTGTGAGCCACAGCTACTGAGCCCATACGCCACAACTACTGAAGCCTGCACACCTAGAGCCCATGCTCCTCAACAAGAGAAGCCACCGCAATGAGAAGCCCACGCACTGGAAAAGTAGCCCCCGCTCGCCACAACTAGGGAAAGCCTGCACTCAGCAATGAAGAACGAATGCAGCCAAAAATATAATTAATTAATTAATTAATTAATTAATTAATTAAAAGAGGTAAGGAAGTCAATGGTCTGAATTGCAGCATACACAAGTGACAGCTCCACCAAGTAGCAATGACTTTGCTGAGTCATTGTGAATTTTCTACCTCATTTGGTACATATAACCTGGCCCAGTGCCACGACAGTGAGAACCTTCAGACAAACAATTACAAGCAAGATAATGACCAGGAAACAGAGGTCTGGTCTCAGCCTTGGGTCTAGATTACACTGAGCTTCAGTGAAATATAAAACAATCATTAATAATGTGAGTCCATTTATTGGTGGAAGAATTTTAATAAGTAAATACAATCAGGAGGTTGAGGAGTAATTAATCAGTAATACCCTTTGTGGTAGGCAGAATAAGGCCCATAGCAAAGACGTCCAGTTCCTACTTCCCAGAACCTGTTACCTTACATGGCAAAAGAGACTTTGTTAAAGATCTTGAGATGGGCAGATTATCCTGGAATATCCAGGTGGGCCCTATTTAATCACAAGAGTCCTTAAAAGATAGAAGAAGGAAGGTCAGAGTTAAGAGATTTGAAGATGCTACACTGCTGGATTTGAAAATAGAGGAAGGGGCCATGAACCAAGGAATGCAGGTAGCCTCTAGAAGTTGAAATAGGCAAGGAAAAGGCTCTCAAAGCTTCCAGAGCCTCCAGAAGGAATGCAGTCGATAACTCCTTGCTTTTAGCCCAATGAGACGAATTTCTGCTTCTGATCTCCAGAATTATAACATAATAAGTTTGTATTGTCTTAAGCCACTAAGCTTGTAGTAATATGTTACAGCAGCAATAGGAAACTAATACACCCTTCTTCCCCTGTCGAGTTCTGAACTAATTAGGAGAAAGTCAAGGAATAAGACACAGAGCAAGACATCACCTTTATTGCTGATAAAGCCGAGAGTAGAAAGGCAGATAAAGGTAAAGGTTCTCCTAAACCAAACCCTAGATTAGACAGCCTTCACTACCAGCCAAGTGCCATCTGGGACCAGGCCTTGAAAAATCTATGGCAGAAGGGACATCAAAACCCAACCAGCTTCATGGTTCAAGAAGACCACAATATCGCAGTCACATCCAAATGCAAAAGAAGGCAGCTTCCACTTACCCATCTCTTTTTACCAGGAGAATAATCTTTCCCAGATGTCCCTCCCTGGAAATTTTCCCAGAAGGTCCCCTCAGGGACCACTGACAAGGATAGTTCTCATGGCCAAGCTCAAGCTGCAAGAAGGCAAGGGAAACAAGCACTGGAATTTTCAACCTCAATAGTGATAAGTAGGCACTTCCAGCAAAGAACTAGGTACCTACATCAGTGAGAGACGAGAATTGGAGAAAATGGTGCTGAGCCCCTTAGATAAGGCTGTAAGTTCAAGCTGAAAGGGCACATATCTAGACTTTGAGATCATGTCTACCCTTGCTCTGACACTTACATTAGCTCCAGTTTCTCTCCCCAATCCACTGTTACCTCTTTAGTCAATTATTTCCAAAGATCTTTATGGAGTGAGTTTTCTTATTTTCAAGGAAATTTAAATTATTGTAGGAAAATAGAAAATACTAATTAGTAAAGACTAAAAAAATGTAAGTGATACTACTCTGAAATAATTACCATTAATGTTAATACTTTGGTGTATATTTCTTTAAACAATTCTATAATAATGTATATACATACTTTTTCAAAGTTTTTTTTATAGCTCTTTCTTTCATTGCAATACTTACAAAAATACAAGAAAAATTACTGTGCTTAACATTAAAGGTCAAACTATTTTGGAAAGCAAATTGAACTATTTAGAAAGTAACCAATGCCAACTGATAAACAAAAATAATAGGAAAAAGAAATAGTTTGAATAGTGTCAATTTAAAGTTAATTCATCAAGTTTATATATCAGGAAGTGTGAAGCTACATAGTATTTGGCTGACGTGTAATGTTTGGTGAAATTAATTTCCAGCCCAGCATTTGAAACAATATACCATTAGCTCTGCACGCATACCCAGGTTTACTTTGACTATTACAGGTATAAATCGTTCCTTCTATACACTGTTGTGACTAATGCTGTAGCATTAAGAGGATTTAGTGTATTCAGTGTTCCAGTTTGCAAAAACATCCACATAAATAGCACCTTCATCTTTCAGAGCTTTCTTTGAGCTTATATCTCAAGTA
Organism: Eschrichtius robustus; assembly: GCF_028021215.1. Lineage (NCBI taxonomy): Eukaryota > Metazoa > Chordata > Mammalia > Artiodactyla > Eschrichtiidae > Eschrichtius > Eschrichtius robustus. Next base: position 60,685,430 of record NC_090827.1, on the reverse strand, counting down.
ACATATTCAAATTCCTTCTTAAAAGTCATTTCTCAAGTTGCAAATATAATTTTTAATTAATTAGCATCACAGAAATATTTTCCTTGCACTTACGGGAAACACCTGCCCACATCTCACATATCTCAGCTATCGTGACAGCTTGATACAGTGATTTTGACCAGCCATCATGACTTTGCCCCTTTAATGCAGCTGTTTGGCCATGGGGATGTTTTGATGTTGTTCAAATTCCAGCTCTGCCATTTATTAGATGTTTTCTTGTAATATATGGCTTAGCCTTTATAAAGATTCCGTTTTCTCACTTGTAGGATGGAAATAATATTCTCTACCTCAGAGGCTTGTAGTGAAAATTAAATTAAATACTATTAAGTGCTTTTGTAATGCCTGGGACATACTAGTTGCTCAATAAATAGTGGCAATCACAAAATTATTGGTGGTGATATTGATGATGGTGACGAAGGGACAGCAAAAGCATGTGAAAAAGTAGAACCAAAATGATGCTCTCCTCTTATCCGAGGGTCAGGTACAGGAATCCCTAAATATAAGCATGTTCAATAACCTTAATTATGAACTTCCAGAATTAAGTTGAGAAAATTAAATTTACATAAACTGCAGCATCAAAAGAACTTAGAAGAGTATGATAGGGTATTCGGTAGTGACACTTCCTGACAAATTATGACACCATAGACCATATGTACTTTTCACACCTATCTCCTGCCTCAACTTAATGAATGAATTGATTGATTTTTAATGTATTGGTGACTCACTTTTTGCCAGGTATTTGCTAGATGCTCCTGTTTTTGCCTTGTTATGCCAAAAGTTCTAGACACTATTAATGAAAAGTCAAGGTAAGCCCAGCCATAGAAGAAATGTTTATGGCATAGAGGTGGGCATATAGAAAGGGAAAAAATTAATGGTGAGGGAGAGACTGTATTTTGGTAAATGCTATAAACTGATGAACTGGAACAAAGATTAAAAAGAACAACTACTGTTCCCGGAGAACTCTTATGAAAATCTTAAACACCAGCATACATACAGCACTAGGAACATATGTGTCTACTTAAAAAGATTCTCCAGAAACAAGTGGCAGCTTCGACCTGTCCAGGGTCAAACTTGGTATTATAGCATTTCCCTGTAAAAAAAGGAATCAGAGTAGAAAGCTTTTGATGTTGACGTCTACTGGGAAACCGTTCCACTGCTATGGCTCCCATTCAATTCCATCCTCATAAAAAGAACAGAGAAGGGAAAAAAAAGAACAGAGAAGAAAAACAACCTCATTGCTGCATAAATTAGAGACAAGAAAAATTAGGTATGGTTTTTGCTGAGAGGGTAAAAAGGAAAATAATTCTTGTAAGAGGCAAGGATTTGTTCTTCTCAAATGAAATTGCACAGTTTAAGAAACAAGGTGCAACTACAAATTATCTACCACTCCATGAGAGGAAACATGAAGGCAGCCAATAATTCAGATCTATTAAATTTAAAGCTACTTAGTCTCTCTCTTACGTGGTCACAATGGCAACAGATTGTCTGCAATGTGGTTTATCCGGCATGTGAGGCATGGTATACCCATGATCGTGCATATACACGTGGGTACAAAATTTTTAGCCAGCAGCTGATGGAAAAACATTTGTCGGCAGTGTTTTGAAAAATTCTATCTTGGATGACATGCTTGATGGACTTTTGACACTCTTGTCTACAAATGTAGATCTGGCTGGCTTAGTGACAAGAGTATGGGTGAAAATTTGATTTGGGCTCAGTGTAACCATGTAAGCATATGTCCATTTGTCTCCTTCAGTACTAGTGACATATCCTACTCAACAGATGGGGCAGGGTGTGGGGCTGAGAACCAAAGAATGATCATGACTCACATTGTCTGTCTCACAATCACATCTTTGAAAAAGTTTTAACACTCGTTGATCAGAGCATTTTGATGTTTTGCATTTGGTTGAAGGCTCTTTGGTTTTGAAGTAGGCTGTCAATTCTCAATTTCTTGAACACAGGAGTATATAAGGAAGGGAATTTGGACCCTTGGTGTTCTTGCCTGAAACCATCAGATTAGGTAATATTAAATTGGACTTAGTACATTTACAAATTCCAGACTGAGAATTTATATGACTTAAAAGTTTCTCAGATCAAGGTTGAAATGGGGGAGCTTTTCAATGACTGGGTTTAATGAGTGAATGAGTGCACACACACACACACACACACAAGCGCACTCACAGAGTCACTCAATGTCAACCCTAGACTGATCAGTTCTCTCCAGTACAGGCTCTCTGTCAGAAAGAAAGAAAAAGAAGGGGAAAGGGAGGGAGGGAGGCAGAAGGGAAAGATGAAAGAAGAGGTCTGCACATGAAAACGTAAACTTCCAAAGTAGATAAAATTCCTGAAAAATTAAGTACAAATCAAACCAAATTTTAGGAAATCACTTCATATTTCTCCACAGATTTATAGCATTATTCAGAAATGCTTTATTGGGTTTCTAATTAGTTTTCAATGTCTAAAAGCTCTTATTACATGAACTTTAATTTTTTGTGACTGCTCCACGTAAACTGTATTTCAAAGATAGTGCAGCATGGTGGTTAAGACAGATCTGTGTTACAATTCTGGCTCTGTCCATACTCTGTGTAATTTACAAAAGTTATCTAACTGCTCATCAGTAAAGAAGGCATCATCATACTCAGCCCTTCTAGACTCAGTGAGGATAAAGTAAACCCCTGCATGTAAATGCCCAGTACAGCATCTTGTCCAGAATAACATTTGAGAAATGTTAACTGCCTGCTAAACCCCAGCTCTCAACCTTGCTACATATTAGAACCTGGGTAGCTTTTACAAACACTGATACCCAGGCCCCTTCCCATTCCAATGGAATCGGAATCTCTTGGGGTGGGGCGTGGGCACCTACATTTTTAATGCTCTCTTGGTTATTGTCACGTGCCATCAGGATTAAAATGCACTTAAAGCATTTGATAAGCAAGGGCTTGTGTCTATTTTGTTCGCCACTGCATACCCAGGACCTACCCCAGTTCTCAGTATAGGGAAGGCACTCAGTATATATGTTGAAAGAATGAATAAAGCAAGGTCTATCTGTTCAACATATTCCAAGGTAAATTAACAACAAATACCAATACTTGGAGTATTTATGAGCCAAGAAAAGTCCAGTGTCTGGACAGAAAGTTGAGTACCCCAAAGCTTCCATATCTAATTTCCAAGCAACAAAAGGATGTGCCTTTGCAGTCATCTTTGTATTATTTTGGGTAAAATACGAAGTGGATAATTCTCTTTAATCAGTAAAGCAACTAAGAACAGTCTGTGCAACAGCTTCTAAAAACCTTACACTAGAGGAGTGGTGCTCAACTTTTTTGTCTTCAAAACATACTTATGAACACAAGACTCTTTGTCCACATTCAAGATGGAATTAAAAGCTTCGAAGCAACAACAAATAAGCCAGAAACAATTACAATATAATCATTATTATGACTGAAAAGTGTCTCACAGATTTATAAAAATTCACTTGGTTATCCAATCATTTATTCTGTCTTATAGCAGAGTGTCAATGTTCTAGAAGAATTCTTGATTGCCTGTAATTTCCTCTCTTATAAACTCATGAGACAAAGTTCTCACACATTCCAATAAGCATTCAATGGATTTTCAATGCCATTTTTACCTCTTACTAATAGCAAATTGTACTGCCTGCTAAATTGTACTCCCTGCTATATATGCTGTTCAAGGTTACATCTGATAGATACCTTCAAGACAGTAAGTAAACTCAGTTGTAGCAAAAGGAAACATTATTCACTGGTTGCATTAGTCTGCTGCATCTATAATAATGCTATGTAAAAATACATCCCCAAACTCAGCATTTTACAATAACAAGCATTTCTTCTCTTGCTCTGGGATGGCAGGGCAGCTACAGTTTGACTAATCTAGGCAGGGTTCAGCTGAGCAGTTCTACTTCATGTCCCAGGTCAACTAGGCATGGCTTCAGGCTGTGAGTTGCAGAACTATTCTACATGTCATATTGTGGCACCCAGGTAAAAGGGACATGTTTTCTTGTAACAGATGACCAGAATGCAAGAGGAGCAAGCTCAACCACAGAAGCACATTTCAAGCATCTGTTTATGTCACATCTGACTACATCTCAATGGTCAGAACAAGTCAGATGGTCAATCCCAAAAATCAAGGTGAAAGGAAAGAAGTATCCTCCCTCCATTATGAAACCACGACAAGAATATGGATGTATACTTCTGTTAGTGAGAAGTAAAGAATTCAATCTACTAATGTAGATTGAGAAAAATGTAGGGGCACATAGGTTGAGAATCCCTGCTGTAAGAGACTGGAGACTATGACAAGCAACATTATTCACCATACTTGGACTGGGTAGGTGGATACCTTCCAGATTGGTTTTTCCTAAAACATCAAAAGGACCCTCTGCCGGCTGGCATTTAAATTTTCATTAGTAGAATCTTGTGTTGGTTAAACAACCAAGATTAGAGAATCAGTTCTGGAAGACTCCAATAAAACTTAGAATATATGCTGGGAGGCAGAATAATGGAACGTGTGCCCAGAACCAGGCACAACTAGGTTTGAATCTTGGCTCCAACACTTACAGGTAAGTTGATTAAATTTCTGAATCCTCATGGTTTTTGTTTGCTAGGTTGTTTTGGTTGTTGTCGTTTTGTTTCATTTACCTCTATAAATTGGAAATAGTACTTATCTCCCGGAATGGTAGTGAGGATCAAATGAGCAAACATAAGAACAACATCTGTTACCTGATTGGTGCTCAATTTATGTTAGTTTCCTTTCACCACTGGCACTAGGACCCACTCATGGGATTGGCTGTTTATTTTCTTAATAGCAGAAGAGAGGGAAGAGAGGTGGTGATTATACAGCCTGAATTTTCTGGCACAGTCTTTCTCTTACTAAGCGTGCCTATCACACAAGGCATTCTTATTTAGAAAACACCATCATTCTTAGATGGATGACCTGGCAATTTCATATGAGAAAGAAGGTATTCATCACCACCTCCCTGAATCCCCTCTCATCTAACTCTAATACATACTTTATTAAATATCCTTTACTCTGTAAAGGTTACCCTGATCCTACTATGTTCCCAACTGGGCGGGGTACCCCTCTTACATGCTCATAGCATGCTGTAATTCTCCATCTCGACATTTATCATGCCATATTTCAATTGCGCATTTATGTGGCTCTCCCCTATGTTCTAAACTCCTGCCTGTCTTGTTCATTGTGCTTTGTAGCATATAGGAGACACTCATATACATCTATTATTGTTGCCTGGCCTACATCCAATCGTTCTTGTGATCTCTCCTTAGTGACGTTCATTTTTACCCTTGGATTTAGCCTTGACTGAGAATCCACCCACAGACCTTTCACTAAAATAAAACAACAAATTCCCTTTTTTGCTTGAAACAGTTTGAACTAGGTTTGGAACTTTCGAAGGAAACAATTCCAATGTATAGAAATACTGGTTCCTGGCAATGGGGTATTGCCGGTTATGGACATAAAATACAGAATTTGGGGAGTTCATGAGGGGTGGACTCTTTCTCTTCTGCCCCCAAGTGGGAATTAAGATTGAGTCCGTTAATCTGAGGGCCAGGGACATGGGCAGGTCACAGGCCTTGTTGCTCTGAGAAGCCTGGAACAACAGACCAAGAGGACAGGGGCTTGAAGGACACCAAAAAGACAGGAAGTGGGAAATGCAGAGGACACTGAAAACTAACTTCCGCAGTCCCATCATTTGGTGTAGGAATCAACGTGCCCTTCCCACGGGACACAACACAGTCTGCTGATGATGATGGGAGAAGAGGATCGACTCCTTCTGCTTCAGGAAGAAGCTGATGTGTGTTTGTAGGAGTGTATGGAACTAATTAGGACCGTGACATTCCCGGTGTAGTCTGGTCACAGGGCTGCCTGTGTGCCTTTGTTGTTGGCGTGATACAGCTGCTCTGGCGTGTTTGCTCAGAAAGTAAGATCAGACACCTAATCCTCTTCCACAAGCCGTTACACGTTAGAAATGCCTAATTCTCCCCAGCCTGCCCAGAATCTTCAGACTTGTCATATTTTTTTCCATTCACATCAGCGGGGATTTTTTCTCTCCCCCTTCCATTTCCACAGCATCATAAACCTCCACATGGTTAAGGGATTTCAAACAGCAGCGACGTATTGCATGACTTATTAAGTAATTTGATAGTCTTAACCTCATTTTACATTCAAAGTAATGGGGTGAGCACAAAGAAAATGACCCTTCCTGGATCCCCTTATGGCTATGTGGTCACTGACAACTTTCCAGGGAACACCTGGGGCAGAGTGGTTGATGCACATTGGTTAGAGCCAGAATTTGTGACAGAGACAAGGATCTGAGCACTGGGGCTTTGCACATATAAAGCACACTCTTGACAAATATAAAAATACATTCCTTTCCAATTTCTTTCTGTATATAGGCAGAGCGGGGAGCAAAGCAAGGGCAGAATTAAGTCCCTGAAATCAACAACTGCTGATTTCTGATCAGGGTCAAATCCAGGCGCACTATGGTTTTCAAATCCTGTTCTTCAACCTCTCTTCTCTCAAGTGTGGGTCTAGCAAGAGTCCACTGGGGCTCCATGAAGACTAACTGATTATTTCTTACCACCAGCAGTATTTCATTTGAGGGTAATAATAATTCCTCTTTCTCTTTTCTCATTTTTTAATGAACCAAGATTTTAGGAAAATAATCAGGCAAGGGTTTCAGCAAATTGCTATTATTTTTTAACATGAGTTGTGTTATATGGGATTAAATATTCTCTCAAAGAATTCTGTAGTTTTTAAAAGTTTGACTGTGGCTACATCAAGGTATTTTCTCAGTCTTATGACTTCTGACTTCAGGGTGATCCTTATGAACTAGAACAAATTCTGCCTAAAAGGTGTGGCCTCTGTCTATTCACTTCATTACTGGCTTTCATCTTACCCCTTTACTTCCCACATTCCTGCTAAAAACACAGAAACTCTACTAAATGAAACTCAAAATATGTCCAAATATAAATAGACAAGTATTTACTTCTCTATTCTAAGCCAAGTCTCACGATGGTCAGTGACAGAAACCGAAGTCAAACTAGCTGAGACAAAAGCAGAATATCTTGGCTAGTTCAGGTATTCACAGGCTGGGCAGCCAGGAAGCCAGGCTGAGGGCTGAGCGAACAACTGGTAAACAGGCACAGAGATGCCGTAGACTGGGTGGCTGAAACATTTATTCTCTCATGGCTCTGGAGGCTGGAAGTCCAAGATCAGGGCGCTAGCATGATTGGGTTCTGGTGAGAAATATCTTCCTGGCTTGCAGATGGCCACTTTCTCATGGTATATTCATGTGGCTCTCCTGGTATGTGCACTTGGGGAGAGGGAGATATCTCTCTCCTCCTCTTCTCCTTATAAGGGCACTAATCCCATAATGAGGACTCCATCATTAGGCCCTCATCTAAACCTAATCTCCCAAAGGTCCCGCCCCAAATACTATCACGTTGGGAGTCAGGGCTTCAAATATGACTTTTGGGGGACACAAACATTAAGTCCATAACTCTTGGTCTCTCTCTCCTTCTCTCTCTCTCTCTCTCCCACACACACACACACACACACACACACACGCATGCACACATACATTTCTGCTAAAATCTATCTTTCAGTCTCATTTTCTCCTACTCTAGCTTGGCAAGAGACCAAAATGCTGAATCCTCCAAAGTCTCCTATCTCCATTCCCAGACTAGAAATACTAGTTACTCTCCCTGGTCCAGTGTTCAAAACCCCTGGAGAAAGGCATTGTTTGGTCCAGCTTGGCTCTGACGACATCCCTGGAAAAAGCAACAGTAGCCAACAAGTGGATCTGGAAGAAGACAGAACCGCCCATTCACCCGAAGGGGTTAGACAGAGGAAGGAGTGTCCATAAGAGGCCATATGTGTAGGCTTTACAACTGATGTTCATAAACACTAGTTAGAGATTCTGGAGCAATCTGACAATCATTTAAGGTAGCAGGATACTAAATATATCTATCGTATAATAATCATGTTATAAAAAATGTAAGCTTGGTGTATACTTGATTAGGGCAGAAACTTCACCTTATTCATGGTTTTATCTGAGTCCAGTGCTTAGCACAACACAGATGCTCAACAAATCCTTGTTAACTGAAACTGTACATTTAGTTATGAATGAAACTATGCTTTATACATAACGTGATACCACTTGTTAACAGAAACTATATACACCAAATACTAAAGGCAATCATCTCTCAATGTGAGACTGCAGAAATTTTTAATTTTTTCCTTAATATATTTTTCTGAATTTTAAAATGTTCTACTGTAAACCTGTGTTACTTTTAAAATCAGAAAAGCAATGTTACTTTTAAAGAAGCTTCATGAGAAAACGAGTATTTTGTGTTTTGATGGAAAGAAAAATCGGGCTGCTGTCAAGTTCCCTTGACAGCAATCAGCAGTTTTTCCCTGAGAGGCCCTGGGGATGGTGATGTGCAGTGTCACCTCCTCCAGCCTAAATCAGGCCACCTGGAGGGGGGGGGAGTGGGCAGGGGCTCCTGGGAAGAAAGAGCTTGTTCGAAGCTGTTCTCCCCTGATGTGAAGAGAACAGAGGCAGGACTGGGGCTCCCAGGCCCACTGTCGGGGAACACCTCCCAACACAGCGTCTCAGGGCTATTTCCAGCTCCTCCAGTGGCCGCAGCCAAGAAAGAGAGGAACTGAAAGGCACAGGGACTAACTGATGTGAAGCTGCCGGCCTAACCTGTATGAAAAGAAGTCAGCTTGTTCTACCCCAAAGAACTCGTGGCGATCGCCTAGTGCATGCCTCATTTTCCAGGAAGAAACTGAAGGGCAGAGGGGTGAAGTGGCTTCTGGAATGTTATTTAAACCACCTGAACCTTCTTTCTTTATCTGTCTGGAACCGAAAAAGACTGGCCTTAGTGTACCACACTTAAGGTTTATCTCAGCATCCTAAAGAGACACAGGTCCAAAGGCCTTGAAGAATGATGTTGATCTTGTGCGGTAGAGAGCAAAGGGGGGGGGGGAGGTATTCCACTGGCAGAGCACCTGGACATTTGCCCTAAAAATCTCTTTCACATCTCCCTCCTTGAAGCCTTGTGCCTGACTGCTTTTGTTGCAGTTGCCCACCTAAAATTCCCACCCCAGCTGGCTTTCCTCCACCCTGGCTAGCTTCTCCTCCTGCTCCGAGACATTTTCCCTAGGGATCTGCATGCTTTATTGTGCAACTCAACTCAACTTGGCCTCTTCTGACCCTCCCTCCCCTTCTCACCCATCAGCACAACAAAGGGCCAGCTGCTGACCAGGCAATCAGCACAAAACAAAACCCAAAAAAGGATTTTAAACATGCATAATTTATTGGGTTTTTCTTTTATCGTTCACACATGTAAGAGGTGCTAACGATACCTACTTCACGGAGTATTTCTCACAGACAAATAAACAAGGTAACCTAAGTGAAGCGCTTGGCACACTGTGGATGCACGATAACGGTGCCTTCCTTTCTTCTTCTCTAGGCACAGGACACTTGGCCAGTCAGTTCAACTACAGAAAAACAACTGAACGTTGGCGGCCCTCTGAGCACTTTTATTTCCCTTAAGGAGCGGCCCTAGACAAAACTGCAACTTCATTTTCGCACTCTTATATCCAAACACCTCGCGGCTCCCTCTGTATCTGTTTATTTTCTCCCTGGCCCCTTCCCAGTTTTTTGTCCTATTTTCTTAAGGTCTCTGTAGAATGGCTGGCAAGTAGGACTGATGAGAAGCACTGCCCCTGTCCTCCACCCAGCTTCCCCATCATAAACTCTCAAAGACCCATAGACTTCCCCATAGTACTCACCACAATTACGAACCACTATTTATATACTTGTCTCCTCTGACGGGGTATACACTCCAGGACAGGAATCCCAGTGTCTTACTATTTGTTGTATCCCATGATGATGTCCTATCATGATGTGATATCATAGTATCTGGCAAAGAAAAGGAAGGAGGGAAGGAAGGAAGGGAGGAACTGAGGAAGGGAGGAAGGAAGTTGGGTTCACGCACAGCGATCTCAAGAAAAGACCTTTCCACCCAAAGAAGTTTGAACTCATGTTGCTTTATGCCCTGTTCCTGACCTTCTAAGACACTTCCCAGTCAATACAAGGACCAGTAATACCAGCCTACCACATCTACTCCACCTCCCCACCTTGTTATCCATCCAACCGCTTCTACCATTTTGTCTCTGGTGCTGCACGGCTATCTTTATAGATGTATGTGTGTCAGGGGGAGGGGGGCATTGTAGCAAAAGAATTTAGAATCAGCTCGAGGCATCCTGTATTTGAGTCCTTTGCTGCTCTGCCTGTCGCTTAGCCATCCTCTCTCACAGCTCTGCCCTCCTCTGGGACCCCTCCCTTTCAGAATCCTTACCCACTTTCCACCCCCAACTTTCCACCTCTTTCTTTATGCAGAGGAATTCATCTCTCCTCCATCTCTGCGGTCTAAATGCTTACTGGGGAGGAGCAGACAGTTTACACATCCAGGAGTATGCCACAACTTTGAACCACAGCCTGCAAGGGCTTAACACAATTGTTAACCAAGAGTTGTCTTTCTCTCCACTGTCTCTGAGGAGACCCAGAACGTGTCTGTAAAGCGTCCAGCCCCAGTAACAGTTATTCATCTCTTCTTCTCTCACCCAGCCCTTACTCTTCCTTTAAGGATATTTATTATGTAACCTATAATGGAAAATAATCTACAATAGAATAGATATATATATATACACACATATATAAATAACTGAATCACTTTGTTGTGCACCTGAAATTAACACAACATTGTAAATCAACTATATTTCAATAAAAAAAAGAAAAAGAAAAAAAGGATATTTATTGTGCACATATCTTTCTCTCTCATGAAAGTCAGAAGTCTTTTCTTAAATTTTCTATTGCATATACACAAATATGGTTTTCTATAAATGCATCGATGTGATCATACTAGAGTTATTTCTAGTACAGTGTTTTCAATTTTTCTTTCTCTGTATTGCTTGGTTTTCTCTTTTTCCCTCCTTCTCTCATCGTCATCCATGTTAACTACCTAGGATATTTATCTTTCTCCATTTCTCTTCATGCTTATACAATTATATGTAAACATCTCTCTCTATATAAACATGTGGCAGGAATGCATTTTTGTTTTATAAGGATAAGATCATATTTTACAAACTTTTCTGAACCTTGCTTTTCTCATGCAACAATAACTCATGGAAATCCCTTCCAAGCACCTGATATGGGTCTAATTTTTTTGGTTTAATGGAAACATTATATTACATGGGATGAATGTTCCATAATTTATTCACCATTGCCCTGTTGACACACATTCATTTTCTTCCAGCTTTTACCCAGCTTTATGCTGTTAGAAATATCCTTGAGCATATATTCTTAAATCCTGGTGCTTTTCTTTGAACAGTCTCAGAAGTAAGATTTGCTAGGTCAAGCAATATATGTATTTTTAATTTTTAATAGCTATTTCTAGTTTATTTTCAAAAAAAGACTATAACAATCCACATTTCCATCAGCAAAGTATAAGAATATTCTTTTCCCCACGTGCCTGGCAGGAGTGGATGTCACTCATAAAGTTCTGACATTCTGTTAGGTGTAAGGCTATCTATGACCTTGTTGCTTTAATTTGCATTTCCTCAGGCTCTAGTGAGTTTGAGCATCTTCATTCTTTCACGAATTGCCTCTGAATATCCTTTGTCCATTTTTCCATGGAGTGTTTATCTCCTTGTCAATCTGTAAGAGTTCTTTTTGCGTTACCCCTTTGTTCATCCTTTACATTACATGTAGTTTTCCAAATCTAGTTTTTATTTATCGACTTTGTTTATAGTAGCTGTTTCCATGCAAAAGCATTTTTCTTTTTCACTTTTATATAGTTTGTCTTTTTTTTATAACTTCAGGATGTTCAGTCTTGTTTAAAATCTTCTCATGTCCAAAATGTGCATGTTGGTATCTCTTAGCTTTTCTTGCAGGTACTTTTAAAATTTGTTTTATTACCTACATTTAAAATTTCAATCTATATGGTAATAAGAAAAATTGTCCAAAACTTGGAAATACAGCAAAAGAATGACTGCATGTCCCTTCATTGTCATATGAGAGCACTAACAGCCCCATTCAATGATTATTTAATTCTCTAGATCCTAGAGATAAGGAAATGTGCCATTCCTGATCTGTGATTTACTATTGATTAAGACCCAGACTCTATGACTTTTCATGTTAACTTGCAGGTTTTTCTCCAATAGAGGTGCAAATTATTTCTGTCCAAGAGAGAAAATAAGTCAGTTTTATTTCCCTATAGGACATTAACCACTCTCGTCTCTAACTTAGTAAGCTTGTTCCAGCCTGCCTTTCTCAACTAATTGTTTAAATCTCTGTTCTCCAAATGCTTTTTGAACCGGTTTTACCATCCTGCTGGCTCCCTCATTCATACATTACATAAATCTTTGACTTGTGTTCAATTTATAGTCATATGAGTGTCATGTTTTAACTTTGTATGCTTTGAAACTGGAATGTATTTTTGTATACGATGCGAGAGAGGTTTAATTTTATTTTCCTCGACATGAATGATCAGTTGTGCCAGCTCTAAATAATCTATCCTTCTCTCTAAATAGCAATACTTAACTTTTCCACACCTAGAATAAAACTTGCTATAGAATAGGCATGCAATAAACATACTTTAGATGAGTATGGCATATTTTTATACGTACTCAGTTCTACCTCTTGATTCTCTATTCAGCTCTTCTGCACTATTAGTCTATTCCTTTTCCAAGACCATTGACTTGCTTACTGTGGCGTTATAGTATGATCTGATGTTTGAGAAGACAGCAACTTTTGGTTAGTTTTCTTTTTCAAAATTTCTCCTCTATTCATGAGTATTTATCCTTTCATGTAAACTTTAAGTTCACTTTATCCAACTCTAAAAAGAAAATCCCTTTTGGAGTTTTACTGAGCACTGTAGATTTATCTATTAAATCTGATAAAATTGATATTTGTTATTTAAGGCCTTTCTGTCTTAGAACATGGTATATCTTTCCATTTGTTCAACTCTTGCTTTATGTCTTTCAATAACAATTTTATGATTTTCTTTATATAGGTCTTTTATTTTGTTATTTTGATTGCTAAGCACTTTTTAGATCTTGCTGCTATGTCAAACATGGGACATTTTTTCCCATTTCCATTTTGGGGTGATTTTTGCTAGAACAGAAAAAAACCTTAGATTTTTACATCTTTATCTTGTATACAAATGCCTTATGAAATTCTCATTATTTTTAATAGTCCATCTGATTTCACATTGGTTTGATCTTTCTCTGGCCCCAGAGTGCTTTCAGAGTAGGAACAAACCAAGAGTCCACATGATTTCTTTTCTGTATATAAGCACTTACATCACCTGACAACCTATCCTTTAACACACTCAACATTTTCTTTTTCTTAGTGCTCTAAAACTTGCTGTAAATGTACTTATTTTTGTCTATTGAAGGGGTGCAGAATATGCCACCCCAATATATGTCACTTTGGTGTGTGGATTATTTTGAGCTAAAGGTAATGAAGACCCAGGAGACTCAGGAAAAACTTTTACCTCTCCCTTAACTGCCTAAAAATTTAGACCGGGGGCCTGACCCAGAAAGAGCGTTATTACCAGAGATAACTTTTTTATCTGAAAGACCTATCTACATGGCAGGGAAAACATCTGCTCTTCTTATCATCATGTGAATGACCTCCTCCCCTCTGAAGCCCCAGATCCCATCCTATTCCTTAGCTCAGGACAGCATATAAGCCTCAACTGCCCGACTTGCCTTTGAGTCTCATTGTCTTTGTGGCACTCCTGTACATACAAAATTAAATGTGTTTTTCTCCTGTTAATCTGCCTTACATCATTTCTACTGTAGGACCAGGCAAAGAACCTAGAAGGGAAGAAGGGAAAACTCTTGCTCCCCTACACTGTTTAAGTTGTACCCAAGAGAAAAGAAAGAGCCCTACAGAAATACCATCCACAAGGAGACTGTCTAAATGTAAAAAGCCCTGGAGATATGCTAGATCTGGAAAAAAATATAATCCAAAAGAGGCAATGGAAAAAGGAGACAATGGAAAAATACAATTAGGATCATAGTTAGGGGAAAGTGCTGTAGATCAGGACTGAGATGACATAGCATTGAAAAGGACTGGTAACAAAGTAAGAAGACAGAGGGTCTGGGAGCAGGGTAAGATGGGGAACCAAAAATAGGTCAGGGAAAGTTTTCTCAGGACTAAGCTGTGGTCTTGGCAAGGATGCCCAAGGCCTAAGTCTATCTGGTACTGATGATGCTGTTGGAATCCTGTGTAAAATCAAGGATCCGGTGAGTCTTGGAAGCATTGTGCGCATTTTTATTTATTTATTTATTTATTTTACTTTTGGCTACGTTGGTCTTCATTTCTCTAGTTGCAGCAAGCGGGGGCTACTCTTCGTTGCAGCACACGGGCTTCTCATTGTGGTGGCTTCTCTTGTTGTGGAGCATAGGCTCTCGGCACGCAGGCATCAGTAGTTGTGGCTCGCGGGCTCTAGAGTGCAGGCTCAGTAGTTGTGGCGCACGGGCTTAGTTGCTCCGTGGCATGTGGGATCTTCCTGGACCAGGGCTCGAACCCGTGTCCCCTGCATTAGCGGGCGGATTCTTAACCCCTGAGCCACCAGGGAAGTCCCTGTGCACATTTTTAAAAGGAAAACTGACTTTATGTAGTCTTTAGTACCTTTTGCTTTAGTATCTTTTGCTTTATAATGTTCCTGGCTGTTAATTCTATATGTTTTTTGGTAGTTCTTTTTCCTTCTGGTTTTTAAAATAAAGTAAAAAGGGAAATGTGGTTATCATCTTTTTTATGAGTAAAATATCAGTACTTGGTTTTATGTAATTTAATCATAGCATTATTGTCTATAAAATCAATCACTTTCTGAATTTGAAATAAATTGTGTTTTACATAGGAAAAAGATCTACCAAGAGCACATATGTTTTTCAAATCCATTTGTTCTTCATGTCAGCAATGTTAAAAGAGGCATTTCCAGCTAGCCCATACTTGTTCTAAATGTCACGAGTGACAGGTTTTTATTTTAGAGGAAGTATCTTCATTTGCCATCATCTGAGTCAATATTGTTGCAAGGGACATTTGATCAGACTAATGAAACACTGAACTCCTTCAACTTGGGTAAATAGAAGACCAGTGAAATGCTCTGATATCATTTTTCATGGGGCCAAGAAAAGGAATTCTGCAGACAGAACAGCTATATTCTTTTTATACTTTAAAAAAGAACACACAAAGGGAACAGACACTACTTTCACTAGAAATCTAGGCTTAAACCTGGGGTTATCTGACCTTACTTCCCATCAGGTCCCACTGCTTCACTCCAAAAGACAGCCATTTCTTCTTGTGTTGTCATAAGGGCAGACACTGCCCACAAAGCCCAGAGTCTCTGCCGTATTGCTCTACACACCCCTTATCATTCTCTTATCCTTAATTTACCAACCCACCTATTGGGAGAGAGAGTTTTCTGTTCTGGTTACCATGTCCCTGGGCTACTCCACCAGCAAGTGACTTTCAAACTTTTCTGAAAGGGGCCCACAAAAGCAATATTTTCACCACACAACCCAGGAACTAGACAAACACAAAATGACTGAAATAAAAATTTTAAGAGACAATATTTACCCAGACATGTGATGTACTCTAATATTTTCTCTTCTGTTTTATCCTATTCCTGTTTTTTGTTTGTTTGTTTGTTTGTTTTTTAATGCTGGCCAATCAGACCTACACAATCAGAATTTCAGAATTCAATAATGGGTCACAGACCTCAGGTTGAAGAAAACTGCCTTCATCTGTGCATGAGGAATAACATGGGAGGGAGAAAGATATTCTGAGGGTGAATATCTGGTCATAAGAAAAGAGGTACGGCGCTGGAGGGGATTAAGGGCCACTGAGAACCTGTTCACTGCAGCCGTATCTGTGACAGAGTAAACAACATCCCACCATGGCATTCACAGATTTCTAAAGAGAGTAGGAGGGTGACCCCCAACTTGAAGAATCACTGAACTATAGTAACACCCAGCTTAGATCTACCATCCTCTCAAGATCTAAAGTCCCAGGTGGGAAAGTCACTCACTCACTAATTCATTCATCCATTATGTAGTCATTGAAAAAAATATATATTAATTGAGCACCTACTGTAAGCCAGAAAAATAGAAGCTAACAGGTTCTCTCACTCTCACATGATACACCATATCCTGTCCTCTGTATAGTAAGGCCCATAAGTATCCCTGAACCCTATCATGTAACCAGGAACTGCTCTACATGGTGGGGATGTTGTGGTGAAGAGATGTGTTCCTTAAAAATCATTCATATTTTCTTAGCCCAGTGTTTTTCAACTAGAGTTTGATTTTGCCCTCCAGGGGACATCTGGCACTATCTAGAGACATTTGTCGTTGGTGTGACTGGGGTTTGTTACCAGCATCTAGTGGATGGAGGTCTGGGCTGCTGCTAAACATCTTCCGGTGCACAGGATGAGCCCCTACAAACAAATATCCAGCCCAAACTGTCAATAGTGCTTGAAAAACCCTGTTTACCCTTTTCCTTTACGATCACTGTATATATTGTAATATAATGAGATGAGTTTCCGGTAGATCAGTGGCCGTGAACAGCATTGTCTTCCTTGGGATGCTAAGTGGCATAGTACAGGTTATAAATAAATCAAAAAATTTAAAGCAGTTGGAAGTGATGGGGAGTAAAGCAAACATTAACCTGTGAGCAGAGGACTGTGCCTGATGGTGCAAGGGTATCAGTATGCATAGGTGTAGTCTGCAGCTAGAGGAAGAGCAGGATGGAATATGCAAACCTAATTAGACAATCCAGGCACGTTTCCTACTCTGGCCTTCTTAAACCCCATCTACAATCATATCCACAATCTGATCTCAGTAACCAAAAGATTTAACTCCTACTGGGGAGTGGAAATCTAGCTACATTCACATTTTTCAGGAAGCAACTGACTTCTTAAATAAAAACATTGAACTTTAAAAACAAGTCAAAGAAAAAGAGTTCATGGAGACAAAGTAGCATTTCAAGCCAATAAAAGCAAGACACCAACGTTTCTAATGCCCAATTTAGGAGGTAAAAAATTGCCGTTAAGTGATAATAAACAGCAATAGGTCTAGATCGGGACTGTGTAAATAGCTAAACTTTATTTTTCTCAAGTTATCCAGATTCTGGGGTAAAATAAAGAAATCCAATTGCTTATGACTGCTGAATTGTTCACAGGAAAAGGAACCCTCTGTTCAAGAGTGACCTGCAAAATCAATCTGAAATAACTCTCCTGATCAATCTTTCCAGGAAACCAGATTCTCAGTTTCGTTTTTTTAAATTGTCACTTCTGATTTTTAGATATGGTGTTTTGTCTTTGTTTTTTAAGCCTTTGGTTCTAAGGAGTATTCTTGTTCTTTTAAAAACAAGGGACTAACGCACTGAATGTGAGTTTAGAGGTATTCTCAAAAGTACCCCTTTGACCCTCAAATTCTACAATTCTCGAGTAGAAAATGACGCTTTTAATAGAGCAAAAATTTTGACAGCTCTCTTTTCCCTTGTATTTCTTCCTATTTAAGCAACATCTGCTTTACCCCTGATTGGCCCAACTCTTCAAATGCCTATGTGCTTGTTGAATACATCAAACTCTCCCTTAATTCCCACAATTTGGAAAGGCATGCATTATGTTTAAACCCTGAGTACATTACTTGGCACCAGAAATACATAATGCAGTATTTGGAATATGAGGTCTGTTTATAACATTGCTTCTCTGAGGACAAGTTAGAAGATTAGTGACAATTACTATTCCTTATTCACCTTCAGGGTCTCTGACAAGAGAGCATAGAACAGGAAGCAATTACAAAGAGCAGGCAGAATGTCAGCAAAGAGGCATAATGTGGCACCTTCCAGAACCACCAAGGAGAAGGATTAAGGAAAATCATCCAAAGTAATTATCCCAGAGACCACTGGGCACAAGGCAAATCTCCTGCAAATTTTCAAGATGCATCCTAATGTCACTGAACCCAGGAGGACTAAAGGAATGTTTGAGGGAATGATCTGATAGAATAAAGAACACAGTTCAGAAAGCTGGCAATTAAATGTGCACCTGTAAATTCACTCTACCTGTGGTGCTGTTTTGCTCACTGCTTTTCTAATCTGCATGTCCTCTCTCTCTCCCTACCCCCCTCTCTCCATGTATCCACATGTATGTTTGTATGAGTACACAAAAAGCTTTTTTTAAATTTTTAAATAAAAGGAATTTTAGAATTTTTATCATCTTCTTGCTTAACCCAATTGCCATGTCTCACTAAGACATTCAATTTTGAAGTGTGTCGGAATAAGTTTCTTAATGAATAAATCTTCTTTAGGGTTACGTTTTTATGCAACTAAATATATAACAGATAGATCTCATCATCCAATTTTAAGACAATTTCAAAGTTAGTCAAACTACATAGCAGTAGTAACATTTGATTTTTATTAGTTTCCTAAAACTTTTGAGCTGTGAGCGTCAGATCATTTCCTAGCAATGAAAACTATAGCTAAGCATTTGGGATAGCTGCTTAACCTGAAAATTGGTATTATTTTCGCATACATTTGGATTCTGGTGAGATTTTCAATTTGAAGGCATTTGACAAATGTATGGAAATTCCTTTTCTTAAAGAGTTTGGCTTTAAAGGAAAGATTATGAAGGAAAGGTGTTAAAAGTGGGGTGAAGCTTCCTATTATAGCTTAGGCTGCTAAACCTCTTCCCATTTGAAATCTAGGACTCAATTTCAAATTTGTGTTCTGAAACTAATTCCATCATGGAGCTTATTTTGAGCACAACAAAATATCTGGGCTCAAGAGAATTCTAAAAAAGATAATCATAAACAATTATTTAAGAAGATAGTCTTTTAGAATAAAGTCAGGAGTTTTTCACTTTGAGACTCAGGAGTGACCACTCACATTTAAGAAAATGTACACAGTTCACTCCTGTCTCTCAATTCCATGGCTATAGAGTATCTTAGAGATTTTAGGGAGTTGGTCCTTGTCCTCACAGCTAAGACTGCTAATAATCAGGGCCTGAAGGCTCACTCTCCCCCACGCCCACCCAATTACTTAGCCAACCTCAACAGACGCCTCTGTTTTCCCTATCTGGTGAGTCTTGAATTAATTCATACTCCCAGATGCTAAAATAATATGAAGACCTATAGTTAAATGAACCACTTGCAGCCCATGGCAATGAATGAGCCTACAGAACTTGTGTAGGAATTTAGAGACTAATCACCTGCCATCTTCATTGATAGTAAGACATTCAAAATGATTGACTTGGTTGGACCATAGTCTGGGCACACCCTTGTACCCTAGCTATCAGCTCAGTTCCTGGTTCTTGAGATCTACGTCACCTCCCCTACACACTCTGTGGTCTCCCCTGGATTGTCCCACCCACTGCTAAGTTTAGATCATCTGCCTATGGATTTTCCACGTGTGGTATCTCCACAGCAAAATTAAAACTTCAGCCAATTTGACTTCCCCTCATCACCCAGGGAGCTCCTGGGCTGCCTTTTTCTCAGTCCAAAAAGGTGTGTTTAGACAAAGCAATTTCATTTCAATATTAGGCTGAAGGGAACATAATTAGAAAAATTAATATGCAAGAGAAAAAATCATGGTGCGTACCAAAGTCAAGAAAAAATTAATCTGAGATTTTCAGTTCTCCTAATTTTAGGAGCAACTATATACATACACCTTCCCAGGTCAGCAATCCCCATTTGTTGAGACAAGACAGGGGGTCCCAGTGAGTCTAATGCACAGCCCCACTGCATTAATCCCAGCAATTAAAAAAAAAATAAAGCTAGCCTCTCTGAAGAATGATTCTCAATAAAAAGCCAGAAGCTTGTCATGAGTGTGAGGGTCATTTCTTCAAAGAGCCCCACTGTATATCCTGAGTGAGTTTCTCACTTCACAGACCATTTTTATCCCCATATTTCTACGACTAGGTGAATGGCAGCCTCCGAGGAAGGCACTACTATACCGTTAGTCTGTTGCACTGTGCACAGCTTGAAACACAACTAATAAATTGCCTGTAAGTTTTTCTCATTCCCTTTAAGCCTTAACTTTCTCAGGGTGCGCGTGGTGCCACTGAGCTGTCAAAACAGCTGTCCCTGGAAAGCCTCTCATTTTTCTCTTAGTGCCAGTTCTTAAAAAGTCACAAAGCAAAAAAATTACCCCTGTAAAATTATAATGGCCAACAGGAAAATTCACGGCATCCCCTCCTCCAGGATCACAGCTGCCACAACTCACGCCCACGCATTAACCACCCACCTCCCCTCGCTGCGGGGTGCGGGCTCCCGGACCCCACCGACTCAGACTGCTTCTGCCCTCCCCGCCACCAGCCCTGCCCCTGCCAAGGTCACCAGTGACCTAGAAGCTGTAGAATCCAACAGGCAACTTTCACCTTTATTTTTTCTGACCTCGAAGGAGGATGTAACATTTGATTAGACCCTTCTATGAGAAAAATACTCTCATCAGTTGGGCTCCAAAACATCTCCCCCTGTATCAGGTTTTCATTTCAGTCTCTGCTGTTTCTACTCCTCCAGCCTCTTAAACTATTGGCCCTTCTCTCTCCTAAACCCTTTGCTTTCTTCATTCAGCACCCTCGCCCTACTTCAGAGATTCAATGACTATCAATAGATCAATAACTCCCAAGTGTTTTTCTTTGCCCAGATATCTTTGTCTAGAACCTAGACATCCAACAGCCTCCTAGACATTCCATTTGCATGGTCTTTTGGCAAGTCAAATTTCAAACATTCAGAACTGAATTCCTACTCCTCCCTCCAAAGCCTCCCTTCCTCCCCATGTCAGTAAATGACCCCAGATCCACTCAGTCACTCAAGGAGTCAAGGATGAGCCCCTCCTCTCCCCATATTCCTTTCTCCAGGCAATCACTCAATCCAGTCTAGCCCATATCCTACCTCAGCCCACCCGATCGTGCCTCCGCATCCCCTGGGCTCCTCCCACAGCCCCTCACTTGTCCCCTCCAATCAACTCGCCGCTCTCTCTACAAATCTGACCACATCCTACCCCATTTCACCCCCTCTTATGGATTCCCATCACTTCTTAGGATGAAGGGAAAAACTCGGGTATGGCTTTCCCGGCTCAGCACCACCTGACCACTCCTATCCCCAACTCTCCTTTCCTTCCACTCCCTGCACCCTGCTCACCCCCTTCTCTCTGCCCCAGCCACGTTGGACTGCTTTGTGTCCCTCAGCCTGTCTGCTCTGGTCCTCTTTGGTTCCAGCCTTCCCTCAATGTGCTCCCACCATGCTTCCTCTCCTCTTCCATCTGGCCAGCTCCTACTTACTTCAGATCTCAACTGAGATAACACTGCTTCCACAAGACCCTCCCCAACCCCGGAGATGAGGCTCATTATTTTTGCTGCCTGCTCCCTCAGCCCATGATGTGTGCCCTTCCCTAATATTCCCCACACTTGGATTTGTTGATTTAAGCCCTTCTTCTCCACTAGTCTGTGAACTTCATGAGTTCAGGGCACCAGTCTATCTCAAATGTCCCCAGTGCCTAGTACAAAGCCTGGCACATAAATGATGGCCAGGAAACTTTTCATAATTAAATCGAATTGGATTTTTGAACCTCCCGGGGAGCAGGAGTTATGTTTTTGTTTTCTCTGTTTCTGGTGCACACCTTACATCCGTGTCCATCTATATCCAGAAGGTGGTCTAGGACTGTCACCGGTCTCTTCTCTCTTTACCTCTCTCGTGCCCACACACTGCTTCACGCATTATAGGCGCTTGGTAAATGTTCAGTGATTGAGTGACAGGAGCTAACCTCTGCCCAGAGGCCACAGAGAAGAGCCATGAAGTACAGGCTCGGGGTCAACAGCCCTTGGATCGGGTGCATTTATACCACTCATTTTCTTTAAGATTTTAAGCAAGTTACTAAACCTCTCTTAGTAACTTAGAATACCTTCATTTTCCTCAGCTGTAAAATGGGGATAATAATACTACTCACCTAATTGGGATGTTGGGAAGATAAAATGAAATAATGTGTATAAAGCACAGTAATGAATGCTCGCTCATAACAGTAAGCATTCAATAAACAATAGCCATCACTACCATAACTAACATCATTAGACCAACTGTAAAAGCTAATTATGCCTCTAACAAACAAGGAATTATTAAATAAATGACAGCATGTATATGCCAAGAAACAGTGTGACATCATTAAAAGTGCCTTTAAATAATATTAGTAACATGGGAGAAATGCTTATGGGGTAATGTTAACAAACACATGCTAATTTAATAAATATACATGAAGCATTTAACATGTGCAAGTCACAGTCTTAACTTGAGGCTCTGATTAGTCAACAAGACAGCATGGACACTGGCCTCATGGAGCTGTATTCTAGTGTGCACGCAGTAACAACTGGCACATTCACTGAAGAAAGTAATATCCCGAGTGAGATATTTACATATGGCTCCCCACACAGTATCATCTCAATTACATGAAAAGTGTATGGATAAGTAAATGATTGGAAGGAAATCCAACAAAATATAATAATGTATTTTAGGATTGTGAGTGATTTTTATACACTTTATTGTATTTATATGATATTTACCCAAACCTGTACTAATTTTTTAATATAAACCTATTATATAGTTCTATGAATCTGCCTTTTGGGGGGAAGCCTAGACAGAACTTCTAAATTATTTATCTGGAATCCACTTTCTTTTCTATGGTGTCTTCTTCAGTTTTCATAATAACGTAGGAGGTAGGTCAGACATGACTATCTCAGCTTCCTGCTGTCTCCACACCTGCCTTTCCTCCCTGCAATGCCAAGAAGGCAACGTCAGACAATCAGGTCAAAGGCTGCCTGATTTTAGCTCCTGCACTCTCCTCTAAGCCAAGTCCCTTCTTTGCCACCTTCCTTGTCTGCATCTATACCCTCTTCCTCATCCTGCTCCGGTGTCTCCCAGCCTTAACAACCTTCCTGGACCCTGTGGACCACCTCTAGCTCCCACCCTCTCTTTCTCCTCTCACTCAGAGCTAACATTTTTTAGGAGGCTCTAGACCCCTCCCTCCATTTCCTATTCAGTCTTAAACATTGGCAAATTTGCTTCCACCCACAGCACTCCACTGAAACTGCTCTTGCAAATATCACTCAGAATCTTCATCGCCTCAGGTACAATGGACATTTTGTATCCTTATTTTTAAAAGCCTCTTTGCTGACTTTTTGCGCCAGGAATGCTGTCCCCCAGGCTGTTTGCCTGAAAAACTCCTCCTCTCTTTCACATCTCAGCCTGAATGGCACGAGGCCAAAGGTGTCTTCCCTACCTCTCTTCTTTGTACCACAATAAAGGCCCTCTTGTTATACACTGGGGCTCTCATGCATTGCTGGTGGAAACAAGGAGTTTCTTATAAACATATACTTAATATATGACCCAGCAATCTCACTCCTAAGCATTTATCCAAGAGAAATGAAAGCATGTGTCCACCCAAAGACCTGGACACAAATGTTTCTAGCAGCTTTATTTATAATTGCCAAAACCCAGAAACAATCCAAATGTCCCTCAACTGATGAATGGATAAACAAACTGGGGTACGTGCATACAATGGAATATTACTCAGCAATAAACATGACACGTGCAACAACATGGATAAATCTCAAAAGCACTTATGGTGAATAAAAGAGGCTAGACACAAAAGGCTACATATTCTATGATTCCCTTTATAGGACATTCTGGAAAAGGCAAAACTACAGGGTTAGAAAACGGATCAGGGATCGCCAGGAGCTCAGTATGGAGGAAAGGAGTTGACTACAAAAGGGCTTAAGGGAACATTTTTAAGGGGATGGAAATATCCTATCTCTTCACTGGGGCGGTGGCTATGTGATGATGTGCAATTGTTAAAATTCATAAAATCGTACACCTAAAAAGGATAACTTTTACTGTGTGTAAATGCTATCTCGATAAACTCTGCTTTAAAAAAAGAAACAAGTAAAAACTCAGGTCAGGCTCATCTATACAGGAAGCCTTCCATGACTCTATCCAACTCACAGACTGGGTTGAGCGACTTCCCTTTGGTTCCTGTAGCACCCGGTGTCTATCTGTTTCCCCGTTGTGTCACATTATATTGAAACTATCTGCTTAAAATAAAATTAAATTGTTAAGTATAGTTTTATATCTCTAGCTCTCCTGTTGGATGGCGGGCATGTTAAAGTCAGCAACCATATCATATTTGTCTTAATACCCATGCGTCATACCCTCCTACCCTCAACCTCTCACCCACCCCGTGACTAGCATATTGATCAACCAGTGATCAATGAAGTCTCTCCACCAATTCACTTAGCAGGAGATCCAGTGAAGTCTCCTGCTAAGTTCAGAACCTTTCCTCACAAGTCTGCCTCATCACATTCTCAGGTTTCTTTTCCTTCCAAGACAATACAACTAAATAATTCTTAATAAGATCTTAACGACTAGTGGTAAATTACCTTTTAAAATATATGTTAAATTTTAGCATAGATTTTCAATATCTTTACTAACAATTATATACTAACAAATTACTTTTTAAGTAGGGAAACATGATGTTATATAATAAGAAATATATATTTGATCTTCATCCCCAATTCCTGACACAGAGCTCCTAAAACCTCTGTAATTTCCTGAGGGATGAGAGGAGTGTCTGTTGTTATTTATAATAAGCTCCTCCCAACCATACCTGAGTTTATGCTAATGAGGTGATTCTTGATGGATCCCTATATAGCTTCAGGATGGGGGCTGGTTGCCAGATGAACCAACCATTTGGTTAGAGGGTTGGAACTTTCAGCCCAACTCCCCAACCTCTGGGGAGGGGAGAGGGGCTGGAGATTGACTTAACCACCAATGGACGATGATTTGATGATTCGTGCCTACATAATGAAACCTCCGTAAAAACCTTAAACAGCAGTGTTCAGAGAGTTTTTGAGTTGGTGAACACATCCATGTGCTGGGAGGGTGGCACATCCCAAGCTCCAAAGGGATAGAAGCTCCTGAACTCGGGACACCTCTGGACCTCTCTCTGTGTACCTCTTCATCCGGCTGTTCATCTGTATCTTTATAATACCCTTTATAATAGACCAGTAATAGTAAGGAAAGTGTTTCCCTGAGTTTTATGAGCCATTATAGCAAATTACCAAATCTGAGGAGGGGGTCATGGAAACCCCCAATTTTTAGCCAAGTTAGACAGAAGTCTGGGTAAACTGGGGGCCTAAGATTGGAATCTGAAGTGGGGAGCAGTCTTATGCGACTGAGCCCTTAACCTATGGGGTCTGTGCTAACTCCAGGTAGTTAGTGTCGGAATTAGTACATTTTAGGGTACCTAGTTGGTATCTGCAGAGAACTGGAGAATTGCATGGTGTGGAAAAACCCATACGTTTGGTGTCAGAAGAGCTGTGACTAAAAAACAGATCTATGACAGGAGCGATGTTGTATTTGAACCTTTTTGATTCCTAATGACCAATTTCCAGAAAGCCTATTATTTTACAGAGAGTAGATGAAATTGGGAAGTGCAGACATGACCCAGCTACTTACATGGCTTCTCAGGTACCATTAGGATCCCTTCTGAGCTTGAATTATAGATCAAAACCAAACCCTTTATCTTAACTGCTTTCTACTGCGAATCCTTCAATTAAAGAGTGGGGAAATATTTCAAGGGAGACATCATGAAAGAATGACATGCTGCTATTATTTCCAATCAGCCCACTAAGGAAGACTTCTTTTCACATATAAGTAGTCTTTTTCAAAGAACTACCAAATCATTCAAGGCTGTGTGATTTATTATGGTGGTTCCCCGCTAGTGGTCAGGCCCTTCCCAGGTAGCCTAGGAGGGAAGCAGGAGTTTCACAACAATTACTAAGAATTCACTTGTCTTCCATTTTATTCTCTTCCTGTAAGGGTGGTGTGCTGGATCCAAGCAAACCCTGCCTACCCCAGATTGTTCACTTCTTGGCCTGCTCAGCACACACCGTGCTCGGGGCAGTCGGACAGAATTCTGCAAAGGAGTCTGCTTGCCTAGTTTTGCCCAATCTAAGCATCAGTGATGGAAGAAGAGACTATCCTGTCCAGATATTTTCCTGGGCAAAGGGCCAATAGCTTTTAACCCCATTCTGAAAGTTCCCATCCTTGGAAAGTTCTTTTTTTTAACTTTATAATAGGATATTTATGAAAATTAATGTGAATTAGCAAAAATTTCAATACTAAAAAGAATTATATGTTCAGAACTACAGAATAGATGAGAAGCCCCCTTTAGGATCTATTGTGGGGTGGGGAGTCCATCCCCTAGCCAATAAAGTGTGTGGTTCACCATAGGAATGCCTCCTTTCCCCCTGCCTAGTAGCCCTATGATAGAACATCGTCGAACTTCGTATAGCCATCTTTTTTTATGGTTTACAAAAATGAGCTCATTTGATTTTCATTCCCAATATGGGATGTAGGAAGAATTTTTGTGTCTATTTCACAAATGAGGAACTGAGGCTCAAAAAAAGTTGGACCAAGGATACATAGCCACTTTCCACTTCCTTTCCATGGAGACTGACTCATTCTCTCTGTAATTTGACCTTATACTGACTCTCTGTCTTTTCCTGTGAAGACTTCCCTTCACTTTCTTTCAGGCAATACTGGCAGAGACTCCTCAGACCTTGATTTGTTTTTAATCCCCTTTCCTTGCTCTGTAAATCAGACATTTAACTGCCTTGTACCTGGCAGGGACCATGCCAGGGCCATCCCAGACCCTGCCTGGGTGACTTCAAGGCTCCTGAATGCTCAGCATTTCGTACTTGGGTCCTTTTTATTTGCTTCTACCTAAACCCATGCTCCTTGAGCCTCGTCAATACCTTGCCAGTTCCTCTACAGCACCTCACTGTCTGTATCTTTCCTCACTCCAACATATGGATCCACCTGATCCCTTGCACCTCAGCCCCAGACATGATCCCAGAAGTCTCAGGACGCCTGTAAGAAGGGATGGGATTATTTGTAGAGAGATCCACTATGTTATGGAAACCCTGCAGTATAGACCCTATTCTTCTCCAAACCCCAACTCTTTCCACACAACAGCCCCTTTCCTACATACTGCCACCTACTTGAGTCTTTGGAACAACAATCTAATCAGATTAGATAGGATCTGCCTTAAATATCGGTTGATTATTTGACCGTCAGTGGTCCTTTCTACCTCCTAGAACTTATAATAAGCTGATATTCTGCAGTAAGAGACAAGCCAGATGACCTCTGAATCCTCTTCCATTAACAACCAGTTTAAATTCATTTTCTACTGTGAAATCTGGAAAAGGGAAAGAACACAGGCTGAGAGTGAGACTTGCCGAAAATTAATGTTTGCAGATTTGATGCTATTTTTGTCACAGAATTAGCATATATTCTGCCTCTTCCAAATAGCTTTCCCCTTCCCCTCTCTGTCCTTTTCCAAAACTTCCAGCATCGGCTGGAATGTAGGACAGAATTTCCCACAACACACAGACAGCACCCATCTGTCACTAATTTCACAAAATGACAAACTGGAATGGCCCAAGAGCCAAAAATTCTATTTTCTTCTTCTTTCTGATATACTAGTTAGGTCAGGGGATTTTCTTTTCCTTCAGTATAAACCAAGCATTTAAAGCAGACTTGAGAAAGGAGAGAGCAGACCCGGAGTATCTCACTGTAATGCTGCTGATGAGAATTTACAAGAAGCTGGACCACTCAGACCAGTCAAACTACAGTCAGCCCAGAAAGGAGGTTAGCATGTTTTCGACATAGTGGAAACTACGGCATTTCCCCTGCAAAATATGAAGGGAAAGACCCCATCTGAAAGCTAGAGCATCCTTCTAAACTGGAGCAGGTGTATTAAATGTGTCACCGCACTGCTGAGTCTTAGTATGGGATGGCAGTCAATGACCTTGTGTCTCAGGACATGGAACTGGGGATGGAAGCTGGCATCTCTGAAACAAAATGATTTCTGGATTCTCTTGTTTTGAGTTCCCTAAAACATAGTGGTGTGGTTTTTTGTGCATCAATAATTCCAAAACATCATGAATGAGGGCCAGGTAGCATTTTCAAATGCTTCACATTTGACTGGATTATTCCTTTGAGGGGATGAATTCTGACAAAAGAGGTAGAATAAAACTCAGGGAGCAGGTATACAGAATGGTCACTCCCCTGAGAAGAAGTATGATGTCCCAAAATAGAGCAGTCCAGAAGGTATTTCATTTGAAATCAGAAATCCTGAGCTTTAATCCTGGGCTTTACTTGAAGTGGGCTGAGCCTTAGCTTCACCCACTTGCAAAAATGAGGGGGACGGGCAGAGCATTCCTTAGAGAAGGTGGCAACACAGGTGCTTGAGGAACACATTTAAGATGCAGCACTTGTGTAAATTGATACAGCCACTATGGAGAACAGTATGGAGGTTCCTTAAAAAACTAAAAATAGAATTACCATATGATCCAGCAATCCCACTACTGGGCATATACCCAGAGAAAACCATAATTCAAAAAGATACATGCACCCCAATGTTCATTGCAGCACTATTTACAATAGCCAGGTCATGGAAGCAACCTAAATGCCCATCGACAGATGAATGGATAAAGAAGTTGTGGTACATATATACAATGGAATATTACTCAGCCATAAAAAGGAATGAAATTGAGTCATTTGTTGAGACGTGGATGGATCTAGAGACTGTCATACAGAGTGAAGTAAGTCAGAAAGAGAAAAACAAATATCGTATATTAATGCATGTATGTGGAACCTAGAAAAATGGTACAGATGAGTCGGTTTGCAGGGCAGAAGTTAAGATACAGATGTAGAGAACAGACATATGGACACCAAGGGGGGAAAACTGCAGTGGGGTGGGGATGGTGGTGTGCTGAATTGGGCGAATGGGATTAATATATATACAGTGATGTGTATAAAATTGATGACTAATAAGAACCTGCAGTATAAAAAAACAAACAAACAAAACAACTAATACTAAACTTTCATTGGGTTATTTGTATGGAAATAGGTTAATATAAATGTTTCAGACATTACATGAAATTTCTAAAAATCTTATATGTTCTGGTATAATGTTATAAGTCATAATTCTAGTTATTACTTTAAAATGTATATCTCAGAAATAACAAAATTTCCTTGTCAATTGCATTATTATGAACTTTCATCAAATCTTTAACCGTGGTCATTTTTAAGTCTTTTGTCATTTACAGACAGTTCTGGGTGTACTCTGATGCTTTTGCAAATATGTTCCTATAAAAGGGTTTCATCCTCAAGGAATTCATGGAAAAGACTCTGACAAGCACAGGTTTCTGGTAACTGACTATACTGCTGAACTGAATGAATAAGCATTTTCAGAACTCTAATGGAAAACTGATGAATTCATAAAAGTGCTAACAAAAGATCAAGATAAAAAAAAATTAATTACATGGGACTGAGTGAACTGATGAGGATGATTATAATTTTTGTGACTTTGTTTGAATAAAAAAAAAATCCCACAAGGACTCAGAGGCAAAAAATATACAAATCAATTTTCACTGCAAAGTAAAGGAGCTGTTACAGTGGAGGATTACTGGACTGAATGTCAATATTATGACACAGTATGAGTGTGTTTCGTGTTTGGTAATTGCAATCATTGTTGCTTTTGTTGTGGTCATCCATTTACAATGCTTGGTGTCAGTCTATTTATCTCTTGTAAAAATAAAATACAGTTTGTGTGTGTGTGTGAAGAAAAAAAAAAGATGCAGCACTTGATAAAGAAGGACCCAATTAAAAGTTAAGGAAAGTTTCTCTTGACTTTAGGTGGCAAACTCTCTAAATTTGGGCACCCCTGAGATGGGGACTGGCGCACAGGTGGCTTATTTGGCATGTGATCCCAGGGAGCAAGAGAGAGGGATTGGGAGAGTCAGAAAAGGAGGGTAAGCCAACGCAAAGGTTCATTACCAAGGTCACTGCTGTGAGCAACTGGGGCTCAATTGCATCAGGATCCCTGAAAAGGGTACAGAATGCCTCCCAGAAGGGCTCACCTGAAAGATGGCAGAGCAATTTATCCATCACTCCAGTCCCCATTGGCTGAAGTTTGGCCCAGGGGCACTTACTCTAGCAAGATCCTGCTGCAGCTGGAGAGGATCTGGGTGGGATGAGGAGAAACCCAGGGTGAGAGCTCCAGGCGGGATTCTTGGCGCGCACACACACACACACACACACACACACCGTCCAGTGATGTGCGCTCCGTGGAACCAGCTTCCACAGCTGAGGCTAAGATCAGTGGGGTCTGAGGGGCTTCAATGGGGGCACCAGAGTGCTTCCTACCCCAGCCTGAGGCCCTCTCACAGCGTTCCCTTGTTCATCCAATCCTCAGAGGTGGTAAACAACACCTGAGCATCACTTCCCTTATGAGAAGTCATAATGCCTGGATGACCTTGAAGAATCACGTCCCTTCACGTGCAGGCCTTTGCACACACTGCTGCCGATGTTTAGAACCCTCTCCCTGCCCGTTCTTCCCCACCCTACCTTGCTATCTGGACTCAGCTTAAAAATTACGCGTTCCAAGAAGCTTTCCTGGACCCCTAAGGGAGATCGGTTGCCCAAGCTATGTGCACCCAAGGAACACCGTATGGCTCGTTTGTGCTATTTATCACATTTTATACACATATATATATATGTTTTTAAATATGCGTTTCTCTAATCACGTGCACACATGCGCACACGCACACACACACCATTCAATCTATCAGTGCTATGAGGTCAAGAAACTTACTCTTACAGACTCACAGATACAGAGAACAAACTAGTAGTTACCCCTGGGGAGAGGGAAAGGGGGAGGGGCAATATAGGGAAAGGGGAATAAGAGGTACAAACTATTAGGTATAAAATAAGCTACAAGGATATATTGTACAACATGGGGAATATAGCCAATATTTTACAACTATAAATGGAATATAACCTTTAAAAATTGTGGATCACTATTTGTACACCTGTAACATATAATATTGTACAGCAACTATACTTCAATAAAAAATAAGTAAAAATTTTTTTAAAAAAGAAACTTACTCTTACTCTAACAGATATATTCCCCAAACCTAGTACAGTGCCCAGCACAAAAGTTAATGAATGCATCTTGTTAAATAGACTAATGAAGGAACAAATGAATGGATGAGGAAGGCAAAAGCATCTCTCGTCACTCAAATCTGCCTGAAAGTCTACTTTGCTCAAGAGGTCCTATTCCCTTCTCGCTGCTGTGTTGCCTTCAGAGTGATTATTCCAGAACTTTCTCTCCAGGATCTCTTGCCTGGGCCTTGCTGGGAAGAAAAAAGTGCAGTCAATTGCTACAGAGTTGTCCCCAAGATTTCCATCCTCTGCATCTCTGCTGGGCATGCCCCAGTGGTTATTTTGTTTGCTTGTTTTGAGTGGTGCACACCTAGGTGTAAGCAGCACTGTTAGTTTAATCCTGGCCTTTTGGTTTCCTCCCTGAGCTTCTCACAATAACCCTTTCTTGTTCTAAAGGCAGAGATGATCTCTGTCACTGCCAAACTGCCTACATTCTCCTTACCTTTCTTTCCTCTTCTCCTTGTCACTCTAAAAGGATGACAGCCCTGCCCCAGAGCAGAGACCAGAGGAGGCCAGTGGAAACCCTCTGTAAACAGGAAGCCAAGAACCCTCTTCCCACCCAAAGAAGCCAAGAAAAATGTCTTCTGGGGTGCAATCAGAATCACAGCCCCTCGGACTCAACTCCCAGAGGACCTAATAATAGCAAGAAGAGGCTAGAACACCCCAGGAGTCAGGAAGTTTCCGCATGAGTGCAGGGAGATCAGTGCAGTATCAGAGCACAGCAGATGACAGGCCACTGTGCCCCCAGAAATGGGCAGAAGACGACAAAGGGGGATCCCAGAGCAGGTTCTGAAGGGCACCAAGTCTGCACGAGGGAAGTCTGCACAGGTCAGTGGATCTGAGCTCAGGTGCACAACTGGGACCTTGGTGGGGGGCAACGTAAGTCCCAACCCTGGCATCACAGACATGTGGCAGGGGTCTGCTTGCCGCTGAGAGTTCATCACACCTCGCTGTTTCTGGTCCTCTCGGTTCCCACCATCTCTTCCGCTGGGAAGGCTCTACCCTACTGTCTACTCTGCTCCTCTTACCCTGTCCCTGTGCTTGGCTAAATTTACTTATCTTTGCCCCTCTTCTAGGAAGCCCTCCCTGAACCCCACAGACTGTGCTCCCTGCCCCTGCACTCACCACATCGCCTGCCTCTCTGCTACCCTGCCAGGACCCAGAGGAGGGAGCCATCTGATTTATCTTTATATCCCCAGGGCCGAAGCAGTGCCTTGCCTAAAGTAGGTCCCTCAATAAACACCGAATAAATGACTTGAATGAATGAATTCACTGACAAGAATTGTTTGGGACCAGATCTTCAAGAAGAGGCAGAAGCTATTTATCAGAAAAGGCACAAAACCAGAGCTAGACCATCGATAGACATATGAGACTGAGTGCCAGAGTCCTGGGCAATTACTCCTTAAAATGCTGCTACTGGAAGTCAAGGTTTGTCTAAGGTTTTGAGATGAAATTGAGTTTATAAATGTTCCACAGCCTCAAGGCTGGGTAGCAGAGACAGAAGCCAGGCAAACTGACAGTATTTGCAATGGGCTGTTTCTTTTACTCCCCTGGCTTGGCAAGGGTTGGGGAAAATTTGGAAGCGCCAGATGGATGGGAGGAAAGTGAAGTGGCATTTGTTATTGGGGTAGGATCAGTTCAAATACCATTGATCTGATGAAATCTCTCCAACCTAATTTTTTTCCTTCCTCACTCAATGTGCTCCAGGCCCCTAGGCCTTCTCTCAGTTTGTTGAATATGCCAAATTCTTTCCTGCCTCAAGACCTTTGGACATGCTATTTTCTCTGTCCTGAGTATTCTTTTACTCACACTTCGAAAGATAAGCTACTTCTTCTCTGTAGGTTTTAGCTTAAATGTTAATCTTCAGTGAAGCTTTTCTTGTCCACCTTGTTACAAGTAGGTGCCCCCATCACAGCCTATTTTAGTCTGTTTGGCCTGCTATAACAAAGTACCATAGCCTGGGTGGCTTATGAACAGCAGAAATTTATTTCTCGCAGTTCTGGAGGCTGGGAAGTCCAAGATCAAGGTGCCAGCTTTGGCATCTGATGAAAACCCACTTCCTGGTTCTTAGATGGTTGTCTTCTGGCTGTGCCCTTACATGTTGGGAGGGGTGAGTGAGCTCACCAGGGTCTCTTTTATAAGGGCACTAACCCCATTTGTGAGAGCTCTGCCCTCATGGCCTAATCACCTGCCAAAGGCCCCATTCCAAATACCATTACCATTACATTGACGATTAGGTTTCAACATATGAGTTTGTCGGGGGACACAAACATTCAGTCCATAGCACAATTCATTAATTTCAATCTCTTCTCCATTTTTGCTCTCATCATAATATTTATACAGTTTGCAATTATTTCATTTATTTTCTATTTACTAGTGGTGTTGGAGGGACCTTCCATACTGGAACATAATTTTCTGAGGTCAGGGATCCCTCCTAGATCAGAGATGTATCTTGTTTCATCTTTAACACCTAACCTGTCACCTGGCACCTGGTAAGAGGTCATTGTTGTCAGTCCCATTGCTGCTGAGTTCATTATTATTGTCAAAATAATTTCTTCAGCATATATAAAACTGAACTGATTCAAGTTATGAGCTTAGGTATGAGCTTCTTTATTTTGCCATATAGTTTGTGTATCTTGTATCAGAAGCATTTCTGAATGCTTGCAGGACCATGTCAGCACTCAGCAATGTATATTAAAAGATGCCATGTACGTCTGAGTTAGCCTTGTGAATAAATCCCTCCTAATAAAAGAAAATGAGCTTTTATGATTAAGGGGTTTAGAAATAATCGAGAGGGTTAAAAATAAAACTAGCGGAGGCAGAGCAGACCAAAGAATAGCTACTGGCAAGCCTTCCAAAATGATGTCCCAGATTATGATTTCATAAGAAAAAATAAAATAATTGCTTGCCAAGCCATATAAAAAGGATGAATTCTGTGAAAACTTAGAAACTAAACATTGATAGGCCTATAGAGTCTAGCTCCTCTCAACAGTGTAAAACTTTTCCATTTTTCCTGGCCATTCTGAGTGCTCCATCCTGAACCTGATTTTCCATCATCGTGGTGACATGGTAGCATCAGTGGTCTGGTCTTCATTACCCAAACCAGGACTGCTAAGTTTAAAAAAAAAAAAAAAAAGTTGCCCCAAGGAAACAGAAAATGAACTCTTCTAGCTTGCAAATACTCAGTGGAGTCCTTGCTCAGAACCTAGGCAATTCCAACCTTATCCTGTTTATTTGTTGTTTCGTTGTTTCATGTTTGTCTCATCACAGCAGTCAAATCATGTCCCAACTCCTTTAAGCTAGATTTCAAAACTAATGAGTTAGAAACAAAATGTTCCTTCCCACATAGAATGCTAGCAGCTTTGTCTTCATCTCCAGAAGGCTTAAAAATGAACAGCACTTTCAAAGTCAGAGAAGAAACCTTCCTACTCATCCCTGTATTCAGCCCACTCCCACCCAACCTACAAGGTTGAGTCCAGGCCCTGCCATCCATAAGTCTGCTACTGGCCCAGCCCACAGTAATGATCATCCTGAACTCTCTTGGTTGAGCCCCTGTGGCTCAATGTTTTACTGTTCTCTAATTGTATAAGGTAAAGGAGGAACAAAGTGGGAGGTAGTGGGAGAAGCTGGAGAGAAGAGCCAGTAAATCATGCCAAGCACTGTATTTGGCACATTTCACGGCACTCTCGTTTAACCTTGCCACGGCCCTCAGGTAAGAATTATCCTTCACCTTTTTCCAGATGAGAAGACTGAGGCTCATGAGAGGCTAAGAAACTTGCCCACAGCTCAGAGCCAGGAAAACAAAAAGTCAGGATTTGAACCCAAGTTTCTGACTACACAGTCCCTGCTCTTTCCTCTACGTTATGGAATCAGTTTTAGTTCCTCTTCCACTTCACACCCAAGCACAGGTCATACAAGGAATGAGCCCAGGAAGATGAAGGATATGGAAACCATGGCATGTTTCAAGAATAAATGTATCAGGGATCTATTAGGTGTAAAGCAGAGCACTCAGAGCTTTGGAGAAGGGAAAGGGGAGTGTACATTATGGCAGGAGAAAGAGCTAATTACCCAGCATGGGGCGTGTGGTAGAGATGCCTCTGCTAGAGCAAATGCCACATGGAGGTGTGATATCCAGAACAAAGAAGATAATTAAGCCTCTGCAGACTCTCTATTGATCAAACCACATCTGTAGTGTTGGCTGCAGTTTTAGTCACTGGGGAATGTGCTGTGGAATCCACAAGAAAAGCATGAGGATATTCAGTCAGGAAAAGAGAACCCTTTAAGGAATCATGGTTAAATCTTCGAATACTTAAAGGATTATCTTTTATGAACAAGATACTTGAAAAATTGCTGTGCAACTCTAGAAAACAAAGCCAAAACTAAAGAAGCAATGCTACAGGAAAGCTCATTTCCGCTTTTGCTGTGTGGAAGAAATTTGACAGTTCAAACCATCCAAAAATGGAAGAAACCACCTCCGGACATTGGCAATTCCCATTGTTGATAGGTTCACACAGCCTGGAACACCATTTATCAAGTATATGGTAGAGGAGATTTGTGGATGAGGCATTAAGAGCAGGCTAAAGACTTCCAAGATCTCATTCAACTCTGATTCTATGACTCTAACTGCATGTAATAGAGTTTTCTCTCATTGCAAGGAAATCTGTATTGGTTTCCTATTTGCCATAACAAATTACCGCAAACTTAGTGGCTTAAAACAATACATATTTATTATCTTACCATTCTGTAGATTAGAAGTCTGACACGGGTCTTATGGGGTGAAAATCAAGGTTTCAGCAGGACTGCCTTCCTTTCTGTAAGCTCTAGGGAGAATCCATTTCCTTGCCTTTGCCAGCTTCTTGGCCCATGGCCCCCTTCCTCCAACTTCAAAGCTGCAAAGGCAGGCCAAGTCTCTCATATCACATCACTCCAACCTCCTCGTCTGCCTCTCCTCCATTCTTATGGACCTTTGTGATCACATTAGGCCCAGCCAGATGATCCAGGATAGTGTCTCTATGTAAAGGTCTTGATTAGCAATTATAATTCCATTTGTAACCTTAATTCCCCTTTTCTATGTAACATAACATATTCAGAGATCCCAGGGATTAGGACATGGTTGACTTGGAGTCGGGGGAGGAAGAGGGCATTATTCTGACTATCCCAGTGACGTTCTGACAAATACCACCAGTACATCCCACGAGTTCAAGTTGGTGTGTGACTCTGCCTTCTCTAACGATCACAGGGGAGAGGATAAGGAATTGGCAAGAGGATATCAGGCCTCCAAGGGTTACTTGAGACTCAGTCTCTAACCCAAACCAACCAAATAAAATGGCAGAAAATATTTGCCTGTTGGGTAGATTTAACCTCTTGATATGCGCTACTAAATGACCCAAGTGAACAGCAACCCCCAAACATACCTTGGGACCTAAGGCTTAGATAACTAGACAAAGAAATCACCTAAATTTTTTAAATTAAAATGCAGCTCTCCTCTCTTTCCTTTTGTCGCCACCATATACTAGAAACTAGATGCTGCTTCCTTGTACCCTTCCTCCCCCATAGCAGACACTATACTCCTTCACCCTTTCCCACACCTCCACCAAGCTTCAGAAGTCTTCTCCAGCCTGTGCCCCAGGGAGGCACTAGCAAAGATCAGAGTTGGCAAATGACAGAAAAACCTATCTGCCATCTCTTCAGGAAAGGCTCTCTGTTCCATGCATTGAGGTTTAGCATTGTTGTTGTTATTGCTTTAGAAATGACTATGTACAAGGCAATGAACTAGAAATCTTGCATTTAGAAACAAAATGTACAATTCATAATCTTAGCTGGCTATGGAATACAATATATAGCACTTATTGCTATTTTGCTTCTTATGAATAGAATTTCTGATCTCACATCACACTTGCCTGTATTTACCTGGAGTTTTATCATTATACTACCTTAGAATCTCCATCACTTGAATCACAATGGAATTCCTGAATTGTTATTTCTTTTTCATAGGCATATTTATTGTGGAGTGTTTTTCTAAGGGTCCTTTTGGTCACCAGAAATGATCTATCAATCAGGACTCTTTCCATTGTAGTTGATAGGAAACTCTTTTGCAACTAGTTGAAACAAAAAAAAGGGGGATTTATTGGCTAACATCCTGAAAACTCCAGGGGTAAATCTGGCTTTGGCCCTTTCCAGAATCCTCAAATGATGCTGTTGGACCGTCTCACCCTCATTACCACTTCCCCTCTCTCTTCTGGTTGACTTTATTCTCCTGTATGCTCTAGCCTTGCGGGGACAAGATGGCTCCCAGCAGCTCTGGGCTTACCTCTCATCCTCCCAGAAACCCCAGTAGAAAAGAAAATGCTTCTTCTCTGTATCTCCTTCCAAAAGTCCTGGACTGAATTTAATTTTAGTCGCTTATCATTGACCTAGCTCAAGTCGTGTGCTCACCTGTGAACCAATGATTATAACAAAAGAAATTCAAACCTCTGATTAGCCAGCCCTCAGCACCTGCCAACTCCTAGAGCAGGGATTGCATTCAGTGCCATTTGAACCACATGAAATAAAAGGAAGGGAGAAATGGATTCCCCAAGGAAAATTGGGATTCTGTTACCAGGAGGGAAAACAGATCGTGGGTAGGGAGGAAATATCAGGCAATCACTATACTTGGGTGACACTCAAGTCAGATTATTAGCTGTTTTCTGATTCAGTATTAGCTGAAAGCAAGACAGGGGAAATAATGTCATCATTCAAATAGAGGATAGTGTTCAAAGTTTCAACTACAGTCCAAGGAAGTGGGACTTAGAGGGGACACCACAGCATAGGGGCCATGGGCAATTTGCATGACATTTTAGGATGAAAGTCCAGAAGATACTCAACAGCCACTGATAGGGAAGCACTCACCAAATTCACAAGCCTCATTCGTTTTGCCTAACCCTGAAATAACTTCTGAACTAAGAAAATAGAAAATAAAATAAGAAGACAAAAGAACCTTGGGTGAGGCAACCTGGCTTTGAGCCCCACTGCTTACCAGTGGTATGGTCTTGAGCATGTCACTTAACCTCTGAAAGCCTCAGTTCTACCTTCTGTAAAATGGGATTGATAATAACTCCTACCTCACAGAGAATTAAATGTGATCATATGTGTAAGGATCATTTCTTAAGACGCTACAACAAACCCTCCCATCCGCATGGCTGTTGCAATGAGACTGCTGCTCCTCTCTTCTATTTACCATCCCTTTGAACCTGGGCCGGCCCTGCTTTGTCCAGTAGCATGAGACAGAGTGATGTGTGGTTTCCAAGCTTAACCTACAAGAGACCTTGTAGCATCCATATTTGCACTTCTGGAAAATCTCTTGGAAGCCAGCCACCATGCCATAAAGAAGCTCAGGCTAGGCTACAGAATAAGGAGAAGCCACTTCAGAGAAAGACTCTGGAGAGTGGGAGGCCATCTTGAATGTTCCAAGCCCAGTTGAGCTCCCAGATGAATGCAGCTGCACAAATATCCACAGCTGCACCACCTGGAGCAGAAGAACAGCCCAGCTGAGCCCAATCAACCCACGGAATCATGGGAAAAATACAGCGTTGTTGTTTTAATTTACTAAGTTTTGCGGTAGCTTATAACACGGAATTGGTAACTCAGACAACATGTAGACAGAGTGTTTCTGTGGTTCTCGCTGTCTTTTCCTCAAGAGGAATGTAATTTGCACTTCAGGCAGAACAATGCCTCATTTGTGGGGCTGCCTCGTGTTTTGCAGGACATTCCGCATCACTGGTCCTTACCTGCTAAGTCTCAGTTGTGCTCTCCAGTCACTGAGAGAATCAAAGACATCATCCCCCAGACCCAAACACCCCCTGCTATGAATCAAGTCCAAGAGGAGCACTTACTTCTGGTAGAGTGCGGACTTCAGAGTTTAGCCTCACTAATCACAAGGCAGGAACTGTATTCTTCCTGTGTGTCCTGATCCTCATTATGAGTTGAAATATCTTCCCTGGCATTTCATGCTGCCTTCAAAGAAACGGGCTGCATTAGGTCATAACAAAAATGAGCTTACAATGCCTATAAAATTATATGATACTATTTGATGTAAATAATGCAACCAGATGTGATAAATCTGCATACTTTGGCTTTGAAGGGGCTCCAAAGAAAACTGTCATCTACCACCAAGCACAGTTAATGTAGGAATCATCAGCATTCTTTCTCTAATTTGTCCTATTTATGTAACACTTTGGGGATCTGGAGAAAATAAGTAAATGAACATTATTCTTGGCTGCACTATCATCCTTGTCTTTTTCTCTTGATGAATCTCTGTAATGGAAACCCCTAATTTGACAGATTGACAACACAGGCAGGGTATTGTAGAGATGAAACTTCTCTAAGATAAATATCACTTTCCAGGAGGCAGAAGAGTTCAGAAGTGACCTCCTGAAAGAGACTTGCCATTAGCCATGAATATCTGTTCTTTGTAGACACCAGGGTGGATCAAACATTTATCTGTTAATTTCACCACAGTTGGATTCCAGAGCTTCTATTTTCTTTCCCAAAGAGCTTCAAATTTCCAAGGGCAGCTTCAAAGGCAAGGTTCCATTCAGTCTGAAATGTCAATACTCCTGTCTTAATAAGATTTAAAATATTCCTTCTACCCCATCCTTTCACCCACACCAATTCCCCCTTTCATATTTCCACTAGTTTATAATCTCATATCCCTGCTGAGGTATCCATTGAAATGGGAATGGTAATTTATTTAAGCATATCTCTGTCAATTTAGCTCTGAACAAAAGGTGCTAGTGTGCTGGACTGGCACACACCATCCAAAGAGGACACTGGATGCCAAGTTAGAATTTGGAATGAAGCTTCCTAAAATAACAAAACTATACTTTAAGTCGTTGTAGTTTACTTACTCAAGATTATACAATTTCCCCAGGGATCTTAGGGAAATGGAAGAAAGAAGTAATTAAATTATTAGAAAAAACATAAGGTATTATATAAGACTATGATGTCCTCTATGTTTCTTGTATAGCTATCTGTACATGGTACTACATATACAAGCTGTACAAGTGGAAGAGGCAAAATGTAGGAGTTCTCAGCTTTGAAAACTAACTGCTAAATTAAGGAAAAAGACAAAGAGGGAGAGAGGGAGAAGAAAACCTAAATACTTGATCTGCTGAAATTTAAACTGCAAATATATTCCGTAGAAAAAATGCATATGCCAGAATTCAAGCAGGTAACAATATGCCACTTTTCATCCTGGTCTATTTTAGAAAAATCTGCTCCTCGGTAAATGAATAATATGTTTATATTTCAAGTATATTTTTAATAGGTAACATTTCAAGCCCATACAACATTTGTTTTAATAGAATTTGATATTTTAAAAATAAGAAAAGAAGAACCTTTCTCTCTTTACAAAAAGATTCACAGCCAGGTTTCATTATGTACTAAGACCCTTTGGGAATTCTAACATGATTACACTTATCAAAAGTTAATGCATATACAAATTTTCAGAATTCTATCTTTTGTGTAAATTGAGCTATAGCCCTCTGGCTAGAGCTATAATCATTTTCAATTCCTGAAATGTTAATCTCTCAAAAGCCCTCTCCTCCTCCCCACCCTAAATCTTCTGTAATTAATCTTCAGTGAGCTCTCCCAGAAGTCTCCTACATCAAAACCATAACTCTATTTCCTAGTGCCAACCAAAGAAATACCGAGGGACAGACATTTACTTAATTAGGTAATGTGGTGCCATCAGCCAATCCAGTGAACTGGACATTTCAAACTTCAAAATAACTCAAAGGATTTAAACATCTGACAGCCAATAATATTTACGTGTTGGAACTTCAGATAAAGTATATGCAGTGATCTTTCTTTTTTAAAAAAATTGAACTCTTCTGTCCACTGTGGAATATAAAGAGCATCAGGGCAGTTACGCAGCCTAGAAGGAATAAATATAGATCTATTAGCCAACCAAAAGGAGGGAAAGAGGTCAACTTACATTAATTAATCACAGAC
This sequence comes from Eschrichtius robustus, assembly GCF_028021215.1. Classification (NCBI taxonomy): domain Eukaryota; kingdom Metazoa; phylum Chordata; class Mammalia; order Artiodactyla; family Eschrichtiidae; genus Eschrichtius; species Eschrichtius robustus. The sequence continues at coordinate 60,644,237 of NC_090827.1, read as the reverse complement.
CTTAGATCTGCCCATGTTTCCACAGCTACAAACTGTGGAGAGAGACAGAAGTCCAAGTCTATCCTAGTCTGAAGCTGAGCTCTCTCAACACAGCCACACTTCCTCCCCATTTTCTTCTAGGAGTTTTCATCTGAATCATGAACATGATAAGTAAATGTGCTTTACGGCTAAATCCTGGTGGGATTGTTGTTGTGTTGTTTTTTTGTTGTGTTTTGTTTTTGTTTTTGTTTTACCAGAGTATAATTGCTTTACAATGTTGTGTTAGTTCCTGCTATACAATGAGGTGAATCAGCTATATGTATACCTATATCCCCTCCCTCTTGGACCTCCCTCCCACCCCCCCCCCCCATCCCACCCATCTAGGTCATCACAGAGCACCAAGCTGAGCTTCCTGTGCTTTATAGCATGTTCCCACTAGGTATCTATTTCACACATGGTAGTGTATATAGGTCAATCCTAATCTCCCAATTCATCCCACCCTCCCCTTCCCCCACTGTGTCCACATGTCTGTCCTCTACGTCTATGTCTCTATTCCTGCCCTTCAAATAGGTTCATCTGTACCATTTTTCTAGATTCCACATATATGCATTAACATATGATATTTGTTTTTCTCTTTCTGGCTTACTTCACTCTCTATGACAGACTCTAGGTCCATCCACATCTCTACAAATGACCCAATTTCATTCCTTTTTATGGCTGAGTAATATTGCATTGAATATATGTACCACATCTTCTTTATCCATTCAGCTCTCGATGGAATTTAGGTTGTTTCCATGTCCTGGCTATTGTAAATAGTGCTGCAATGAACATTGGGGTTTGTTGTTTTGTTTTGAGAGAGGTGCTAATGTAATTAGCTTCCACCAAGCTCATTTCTGTTTCGCTTGATCATGAAATATGCTATATTTTTATTAAAATACAAAGAAAGAGGGAAAGGAAAGGCCATCAGAGAAGCTGAAAGAAATTTAAGCAAACAGGAAGCAGGAAGTGAAGGATAAAGTGAAGCTTGGTGCAGAAGAGATAAGCCATGAATGAGGGGAAAAGAAGGGGAGATAAAATGGAAAGATCTAGAGGATGAAAGTACAAGAAGATTTAGGGACTTCCTCCCAGTGGTGGCAGACTGGGTAATTTGGGCCAACTCTCTTGCTGGAGGAAACTAAAATATCTTGGCAAAATATAAAAATCATGATCTTTAAAGTATCAAAAAGCTAAAAAGAGAGTGTGGAATTACCAAGCCAAAATCTACAAGAAAACAGAAATCCAAAGGTATGAGTCTGGCATTTTGCCGAAAGCAAGTTCTCCAATCTAGAAGAGGCAGTAGTTTTGGCATCTTCACAGGGACAAAATGTGCAGTAAGTACTTCTGATAGGGAAACTTTTAAAGCTTCATTGAGAGATAGTAGGGGAGACCTAAATAAATGGAGAGGTATATCATGTTCACGGATTGAAAGACACAATATTGTATCAATGCCCCAAGACATAAATAAACCTATGTAACAGAATAGAGACTAGACATGGGCTCATTCATAAATGACATTTGGTATATTATAGATGTGGCACTCATGGGAGTGGGGAAAGGATGGCTGACACAATTTCATATCCGTATGAGGAAAATGAAGCTTGACTTCCAACCTCATACTCCATCATTACCTACACGCTACACACACGCATTAGAAAATTTCTTGCATTTGTACGTTTGGACGCATGACATCAGAATGTTCATAGAAATACTGTGTGTAAGAGTAAAATTTTTAAAAATCAAAACAATACAAGTCCGTAAAGAGTAGAATGAAGAAATAAAATGTGGAATGTTTAGCCAGTGAAATACTATAGTGCCATGAAAATGAACGTTACAACATGGATTAATCTCAAACATAATGTTAAAAAATTTGGTTACAGAAAAACAAAAATATGATTCTGCTTATACAAGATAAAAAACGTGCAAAACTAAAAATATACTGTTCAAAGATGTTAACATATATCATAAAACTATAGAAAAGTAAGGAACTGATAAATGCAAAATTCAGAAGAGTGGATACCTCTGGAGAAGAAGGACGGGATGCGGAAAGGCACTGACAATAATAGCATGTTGTTCTTTTTCTTAAATCAGGTGGTAGGTGCTAGATAGTCTTTGTATTCTGATTATTCTTTCATATGCATTCACAAGTTAATAGAAATGCAACAAATACACACATTGGCCCAATACCAAAGGGCCAAGTTTGAACTCAATATTCAGATGAAGTCAAAACCAAAGCTGGGATCACCATCACAGAATGAAATTCTTGAGACAAGAATACATCTGAAAATTTTTCCACAAAATAAATTGAATCATCACTTCAATCTTATTGCTTAAAACATTACTTCTCAAATGGTTAACATTGGCATTATAGTGCAGAAATAATCATTTTCTAGCTCTGTTGACTTCCAGATTGCTCCTATGTGTGGTCAATGTACCACACACTGACAATATCAAATAGGTTAGCAGAAGAGGAAGATATTTTTTGCCAACTCTAGTCAGAATAGGCTACTGCTGGTAGTAATGTTGCCCTCCCACTCTAGTAGCAACTGGATTCAAGTCATCTTGTCTCCTCTGCACCTTCTGGACTTAAAGATTTGGGCAATAGTAATTATGCAGTCTCCTTGAAGCCACCTCACAAACAGAATCTCTGTGCATTGCTTGAAGAAGATGCTTTCTGAACATTTTCAGAAGCAAAGGAATTTTTTTGCTCTCACTTATACTTTTTTATTTTTAATATTATGCATGAACGTACTACTTTAATTTGCCCTTAAACCTTGGATCTAAAAATGTGGCAAGAGAGCACCGTAACTGACTTTCAAGATAACAAAATTGTCTCTGAATTTCTATTCACAACCTTAGCTTTCACTGGATGCACAGCAATTTCAGCATCTTCCCTGGAGAAGCCTAAGAAATGAATCCTTATAACAGGTATCATGCAGAAATACCTGCCCTCTCAACTCATCCGTTAGGTTACTTCTTCAGCAGCATGCAGTTCATTGGCAGATGAACTGTTTTATCTTCAAGAAACCCATTGATTCTAAGTCCTGCTTGTTGGTATTGTTATGTGTTCAGGTAGACTTTTAAACGTGTAGTATTTCTTCCATTCTATTTGAATGTTTTGTATGAGTATTTGGCAAGGCAATTCTAAACCTTCTTGGATGTCATGGTGTCTGTCTGCTGAGGAAGGATAGTGAGTGGCCCACTACCTTACCGCCAGTAATCTTATGATGGTACCTCGTACTGTAATTCCTTTCTGAACACACAAGTTAAGGATGTGAACATAGCATCTTATCTTCTAAGTGTTAAATCATTCATACCCTTCATGGTGTTTTTTGCAATGTCAATGACAATACATGATGTTGCATTGAATTTCCTTTCTAAGAATATTTCTTCTATCAGATTTGCTATGTTGTCACCTATTTGAGATCCAGGCATCTCTCAACAAGCTAGTAAGCCAGAAGTGGTCAGTTCAGAAATTCCAGAAATGACACTGGAGTGGGCATTTGGTGATTTGTCTTCTAAAACCGAACACCAAAGCCACAGCTTAAATGGCATATTTTGAGCTGAATCATGAGATCGAAGCTAAACTTTAGAACCTTAATAATTTTTAATACAATAATTGCAAAAATAAAAAGATAAAGTTTAAAACCAAAGGGATTCATGTATTCCTTCAAGAATTTTTTATTGAGGAATTGCTGCATGCCAGACCTTGTGCCAGGCACTGAGAGTAAGGTAATGAACCAAACAGATCAAAGTCCCTCACCTCATGGAGCTTACGTTTTAGTTTAGAGGGGGTAATGGACAAAAATTAACAACAAATATACAAACAAGTGTCACGTGTTGATAAATGTCATGTGGGAAATTAAGCAAGGAAAAAGAATCACAAGTAGGTGGAGGAGGGGAGGAGGGGAGTGCTATTTCTTAAAGCACGCTTAGGGAAGCCCTTATGGAGAAGGTGACATTTGAATAGAGAACGTAAGAAAAACACACTGTACTTGTAAGCTTTCAAAAGCAGCATTTTTTTAAATGAATGTGTAAAGGTACATCAGGCTCGTGAAAATAGAGAATAGAGTTTCATAAAATTATTATCAGACAAAAACAGAATTCAAGATCTAAAGTTGTTTATAATAGCAAAAAAAATGCTAACTTAAAGACTTATTAAAAGGAGAATTGTTAAATAAACTATGGTAAGTTTAAAAAATTAAGTAATGGGTGGCCATTAACGAATGACACAGCTATCCATATCATATTATTGAATTTCAAAAGTAGATTACATAATATAATATGAAAAAAATAATTATCTATATATGAATTTTTAAAGTCTGGAAGATTATACAACAGACTTTTTTAATAATGGAACATCAGGGGAATAAAATTCATGGGAGCAACAAGAAGATCTTGGCTTCCACTTACACAAGTCTATATTATTTTAAAATTTTACAACAAACATTTATCATAATAAAATTGCTGCTGCATAAGTGTTTTTAAATAACTCAAGGGAAATCAAATGATTTTATATTGACGAAGAGTACAACTCAAATTAGGGATATTATTTCCATGAACTTTCTTTACATAAAGCAAAAACATTTAATAAGGCAAGAATAAAGTCACATAAATTTACTAACAGTAGAAGGATTTCACTTACCATTCTGATTTTCAACAGACCAACTGGGCAAAATAATGATAAATATGATTTAAATTCTGTCATTAGTAAGACTGATTTAAGTGCTGGTAACTAACCCTCAATTCTATAGACAAAACAACTTACTTTTCAACACCCATGAAAAAAACATAAACATTTGTCACATATTATACTACAAAGAAAGTTTTTATAAATTTCAAAGAGCAGAAGTTGTCTGTCAACTTCTTTGTCCACAATGCAAAAACAATTGGTAAGTTTTTGAAACTGACCAAAACAAAATTTAACCACTTAGAAATTAATTAAAGGCCATTCTCCTAAGTAACTCTTAGGTCAAAGAAGAAAATCAACTCTTACATAATGTTTAATACTAAGTAATAATAATAACACTACATCCTAAAATGTATGAAAGCAACCCTAGCCGTTATCTGAAGGAAATTTATATCACTAAAGGTTTGTACAGAGGAAAGTGGCTCACAGTAGAGTACTGAACTAAAGAAGCAAAGAAAAAACAAAATCAATGTAAAAAAAAAAAAAATCAACATAAGAAAGAAAGAAATTCGTAAAAGTAGGAATTAGTAAAATAGTGGAATTGATCAAGAGCGATTTCTTTGAAAATACAAATAACATAGAAAACAAAACAATATTTTCAGGTGCTACATGTGAAGATGTTTCCAGGGCTCCATGTTTTAAATTCCTTAAAAAATGACAAAAAATTCATGGAAGAGTTCTGAAAATACTATGTTATTTCTAAACATCAGGTTTCAAGTGAAAAAATAATCCTAGCCCCTGCATCAACACTATTATTCACCCCACCCACTCATAAGGTAGATGAAGTCTATTATTAACTGCTACATTGGGCGATTGGGATTGGCATGTATACACTGATGTGTATAAAATTGATGACTAATAAGGACCTGCTGTATAAATAAATAAATTAAATTAAATTAAAAAAAATTTTTTTTAATTTAAAAAAATAAAAAGAGCTTTGAGTGTGAGCCTCCATCCGGCCTCAAACCCACTATTGACTTGGAAGTGGACAAAAGTACTAAGCTGTTCAATTTAACCTGCGCATAGAAGTCACCGCTTGTATCCCTGTGGGGTGCTGAAGGACATCGTGGTCAGATTCCATTTGTTTCCAAGTATTTTCATCTGTGAAAACTTAGTCCAGTCCAATTGCAAGCATCAATTTCATATATAATTTGGGTTTTCCCTTTCCCCAAAGCACACCGTGCTTGTGGCTCCAGGGACTTGAAACAGAGAAGGGGCACGGTCTCTTCTTTACACTCCTCCTGTTTACCTTTTTAAAGCTTCTAGCTTTTCCAGTGCAGAGGAAAGAAAGAGCACCTGTCTCAGACTGTCTGGTTCCCTGACTGGGAAAGGTCACTTTTCTTTCTTGTTCGTTGCCACAATCCCTCTGACCCACTGTGCCCTCGGAAAGCAAACATCCAAATGCTGATTAAGGCCTCCCCACCCAGCCTGGTTCCCTGCTGGGGGAGAGCAAGTTCCCTCGAAATCTTTCACTCACCCTTCTCCTTGGTTCCATCACCAGCAATCCACCGACAGCTTCTGTTGCCAGAGTTCCAGAAGGTCCAGCTGGCAAACTCTTGGGAGAGTGAAGCCCAGCGAATGGCTCAGGCACCCTCGGCAAGGTCCAGATGACCCATGGGTACCTCATTAGTCGGCCGTGCCACCTGCTGTGAGCTCGGCCCTCTCCGATCACCCCACCCACCACCTGGCCCTGCCATTGCTTTCCAATTCGCTTATCCTCCACTCAGGTAGGGACAGGTGTAGACTGTCAGTTCCACTGCCCAAGCAGATGTCCAAACAGGGAAGGAGGAGCTAGCCTCCTCCATTCATGGGCACCTCCTGATCTTTAAAAATGAGTCTCTTCTCACTGTCCCCACCCTGAGCTTCCGGAAGATGGTAAACCTCTCATCACAAATACCGCATCCTCCAGGAGACCCGGCTCTCAAATGACTCACTCCCTTTCCCAATCCTCTTGTTATCCGGCTGAGGGTGGGCAGTGGACTGGTGGTCGGTGGTTATACCAGTTCTGCCGTATCTTAGAACATCCTGCTCAGAGATGGCCCTTGCTATAATGTTCGCTGATCTGTGCTTTGGCCAAAATTCTAAACCAAGGTGAAAAGTCCCATTCAACATCCTGTTACAAATACATAATGATTTCTCCATGAGTCCTACATCATCTACCTAAACAGTGAATTCACTCTTTGATCCTATCCCCTAGTTCAAGGCTCAGTGAACCCTGAAGAATGAAATGGACCTGGCTTGTCTCCTGTCAACCTTCACAGTCCCTGTACCCCTTGCCTCTGCCTGGTGGTGTCCCTGAGAGAGGAGGGAAGGAAGCACCACGAACTCTTGCTGAACCAGGTTCTTTAATCATAAATGGTCCCATCTTCGTCCTATCACATGGTTACCACCTTTGGAGCAGTGGCTATAAGGTAACCAGCCACACTGTTGGGCCAGAAATGCCAGGTTCCATCCAATAAGGTATCTAAACCTCCTGGGTTTGAAGTCAAGGATAAATTAATGACTATTTAGTCGCTGGGAAGAAAACCAGACACTGGCAGGTAGTCTGACCACACCAAACCCAACTCTCCAGTTCCCTAAGGGGCCTCACATTTCCCAGAAGTTTTCTTACCAGTAAAGTCCTTTCACACCTTACCGCATCACCTCAATCCTTCTACCTGCAAATTGCCCCCAGGAAAAAGAGCACCTCATGCGATGCTGTGTAGGGCCACAGAGAATCCAGACCATTCAAAAGAAATTCTCACAGCAGGATGCTGACTGCCTCTTACAAAAGGAAGAAATGACCCCCAAGCTGGGTTAAACCAAAGCCCCAGAGAACCTGCTGCTGAGATGATCAGCTGTTGGGGTAGAATGGCAGCTTGGCATTATCCAAAGTGATCTTGCTTCAAGAATTTGAAAAGCCTTACTTGTAACTGAGTCACCTGCAAGGCAAAGGCTCCACTCTGGTTCACTATTATTTAATTCCTTTCACAGCTCTCCCCCTAACCTCACAAGTGAAAATCATGTGTGATTACTGAGCAAAAGCTGTTATAGGATTTAGTTACTGAGTGAATGCTGATATAAGATTCAGTATGATGTAAGGAAAAGAATGAGTTGTTTGATTACTATTATCTATTCCTCTCAGGACATAAGGGTACAGCAAACTAACAGTTAAAGGTCTCTGGTAGGTGAGAGAGCATATACTCTTCTTTTGCTTCTTTATAAGATATCTCTGCAGATAAGGTAACAATGTAAGAGAAGTTGGAGAAAAGTTTAAATGAGTCTGTGGGAGCTGATATTCATTGTGTGACGTATAATGTTAATGTTTGCGGCTCCATGCTGCAATGTGTAACACTAGAGTATCTCTAACTTTGCTTTCCAAATGTTCAACTTGGTTGAATGGTGGCCCCCCAAAAGATATGTCCACATCCTAATACCCAGACTCTGTGAATGTGACATTATTTGGAAAAGGGGTGTTTGCAGATGTAACTAAGTTCAGGATATTTAGATGAGATCCCCCTGGATTATCCAGGAAGGCACTGAATCCAATGACAAGAGTCTTTATAAGAGATAGAAGAGATGATACAGACACACAAAGACAAAGAGCAGAAGCCCATGTGAAGACGGAGGCAGAGATTGTAGTGATGCAGCCACAAGCCAAGGAGTACCTACAGCCATCAGAAGCTGGAATAGGCAAGGAAGGATTCTAGAGCCTTTGGAGGGAGCACGACCTTGATTTCAGAGCTCTGACCTCCGGAACTGTGATAACATGGTTTCCGCTGTTCCAAGCCACCAAGTTTATAGCAATCTGTTACATTAGCCAAAGGAAACTAACATCCATTATGACATCAACATTATATTCAACCTATTATTGATCAATACATAGTAGAGAATGACAATGGAGGATTGGATTAATAGGGTGAGTGGGCTGAGTACATACACAGGTCTGCCCCAAATCCCTAGAAATGACAGAAAAACTTTTGTGTTTATTTTATCTACCACAGAGGTACTCTCAGGGAGCCATAAATTACTTTTATATATTGCCTATATATAAAAGTAAAATGAGATTGGATTTCAAATAAAAACCAAAGCCCCAAGAGGAGTGATGTCACCAAAATGATAACACCAACATACAAGACCTTACCTTTGTCCCCCAACAAAAATCAACATTTAGACAGCTATCCACAAACGAAAACAGCTCTGGGAGAACCGTGGAGTCCACTTAAAAAACTTCAGCAGAACAGTGGAACAAAAAACCCGAGAGTAACCACATAAGAAAAAGAAGGAAGGGCTTCCCTGGTGGCGCAGTGGTTGAGAGTCTGCCTGCTAATGCAGGGGACACGGGTTCGAGCCCTGGTCTGGGAAGATCCCACATGCCGCGGAGCAACTAGGCCCGTGAGCCACAACTACTGAGCCTGCGCGTCTGGAGCCTGTGCTCTGCAACAAGAGAGGCCGCGATAGTGAGAGGCCCGCGCACCGCGATGAAGAGTGGCCCCCACTTGCCGCAACTGGAGAAAGCCCTAGCACAGAAACGGAGACCCAACATAGCAATCAATCAATCAATCAATAAATCTTAAAAAAAAAAAAAAAGAAAAGAAAAGAAAAGAAGGAAGACTGCTTCATTTTGCCTTCAACATCCATCCCATTGCTTAGTGCCAAGAGGGAATTTCCCAGCTAGAAAGAGGAAACGAAGAGCAGGGCAAGCGACTAGATTCCCCAGCCTCTGGGACAGGCGCAAAGGTCCTGCTTTAGTTTCACTCCACCCAGATGGGCAACGCTGAAAGGTACAGAGATGGCTAAGAACACGGAAGAAAAGTGAGGGCTGCCAAGGGCAGTCACAGAGCTGGAGCGATTGTGGTTCTCAGTGACCTGCAGACAAACCCAGCAGATTTCACCAATGAAGAGACTAACGGCCCGCACAGCCACCACGGACCCCCTGCAGATTTCATCAGCCTTTGCCCCACAGGTATTCATGTTCGCGGATGCCCCCAGCCCTGCAACCCCACTGGAGCCTGGGATTCGCATTGCTCAGGCCTCTGTGTCTCCATGAGTACAAGACCCCAGCCTACACCCCTGCAGCTGAGCCCCATCGCCATGCACACGCTCAGGGCTAGGTACTCCATCTGTACCCGAAGCCGCCTCCCCCCACCTCCAGGAGACTGCAGCCGCAGGAAAGCACACCGACAGCCAAGATTCCACAGCTGCCCGTGAGACTGTAGCTGGCCACGGCCCTTGCTGCCTGCCTTGGCCCCCATCACAACATGTGCGTCTGCATCTGGCCCCTGCCACTGCACAGACACCCTCAGCCAAGGATGCACATCCCACCTGCTCTGGCCATCACTGCTGCCTGCCCTGGTCCCTGTGTTCATGGCAGCATTGTTCAGAATAGCCAAGATATGGAAACAACCTAAGTGTCAATGAATGGATAAAGAAGATGTGATACATATATATAATGGAATATTATTTGGCCATGAGAAAGAAGGAAATCCTGCCTTTTGCAACCACATGGATGAAACTTGGGAGCATTATGCTAAACGAAATAAGTCAGAGAGAGAAATATTGTTATGATATCACTTACCTGTGGAATCTAAAAAAGCCAGACTCATAGAAACAGAGAGTAGAGTGGTAGTTACCAGGGGCTGGGGGTGGGGGAAATGGGGAGATGTTGGTCAAAGGGTGCAAACTTCCAGCTACAATATTAACAAGTTCTGGGGACCTAATGTACAGCATTATAATTATAGCTAATAATACTGTATTATATTTGAAATTTGCTAATAGAGTAGATCTTAAGTATTCTCATCACAAAAAAGAAATTGTAATTATATGACAGGATGGAGGTGTTAGCTAATGCTATGGTGGTAATCATTTTGCAATGGATAAATGGATCAAATCAACACGTTGTATACTTTAAATTTACACAATATTATATGTCAATTATATCTCAATAAAGCTGGGGGGGAAATTAATTAATTTCAAAAAGTGACCCAAACCTGTACCTCAGAGAAGTTCTGCAAAAGACGGCAGCTACTCTGGGGACACTCAGTTCTGAAGTGGTGGATAAGGAGAGCCTACAGGAGCCTGAAGATGAATTCTTGAGGTGATTTGTCAAGGTTCCACCAAAGGTCCATTCGGGAGGTCAGTCATTCTCCCCGTGGGCAGGTGGTGAACTAGTGAGGTCGTTAGTCCCCAGGTAGCAGCAGTGAATGTGGGCTCTTGGCAAGGACCCAGGTTGGATGGTGATGTCTCCACCCCCAAAAGACCAGAATATTCTGAGTGTAGGGAATCCTCCCCTGAAATCACTGGAGGCAGTCAGATAAACAGATGCAACATTCAGAGGCATGATAACAGGAGCTCCCACATTCATAAATTAGCACACCAATTATAAGAGGAGGGGTCATATAACCAGGAATCACTAATAATATAAGAAACGCAAATACCGTGAAAGAAGTATCACTGCATAAATTGAGAAACTCATACACAAATGTGACTGACTTGCTAGTTGCCTGACCAATATCCATTCTCCCCTATTCCTTACTACCAGAATCTTGATTGATTGATTGAACGATTTAACAGAACTCTATCTATCAACCATGTCAGAGGGCATAGATCTGGCCAGTAAGATGAAAGTCTGCTGGATATTTCTGGGTAAGTTTTGCTTCCCTAATTGTAACAGAGCTGACTGGTTGTCTCCTAATATTCATTTTTCTCTTCTTTAATTTATTTCAGAACCCCTAATTTTAGCCAAGCCAATGACAGCATTAGGGGAGAGGGGACTAAGTTCTGGCCAGTGGATGTAAGTTCATATCCTCCTCACTTTCCCACTTTCTTGGTAGCTGGAATAAAGAAATGATGGCTGGATCTTGAGCAGCCACGTTGGATCAAATTTTTAAAACCACATATTTTGGATGGAAGAACAAAAAGATTAAAGGAACCTAGGTTCCGGCACCATGTGGTGGAATGTCACCTCTGGACCACCTACCTCCGGATTTCATTAGTACACAAGACAGGTAAGTTTTTTCTTTAAGTCACTATAATTTGGGAATTTTGTCAGGATTTTTTTATTCTAATACAGACACCAAACCTTCCTTTGTATTCTATATTTTCTATTCTGGCCTGAAATGCATACCCGATGCTGTGAAGTGCAAGAGCCACCTTACATCCATGAGAATGAAGTCCACATACTCAGAATTGTAGGCTAAAAAGATGGAAGGAGCCTAATCCCCAGATGACAGCCCTGGATGCTCATTTATGGACTTCTTAATTCATGAGAAAAATACACCTATTACTTGTTCAAGTTACAGTTTATTGTGGTTTCTGTTACTTAAAACTGAATACCATCCTATCTAATACATCTCAAAGGAAAAGAACTTCGAAAAAAATTGTTTGTTGTATCCATGAAATAAGAACAGGCTGTTATGAAAATGAACTGTAATCAGTCTTGAAAATGTAAATGGCCAAATAACAAACTGAATGGACGTTGCTGTAGAACAAATTAATGAGCTCTGAGAGCAGATTGAGGAATTCTGTATCACAGTGAAACAGCCAAAGAAATGGAGCGTATCAACACAGTTGTATTATTTTTCTATGGTATAATAATAAAGTATCACAGGCTGGGTGGCTTAAGCAGCAAAAACTTATTCTCAGTGCTGGAAGCTAGAAGTCCAAGATCAAGGTATCGACAAGATTACTCCTTCTGAGAGCTATGAGGAAGAATCTGTTCTATGCCTCTCTTCTAGCTTCTGTTGGTTTACTGGCAACCTTTGGTATTCCTTGGCTTATAGATGAATCACACCAATCTAAGTAGCCTCAGGCTACTTCCTTCTTCTGAACCCCATCGCAGGGTTGTTATGAGGATAAAGTGAGCCAATAACTGTAAAGCACTTAGAAAGGTGCCTGGCACATAGTAAGTGCTCAGTGAATCTTAGCTCTTGCTCCAAACCTGATACCAACTACCTTTACTTAACACACTATTCTACAAGTAGACAATTTAGCCTGAGCTCAGTAGGGTGGTTCGTCTGATATTGGCCAGACTTGCTCTTACAGCTGCAAACAGCTGCAGTCAAATTTAGGTAATTTTGCTTCTGCAGGTTGCCTGATCCAGGATGGTCCCATTGATATATCCAGTGACTGACTATCTGTCACCATGGCCATGGGTCATGTGGCATTTAGTAAGCCTCTTATTCCCCACCAGGCTAGCTTAGCTTTTCACCTGGTGGTTAGAGGTTTCCAAAGAGACTGAAGTCTTCTAAATGTCTAGGCTTGGAGTTGGAACAGCACCATGTCCAGTGTATTTTATTAGAACAAATCACAAGACCAGTTCATATTCAAAGAGTGGGGACATAGACTTCACTTCCTGATGAGAGAATCGAGAGTCACTTTGCAAAACGGCATGCATCCCGGGAAGAAGAAGAATTGCAGTCATTTATATAAATAATCTACAACCTTAAGTTAATATATCTTAACTTAAATCTAAGTATCAAACAAATATTTAAGTACTTATTAAATGCCAACACTATACAAAATGGCTTTGCTTTTTTCTTTCCTTTTGAAATTCAAAACTTTATTTGAAAAGAAGCCTTTTAGAAAGAAATTAATTCTTTTGTTCTTAGTAATTGTGTGTTTGTGGGAGAACGTCTGAACACATGTAATAACAAACCATCAAATTCAGCTCATTGATCCTCAGTCTTTTCCATCTATGGCAACATGCTGAACTTATTCTTGAATTTTAATTCCTCTCTAAATAAAACTAAAAAATAAAATTCTAGTTTCGTTTTAAATGGGTAAAGTAAAAGGAAATTTTATCTCTTAATTTTTTTAACTTATCATGAACATCTGCACAATGTACTAAACCCAACTTTGCAATATACCAATCACATCACCTTCAAAAGTAAAAGAGTAACTTGACTTTTTTTTCCTCTACTTGACAGTAGAAACAATAAATAATAACGAAAATTGCAAAAGAATCTAACAGTGTTCTGGCTCCCAGTCTCTCTTTCTCCAAATGTATAAATCATTATTCAAATGATTAATACATTCATGATCAAGCTTACCAGAATAAATCATTTATAATTCCACCCTTGACTATCTAGATTCATTAGTGCTTTTAAGCAAATTAATGTCTACACATTCCAGGGCCTAACAAAGTGTTATAGTCTTCCCTATTACTTTACATATTAACTTGCCAATGTTTTTTCTAGTAATAGGATTTGTTTTCTCTCCTCCACTCCCAAATTTGGCATGGTATATATCCACCCTCTTTCTAAGGCCTGGTTCCATATTATGTGGGATAGTAGAAGAGGATCTTTTGAAATACAACTGGAAAAAAGAAGAAACATATTGACTTTTAGCAGAAGAAGAAGAAGAGGAAAAGACGACATGATAGCAAACACTTTTAAGTCACTTAAGACATGCCAGTCACTCTTCTAAGTAATTTACACACATTAATTTATTAATCCTCACAAAATCCTACATTATGGATGTATTTATTTTCCTCATTTTATAGAAGAAAAAACTGAGGAACAGAGGTGAAAGCCTTGCCCCAGGTCACACAGCTAATTGGCAGAGCTGGGATTTGGACCCAGGCAATCTCGTTCCAGAGCTCATCTATTTAATCATCACATGATCTCCATAAAAACACCCAGGAAAAAAACCGAAATTATGAAAGATCCAAAGATAGTATAGATACTTGATCCTGAGGCTAGACCAATGAGTGACATTTCCATTCATCCTTTTTTATTCCAGTTTCATCCTGGGGAAAATCAAATGCAGCTGAATGACTGATACTCCGGGCCAAAAATAGAGTAGGGATTGAGGTTTAGAGCTGTGGTCATGGGAAGAGGTCTTTGGGGAGACAAGGTGGATCAAGGTGAAGAGAAGGAACCCATAAGGGAGATGCTTGCTCCTGGGCTAGATTGGAAGAGGTGGCAGCATTAGGGACCACACAGTATCTAGTGAAGGAACACCACACCCATTCAGGATGGTGGAATGAGCTGAATGAAGTAACTGAACCACTCACACTTTCCCACCCCAAGGAGGGACTTAACTTGGATGGATGACCACTGACTTCAGCCTGCAGTAAAGATCTGCCTGCATATCACCTGGATCTGCTAAAATGAAACTTTCTCCCAATAATGTTCTCTACCACCCCACCCTTCCAAGATTAAGAGCATAAGGAGAGTTATCATACCTTGATAAACTGCAAAACATCTCTTTCACCTTCTCTCTTTCCCAGTCCTCTCTCCCCTTTACTGTTTGTATTGACATGCAAACAGTCGTTCCCTCCAAATGAAGTGCATATGCTAATTTATTTGATGGATGACAAAATAGTTCTAAAACAAAGTACCAATACTCTATAAATGGTCACCAGTAAAGGGTCTTAGAGTTTTCCAATAATTTACAGTAATGTCACATACAACGATGACATTACGTTCAGAGGAGCAAACCAGTTATAAGCACAATTAAGATAATCCAAAGAGGGATGAGAGAAAGCAGGATTACATTTCCAGGCAATACAGCACAGATCCCTACAGCCCTGGAGCAAACCTATGACCTATGGCAGAGAACTGCTCTCAGTCTGAAATACATCTCTTGACATTCTACTGGCTAGAGGCTGAGCATCCACATGGGACGAAACAACCTGAGCTGCCCATGACAAGCTGGGCAATGTCACAGTGTCTATGCTCCTTGGAGACCAGGCTTAGGCAGGTCCAGAAGGTGTAACTCACGTGAACAGGAGACCCAGATTCCTACTGCTGTTGGACTGATGCCTCTCCCTCTCCGCATGCTCGGTTTCTTGAGAAGCTCTCTGTGAACAAACATCAGAGGAAGGAAAGACTTAGTTCACAGGGGAGTCAGCATGATATGATGGTGTTAGCTGGAAATGTTCTGCTGCCACATTACAGCTTCACTTGGGGACGCCTCAGAAAACACTGGTGAGGGCAAATCCTCCAGTGGGCAGATTTCCAAGAACTATAGTTGGTTGGAGAGTTGGCCTGAGGTATGGATGTAAACAGGGACTTGGACATTAACAAATGGTTTAGCTAATTGTTCAGGGCCTTGATGGCAGCAGGTCTGAAAGATCAGTTACGGTGAGGTCTGGTGAGAAGGGCTATGGATGGATGGATGAGAGTGGGCACAGAAATGAATGTTTGTGTCTCCTGGGATTGTTCACCAGAAATTATCTACTGCAGAGGAGGAGCTCAGAGAGCGATGGACAAGATGACGCATCCTATGGGTGTCAGCCAAGCTCTGAAGGACACCTCAATATGAACCGAGTGAATGAACCAAGTGTCTGTGGTGGCAGGGATGGCAGTTCTGCATGGGCTCAAAAACATAGGTTCCCTCCCACCAAGACGAATCTAGCTACTGCCACTGCTGAGTACTCAACCCCCAGATGCGGAGACCAATGCTGAGCCCTCAATATGGCACCATTCATCATTAGACACCTTCCACCTTAAAGGGACAGTGCTTTATCTCTATCAGAATCAATATTTACTCCAGATCATGTTCCCTGCCTGCATTGCCTCTGTCAGCTCCAGCATCTGGAGGTTTACAGGATTCCTAACCCACCAACATGGTATTCCATACTATAACACCTCAGACAAAGGGGTCCATTTTAAGGTAAAGGAGGTGTGACAATGGGCCCATGACCACAGGATTCACTAGTCCTACTATGTCCCCCATGACCAGAAGCAGAAGACCTGAAAGAACAATGGCAGAGCCTATGGAAGACTCAGATAAAGAGCCTGCTTGGGATACACAGTTGGGGCACTGTTCTCCAGGGTTAAATATATGCACAGGATCAAATGGCATATAATATATGGTGCTCTGTCTCCAACATCTCAACCCCATGGATCTAGGAACCAAGAGGTGGTGGCAGGAGTTGCTCCTCCCTCTCTTACTCTCCCTAGAAGAATTTTTATCTCTTGTCCTAAAAAGTCAAGCTCTGTGAAGTTAGAGTTTCTATTTCTCTTTGGGGTGGGGAGTGGGGGGAGGTGGCGAACACTTCCACCAAGTGACGCGAGAAGGATTCCATTGACTTGGAAGCTGTGATTATTAGCACCTGGCCACTTTGGGCTCCTTATGATGATGAACCAGCAGGCAGAGAAAAAGGTACTTCCTGCTGACGTAATCAATAATGATTACCATGAGGCATTCAGGTTGCTACTACACAATAAGATGAAAGGATTATTTGTTGAACCCAGGGGATTCAGCAGGTCATTTCTTAATACTCACATTGCTCAGTAATAGCTATTCACAGACAGTTACGGTAACTCCTACAGACCACAAAGACAAAGCGACTAAGCACTCAGACCACTTAGGGAGAAAGGGCTGGAACTCCTACCAGACTAGCAACCAAGACCAGCCAATGTGTTTGCCTAGGAAGAAGGAAATCTAAAACGGGTGGTTAAAGAGATTGGTGATGGGTATCAATTATGTCCTTGGGATCAGCTATAGTTAGTAGCTTAGTTCACTAACCCGCTTTTAGTGTTTTTAGGAGATTGCAAGTAACGTGGATTCTGTGACCAACTGAGTTTGTACCTCCCCTCTCAGGGACAAAATGAGAGCATGTCAGGGACAAAATGAGGGGCAAATGGTCTTGTGAGAAGGTTCACTGCTACGGCATGAAAGCCAGAGCACAGAGGACGGTCTGACAGTGTCTTACACACAGCTGTGTGTCTCCCCGGATCTGTTCAGCCTCATCTGCCTCCTGGGCCCCTGACCACTTCACTGTCCAGCTTTGTTGGCTGTCTTGGCCTCTCTCCGGGTGAAGGCCATCTCTGCTAGAAGCAACAGCTCAGGTCCCCGGATCTAACCCAACCAGACCCACAAAAGCTCTAACTTCTCCAGCAGCTACCCACAGAAGCCAGGGAGCAAACCCAGAACAGTGCAGGAGTTAGTTCATGCCCCGTGGGGCAAAGAGTAAACAGTAAGAGACGGAAAATGGGAAAGAGCTGTCAGAAGAATTCTTCTCCCTTCCTTTCTCTGAGGTGCTATGGTCCTCTATAGGGGTTTGGCTGGAAGAATGCCACGTAAATGAGTACCCAGCTGTGTTTTCTCATGAAGCTGTGGCCAAACCGATTATCACCACCTTATATCTGCCTCACCTCCCTCCGTGCCTCACATCCCTTTTCCCTCTTCGTATCCTTCAATTACACTTCCCAGTAAAACTCTAGCCTCTAAAGCTTTGCCTAATTTTCTGTTTTCTAGGGAATATGGGTTGAAAAAGATATCAGACTCAGGGGGCTGTTTCAAATGATGAGGATGCCACCATTGATACCACCTTGCTAAGTCATGTCCTTCAAGTTTGTAAGGATGAGAAAACTAGAACACCACTGCATTAAACTTAGAAATATTTGCCCTAAATTTGATCCTAATTCTGCTACGTACTGTGTGATCTTGAGTGATTCACTGAACCTCTCTGAGCCTCGTTTCCCCATCTGAATCAACAAAGGATCAGCATGACGGGCTTTCAGGGAAGACTGATTGGGGTGCCTCTGAAACCTTGGGCAATTGATATCACATCTCTAAGCCTCAGTTGCCTCATGTGTAAAATGAACTTAGTAACGCAACTGGCATCACAGGTGTGTTTGGAGGATTAAATGACATCATCACTCATGCAAACCACTTGTAAAGTCTCTTAGCTATTATTTTCATTTCTGAAAAGGGGTAAAAACTCCCTGCCTGAAATGGTGGTTATGAAGATTCATTGCCTTCTCCAGGCAGCTGTTGGAGCTGATCGGGTGAGGGGTGGGCACCTGAGCTGTGGTAACACATGGTATAACTGTAAAATAATTTTTTTTCTGGGAAAAAAATGTATCATGTTATAATTTATGTCTAGTCATTCTTCCCTTCCCTACTGATTAGATGCCTGGACCCCTTTACATTGTCTTCCCAGGCCAGTGAGTTGACTCTGTGTCAACACAGACTTCAACCCGTGTCTCCTCCGACGCCCAACAAAGTTGAGCATTTCCTGCTTTTTCCATCTCCACCCCTCACTTTCATTAGCCCTGGCTGCCCCTGCAGAAGGCAGATACGGCAAGCAACAAAATAATATTGATAATATTTCACTTCTTTATTCGAGTCTTAATTTGAAATAAATACTCCAAAGGCCCAAATTTGAGGAAGATGAGTTCTTGCCCAAGACTTGGGAGGACAGATTCATATCAAGTGCCCTTGTTTTGCTTGACATAAGATTTAAAGTAGCCCCCCCTCTGTGAAATAATTTAAAGTATAAAGAAAATGTGTTAGCCAAAATGCCATGTCAGGACACATTATATAAGATTTTATAGACTTGTGTACAAAATCTGAGTCTGTTAGGCTGGCAAAGGATTCTATTACCCTAGTGATCTGAGAAGCAAGCGTTCATCTATCCCTCCAACAAATAATTATATGAGATGGGAACAGACAAGACCCAGATTTTGCAACAGATCCAGGTTCTTCGGTAATGCAATTAGAGCAGCTACTCTTCCTTTGCACTTGACTCAGTCCTGTTACCAATTACCCATGACCTCAGAGTAGCTAACAACAGCAACTGCCATGGGACCACTGGGATCCAATGCCATGATGACTCATCAAAGATACTGCTTAATGGCTGCTGAATCAAACACTAGAGTCCACAATGACCCTGTCCAGTTCTCCTTACCACATTGACCTCACCCTGAAATCCCCCAAAGATATTTATCTCCCAAGAGGTCCCTCTTTGGAGATTGATAATTACCATGAAACACTGTAATTCCTACAATTTATGGTTTATTCCAGACATCCAGCTAATACTGATTCTACTATTTGCCTGGATTAAAGGCTGCCTGTTACCAAGAGACTTTGTAGCAATCTCTCCAGTTAATTAATGTTTTCAGGCACTTGTCTGGAAGACAACAAAAACAGAAGTTGCTATGTAATTGTCATTGTTTACCACAAATTGCAAGGTGCCATCATTATGTTATCCTTTTCACTGTGATCACCAACATCATCATCATCATCATTATCAATAGTTAGTAAATGTCCACTTAAATGTACTCTATTTCACTATGTGTTCTAATGTGTCCTACAGCAGAGTTTGCCAAAGAAGGATAATCATGAAAATAGCACACTAGAGTCTTAATACTGTTCCAGTACTTTTTTTAAAAAATCATCATTTTTACTCAGTTTTGGAACCTAAAATTATAGAAGTATAAACACCAGCAAATTATCTCTTTATTCGGTAATCTATATTTTATGGTGTCAGACACATTTAGGCTCTCTAAATATTTGCTAAGAAATGAAAGTATGAATGAAATTAATAAACAAGTATGCAAAAGTTTGTAGCAAAAATATCCAATGAGATCTGAGGCTCCAGATGAAAAAAGGGAGAATAAAAATTAGCTGATGCCTCTTGAGTAGTGGGTGTTAGGCGCATAGCAGCCTCTTCCATTCAACATTGTGTCCAGGGAAAATTGAGTCATATTTTTCCCTTTAAAGGAAAAAGAAATCACAAAAAGTTGGAGCTCAGAGGCTCTCTTGAGCATCATATGATCTGGCATTGTAGTATTTAAACTTTTTCTGTTGGGACGCAACTGATGCTCCCATAGGCAAAACACTCTCATGGATGTATCCAGGGTGGAATGTAATCCCCACCACTTTCTCTCCTCTTCACAAATTGATTGATTGTAAATAAGGGATATAAGCATGACTGTAGGGATAACCTTGAAAAAATAAAAAAGTAAGTCTTCCAAAAATTCTTGGTGCTTGAACTCTAACTAGTAATGAATTATTTGGAAATACATCACAAATGATTGTAACATCGTTGGATCTCTCAGTACAGCAGCTAAAAGACCTGGGTTCTAGGTCCTGCTCATACACTGATTAGCCCTATGATCTAAAGCAAGTCATTTCCCTTCACTGAATCTCAGTTTCTTTATTGTAACATGAGAAGTTTGGACAAGGGTCCCACTTCAGTTCTAATTACTCTACCTGAGGTCCAGTTTAGAGCCCTCCTTGGATTCTGACATTAGGAGCTAAGTGTGGCCATCCCAGGAAAAGCTAAACAGGACTTGGAGCTTATCAAGGGGTTTTATATCTCTGAAAACAATTTATTCTCCCATCCCTTCTTTTAGTAACTTTTCCTACATCATATAGAAAAGAGTAAATTGGCAACTTTTCTCAAGCACAAGAGATCTCATAGTATGCCTGGGTACTATAAGCTAGCTCTTTGGGAAATTTATTTATTGTTTGCCCAAACTTCCTCCCACTGGGGATCCATCTTCTCCCCTTCTATAATAATCTTGCTCAGTCTTTGTGGTTCAAGTGCAAGTCACTGCACCCTGGAATAGACACATGACATAAGCCTTACACTTGAAGGGCTCTTGATTCTCACAACAGTTTTGTGAGATGGACAGGAGAGGTGTAACTCTGCTTCCTGTTGTAAATGTAAGAAATGTTGTAAATGTAAGAAAACAAATTTGATTGGGTTTCTCCTACACTGTTTGTGGGAATATAAATTGGTGCAGCCACTATGGAGAAGAGTATGGAGGTTCCTTAAAAAACTAAAAATACATGAAAAATACATACATTACCATATGATCCAGCAATCCTACTCCTGGGCATGTATCTGGGGAAAACTGTAACCCAAAAAGATACACGCACCCCAATGTTCATTACAGTGCTATTTACAGTAGCCAAGACATGGAAACAACCTAAATGTCCATCAGTAGATGAATGGATAAAGAAGATGTGGTATACATACACAATGGAGTATAATTTAGCCATAAAAAAAATGAAATAATGCCATTTGCAGCAACCTGGATGGACATAGAGATTAACATCTAAGTGAAGTAAGACAGACAGAGAAAGACAAATATCATATGATAGTGCTTATATGTAGAGTCTAAAAAAAAAAATGATACAAATGAACTTATTTTCAAAACAGAAATAGACTCACAGACATAGAAAACAAACTTATGGTTACCAAAGAGGAAAAGAAATAGATAAATCCCCAGAGGGGAGGGATAAACCAGGAGTTGGGGATTAACATATACACACTACTGTATATAAAATAGATAACCAACAAGGACCTACTGTATAGCACAGGGAACTATACTCAATATTTTGTAATAACCTATAAGGGAAAAGAATCTGAAAAAGAATAGATATATATAACTGAATCACTTTGCTGTACACCTAAAATTAACACAACATTGTAAATCAACTATACTTCAATTTTTTTAAATTAAAAATAAATAAATAAATGAATAAAATAAAAATTTAAAAATTGACTGGGTTTCTTGACTTGATTAAAATCATACATACAGGAGCTGCAGCTACACAAACCCTGGAGTTTCTTTCCACTTCAAGTCTGGTATTCTCTCCATTTCCCCACCAGATCTTGAACCCCTTCACTTGTCATTATATCCTCACCCTGTATACAGAAAGGCAGAGAACTTACCCAAGATCCTGAGAACAAGATTAATATAATCAACCAATATAAGAGAAGAGAGCAGACATTAGCAGAAGCCATTATAAAGATGCACAATGCCTGTCAGGGTAAACATAGGAAGAACAACACTAACTGTAACAATCAATAGTATTGATTTATGGAGCAGAAATGTCATGAGAGGGCAATTTCAACATGGAAAATTTTAAAACAAGGGTCCAAGAAGATAAATAAAACAGTATTCGTCCAACATTGTCTATGTGAAAAACATACTCAAAAGAGCAAAAACTTTTAGTCAGTAGAAAAATATTCTATGATAAGAGGCAAGGTTGGCTTATCAAAACTCACCATAGCCTATTAAATAAAATATCTCCCGAGATTATCCTCTTCACTTTACTTGGTAGCTGTGTACTACTAATCCATGAAATCAAATATCTAGTCACTTTAATTTAGTTCAACAAACATATTCTGAGTGTCTTCTGTGTACCAGGCATTGTATTAGGGATCGGAGATAAAAAGGATGAACAAGAAATAGTGCCTATATTCAAGGAGGTAGGTAAATAGAGAAAGAAGTTGAGAAAGATGCCTGAGATTCTGACTTGGGCAATTGGTGGATGCCATTAACTTAGGGGATATAAGAAGAGGAGCAGGATAGGAGAGGAGATGGGAAGGGAGGAATTTGGTTTGAGACATCAGATCAGTTAGGAATGCGTTTGTTTCTTGGCTGCAAGAAACAACTTCAAATAGCAGAGTTCAAGCAACAGACATTTAACTACCACAATATGAAATCTGGATAAATGCAGGCCAGGTCAGCACAGTGGTTCAACAATATCAAGGATGCAGGCTCAATCTATGCTTTATTCCACCAGTCTTGTCGTGTTGGCATTTTGTCCTCATGCTTGTCACCTCGTGTTATAAATTTCAGGGTATATGTCAGTTATTTGACTAAACTGCCATTTGTCATCCCACTTTTATCACTAAAATGAGTCTCCTAAACTCCAATATATCAAAAATCAACAATTATATGAAATGCATTAATTCAACAAGGAGGATAAGTACCAAAAATGTATAAGCCTCTTCTTCTCTCTCCATCCACTTATTATACAGGTGGTAAGAAAAATAAAAATACAGTCTTTATTGCTAGCTAGTTGTAAATCATCTCCTAGTTCCAAAAAATCAAGCAAACAGCCATTAAGGACTTCCCTGGTGGCGCAGTGGTTGGGAATCCGCCTGCCAATGCAGGGGACACTGGTTCGAGCCCTGGTCTGGGAGGATCCCACATGCCGCGGAGCAACTAAGTCCGTGTGCCGCAACTACTGAGCCTGCGCTCTAGAGCCCGCGCGCCTAGAGCCCGTGCTGCACAACAAGAGAAGCCACCGCAATGAG
Source organism: Eschrichtius robustus (assembly GCF_028021215.1). Taxonomy (NCBI): domain Eukaryota; kingdom Metazoa; phylum Chordata; class Mammalia; order Artiodactyla; family Eschrichtiidae; genus Eschrichtius; species Eschrichtius robustus. The sequence continues at coordinate 60,620,757 of NC_090827.1, read as the reverse complement.
AAGTCCGCTCACCGCAACAAAGAGTAGCCCCCGCTCACCGCAACAGGGGAAAGCCCGCACGCAGCAACGAAGACCCAACGCAGCCAAAAACAATAAATAAATTAAATAAAATAAATTTTTAAAAAAAAACAGCCATTAAACATGTAAAAATCTAAGAAATAGTTTGCAAATGGCATTTTCTTTAGAAACCCATTTTCTTTCCAGGAGGAAATGGCAGAATAGCAGTCTACAGATGATCTCCAGTCTACTTTTCACGTCCATTAGATAGAGTCATGGTGCACCTGTTTAATATAAATTGCTTTATGAACAGCTGTTTCTTCCCCAAAGTAAACAGGCTGGATATTGAACTAGCCATCTAGTCTGGGCTTGCTGATAGCATAGCATCTTGATTTCCCCAGATGGAAGGCAGTACACATAACTTTATTTATGCATATCACATATATGAGAATAGGGGTTTTTTCATAGACAACTAGGTTAGCCCTTGACTATTTTCCACCAGCACCTGTAAATTCAGGAATGAACTTTGCATATTTATTATTAATGATTCATTAACACTCAACCACTTGAGGAAATTACTGTATTAATGTACATAAATGTTCACTGGAATGTATAAACAGGGTGAGAAACCTAACTCCATTCATTCCAAGAAGTTGTTCTTCTTTTTATCAAAATCAAGGATTTCCAAAGTAGAATTTCTGTTTATGGGAGGAGGGCAAGAGGCAATAAAACACATCCTCCATAGACCAGAATGTCTTGTCCTCTAGAGAGGACACAATCCTCTAGATATGGACCTAGGCAAAATAGTCAAAGAAAAGCCCTGATTTCTGCCCACGACCCTTTTTGGCACCTGCTCACTCAAAGGGCATGCAAACACACACACACGTGCATATACACCCCAGCAAGCCCTGGTCAGCCTTCTTTGGATAAGCCCCTGTTCCTGAAAAATCAACCCTACTTTCCTTTACCACTCCCTCTAAACTCTTGGTGTCCTCAGAATCTGATCTACCCAGAAGTCAGAAAGAAAGTTAATTGTACTATTTCCACCAGCAGGAGAAGGATTGATAGCACCTCTCCAAAGAGCAGTTGCATTTTAAAAGCATGACTTATTCCACATATATGGAAATCTAACAGTAGACCCCTTGGGCAAAATGTGCTCTATCAGAAGAGCCTTTCTGGTCTCCTCTAATCACATCTTTCTCTACTTATTTAAAAAAAAAAAAAAAAAAAAGCTTCTTCAGATGTTTTTACTGTTCTCCAACTAAGGCATTTTAACCAAAACAAAGACATTGCACAATACATCCAGAAAATATTATAAGCTGAAAACAAAATAGAGATTTTTTTTCTCCTCAACTGCTGAGCAAGGTCAGTTAATGCATAAAATTTGACAGCTCCTTCTGGTGTGTAAACTTCAAAGGCCCATGCTATTAAAGAGTCATAAAACCAAAGGAACCCCAAATATATCGAATAGATTCTCCAAACTACATGCTTGTGTGGTTGCTTTTGGAAACAGGATGTGCAAAGAAGCTAATTTGGGGAAGTCGTTTTTTTTAAATAAATTTATTTATTTTATTTATTTTTGGCTGCGTTGGGTCTTCGCTGCTGAGCACGGGGCTTTCTCTAGTTGCGGCCAGCGGGGGCTACTCTTCATTGCGGTGCACGTGCTTCTTATTGAGGTGGCTTCTCTTGTTGTGGAGCACGGGCTCTAGGCCCGTGGGCTTCAGTAGTTGTGGCACGCGGGCTCAGTAGTTGTGGCTCACAGGCTTAGCTGCTCCGCGGCATGTGGGATCTTCCCGGACCAGGGTTCGAACCCATGTGTCCTGCATTGGCAGGTGGATTCTTAACCACTGCGCCACCAGGGAAGTCCCTGGGGAGGTCTTGATTACCCAGTCCAATGGAGAAGAGCCTCAGAGTAGACCTGTTAAAACTGTGAAGCTAGACATCTAGTTGATTTCGGAGTGAGGCCTTTCACGTAGATCTGGGCAAAGCTTTCTAGGCAGAGAAGACAATGATGCAAATGCCCTGAGCAGGGAATGAGTTTGACTTGCCATCAAGCAAAACGGAGATTAATGTTCAGACAAGGAGAGAGCAAGAAGGAAAGTTACAGGTGAGGAAGTCAGAGCACTAGAGTAGAGCTAGAAAATGCAGGGCTTTATAAGCTGATGGCCTAACATCTACATTCTCAGTAGCCATCAGACAAAATATATATCATCAGATAGGTGCCTCTTAAGAAAACAGAAACTACTCTGGATCTTAGAAATAGAGGAAATTGAATTCAGGGGACTGATTGAACAGGTAATAGAAGAGCCCAAGAAGCACAGAAGGAAAAGCAAGGCCACAGCAGGACTCCACTATCACCCTGGGGCAGGAGAAATTGTACAAAGATGTGGCATCGTCAGAGCCCAGAAGCACAGGCTACTGGAAGAGATAGGGCCAGGGTGCGGGCTGCCATATACAGAAGGTGGGCATCGTGAAGGAGGCTGTTTCATGGGAGATGAGCCTCACTCAGGACAGGGCAAGAGAAGAAATAAGCGACTTCTCCCTTCCTCTTGACCTATGATCTTCTGCTAGCATCTCCCACTGGCCAAAACTATCTGGAGATATAATTCACTGTGATACAGAGCAGAGCAAGGGAAGGGTGGGAATTGGTTCTGAGAGAAAACAGGTAAATGGCAGGCACATAGGTCAACTCTAAGAGGAAGAGACAATTCCCCCTGCCCTTTCCTGATCTAACCATGCAACTTCCCGGCACATCTTTTCTTGTTTATCTGATTGTGTCTGTCTGACCACACAACTTGAGGACACAGCTAAAGGGCAGGGTCATTATCCATAATCAGTATGATGGATTTTGTGTGGAAGCCAATAGGTCTCCTCAGAGAATCAGACAGCTGCTATTTCTTGTCAATGGAGAAGATGGTGCCTACAGATGTGAAAGGAGGTCAAACTTAAAAACAAGTCTACCCAACACCAAAAGAAATGATGGAGAGAGAATCGGCAAGATGGCGGAAGAGTAAGACGCGGAGATCACCTTCCTTCCCACAGATACAGTAGAAATACATCTACACGTGGAACTGCTCCTACAGAACACCCACTGAACGCTAGCAGAAGACGTCAGACCCCCCAAAAGGCAAGAAAATCCCCACGTACTTGGGTAGGGTAAAAGAAAAAAGAAATAACAGAGACAAAAGAATAGGGACGGGACCTGCACCACTGGGAGGGAGCCGTGAAGGAGGAAAGGTTTCCACGCACTAGGAAGCCCCTTTGCGGGCGGAGACTGCAGGTGGTGGAGGGGGTAAGCTTCGGAGCCATGGAGGAGAGCGCAGCCACAGGGGTGCGGAGGGCAAAGCGGAGAGATTCCCGCACAGAGGATCAGTGCCGAGCAGCACTCAGCAGCCTGAGAGGCTTCTCTGCTCCCCCGCCGGGGCGGGCGGGGCTGGGAGCTGAGGCTCGGGCTTCGGTCGGATCGCAGGGAGAGGACTGGGGTTGGCGGCGTGAACACAGCCTGAAGGGGTTAGTGCACCACAGCTAGCCGGGAGGGAGTCCGGGAAAAGGTCTGCAGCTGCCGAACAGGCAAGAGACTTTTTCTTACCTCTTTGTTTCCTGGTGTGCAAGGAGAGGGGATTCAGAGCGCCGCCTAAACGAGCTCCAGAGACGGGTGCGAGCCGCGGCCATCAGCGCGGACCCCAGAGACGGGCAGGAGACGCTAAGACTGCTGCTGCCGCCACCAAGAAGCCTGTGTGCGAGCACAGGTCACTCTCCACACCGCCCCTCCTGGGAGCCGGTGCAGCCCGCCACGGCCAGGCTCCCGTGATCCGGGGACAACTTCCCAGGGAGAACGCAAGGCGCGCCTCGGCCTGCTGCAACGTCACGCCGCCTCTGCCGCCGCAGGCGCACCCCACCTCCTCTGTACCCCTCCCTCCCCGCGGCCTGGGTGAGCCAGAGCCCCCGAAGCAGCTGCTCCTTTAACCCCGTCCTGTCTGGGCGAGGAACAGACGCCCTCAGGTGACCTACATGCAGAGGTGGGTCCAAATCCAAAGCTGAACCCCGGGAGCTGTGTGAACAAAGAAGAGAAAGGGAAATCTCTCCCAGCAGCCTCAGAAGCAGCGGATTAAAGCTCCACAAACAACCTGATGTGCCTGCATCTGTTGAATACCTGAATAGACAACGAATCATCGCAAATTCAAGAGGTGGACTTTGGGAGCAGGATATATTAATTTTTCCCCTTTTCCTTTTTTTGTGAGTGTGTATGTGTATGCTTCTGGGGGAGATTTTGTCTGTATAGCTTTGCTTTCACCATTAGTCCTAGGGTTAGGGCCATCCGTTTTTTTTGTTTTGTTTTGTTTTGTTTTTCTTTTTTTACTTAAAAAAATTTTTTTCCTAATAAAAGTTTTCTTAATAATTTTTTCCTTATTTTCTATTTTTAGAAATTAAAAAAAATTTTAATAAGTTTTTTCATATTTTTTATTTTTAAAAATTGAAAAATTTTTTTCTTAATAAATTTTTTTTCTTATCTTTTATTATAAAAAATTAATCAATCTATTTTTAAAAATTAAAAAAAATTTTTTCTTAATAAATTTATTCTTAATTTTTTTTCTTATTTTTTATTATAATAGTTTTATTTTCTTTTATTTTATCCTCTTTCTTTCTTTCTTTCTATTTTTTTCTCCCTTTTATTCTGAGCCGTGTGGATGAAAGGCTCTTGGTGCTCCAGCCAGGCATCAGGGCTGTGCCTCTGAGGTGGGAGAGCCAACTTCAGGACACTGGTCCACAAGAGACCTCCCAGCTCCACGTAATACCAATCGGCGAAAATCCCTCAGAGATCTCCATCTCAACATCAAGACCCAGCTTCATTCAATGACCAGCAAGCTACAGTGCTGGACACCCTATGCCAAACAACTAGCAAGACAGGAACACAGCCCCATCCATTAGCAGAGAGGCTGCCTAAAATCATAATAAGGCCACAGACACCCCAAAACACACCACCAGACGTGGACATGCCCACCAGAAAGACAAGATCCAACCTCATTCACCAGAACACAGGCACTAGGCCCCTCCACCAGGAAGCCTACACAACCCACTGAACCAACCTTAGCCACTGGGGACAGATACCAAAAACAACGGGAACTACGAACCTGCAGCCTGTGAAAAGGAGACCCCAAACACAGTAAGATAAGCAAAATGAGAAGACAAAAAAAAACACACAGCAGGTGAAGGAGCAGGGTCAAAACACACCAGACCTAACAAATGAAGAGGAAATAGGCAGTCTACCTGAAAAAGAATTCAGAATAATGATAGTAAAGATGATCCAAAATCTTGGAAATAGAATAGACAAAAATGCAAGAAACATTTAACAAGGACTTAGAAGAACTAAAGAGGAACCATGCAACGATGAAAAACACAATAAATGAAATTAAAAATACTCTAGACGGGATCAATAGCAGAATAACTGAGGCAGAAGAACGGATAAGTGACCTGGAAGATAAAATAGTGGAAATAACTACTGCAGAGCAGAATAAAGAAAAAAGAATGAAAAGAACTGAGGACAGCCTCAGAGACCGCTGGGACAACATTAAACGCAACAACATTCAAACTATAGGGGTCCCAGAAGAAGAAGAGAAAAAGAAAGGGACTGAGAAAATATTTGAAGAGATTATAGTTGAAAACTTCCCTAATATGGGAAAGGAAATAGTTAATCAAGTTCAGGAAGCACAGAGCGTCCCATACAGGATAAATCCAAGGAGAAACACGCCAAGACACATATTAATCAAACTATCAAAAATTAAATATAAAGAAAACATATTAAAAGCAGCAAGGGAAAAACAACAAATAACACACAAGGGAATACCCATAAGGTTAACAGCTGATCTGTCAGCAGAAACTCTGCAAGCCAGAAGGGAGTGGCAGGATATACTTAAAGTCATGAAGGAGAAAAACCTACAAACAAGGTTACTCTACCCAGCAAGGATCTCATTCAGATTTGATGGAGAAATTAAAACCTTTACAGACAAGCAAAAGCTGAGAGAGTTCAGCACCACCAAACCAGCTTTACAACAAATGCTAAAGGAACTTCTCTAGGCAAGAAACACAAGAGAAGGAAAACACCTACAATAACAAACCCAAAATATTTAAGAAAATGGGAATAGGAACATACATATCGATAATTACCTTAAATGTAACTGGACTAAATCCTCCCACCAAAAGACACAGACTGGCTGAATGGATACAAAAACAAGACCCATATATATGCTGTCTACAAGAGACCCACTTCAGACCTAGGGGCACATACAGACTGAAAGTGAGGGGATGGAAAAAGATATTCCATGCAAATGGAAATCAAAAGAAAGCTGGAGTAGCAATTCTCATATCAGACAAAATAGACTTTAAAATAAAGACTATTACAAGAGACAAAGAAGGACACTATATAATGATCAAGGGATCGATCCAAGAGGAAGCTATAACAATTGTAAATATTTATGCACCCAACATAGGAGCACCTCAATACATAAGGCAAATACTAATAGCCATAAAAGGGGAAATCGACAGTAACACAATCATAGTAGGGGACTTTAACACCCCACTTTCACCAATGGACAGATCATCCAAAATGAAAATAAATAAGGAAACACAAGTTTTAAATGATACATTAAACAAGATGGACTTAATTGATATTTATAGGACATTCCACCCAAAAACAACAGAATACACATTTTTCTCAAGTGCTCATGGAACATTCTCCAGGATAGATCATATCTTGGGTCACAAATCAAGTCTTGGTAAATTTAAGAAAACTGAAATCGTATCAAGTATCTTTTCCGACCACAACGCTATGAGACTAGATATCAATTACAGGAAAAGATCTGTAAAAAATACAAACACATGGAGGCTACACAATACACTACTTAATAACGAAGTGATTACTGAAGAAATCAAAGGGGAAATCAAAAAATACCTAGAAACAAATGACAATGGAGACACGACGACCCAAAACCTATGGGACGCAGCAAAAGCAGTTCTAAGAGGGAAGTTTATAGCGATACAAGCCTACATCATGAAACAGGAAACATCTCGAATAAACAACCTAACCTTGCACCTAAAGCAATTAGAGAAAGATGAGCAGAAAAACCCCAAAGCTAGCAGAAGGAAAGAAATCATAAAGATCAGATCAGAAATGAATGAAAAAGAAATGAAGGAAACAATAGCAAAAATCAATGAAACTAAAAGCTGGTTCTTCGAGAAGATAAACAAAATTGATAAACCATTAGCCAGACTCATCAAGAGAAAAAGGGAGAAGACTCAAATCGATAGAATTAGAAATGAAAAAGGAGAAGTAACCACTGACACTGCAGAAATACGAACGATCATGAGAGATTACTACAAGCAACTCTATGCCAATAAAATGGACAACCTGGAAGAAATGGACAGATTCTTAGAAATGCACAACCTGCCGAGACTGAACCAGGAAGAAATAGAAAATATGAACAGACCAATCACAAGCACTGAAATTGAAACTGTGATTAAAAATCTTCCAACAAACAAAAGCCCAGGACCAGATGCCTTCACAGGCGAATTCTATCAAACATTTAGAGATGAGCTAACACCTATCCTTCTCAAACTCTTCCAAAATATTGCAGAGGGAGGAACACTCCCAAACTCATTCTACGAGGCCACCATCACCCTGATACCAAAACCAGACAAAGATGTCACAAAGAAAGAAAACTACAGGCCAATATCACTGATGAACATAGATGCAAAAATCCTCAACAAAATACTAGCAAACAGAATCCAACAGCACATTAAAAGGATTATACACCATGATCAAGTGGGGTTTATTCCACGAATGCAAGGATTCTTCAATATACGCAAATCAATCAACGTGATACATCATATTAACAAATTGAAGGAGAAAAACCATATGATCATCTCAATAGATGCAGAGAAAGCTTTTGACAAAATTCAACACCCATTTATGATAAAAGCCCTGCAGAAAGTAGGCATAGAGGGAGCTTTCCTCAACATAATAAAGGCCATCTATGACAAACCCACAGCCAACATTGTCCTCAATGGTGAAAAACTGGAACCATTTCCACTAAGATCAGGAACAAGACAAGGTTGCCCACTCTCACCACTATTATTCAACATAGTTTTGGAAGTGTTAGCCACAGCAACCAGAGAAGAAAAAGAAATAAAAGGAATCCAAATCGGAAAAGAAGAAGTAAAGCTGTCACTATTTGCAGATGACATGATACTATACATAGAGAATCCTAAAGATGCTACCAGAAAACTATTACAGCTAATCAATGAATTTGGTAAAGTAGCAGGATACAAAATTAATGCACAGAAATCTCTTGCATTCCTATATACTAATGATGAAAAATCTGAAAGTGAAATTAAGAAAACACTCCCGTTTACCATTGCAACAAAAAGAATAAAATATCTAGGAATAAACCTACCTAAGGAGACAAAAGACCTGTATGCAGAAAATTATAGGACACTGATGAAAGAAATTAAAGATGATACAAATAGATGGAGAGATATACCATGTTCTTGGATTGGAAGAATCAACATTGTGAAAATGACTCTACTACCCAAAGCAATCTACAGATTCAATGCAATCCCTCTCAAACTACCACAGGCATTTTTCACAGAACTAGAACAAAAAATTTCACAATTTGTATGGAGACACAAAAGACCCCGAATAGCCAAAGCAATCTTGAGAACGAAAAATGGAGCTGGGGGAATCAGGCTCCCTGACTTCAGACTATATTACAAAGCTACAGTAATCAAGACAGTTTGGTACTGGCACAAAAACAGAAATATAGATCAATGGAACAGGATAGAAAGCCCAGAGATAAACCCACGCACATATGGTCACCTTATCTTTGATAAAGGAGGCAAGCATATACAGTGGAGAAGAGACAGCCCCTTCAATATGTGGTGCTGGGAAAATTGGACAGGTACATGTAAAAGTATGAAATTAGAACACTCCCTAACACCATACACAAAAATAAACTCAAAATGGATTAAAGACCTAAGTGTAAGGCCAGACACTATCAAACTCTTAGAGGAAAACATAGGCAGAACACTCTATGACATAAATCGCAGCAAGATCCTTTTTGACCCAGCCCCTAGAGAAATGGAAATAAAAACACAAATAAACAAATGGGACCTAATGAAACTTAAAAGCTTTTGCACAGCAAACGAAACCATAAACAAGACCAGAAGACAACCCTCAGAATGGGAGAAAATATTTGCAAATGAAGCAACCGACAAAGGATTAATCTCCAAGATTTACAAGTGGCTCATGCAGCTCAATAACAAAAAAACAAACAACCCAATCCAAAAATGGGCAGAAGACCTAAATAGACATTTCTCCAAAGAAGATATACAGATGGCCAACAGACACATGAAAGAATGCTCAACATCCTTAATCATGAGAGAAATGCAAGTCAAAACTACAATGAGGTATCATCTCACACCGGTCAGAATGGCCATCATCAAAAAATCTAGAAACAATAAATGCTGGAGAGGGTGTGGAGGAAAGGGAACACTCTTACACTGTTGGTGGGAATGTAAATTGATACAGCCACTATGGGGAACAGTATGGAGGTTCCTTAAAAAACTACAAATAGAACTACCATATGACCCAGCAATCCCACTACTGGGCATATACCCTGAGAAAACCATAATTCAAAAAGAGTCATGTACCAAAATGTTCATTGCAGCTCTATTTACAATAGCCAGAACATGGAAGCAACCTAAGTGTCCATCATCGGATGAATGGATAAAGAATATGTGGCACATATATACAATGGAATATTACTCAGCCATAAAAAGAAATGAAATGGAGGTATTTGTAATGAGGTGGATGGAGTTAGAGTCTGTCATACAGAGTGAAGTAAGTCAGAAAGAGAAAAACAAATACCGTATGCTAACACATATATATGGAATCTAAGGAAAAAAAAAAAAAAAAGGTCATGAAGAACCTAGTGGCAAGACGGGAATAAAGACACAGACCTACTAGAGAATGGACTTGAGGATATGGGGAGGGGGAGGGGTGAGATGTGACAGGGTGAGAGAGTGTCATGGACATATATACACTACCAAATGTAAAATAGATGGCTAGTGGGAAGCAGCCGCATAGCACAGGGAGATCAGCTCGGTGCTTTGTGACCACCTAGAGGGGTGGGATAGGGAGGGTGGGAGGCAGGGAGATGCAGGAGGGAAGAGATATGGGAACGTATGTGTATGTATGGCTGATTCACTTTGTTATGAAGCAGAAACTAACACACCATTGTAAAGCAATTATACTCCAATAAAAAAAAAAAAAGAGAAATGATGGAGATTAGTTCTTTTAGTCCCATAATATCAAACTGATTTAATTGTTCCTCCCTAAGTAACAGCATCATCATTACTTTAGCCAGAAACTTGGGGGTCATACTTGTCTCTTTCTTTTTCCCAAATAATGGTTACAAACCTAAGGAAATGCCTTTTCTTCTGACGGGCTGTTTCCATCACCACATCCACCTGTACACATTTTCGTTTACTATACAAACATTCTATACTGTAGAATGTTTTTTTAATATATATATAACGAAACTCTCAAATTGCGGGCATGTCACCATGCTATGCATTTGGTCTTCTGTCACCTTGTGTAAGTCGGCTGAAATTACTTCTCTGATGAAAGGCCCAGGAAGAGTTTTCTCTTTGCAGTCATGAGGCAGGTTATAGGGGAGGCAAAAGCAACTTTATGAGATTGACGCCCTTCCCGGGACCCCCATCTACATCTCCTTCGTAATGTCAGTAGCCATGACAACCTCCAGAGAGCCCGGGAAAGCTCGGAGGCAGCCTACATGAGCTGTCTGATTTGCTCCATGGACTTCCAGCCCAAGGATTCAGGCCCCTGCATCTGAGTGAGCCACAGGTGAGAATACAAACCTTTCCTGAGGCCAGTCTTTCCTCAGCATGGCAGCGCTGGCTCAGGGACAGCCATGGCTGCTGCACACTTGACTCTGACCCAGGTTTGTCTTGCCAATCAGCTTTTGCTCCTGACTATGGCTCCCACTCGCTCTTCATCGTTCTCTGAATTCTCACTAAGCCCTTACCAGAATGCTCTGCCTTGGGTCCTCAGTGTCTGCCATGACACGCTCCATCCGCATCCAGCCTTGTCTCCTCTGACCTGAGGCTACCCAGGCCTTTACCCACATCCCTCTCACCCTTACCTCCCTCCTTCCAACAACCAACTGTCCCTTGCCACTACCAGTCATTTACTTGCTGGGGCCATGACGATAAGTGCGTGAGGGAGTAGTTCACACAACCCCCATGGCTAGAAAGTGTTCCTGTCAAAACATTTCAATCGGCTGAAATTAGACTTGGCCAAACCTATCAGCAGCACCATCCCATAGGCAAAAACATATGTGCTTGGTTCTAGGTTTGATTCTACACTCCTGGGTATGACCTTTGGTAAATGATCATAGAATGCATGGCTAGAAAGACCCTTAATCTCATAAGTCCTTAGGTGAAGCTTTCTCCACTTTATTAATGGATAATTTTTTTAAGTTAAGATTTTAAGATAGCAAAACTGAGTATTACTCATTTTTTGTCTTTCCAAAAATGACATAGATCCAGACACATGGTGAGAACCAAATGTTTGAAGGTAGAAGAAAGGAAGGAGGGAAGGAAGGAGGGGAGAGGGGAAGGAAAGGAGGGAGGGCGGGAAAGGAAATTGGTTCCTACAAAGGCAAATTTGGGGCACATACTAGCCAGGTGGAAATAGAGGTAGCATTGTAGAGATAAAACAAATTACTGAACCGGAATCAATCAAGAGCCAGGAGCTCTAAACCTGACTCTGCCACCAATTTGCCACATGAATTTGAGACATTCTGTCCCAAATCTCTCTGTAGCTTCACGGTCTGAGAAATGGAATCCAGATTTCATCAGGGTCATCTGGACACTCCTGTCCCTTCTGAGTTTCCTGGAACTTAGCTGATTTTAGATTATGCTTGGTTCCTTCTGGACAGATCTCTGTCAATCAACTCCAGAGTGTCCCTGAGACTTGGGGCCTCTACTCAAGCCTTGCTACAGCACTTGGGTCTTAGAAATGTGACCCCCAACTTGTCAAAGGCCAGCCAAACCTCCTAACCAGTTCCCTTTCCAAGGAATCTGTTCCTTATTCAGATACTCCTCTGTCCCCCTAGTATCCCAGGGGGTTCTGGAAAAATAGCCCCAGGAGCCGCAAATAGCCACTACAAATGGCCCCAGACTTGAAAAACAGGAAATATCAGGCTCCGGGCTTTGAGACCTCATTCTCTAAACTGCCAACAGGTTTACAATTTCCCTTTAAACTTAAAATTCTATTTAGTAATTTCTAGTCTTAGGTTAAAATGACTTATCAGTTTTTAGGGTTCTCTCCACAGTTTTACATAAGCCACAGGCAGCAGGAAGGATAAAGAACTCATGAAGGGAAGCTTGAGCGCATCACCGTGGCATGAGGTTGTATTTCAGAGACTAATGCTTTCACCTACCCCAGAGTCTGTCATGTTGAGCCTCAGTGGAGGAGCCTGCTTTTTAAAGACATTAACGAAAGGAAATGATTCATAAACCCAAAGTAGAAAGAAAATTAAGATTCATAAGCTTCTGTTTCTCCCCATTCAACTATCTCTCCCCTCTCTGGCTGTCCTGGGTGATGACCCTCCAACGCACACAATGGGGTGGACGGTGCCCACTTTCACGCTTCACAGCAGGTGCCCCTCCCCCTCAGCCTTGGGAGAGTCTTTGCCTGTACATGACTTTAGGCTATGAGGTGGGTGCTGCCTTACAGCCCCATCAGGACAATACAAGAAAACTGCCAAAACACTAAAATCCCAATGACGCAGACATCTATGGTACAGAAATGGACAGCACTCGTGTCTCATCTATTCAAGGTTGTTAAATTACATTAAATTTTAGGGTGGGGGGATTATTTTGAATCCTTATCAAGGGTAAGTTCTGAAGCCCATCTGTCATCAGATCCCATCCTCAGTCAGTGAGATGGAAGAAGAAGGCGGGCCAGACACATGAGACAGGCATCCAAGGGTGCTGGCTCACAATGTGTTCAGGATCCCTAGTGACGATAGGATAAGGAGGCTCCGCCTCCATCGCTCCACAGCCAGGACCCCCTCCAGACCCCCTGGGGCCCTTGCAGCTCCCTCCCTACAAGACCACAGGACAGCATGAAGGCGTTCTCCCTATATTCTAAAATCTGTTTCCTGCCCCCACTGTCAGACCCTAGCCCAGTCTTAACCGACTTCAGACGCAGACCCTTTGTTTCAGACTCTGTCCTTGATTCATTGCCAACCCCCTCTGGACTTGATACTTTGGACAGTTCCTGTGGACCTTGGACTGTGCTTCACACAGGACGTCGTCTCCATTCCCCTTCACTCCAGGACTGCCGCTGTGGATGGGTCCCACTCCACACCCACATTCAGCTCCGGAATTTGAGTCTGTGCTGAAACCCTGGGACTCCCTGCATGTTGGACAGGAGGCCTCACGCTGGCTGTGCCCAAATACAAAATGGCTCTTGTCACCCTCTCAGGACCTGCAGGCTCTCGGCCAAATGCTGCAAGCTTGGGATTCAAAGAAAACCTGCTTTTCAACCCAGTGTGCTCGCACTGGAATCCTGAGAACTCCAGGGATCCCACAAAGTTGTCCCAGTGGTCACCCCAGGGTCAAGGAAGGGTGACAAACAAGATGGGCTCTAAGCGTCCAGCCTCCCTTCACCCAGACCAGCTCTCTCGGATTTGCCCTGCATGTTTACTATTCCCCTATGACTTTACTGAAGGAATAGCTCTATGTTTTTGTGTCCAAGCTACTGCATAAACTTCTTCATGCAAATAATTATAACCAATTTGAATTATGACACTTTTCTTCAATTTTTTAACTCTACCGTTACTTTTTCTTTTTTAATAGCTCAAAACTCCTACTAAGTGGATGTAGACTCTTCTACCCACCTCAAGTGCAAAGCCAATTGTTTGAAATCATGGCTGAGTGGGAACAGTCACTCCAGTTTTCTCCTCATTATCACGAAAAAAATGCCCATTTTTTTCCTCAGCAAGATCTCTTTAAAGTGTCTATATTTATAACAACATAATTATAACCCGTGAGAGAGAAATAAAAATGTTAATGACTATTTTTCCCAAGAAACAGAAAGTCATTCAATGTTTGTGAATAAAATGCTATGGAAATGATCTTAAAAAATAAAAAGATGCACTTAAATTTGACATTGACCTTTTTAGCAGCCAGCCCTAGCTTTTTCTCAGCTGGGAACGGTATGCATCGATATCCACAGCTTTCAACAGCAAATCTGCAAATCCCCTTCATTATGTGCTGTCCCTGAGCTGGCAGCATAATCCTCATAAAAAGATGCCACCTCCTCCTCCTTGAAAGTTAACACATCTCCACGGAAGTAAGAGATAGAAACGAAGGTTCTCTTTTTTCCCTCTGCAGACACGAAATAAACGTTTCTCTGAAGAAGACTCAGTGGGAAAGAACAAGCCCTATTTTCCAAGAATTGACAGCTGGCAGGAAGAAAAAGAAATTCTTCAACCCTCTGGGCTGCCTTGCCACGGTTCCGTTTTTGCCAGACCACACACCTCGTCACAAGCCAGTGTGAGGTAAAGGATTACAAGTCCACACCGTTGCATGTTGGTTCCCTTTCCCTGGGTCCAGCGTCCATCATGATCCAGATTTACCCACTTGCAAAATAACAGGACATGTCCTCACTACCTACAAGTCCACAAAAACAAGTTCGAGCCAGCAATTCTGGCTTCATTCCCTGAAGCCAGGCATGAAGGCTTCCTCAGCCTGGGAAGAGTGGCTTCTCTCCTCTCCTTCCGGTTTCCTAACTGTTCCCTTCCTGGTTCTTTTCCAAACCCACCACATCTACAGACAGCTGCTTCTCCGAGCACACTGAGTGTATTAGACCCCTTTAGTGGCCAGAGTTCCTTTTGATGAGGCCAAAACTACAAAATCTTCTCGTGGTAGATTACTTATCTTTATCGAAGCATAAATTATATAGAAGAGAATCCTTGCCTTCTAGCACATGTCCTCCCTCTTCTGGAATTCTTCAAGGGATGGTGTTATAATTGCACCTCATTTTCCAGCCACCACAACAAAAAACCCTAGTATTTTTTTTTTTTCTAGAAGTCATTTTTGATGGCTCTGTGATCTTGGACCAAAGGATCATGACTTTATCCTTCAGCTGGTCAGTCTACGTTTTTCAGAGTCCCAGAATTCTGCAGAGTGGTTGGGTGGGGGGATGGTAGGGTCTTCCATCCTGCCACCAAAGAAGCCCTATTTTACCTGTGTAATGCACTAGGGTTATGTACCTATGCCCTTAACTAAGGTAGCAAGATACAACCTTCTCCAAACAGAGCCCGTACTATTATATAAAGACACACACACACACACACACACACCACACACACACACAGATGCAAGTTGGGCAAAAGAGCTCTTCAGTTATTCCCCTGGGTCCTAAGTCCATCAGAGGGGGATATCAGAGAACCCAGTCTCTCTGGTCTCCCTCGCTCATCGTCTTCTGCCCTCACTGTCCCCTCCATCTCTTCAACCTACTTCCCTCCCCTTAGAATTCTTCTTCTTCCCCTCACTTCTGGGAAAATCGGGGTGGGGTCGGGGGGAGGAGGAGGAGACACCCCACATTCAGTCCTTCTGGAGGTAGAGAGGATGAGAGGAAAGAACTTTCTGCTTCCAGACTCAAAGTGAAATGTCCACAAGAAAAACCTTGCTCTCCTAACATCACTCATTTTTGTAGCAAAATTAAAGGCATTATCATGCCAACAGAGGTCCTTTTCTGTGCAAATACCCTTTTCCACTATCCCAGACTGGTATGGACCAGTGTTCCGAGATGGAGATCTCATAAGGAAAGAAGGCAGGAAGGAAAAAAAAAACCCATGCCCTACCACACTATACACAAAGAGTTTTATTCCAAGAGAGGGCTATTCCTTCAGCCCAGATGCCTGAATGAAGAACACACTTGCGCAGAGTCACAAGCTAAGAACTGACTTTGACCCAGAGTTGGCAGACTGGCATAGCATGTAGCAAGAATTCGAGCTTTGCCGTTGCGATCCACTAAGATACGGGGGTTGTTTCCACTGCAGTATAACCTAGAAAAGGCTGACATGTACAGAAACGGGTGCTGCTACAAGGACAAACACAAACTTAAGCTATGTGACATTGTCTCTGGGACCAGGTGACAGGTGGTAAGAAACGTTTTTGAAGTGACATGTGCCGTCTCTGAGCAGGAACTTGAAAGCCATTGCATGGGTCCACCCATCATTTCTTTTCTTTCCTCCACTATGAGACCAAGATTGCAGCAGCTTCTCAGCCTGGATCCCAGAATGAAGAAGACACGGGAGCCAACCACAGAGTCATAGCTGTGACACGGACTGAGGAATGCACCTTTGTGGTTTTAAGCATCCCCCCACCAAAAGTCTGAAATGACACATGTACACATCTTCATATCTGTGGGAGAAAAGGAGGGAAGAAGGGAGACAGAGAGAGGATGAGAGGAAGAAAGTGTTTAGAATATCAATGACAAGAAACTACAAAGGAAGAGAGATGGTTGGCCTATTGTCTATCACCAAATGGATGCAGACAAGACCTGGATGATAGATGGCGTGAGAAAATGGGAGCATTCCAATGGAAACTGGGTAGGTAGGTCAACTCGGACAAGCAGCTGCTGCCAGAGGCCTAATTGTTTATGGTTCTGAGGGAGACATCACAGTGAACAAGTGAAAAACCATCACACTCACAAAGACTTTTGTCAGCAATACCCCCAAGCAACCTCTTCCCTCCCCTTCCCACCCCACCAAAAATAAAAGTTCAGCCTAATAATCCATGTACCAGCATCAAGACTGATGAAAACCTGATTCTTTTCCTACAGTGTAAGTGTATTGTGAAATCCTTTTTGGATGCAAAATCCAAACAGTAAAAGTGACAGTGACAGTAAAAGTGCCCCGGTCCACTATAAAACCAGAATACCTCTTTGTATACGGCTATGATGATAAATGGGAAAGATTTTTCACACCATCATCAGAACAGGTGGTGAGTAGGGATGGAGGAGGGAAACAGGCTGGAGCCCTCAGAAAGGGAAGCTTGTAAGATTATTTGTTCATCCAAGAGGTGTCAGTATCCTTAAGAAACAAGTGGAGTTGGACAACCTCAGGGGAGAAAAGGCAGAAAAGTCATTCTTGATTCCTCTTTTCTGCTTAGGCCCTATATTCAATCAGTTACCACTTTCCACTAATTCTAACTCCACAGCATGCACCCCATTCACCTCTAGCTCCTCCTCACTTCCCTGACAGTACTGAGCGCATAGCAATAGCTCTTCCCGGACCATCGCAATACTTTCAAGCCATCTCCCTTCTCCCTTGCCCTTACCCATCCATTCTACCCGATGCTGATGGATTAATTCTCCTACAATTCAACAATTCTGATGAGATCACCCCCTGCTCCCTACTGCTATGGACTAAAGTCCCAAATCCCCATCTTAGTTTCCAAACTTCTCCCTAATCTGGCCCCCTTTTCCCTTCACACTCTTGGAAATCTGACCATTCCTTTATACAAACATCATTTTTTCCTTTCTGTACCTTTTTTGAGCTGTTACCTTCCTCCTTTATTTCAAATGTCTAAATCTTACAAATCCTTCAGAACCCAGTTCATTGCCACTTCCTCCTTGAAGCCTTTGGAAACCCTTCCAATCAGCATTGCTCCCCACTCTGACTCACATCCTCTGAGTCTCTTCTAGGATACTCATCCTTCCCCATTGGGGTCATTTGTGCATGCCTTTCTCCCTCTTAGAGTTTGCTGCAAGACAAGGGTCTGTCTTATTCTTTATCCCATGGCAGGTAGAAGGGAGGGGAGCAAGTGAAAGAAAGAAGGACTCTGGCTAGTACCCTGACACCTAAGCACCCAAATGCCCTGAGTAGTCCCCTGACAAACTTAGTTCCTGTTTTCCTGCCTCCCTAGACTTTCCATGCCTTCCCAAAATGTGATGCAGTTATGTTTTCTACTTTCTTCTTCCCCCCTAATGAGCAACCAAAAGCAGACAGGGTCCCAGATTAGGTTGCCAGATCCCTGAGCCTTCAGCAAGGGGCCAACAGTTTCTTGATGGCAGAGAGAGGGAAGCCAGGAAATAGGGCAGACACAAGAGTCAGGCCAGACTGAGGAAGGGAGGGGGAAGTCGCACAATAGACAAAGCGACTTGCATGAAATTGTAGTGCCAGAACCAGGAAGTAGAGGCATCAAGTCAATTCACATGGCTGCCTCTGCGCTCCAACCTCCAAACAACCAGGTGTCCCAACACCTTCCAGGGACAGAAGCCCAGGGCTCTGAAATGAAGGGTCCTCCCAAGCTCCACAGGCACACCGTCCCGGGAGCAGCCCTAGGGAACAGCGACAGCTTGCTACGTTCCAAGGCCCTCTGTCAAGTCTGCACGTGAATTATTTAATTTAATCCTCAAAATGCCTGCCATTTTACAGGTGAAGAAGTTAAGGCTTGGCCCTGCGGCCCTCTCACAGAGATCCCGTTTGCTGGAGTTGCTGGGTTTCACTCCGGCAGCTTTGATGTGATGTGTAGGCAGCTCAGATGGCAGAAGGACCTCCTGCCTCTCCCCAGCACCACCCCCCAACCCGTTGCCCTGGAAAGGTCCTCCCAGGAGATGACTGTTTCAGCACAGCTAGCTACATGCAGTCTTTTATTCTATCACCTGTGTGTCTGCCAACTGGCACTTTCAAAGCCCCGGCCCTGATTGTAAAGCTCCCGTGTGACTTAATACGTTTGATTAGTTTTGAGCTCAGGGACAATGGATGCTGCCTATCTTCCATCTGCTGTCATCTTTTCTTCTGTACCTGCCACCTTGCTGATAACAGGGGTGGCAACTTCAGCCAGGGAGTATGTCCTAGTCATCGGTGCTGGGTTTTGGCAGCCTGTCATTCCTCAAGGGCTGGCCTTTAAACCAAAGTCTGATTTCACACTGGTCTCTCATACTGTCCCTGAAGAAGTCTTCACTGCCACCCTATTTCCAGGCTCTCTCCACTCATCCTGCAGCCTGTTGCCAAATGCATCTTGCTAACCACTCAGTGGCTCTTCGTTGTCTCAATAATTATGGGCAAGGGTTCTCGTTTAACATTTACAGCCCTTTTTGTTCTGGGACAGGCAGCTTCCCAAACTCACCACCAGCCTCTCCCGTGTAGGCACCCAGGACTCTAGCCGAACCAACCCACAATCCTCTCCTTCAGACTCTACAAACGCTGGCAGTGCTCTCCCTCTCCATCTCCATCTCTAGAAATCCCAACACCACCTCAAGACTCGGCCAAAATGCTGAAGCATTTCAGAACTTCCTGAGCTTTCTCCTGATTCCCTACCTGGGTAGGATTTCTCCGACTGATACGACTCTGTGTCTTGTGCCTCTTTAATTGCCCTCATCACATTCTCCCCTCCTCTGTAGCTGCCTACATTCTCTTCTCACTTCCTTTGTCATAAACTGTGGACTCCAAGGCAGAATTTCCTGCGTGCTCAGCCCCAATTCCACCCCCACCACTACCTCAAAATCAGCCACCAGAGCCTCTCACTTCCCAGTGCTCAAAATCTGTTTATTGAATTGCATTATAAATTGTTGAATTGGGTAGATATACTTGACAAAGCTGTTGGAGTTACTCCTTTACCCTGGGGTTTTATCCAGAAGTCTGTTAATTTCCTCTTCCTTGTCCCTCATGCTATCAAGTGGTGATTGTCCAATCTAATCCGGTAACAATCCAGATGTTTCACAACTATCATTTAATATACAAGTGGTTTGAATATTCTGGGAATTTCCAAACAAATTTGTATTCATGTTGTGAAGATAAAACGTGAAGGATACTGAGAAATGGCTTTTTTATTTTTCCCCTATTGTGTCCCTTCCCAGCCTAGAGGGCCTATGCAAAGCACCAGGCTAGGATGAGGTTCCTTTTATTCCAAAGTTTGCTCTACAGGTTTCACGCTTTTCTTGGATTAGAAAAATGATTAAGTACTTTTTGATCAAAAGGTCTCTGCTTGACTCTAGACTCCAAAGGTAGAGAAATACATAAAAAGAGATGAAACAAAGGATATTAGGACCCCTTCTGCTTAATTATGCTAATCAGAACTGGAAAACAAAAAGTAGCAAAAAGCACCAAAAACAAAAGGTCAACCCACAGAATGGGAGAAAATATTTGTAAATCATATATCTGATAAGTGACTTGTAATAGAATATATAAGGAACTCTTACAACTCAATAATAATAAAAAAAAAATCCCAGTTTTAAAATGGACAAAGGATCTCAATAGACATTTCTCCAAGGATGTTATACAAATAGCCAGTAAGCACAAAAAAATATGCTCAACACCACTAGTCATTAGGAAAATACAAATCAAAACCACAATGAGATACAACTTCAGACCCACTAGGATGGCTGGAATCAAAAATGGCAGATAATAATGAGTATTGGTGACGATATGGAGAAACTGGAACCCACACACACTGCAGGTGGGAAAGTAAATATGATGCAGCCATTGGGAAAAAAAACTGGCTGGCAGTTCCTCAAATGATTCAACATAGAGTTACCATGTGAGCCAGCAATTCCACTCCTGGGTGTATACCCATGAGAAATGGAAACATATGTCCACACAAAATCTTGTGCATGAATATTTATAGCAGCAGTATTCATAGTAGCCAAAAGGTGAGAACAACCCAAATGTCCACCAACACTAGAATGGATAAACCAAATGTGGTCTTTCCATACCGTGGAATATTATTCAGCCATATAGAGGACTATATGATACTGATACATGTTGCAACATGGATGAACCTTGAAAAGATTATGCTGAGTGAGAAGAGGGAGTCACAAAAGACCACATACTATATGATTCCATTTATATGAAAGTCCAGAATAGGCAAATCTATAGACAGAAAGTAGATTAGTGGTTGCTTAGGGCTGGCAAGGAGGATTAAGGATAAGGGATGACATGTAAAGGGTACAGGGTTTTGGTTTGTTTGTTGTTGTTGTTT
Source organism: Eschrichtius robustus (assembly GCF_028021215.1). NCBI lineage: Eukaryota > Metazoa > Chordata > Mammalia > Artiodactyla > Eschrichtiidae > Eschrichtius > Eschrichtius robustus. The sequence goes on along the minus strand of NC_090827.1, from coordinate 60,599,679 downwards.
TTTTGAGATGATTAATATGTTCTAAAATTGATTATGGAGATGGTTGCACATATCTGTGAATATACTAAAATCCATTTACATTTTACATGGGTGAATCATATGGTATGTGAATTATATCTCAATCAAGCTGTTTTAAAAGGGGGGGAGACCTCCTCTTCTTAATAACATTAATAGAACTGGAAAACAAAAAAAAATAATCCTTAATAAATAAGGATTGTTAAACAGATGCATTAATTAGGTAGAAAGAAAAAATTAGTTCATTACTAGCACCCCCACCTGCTGCTTCACAGCCTGAGAGGATCTTGTGTAGCCAAGAACTCAGACAAACCCAGCTACAACGATCAGAATTCTTTCCATTGTGAATTATAGAAACAACTCAAACGACTTAATACAACAGGGAAAACAGTGGTTCACATAACCAGGAAATACAGGATTGGTTCTGGGCTTCAGACTCAACTAGGCCCATGGATTCCAATAAGATTGTCAAAACACTTCCTTTCCTTTCTCCGCTCTTTTCTTTACTTTCTCCCCCCTCCTCCTTCTATCTCTCTATCTCTCTTTGTCCATCAAGAGCCTTACTCCATGTTTGCAGATGACATGATACTATACATAGAGAATCCTAAAGAAGCTACCAGAAAACTACTAGAGCTAATCAATGAGTTTGGTGAAGTAGCAGGATACAAAATTAATGCACAGAAATCTCTTGCATCCCTATACACTAATGATGAAAAATCTGAAAGAGAAATTAAGGAAACACTCCCATTTACCATTGCAACAAAAAGAATAAAATATCTAGGAATTAACCTGCCTAAGGAGGCAAAAGACCTGTAGGCAGAAAACTATAAGACTCTGATGAAAGAAATTAAAGATGATACAAACAGATGGAGAGATATATCATGTTCTTGGACTGGAAGAATCAACACTGTGAAAATGACTATACTACCCAAAGCAATCTACAGATTCAATGCAATCCCTGTGAAACTACCAATGGCATTTTTCACAGAACTAGAACCAAAAATTTCACAATTTGTATGGAAGCACAAAAGACCCCGAATAGCCAAAGCAATCTTGAGAAAGAAAAACAGAGCTGGAGGAATCAGGCTCCCTGACTTCAGACTATACTACAAAGCTACGATAATCAAGACAGTATGGTACTGGTGCAAAAACAGAAATATAAATCAATGGAACAGGATAGAAAGCCCAGAGATAAACCCACGCACATATGGTCACCTTATCTTTGATAAAGGAGGCAAGAATATACAATGGAGAAAAGACAGCCTCTTCAGTAAGTAGTGCTGGGAAAACTGGACAGCTACATGTAAAAGAATGAAATTAGAACACTCCCTAACACCATACACAAAAATAAACTCAAAATGGATTAAAGACCTAAATGTAAGGCCAGACACTATAAAACTCTTAGAGGAAAACATAGGAAGAACATTCTATGACATAAATCACAGCAAGATCCTTTTTGACACCCCTCCTAGAGAAATGTAAATAAACACAAAAATAAACAAATGGGACCTCATGAAACTTAAAAGCTTTTGCACAACAAAGGAAACCATAAGCAAGATGAAAAGACAACCCTCAGAATGGGAGAAAATATTTCCAAATGAAACAAGTGACAAAGGATTAATCTCCAAAATATACAAGCAGCTCATGCAGCTCAATATCAAAAACACAAACAACCCAATCCAAAAATGGGCAGAAGACCTAAATAGACATTTCTCCAAAGAAGGTATACAGATTGCCAACAAACACATGAAAGCCTGCTCAACATCCTTAATCATTAGAGAAATGCAAATCAAAACTACAATGAGGTATCATCTCACACCGGTCAGAATGGCCATCATCAAAAAATCTAGAAACAATAAATGCTGGAGAGGGTGTGGAGAAGAGGGAACCCTCTTGCACTGTTGGTGGGAATGTAAATTGATACAGCCACCATGGAGAACAGTATGGAGGTTCCTGAAAAAACTAAAAATAGAACTACCATATGACCCAGCAATCCCACTACTGGGCATATACCCTGAGAAAACCATAATTTAAAAAGAGTCATGTACCACAATGTTCATTGCAGCTCTATTTACAACAGCCAGGACATGGAAGCAACCTAAGTGTCCATCGACGGATGAATGGATAAAGAAAATGTGACACATATATACAATGGAATATTACTCAGCCATAAAAAGAAACGAAATTAGGTCATTTGTAGAGATGTGGATGGGTCTAGAAACTGCCATACAGAGTGAAGCAAGTCAGAAAAAGAAAAACAAATACCGTATGCTAACACATATATATGGAATCTAAAAAAAAGTGGTTCTGAAGAACCTAGGGGCAGGACAGGAATAAAGATGCAGATGTAGAGAATGGGCTTGAAGACAAGGGGAGGGGGAAGGGTAAGCTGGGACGAAATGAGAGAGTAGCATTGACATATATACACTACCAAATGTAAAATAGATAGCTAGTGGGAAGCAGCTGCATAGCACAGGGAGATCAGCTAGGCGCTTTGTGACCACCTAGAGGGGTGGGATAGGGAGGTTGGGAGGGAGACACAAGAGGAAGGAGATAAGGGGATATATGTATACATATAGCTGATTCACTTTGTTATACAGCAGAAACTAACACACCATTGTAAAACAATTATACTCCAATAAAGATGTTTAAAAAAAAAAACTAAACTAAAAGAGCCTTACTCCACAGACAGGTTTTATCAGTCTGGCAGAGACATTGCGGCCAACACTCTAGACTCCATGCAGCTCATGGTCCATGAAGAGAGAGAGAGAGCATGAGTTCATCGCTCCCAGTTTCATGGGTGAAATTCTTAATTCTTGGGAAAGGCTTTAGTTGGCCTGACAGGTGTCCAGACAGGTGTCCAATGTCTGCAAACCTCCATGGCCAGAGAATGGAGTACTATGTGTGACTGGCCAAGCCTGGGTTACATGCCAAAGGGGCGTGGATGCTAAAGGGACCAAAAGAGCAAATGTTCATATACTGGACTTAAAGAAGGTTAGGGAAAATTTTTAATCCACCAAAAAAAAAAAAAATGTTGTTTAGGATGGATCTGCTTCCTAAATTAGTCAATGCTCTTATTTGAACAGAACAGAAATTGATTTGAGGAGAAAGACATTTATTGAAATAACATTAGAAAGCTAACAGAATTACCAGGAAAACCAGAGAATAAGGCTCAGAAAACAGGAGGGACACCAACACCACAGCTAAAATCATGCTGGAAATCCATTGCCGAATACTGGATGCCGCAGCTGGTACCTGTGCACTGGACCCCGGATGACACCACTGTCGCCACTGCCACTCTATACCTGGAAACTAGATGGCTCTGTTGCTGCCCCACTAGAAAGAATTCTTCCTGGGTGGCCATGTATTCAGCTAACAAGCGAGGAACCTATTGCTAAAGAATGAGGAGAGAATGGATTTCAGGTAGTCTGACCATATATCCTGGTTGGCCTGGGAGTGTTCCAGGTGTCGTCCATTGCCCACTATCCATATGTCCCTAACAGTTTACCATTTGTCCTTGAATTTTCCTTTTTTTATGAAATTTAATTATTACCAAGCATTGTATTAAAATAAGCCAGGAAGGGTTTGGAAGAGTTCCATTTTTCATTTCTGTACCAGGGACCTGTCCAGTAGTATGTGAGATGCATGTGAAGTCTCACATAAACACATGGTGAGATCCAGAAAACAGCTAGCAATAACCCATTTCTCTCTTCTTCATCCTTTGCAGATGCAACAGAGCTAACATCTCCCTGCAAGAGCCCAGATGCAGGGAACCCATGGATAACACACTGTGTTCAGACAAAAGCAGGTTCAAAAGCCAACTCCTCCTGATCTCCAGTAACAGTGGGCAAAGTAGTCGGTGCTACTGTCCCCGCCAGCCACTTGCTGGATCAGCCACTTGTGTTGCGACCTGCGCCACAGGCCGTGAGGTATACAAAGCCTCTAGGTCATTGGTTAATGGAGCCAGTGGGAAATGATCGGGTAGATGCACATGAAATAAATGTGCAGAAATGGAGACTTAGTCTTGACGTGGTGTGTGCAGGGAGTGGTCTGAATTCTCTTGCTACAGGCATTTAATGTTTGGGATAAATCTACAACTGTTGATTTGATTGGTAATAATTTTAATTAATTAGAATTGCAAAATGTTCATTGTTTTGAGAGCCCCCTTTCGTCCTCAGAAGGGTCCCATTTTAGACCATAAATTATATAGGCACAGTAACAATGGGAGGACATTAGCAATATCTGTCAGACTTCCCTTGACTATCCAAAGATCCTTGAGTACCTGAGTACCCAAGGGAGATACAGTAACCACAAATACTGATCAAGTTAGCATCCAGCTCAGACTCCAGGATCTCTGAGCGCCATGCAGTCTTCCCAATCAGGTCTAAATGCAGCCCCTCGTAGGCTGGCAACCTCCAAACTAAGAATCAAGTTAGCTGCCCCCAACATACACAGTGCACAGTGTCATAGAGTAAGATAGCAACTGTAAGCCCTGCCTGGGCAGTGGAGTAATTTTTTGGTTAGTGTGATGGTTAATTTTATATCAACTTGACTGGACTAAGAGATTCCCAGGTAGCTGGGAAACTATAATTTTTGGATGTGTCTGTGAGGATGTTTCTGGAAGAGATTAGCATTTGAATCAGTAGACAAAGCAAAGAAGATCACCCTCACCAAAGCAAGTGGGCATCACCCAATATGTTGGGGGCCTGAATAGAACAAACAGGTGGAGGAACGGTGACTTTGCTCCCTGCTTGGGCTTGGACATCCATCGTCTCCTGCCCTCGGACACTGGTGTTCCTAGTTCTCAGAACTTCGGACTTGGAGGAATTCTTTAAACATCAGCTTCCCTGGTTCTTGGGCTTTTGGACTCAGACTGGGACTTAACACATTGGCTCCCCTAGTTCTCACGCTTTTGGATTTGGACAGGAGCTACACCCCAGCTTGCAGATGGCATACTGTGGGTCTTCTCAGTCTCCATAATCACGTGGGCCAATCCTTCATAATAAGCCTCTTTCTATATATCACTATATATTCTATTGATTCTGTTTCTCAGGAGAGCCTTGACTCTTGACATTCAGCTAGTCTAGCAGCCTCCTTGTTCTACTCTCTGAAAAGAATTTTCTTGCCTACTGTCCTCCATGCCCCTGGTTTTATCGTCTTGGAGATTCTATTTTTGCTTGTCTATTATCCTCCATAGAGACATCTCAGGTGAGTAATGAAGAGTATAAAAGAGGCAGGAAGGTGTGATATACAAAGGGAGGGCCTGTCTCCTGCAGCTCTCTTCCAGCTTCCAGGTGGCGTGGAAGGTGCCCAAAAGTTCCCATATGCTCCATGGAGGGTAGTACTGGTGGTTTCAACTGGCCAGCCTGCCAAGGAGATCACTATGACAAAGAAACAGTGACCCTGGCCTGAAGGCTACAGGGTGAATGGTCTGGGCCAGGTACTGGCTAGGACTGACAGCTGGAAGGACCCAACAAAGCTAATAAAAAAAATGGATGACATCAGAAGTAGAAACTAACAGGATGCGCAGAGATGGGATCAGACCAACCACTTCTCGGCGGCTGCCAGCCAGAGCACACCAAGGACTGCCCTGAACCACCAACACTATGAAGCCACCCTCGCGGTCTCATCTTGGAGAGGAACAGATTGATGAAAAAAATCCATAGTCCTAAATCATCCAGAGAGACTGAGCTAATCTAAAGAGACTGTTTAAATTATAAGATCAACCTGAGTGTATCATACAGACCTAAAATTAAGTTCTCACCCATTACCCAGTAGGGCAGAGGACTGACAAGAGCCATCAGATCAGTTTATGTTTACTTTATACACACGCCCATAGTGTGAGGAAATTGGCAACCACATTACAAGGAAAAAGCTTCTGTGTTACAGACATTTTATCATTACAGTTTCATTTGTAGTGAATTTTTAAGAATGTAACCAGCTGTAGCAGTATTTGCAGGAGTAAGTTTCCTCACTATAGCATATCAAAGACGCTTTCTAGCAGCAGGGAAAATGGGAAATTATAAGAAACTAAAATCTTGAGTGTCGGGCTTCCCTGGTGGTGCAGTGGTTAAGAATCCGCCTGCCAACACAGGCGACGTGGGTTCGAGCCCTGGTCTGGAAAGATCCCACATGCCACAGAGCAACTAAGCCTGTGCGCCAAAACTACTGAGCCTGTGCTCTAGAGCCCGAGAGCCACAACTACTGAGCCCGTGTGCCACAACTACTGAAGCCTACACGCCTAGAGCCCGTGCTCTGCAACAAGAGAAGTCACCGCCATGAGAAGCCTGTGCACCACAACGAAGAGTAGCCCTCGCTCGCCGCAACTAGAGAAAGCCCGCGTGCAGCAATGAAGACCCAAAGCAGCCAAAAATAAAAATAAATTAAATAAATTTTTTAAAAATAACTTTGAGGGCTTCCCTGGTGGTGCAGTGGTTGAAAATCTGCCTGCAAATGCAGGGGACACGGGTTCGAGCCCTGGTCTGGGAATAACCCACACGCCACGGAGCAACTAAGTGCGTGAGCCACAACTACTGAGCCTGCGCGTCTGGAGCCTGTGCTCCACAACAAGAGAGGCCGCAATAGTGAGAGGCCCGCGCACGGCGATGAAGAGTGGCCCCCGTTCACCACAACTAGAGAAAGCCCTAGCACAGAAACGAAGACCCAACACAGCCATAAATAAATAAATAAATAAATAAATAAATAAATAAATAAATAAATAAAACCTTGAGTGTTGTATAAACTACTTCTACAAAATGTGAGGGGAGGATGGTCAGGAAGATGGCGGAAGAGTAAGACGCAGATATCACCTTCCTTCCCACAGATACAGTAGAAATACATCTACACGTGGAACTGTTCCTACAGAACACCCACTGAACGCTAGCAGAAGACGTCAGACCCCCCAAAAGGCAAGAAAATCCCCACGTACTTGGGTAGGGCAAAAGAAAAAAGAAATAACAGAGACAAAAGAATAGGGACGGGACCTGCACCAGTGGGAGGGAGCCGTGAAGGAGGAAAGGTTTCCACGCACTAGGAAGCCCCTTCACGGGCGGAGACTGCGGGTGGCGGATGGGGGAGCTTCAGAGCCGCGGAGGAGAGCACAGCCACAGGGGTGCGGAAGGCAAAGCGGAGAGATTCCCTCACAGAGGATCGGTGCTGAGTAGCACTCACCAGCCCGAGAGGCTTGTCTGCTCAGCCGCCGGGGCGGGCGGGGCTGGGAGCTGAGGCTCGGGCTTCGGTGCTAGCCGGGAGGGAGTCCGGGAAAAAGTCTGCAGCTGCGGAAGAGGCAAGAGACTTTTTCTTGCCTCTTTGTTTCACGGTGCGCAAGGAGAGGGGATTCAGAGCGCCGCCTAAACGAACTCCAGAGATGGGTGCGAGCCGCGGCGATCAGCGCGGACCCCAGAGACGGGCAGGAGACGCTAAGGCTGCTGCTGCCGCCACCAAGAAGCCTGTGTGTGAGCACAGGTCACTCTCCACACCGCCCCTCCCAGGAGCCGGTGCAGCCCGCCACGGCCAGGCTCCCGTGATCCGGGGACAACTTCCCCGGGAGAACGCACGGTGCGCCTCAAGCGGGTGCAACGTCACGCCGGCCTCTGACGCCGCAGGCGCGCCCCGCCTCCTCCGTACCCCTCCCTCCCCCCGGCCTGAGTGAGCCAGAGCCCGCGAAGCAGCTGCTCCTTTAACCCCGTTCTGTCTGGGCGGGGAATAGACGCCCTCAGGCGACCTACACGCAGAGGCGGGTCCAAATCCAAAGCTGAACCCCAGGAGCTGTACGAACAAAGAAGAGAAAAGGAAATCTCTCCCAGCAGCCTCAGAAGCAGCGGATTAAAGCTCCACAAACAAATTGATGTGCCTGCATCTGTTGAATACCTGAATAGACAACGAATCATCCCAAATTCAAGAGGTGGACTTTGGGAGCAGGATATATTAATTTTTCCCCTTTTCCTTTTTTTGTGAGTGTATATGTGTATGCTTCTGGGTGAGATTTTGCCTGTATAGCTTTGCTTTCACCATTTCAGTCCTAGGGTTAGGTCCGTCCGTTTTTTTGTTTGTTTTTTTTTTTTTACTTAAAAATTTTTTTTATCCTAATAAATGTTTTCTTAATAATTTTTTCCTTATTTTCTAGTTTTAGAAATTAAAAAAAATTTTTAATAAGTTTTTTCATATTTTTTATTTTAAACAATTAAAAAAAATTTTTTCTTAATAAATTTTTTTCTTAATAATTTTTTCTTATTTTTTATTATAAAAAATTAATAAATCTATTTTAAAAAATTAAAAAAACATTTTCTGAATACATTTATTCTTAATAATTTCTTTCTTATTTTTTATTATAATAGCTTTATTTTATTTTATTTTATCCTCTTTCTTTCTTTCTTTCTATTTTTTTCTCCCTTATATTCTGAGCCGTGTGGATGAAAGGCTCTTGGTGCTCCAGCCAGGCATCAGGGCTGTGCCTCTGAGGCGGGAGAGCCAACTTCAGGACACTGGTCCACAAGAGACCTCCCAGCTCCACGTAATACCAAACGGCAAAAATCTCTCAGAGATCTCCATCTCAACATCAAGACCCAGCTTCACTCAACGACCGGCAAGCTACAGTGCTGGACACCCTATGCCAAACAACTAGCAAGACAGGAACACAGCCCCATCCATTAGCAGAGAGGCTGCCTAAAATCATAATAAGGCCACAGACACCCCAAAACACACCACCAGACGTGGACATGCCCACCAGAAAGACAAGATCCAACCTCATCCACCAGAACACAGGCACTAGTCCCCTCCACCAGGAAGCCTACACAACCCACTGAACCAAACTTAGCCACTGGCGACAGATACCAAAAACAACGGGAACTACGAACCTGCAGCCTGTGAAAAGGAGACCCCAAACACAGTAAGATAAGCAAAATGAGAAGACAAAAAAACACACAGCAGGTGAAGGAGCAGGGAAAGGGTGGGAATTCCCACCAGACCTAACAAATGAAGAGGAAATAGGCAGTCTACCTGAAAAAGAATTCAGAATAATGATAGTAAAGACGATCCAAAATCTTGGAAATAGAATAGACAAAATGCAAGAAACATTTAACAAGGATGTAGAAGAACTAAAGAGGAACCAAGCAACAATGAAAAACACAATAAATGAAATTAAAAATACTCTAGATGGGATCAATAGCAGAATAACTGAGGCAGAAGAACGGATAAGTGACCTGGAAGATAAAATAGTGGAAATAACTACTGCAGAGCAGAATAAAGAAAAAAGAATGAAAAGAACTGAGGACAGTCTCAGAGACCTCTGGGACAACATTAAACGCACCAACATTCGAATTATAGGGGTCCCAGAAGAAGAGGAGAAAAAGAAAGGGACTGAGAAAATATTTGAAGAGATTATAGTTGAAAACTTCCATAATATGGGAAAGGAAATAGTTAATCAAGTCCTGAAAGCACAGAGAGACCCATACAGGATAAATCCAAGGAGAAACACGCCAAGACACATATTAATCAAACTATCAAAAATTAAATATAAAGAAAACATATTAAAAGCAGCAAGGGAAAAACAACAAATAACACACAAGGGAATCCCCATAAGGTTAACAGCTGATTTTTCAGCAGAAACTCTGCAAGCCAGAAGGGAGTGGCAGGATATACTTAAAGTGATGAAGGAGAAAAACCTACAACCAAGGTTACTCTACCCAGCAAGGATCTCATTCAGATTTGATGGAGAAATTAAAACCTTTACAGACAACCAAAAGCTGAGAGAGTTCAGCACCACCAAACCAGCTTTACAACAAATGCTAAAGGAACTTCTCTAGGCAAGAAACACAAGAGAAGGAAAACACCTACAATAACAAACCCAAAATATTTAAGAAAATGGGAATAGGAACATACATATCAATAATTACCTTAAATGTAAATGGATTAAATGCTCCCACCAAAAGACACAGACTGGCTGAATGGATACAAAAACAAGACCCATATATATGCTGTCTACAAGAGACCCACTTCAGACCTAGAGACACATACAGACTGAAAGTGAGGGGATGGAAAAAGATATTCCATGCAAATGGAAATCAAAAGAAAGCTGGAGTAGCAATTCTCATATCAGACAAAATAGACTTTAAAATAAAGACTATTACAAGAGACAAAGAAGGACACTATATAATGATCAAGGGATCGATCCAAGAGGAAGGTATAACAATTGTAAATATTTATGCACCCAACATAGGAGCACCTCAATACATAAGGCAAATACTAACAGCCATAAAAGGGGAAATCGACAGTAACACAATCATAGTAGGGGACTTTAACACCCCACTTTCACCAATGGACAGATCATCCAAAATGACAATAAATAAGGAAACACAAGCTTTAAATGATACATTAAACAAGATGGACTTAATTGATATTTGTAAGACATTCCACCCCAAAACAACAGAATACACATTTTTCTCAAGTGCTCATGGAACATTCTCCAGGATAGATCATATCTTGGGTCACAAATCAAGCCTTGGTAAATTTAAGAAAATTGAAATCGTATCAAGTATCTTTTCTGACCACAACGCTATGAGACTAAATATCAATTACAGGAAAAAATCTGTAAAAAATACAAACACATGGAGGCTACACAATACACTACTTAATAACAAAGTGATCACTGAAGAAATCAAAGGGGAAATTAAAAAATCCCTAGAAACAAATGACAATGGACACACGACGACCCAAAACCTAAGGGATGCAGCAAAAGCAGTGCTAAGAGGGAAGTTTATAGCAATACAAGCCTACCTCAAGAGACAGGAAACATCTCGAATAAACAACCTAACCTTGCACATAAAGCAATTAGAGAAAGAAGAGCAAAAAAACCCCAAAGCTAGCAGAAGGAAAGAAATCATAAAGATCAGATCAGAAATAAATGAAAAAGAAATGAAGGAAACAATAGCAAAAATCAATGAAACTAAAAGCTGGTTCTTCGAGAAGATAAACAAAATTGATAAACCATTAGCCAGACTCATCAAGAGAAAAAGGGAGAAGACTCAAATCAATAGAATTAGAAATGAAAAAGGAGAAGTAACCACTGACACTGCAGAAATACAAATGATCATGAGAGATTACTACAAGCAACTCTATGCCAATAAAATGGACAACTTGGAAGAGATGGACAGATACTTAGAAATGCACAACCTGCCGAGACTGAACCAGGAAGAAATAGAAAATATGAACAGACCAATCACAAGCACTGAAATTGAAACTGTGATTAAAAATCTTCCAACAAACAAAATCCCAGGACCAGATGGCTTCACAGGCGAATTCTACCAAACATTTAGAGAAGAGCTAACACCTATCCTTCTCAAACTCTTCCAAAATATTGCAGAGGGAGGAACACTCCCCAGCTCATTCTACGAGGCCACCATCACCCTGATACCAAAACCAGACAAAGATGTCACAAAGAAAGAAAACTACAGGCCAATATCACTGATGAACATAGATGCAAAAATCCTCAACGAAATACTAACAAACAGAATCCAACAGCACATTAAAAGGATTATACACCATGATCAAGTGGGGTTTGTTCCACGAATGCAAGGATTCTTCAATATACGCAAATCAATCAACGTGATACATCATATTAACAAATTGAAGGAGAAAAACCATATGATCATCTCAATAGATGCAGAGAAAGCTTTTGACAAAATTCAACACCCATTTATGATAAAAGCCCTGCAGAAAGTAGGCATAGAGGGAACTTTCCTCAACATAATAAAGGCCATCTATGACAAACCCACAGCCAACATTGTCCCCAATGATGAAAAACTGAAACCATTTCCACTAAGATCAGGAACAAGACAAGGTTGCCCACTCTCACCACTATTATTCAACATAGTTTTGGAAGTGTTAGCCACAGCAACCAGAGAAGAAAAAAAAATAAAAGGAATACAAATCAGAAAAGAAGAAGTAAAGCTGTCACTGTTTGCAGATGACATGATACTATACATAGAGAATCCTAAAACTGGCACCAGAAAACTCCTAGAGCTAATCAATGAATTTGGTAAAGTAGCAGGATATAAAATTAATGCACAGAAATCTCTTGCATTCCTATATACTAATGATGACATATCTGAAAGTGAAATTAAGAAAACACTCCCGTTTACCATTGCAACAAAAAGAATAAAATATCTAGGAATAAACCTACCTAAGGAGACAAAAGACCTGTATGCAGAAAATTATAGGACACTGATGAAAGAAATTAAAGATGATACAAATAGATGGAGAGATATACCATGTTCTTGGATTGGAAGAATCAACATTGTGAAAATGACTCTACTACCCAAAGCAATCTACAGATTCAATGCAATCCCTCTCAAACTACCACAGGCATTTTTCACAGAACTAGAACAAAAAATTTCACAATTTGTATGGAGACACAAAAGACCCCGAATAGCCAAAGCAATCTTGAGAATGAAAAATGGAGCTGGGGGATTCAGGCTCCCTGACTTCAGACTATATTACAAAGCTACAGTAATCAAGACAGTTTGGTACTGGCACAAAAACAGAAATATAGATCAATGGAACAGGATAGAAAGCCCAGAGATAAACCCACGCACATATGGTCACCTTATCTTTGATAAAGGAGGCAAGCATATACAGTGGAGAAAAGACAGTCTCTTCAATAAGTGGTGCTGGGAAAATTGGACAGGTACATGTAAAAGTATGAAATTAGAACACTCCCTGACACCATACACAAAAATAAACTCAAAATGGATTAAAGACCTAAGTGTAAAGCCAGACACTATCAAACTCTTAGAGGAAAACATAGGCAGAACACTCTATGACATAAATCGCAGCAAGATCCTTTTTGACCCAGCTCCTAGAGAAATGGAAATAAAAACACAAATAAACAAATGGGACCTAATGAAACTTAAAAGCTTTTGCACAGCAAAGGAAACCATAAACAAGACCAAAAGACAACCCTCAGAGTGGGAGAAAATATTTGCAAATGAAGCAACTGACAAAGGATTAATCTCCAAGATTTACAAGCGGCTCATGCAGCTCAATAACAAAAAAACCAACAACCCAATCCAAAAATGGGCAGAAGACCTAAATAGACATTTCTCCAAAGAAGATATACAGATGGCCAACAGACACATGAAAGAATGCTCAACATCCTTAATCATTAGAGAAATGCAAATCAAAACTACAATGAGGTATCATCTCACACCGGTCAGAATGGCCATCATCAAAAAATCTAGAAACAATAAATGCTGGAGAGGGTGTGGAGGAAAGGGAACTCTCTTGCACTGTTGGTGGGAATGTAAATTGATACAGCCACTATGGAGAACAGTATGGAGGTTCCTTAAAAAACTAAAAATAGAACTACCATATGACCCAGCAATCCCACTACTGGGCATATACCCTGAGAAAACCATAATTTAAGAAGAGTCATGTACCAAAATTTTCATTGCAGCTCTATTTACAATAGCCAGGACATGGAAGCAACCTAAGTGTCCATCATCGGATGAATGGATAAAGAAGATGTGGCACATATATACAATGGAATATTACTCAGCCATAAAAAGAAATGAAATGGAGGTATTTGTAATGAGGTGGATGGAGTTAGAGTCTGTCATACAGAGTGAAGTAAGTCAGAAAGAGAAAAATAAATACAGTATGCTAACACATATATATGGAATCTAAGGAAAAAAAAAAAAAAGGTCATGAAGAACCTAGTGGCAAGATGGGAATAAAGACACAGACCTACTAAAGAATGGACTTGAGGATATGGGGAGGGGGTGGGGTGAGACGTGACAGAGTGAGAGAGTGTCATGGACATATATACACTACCAAATGTGAAATAGATAGCTAGTGGGAAGCAGCCGCATAGCACAGGGAGATCAGCTCGGTGCTTTGTGACCACCTAGAAGGGTGGGATGGGGAGGGTGGGAAGGAGGGAGATGCAAGAGGAAAGAGATATGGGAACATATGTATATGTATAACTGATTCACTTTGTTATAAAGCTGAAACTAACACACCATTGTAAAGCAATTATACTTCAATAAAGATGTTAAAAATATAAAAAAAAATAAATGTGCGGGGTGTGTGTGTGTGTACACACACCATTCATTGAAAACTACAATTGCAAGAGGCTAGTTCTTTTGAGATAGAGAAGTAAGACGGCTCAGAGAGAAACCAGGAGCAGGGCAGCGAGCGACCTTGGTGAGGAGACTGTGAAGTTGTGCTCACACCCATTAGGGCTCCTTGAAGCTGATGCTGTTGATGCCCCGCCCATATTCCCTGGGCCCATGCTGGAGGTCTCCTGCAGCTCCGGTGGAGAGTTCACTCTCCTGATGGCTTTCTTCATCAAACACCTCCACCTGTCTGCTGAAGGCTTTCTCTGGGAGTGTGTCTAGCACACAGGCAGGGGAGGCTGGAAATGCTGGAGAGTTAACACCCCCAGGACCAACTCTCAACAGTGAGGGATGGGAGCTGGCGGATCAATATCCCATCTTCTGCTCCCCTCAGTAGGACATTTCTGGGGTGTGCTCTATGCTGTCTCAGAGGGTCCCCGTACAGCAACCCATTCATTAACTCTCTTGGCTTACCTCTCCTGTCAGCCTCACTTCTTCACTCCCTCATTGTGCTTCCTGGGATAACCTCCCAAATGAAGCCATGTTTCAGGGTCTGTTTTGGGGGAAACTCAGAAGAAAACAGCAAGACAGAGAGTGCAAGGTGACAGGGCTGACAAGCCCTAGCAATGAGCAAACTGTGGAAAAGATCAGAAACCTCTGCATATAAGATAACTTATAAAGGTTTATGTATCTCTTTGCTCTTTTAAAGTTTTTAATAAGTTCCAGACTACTTTGGCTATGCTGGAGGAAACCAAGGGAAGGGGCTTTTGCTTAGGTATGAATCAGAACCTAAAAGCTGAACCAGAAGAGCTGCAGAAACCGAAGGGCTGCATGGCCTGACTATGGTCACAAGAATCAAAATGGGAGCTTCTCAGAGACAGAAGGAGGCTTACTTGATCCAGTCACCTCCTGACCAGCAAATACTCTATTTAGGGTTAAATCTTAGAGGTTGTGAGTTTTACTAATAAAGAAGATATTTCCCAGAATTTGCCTCTCCTAATCCACCACTTTCCTTGTTTTCAAGCAAGTTTCTTTACTGTGCTATGGTGGCGATGAAATTTTACACACAACAAAGCTGAGTACAATTTAGTCCGTAAATTGACAGAAATACTTAAAATGATGAAACAGAATATAGTTGTGGGGTGAAAAATATTCCTTCTGCTGTGAACATCCAACTGCTTCTTTATTCTTTAATACCTTGTTCCAGCAGTGCAGGCCCACACTGAGAATGTTGTACTAATACAATATTCTTCTGAGATGGTTTGCTGTGGCATTCATATTTTAGCTCACTTGTTGCAGCTATCACATGGAGCCAAAATGGGTGTGCAACTGACAGGTTGTATTGTTGTTGTTCACCTTTCTTCAGATAATTATTCACCTTAAGAATGGTCAGCTCCACTTTCCTGCTGGGTTTGGTCATGTCTAATCCTTTGATCCATTTTTTCCATTGATGTTTCCTTTTTTTGTGATGCTTGCTAATTGAATTTAGATCAGTGCCTACAGTATGTCTGAAGAAAGACACTCAAGGGAATACTTAAGTGTATAATCATATTTTTCTACCCACGTGGCATTCATCATGGTATTATCAATGACTTGCTCAACTTCACAGAGGCATTAGTTTATAAGGTCTGGGTCTGGGTTTAGGGTCCCAGGAGTGCAGCAAGATTTGGTGAATTGTCTACCTAGAATGGCTGAAAACAATGTCATTTAAGAATACAAAGAAAAAATTGTAATCAAGAAGAAAAGTAGAAACCAGACTGGGAGAAGAGTAACTGAGCAGGACCCTATGGGGCGTTCCTGGGAGAGGCCACCCCCCCACCATGTCCTCCACCTGCCTCCTGTTTGTAGAAATACTTTAGTCTCTTAGGCCTTCCCCTAGTTCCAAAGAATTAATTTAATCAGAGAAGGGAGAAAATGCAGAAACAAAGGGAAACAGTCAAGCAAAACAAAATAATAACAGTTTGGCCATCAAGTTTCTCCTCAAGGGCTACAGGTAATATTCTGACCCACGTCCTTTGAGCTGTTTTTCAGACACTGAAACCCCCGCTAGGTGGAAGAAGCTAACTGTATGCTGCCCCCAAGCACATAGACCCCAGACTGGCCGGAACCAGGAGGTTGATGAAGCTGACTCCCGATTACCTCACCACTAACCAATCAGAAGAATGTCCACGAGCTGATCACATACCCCACAACCAGCCTCCCTCACTCTGTCTTTAAAAAGCTTTCCCTGAAAGCCATGGGGCGGGAGGGCTCAGGTCTTTTGAGCATTAGCTGCCTGGACTCCTTGCTTAGTGCTCTGCAATAAACGCCGCACTTTCCTTCACCACAACCTAGTATCAGTAGACTGGCTTCACTGCAGCCGGGTAAGCAGACCCAAGGTTTGTTCAGTAAAGAGAAGCAGTTGCAAACCTTAGGTTTTAGAAGAGATACAGCTCTGAAGATATAAGTAAGTCAGGAGTTAAAAGCTGAGGTTATCAGGAACAGGTCTAGAAGCAGAGTGGTAGGTCAGGTGAGGGACTTGGGACTAAAGCCATGAACAATGCAAAGGTGACAGGGCATCATTTTGTGGTGGGCTACTTTAACGGCTACGGTGATAATTATTTCACCAGTTATCTGCCAATTATTTCCGAGTCTCCTCACTCCTGGGAATAGCATTGAATTGAACTTTCTGGCCCTGTTATGATTGGGTAGAGCCATTTGACTAGTTCTGAACTGAGTTTTAAGCGAATACTATATGTTTCCCTTCCAGGTCAGTGCATCTCATTGCCATTGTAAAACTCACCAGAGCTCTCTTTTTCCTCTGGAATGAGGGGATTGGCAACATCCACGATGGTGACTATATCAGCCTGGGTCCTCAAGTAAGAAAATGTGGAGCGAAGTACACAACTGACCTGCAATGGATGTATAATATGAGCAAGAAATAAACCTTTGTTGTGTTAAGTAATTGAGATTTTGAAGCTATCTTTTACCACAGGAGACTCTAACCTAGCCTGTCTAATATAGTGACACAGAGGTGATTCTGCTGTGTTCAAAGATATGAGTTTGCTGAATATTACTCACATTTATACAAGAAGTGTCATGATGTAGTGAAAAGAACATTGAACTAGGATGATTGAACACATGACTGGATGGATGGGTAGATACATAGGTATACAAGACAGACACTGATGGTTAGAGCATAGAACTAGGACTTAGGGATCCTGGGTTTAATCTTACCTTCTATTAACTGTGTAATCTTCAGTATCCTCTCTAATTGAATATCAGTGTCTTCATCCATATAACAAAAGTAAGAACGCCTACCCAACCTTCTCAAAGGACTGTCTTGATAATTGTGACTGACACACTCCAGGTGGCCCGCAATGATCCCTTCTTCCTGGTGTCCATGCCTTTGTTTAATCCCCTCCCCTTGAGTGTGAGCAGGACATGTGATTTACCTCTAACCAATTGAATATGATGAAAAGTACAGGTTGCTCTGTGATTATATTATGTTATATAAGACTCCATCTTGCTAGTAGACTCTTTCTAGAAACTCTCTTTGCCAGCTTGGTGAAGTCAATGGGCAAGTTGAGAAAGCCCATGTGCCTCCAGGAGCTGAGTGTCTGGTAGCTCAGGGCTCAGCAAGAAACCAGGGCTCTCAGTCCTACAACAACAGGAAATTAATTCTGCCAATAACCTGGATGAGTTGAAATCAGGTTTTTTCCCAGTTGATCCTCCAGATGGGAATGCAGCCTAGCTGACACCTTAATTACACCCTTGTGAGGCCCTCAGCAGAGAACTCAGCTAAGTTGTGCCCAGACTTCTGACCCATAGAAACTGAGAGAATAAACGTGTGCTGTTTTAAACAGTCAAGTTTGTAGTACATTGTTATGCAGTAATGGAAAATGAATGCAACAACTAAATTAGTTAAGATATGTCAAATCATATAATAAACTGGAAAGTGCTAAATACATGTTAGGTATTAGCCTCAGTGTATACTAAAAACTTCATGGAGACTTCACATGGTACAAAGTCCAAAAAGTTACTCATCGCTTTGGGGAATCCACAAGCCATTTTTTAACCAAGTCTTCACATAAACTTCTCCAATTTTCCTTAAAATTACAGCATCTACTCTTTTATTCTGACCTTGAAGTTCTGACAGCTGTGCCACTGATTGCTGTTGGTCTGTGATAGACATAACTTCTATATTGCTGTCAATAAAGACAAAATCTGGGGTTTAACTGCTCTTCCTTAGAGAACTATGAAAAACCCAGGCTATTTTAACTATGGATTCAATTTAACAGTATGCTTCAGCCCAAATTTCAGTGGAATTGCCACTTTCATCATTTTTACTATTACCTTACATGTTGCTATAACTATTAAGAGCATCAGTGAATGCTTGTACTTTGTGTCTAAGTTTTTCATCTGGAGACTTTTTAAATGGATGTTAGATTAATATTGTTGATATCAATATGCCAAATTTCATCTCAATTACAGGGGTATAAATGATATGCTCTCAATTTCTGTTACCAGTAATAACATTCCTTGCCTTCTGTAGCAAATCTCTTTCCAAGAACCCCTGACCCATGTGTAATCAGCTTTGTGGCTCTGAGGTAGGGCAACATAGAGTTTTTCCTTTAATCATTCCAAATCTGCAGTATGATGATTATAATAATGCCCAGGAACAAGTATCCCTTAAGTATCATGCTCATTGCAGACATTTTACCTAATTCTCAAAACAACCCTGCAAAGTAAGTACTTTCATTTCCATTTTACAGATCTGGAAACTCTGGCTTAGGGAGAATAATTTCGTTACCTGAGGTCACATATCTATGTCACTCAACCAAGATTTTAAATCAGATATGTCAGATTACAAAGCCTTCTTCCTTCCTCCACACCCTACGAACCCCTCTAACACTGAAAACTGAGAACACAGCACTAATATAAGACTATTTCCCAATCTTCTTCCATTCATTAACTTATTTTAATATGTTAGCCCTTCTTACATGGTATCTGTATAATCGTCAGTTCAGAAATAGAGTGGTGTTCAACTCTGTAAAGGAAAGGGAGAAAGATCTTACATTAGTTAGGATTATACTTGGCTGTGAGTGATTAAAAGTAAAAAATTACATTGGCTTAAACAAGACGTGAATTTACTTCTCTTTCATGTAGGCACTCTATGGATTTGGTGATGACTAAATCCAGGATCCAGCTCTCAGGAAATTTGCAATCTAAAGGAAAAACTAAACAACTCCTGATAATGGGAAACAGAATGAACACTTTGCTATAATGAAAGTAGGAAAAAGGGGCTAGGGAACACAAAAGAAGTTAGTTCTAACTGGTAGAGTCCGAGAAGACTCCTTTGAGGAAGTGACATTGAATTAAGCTTCACGGTGAGAAAAAAATTCAGTAGACAACAAAGGAATTAGGGAGATAGGTGAGATGCAAGAGGGGGAAAAGGACATTCCATGCTAAACAAATGACAAAAGTAAACAGACATAAAAATGTTAGTTCCTCTGCCATTCATAGAGAGGGGTATGGGTGTAGAAGAGTCTCCTTTTTCTAGTTCCCCCAATATCCATTTTTCCTTTCTTCCATAGTAATAGAATCTTTAGCTAAGTACATGGCCAACCAAACTAAAGACTACATTTCAAGACTCCGGAATAGCTAGATGGACCACGAGACTAAATTCTGGTTAGTGGAATGTGCGCAGATGTATCATGAGGCCTACTGAGAATCATCCTTAAGAAACCAATTAGCACTGCCTTTGGTCTCCTCTACTTCTTCCCTTTTCTTCCTTCCTGCATGCTGGAAAGTGGATGTAGGGTTTGAAGCTTGAGATGCCATCTTGGAACTTGAGGTGACCTGAGACACAGAGGTACCAACATCTTATAATTTCCATAGAGCCTTCCCACGGATCTAGATTGGCTTTTCAGTCAGAAATGGTGTGGGGAAAATACTGTGCCTATCCCTTATTATCAATGATGAGAATGTGCCCTACTGAAGCCAAAATCCTCAGAGCAATGTTGAAAAGAGACACAGGCTCTTTTCAGACAGAGCAGACATCAATCCTAGGTTAGCTCACATTCTTAGCTGTGTTTTTTGAAATATGAAGGGAGTGGATACCTGCTCATAGTAACACAGGTTCAAATCCTCCTTCCCCTCATATCTACTTTCCTCCCCACAGCTCTACTCTCCCTCAATTTCCAAATTCCCCTGAAAATTCTCTCTTAAAAGCTTTTCCAAGTGGGGAGGAGTCAAGATGGCAGTGTGGGAAGACGCAGATTTAGCGTCTCCCCACAACTAGGGCACCTGCCGGCCGCTGGTGGGAGACTCTGACCCCCAAGGAGACGGGAGAAACCCCAGAGTGAACCAGTAGGATGTAGGGGGACCAAGGGGGGAGGAGAAGTGGAAGCCAGACAAGATCGGCGCCCCTGAGGTGGGGAGATCAGGAGAGGCAGGAGGGAGGGGCCCTCCGGGAGGAGTGAGAAAGGAGCAGAGGGCGACTGTCCTGCCTACTTGGGCCCAGGGAGCCTGCTGAGCTCCCAGGCCGATCCCCCCCACCTCCAAACCCCCCTCCAGGCCACGTGGGTCCTGGGGTCATGGGAGGGAGGCTGGGGAGATCAGGAGAGGCAGGCAGGAGGGGCCCTCCCGGAGAGGAGTGGAGGGCGATTGCCCCGCCCACTTGAGCCCAGGAAGCCTGCTGGGTTCCCAGCTGAGGTCCCCTGCCCTCTGAGACCAGGGATGGGGGGCATGCCTAGGCCCCTTCTGTTCATTGAGCCTAAGCCCCACCCCCCACAGCCCCCAGGGCCTTTTCCAGCCCTGTGGGTCCTGAGCATAGGCCCCGCCCACTGCCCAAACCTCACCCTTGCTTAGGCCCCACTATCCACAGCCAAGGCCTTACCCCCCTACACTGCCCTTTTTTTTTCTTTTCCCTCCTCCTCTTCTGTACTATTGTGGTACTGATGTACCTTCTTGTTGTTGATTCATCTATATTTTTATTTTTACATTCTTTCTAACATATCTGTTAGTTTCCTAGTCTAATTTTATTTTTTACTTTGCTATTGTTCTTTTTTTTTTTTTTTGCTGCCCCACACAGCTTGAAGGACCTTAATTCGCAAGCCCAGGGTCGGGCGGAAGCTCCTGCGGTGAGAGCTCCGAGTCTGACCCACTGGACTAAGAGAGAACCTCAGACCCCAGGGAATATTCATCGGAGTGAGGTCTCACAGAGTTCCTCATCTCAGCACCAAGGCCCAGCTCTGCCCAATAGCCTACAGACTCCAGTGTTGGAAGCCTAGGTCAAACAACCAGTAAGACAGGAACACAATCCCACTCATTAAAAAAAAAAAAAAAAAAGAGAGACAGCAAAAAAACACGTCACAGATGAAGGAGCAAGGTAAAAACCTACAAGACCAAACAAATGAAGAGTAAATAGGCAATCTACCTGAAAAAGAATTCAGAGTAATGATAGTAAAGATGATCCAGAATCTCGGAAATAGAATGTAAGCACAGATTGAGAAAATACAAGAAATGTTTAACAAAGATCTAGAAGAACTAAAGAACAAACAAACAGAGATGAACAACACAATCACTGAAATGAAAAATACACTAGAAGGAATCAATAACAGAATAACGGAGGCAGAAGAACGAATAAGTGAGCTGAAGACAAAATGGTGGAAATAACTGCAGAGGAGCAGAATAAAGAAAAAAGAATGAAAAGAATTGAAGACAATCTCAGAGAACTCTGGGACAACACTAAACACACCAACATTCGAATTATAGGAGTCCCAGAAAAAGAGAGAAACAGAAAGGGTCTGAGAAAATATTTGAAGAGATTATAGTGGAAAACTTCCCTAACAATGGAAAGGAAATAGTCACCCAAGTCCAGGAAGCACACAGAGTCCCATACAAGATAAACCCTAGGAAAAAAAAACAAAGACACATATTAATCAAACTAACAAAAATTAAATTCAAAGAAAAAATATTAAAAGCAGCAAGGGAAAAACAAAAAAATAACATACAAAGGAATCCTCATAAGGTTATCAGCTGATTTTTCAGTGGAAACTCTGCAGGCCAGAAGGGAGTGGCAGGATATACTTAAAGTGATGAAAGAGAAAAACCTACAACCAAGATTACTCTACCCAGCAAGAATCTCATTCAGATTAGATGGAGAAGTCAAAAGCTTTTCAGACCAACAAAAGCTAAGAGAATTCAACAACACCAAACCAGCTTTACAACAAATGCTAAAGAAATTCTCTAGGTGGGAAACACAAGAGAAGAAAAAGACCCACAAAAACAAACCCAGAACAGTTAAGAAAATGGTAATAGGAACATATATATCGATAATAACCTTGATGTAAATGGATTAAAGGCCCCAACCAAAAGACACAGACTGGCTGAATGGATGCAAAAACAAGACCCGTACATATCCTGCCTACAAGAGACCCACTTCAGACCTAGGGACACATACAGACTGAAAGCAAGGGGATGGAAAAAGATATTCCATGCAAATGGATATCAAAAGAAAGCTGAAGTAGCAATACTGTTATGAGATAAAATAGACTTTAAAATAAAGAATGTTACAAGAGATAAGGAGGGACACTACATAATGATCAAAGGATCAATCCAAGAAGAAGATGTAACAATTATAAATGTTTATGCACCCAACGTAGGAGCACCTCAATACATAAGGCAAATGCTAACAACCATGAAAGGAGAAATCAACAGTAACACAGTAATAGTAGGGGACTTTAACACCCCACTTACACCAATGGACAGATCATCCAAACAGAAAATAAATAAGGAAACACAAGCTTTAAATGACAAAATAGACCAGATAGATCTAATTGGTATTTCTAGAACATTCCACCCCAAAGTGACAGCATACACTTTCTTCTCAAGTGCACACGGAACAGTCTCCAGGATAGATCACATCTTGGGTCACAAATCAAGCTTTGGAAAATTTAAGAAAATTGAAATCATATCAAGCATCTTTTCTGACCACAATGCTTTGAGATTGGAAATCAATTACAGGAACAAAACTGTAAAACACACAAATACATGGAGGCTAAACAGTGCACTACTAAATAACCAAGAGATCACTGAAGAAATCAAAGAAGAAATTAAAAAATACATAGAAACAAATGACAATGAAAACACAACAACCCAAAACCTATGGGATGTAGCCAAAGCATTTCTAAGAGGGAAGTTTATAGCAATTAAATCTTACCTCAAGAAACAAGAAAAATCTCAAATAAACTTTCCAAACCTACACTTAAAACAACTAGAGAAAGAAGAACAAAGAAAACCCAAAGTCAGTAGAAGGAAAGAAATCATAAAGATCAGAGCATAAAAATAAATGAAATAGAAATGAAGAAAACAATAGCAAAGATCAATAAAACTAAAAGCTGGTTCTTTGGGAAGATAAACAAAATTGATAAACCCTTAGCCAGACTCATCAAGAAAAAAAGGGAGAGGATGAAAATCAATAAAATTAGAAAAGAAAAAGGAGAAATCACAACTGACACCACAGAAATACAAAGGATTATAAGAGACTACTACAAACAACTATATGCCAACAAAATGGACAACCACAAAGAATTGGACAAATTCTTGGAAAGGCACAATTTTCCAAGACTGAACCAGGAAGAATTAGAAAATATAAACAGACCTATCACAAGTAATAAAATTGAAACTGTAATTTAAAATCTTCCAACAAACAAAAGTCCAGGACCAGATGGCTTCACAGGGGAATTCTATCAAACATTTAGAGAAGAGCTAACACCCATCCTTCTCAAACTCTTCCAAAAACTTGCAGTGGGAGAAACCCTCCCAAATTCATTCTACAAAGCCACCATCACCCTGATACCAAAACCAAACAAAGATATCACACAAAAAAGAAAATTATAGACCAATATCACTGATGAACATAGATGCAAAAATCCTGAACAAAATACTAGCAAACAGAATCCAACAACACATTAAAAGGATCATACACCATGATCAAGTGGGGTTTATCCCAAGGATGCAAGGATTCTTCAGTATATGCAAATCAATCAATGTGATATACCACATTAACAAATTAAGGAATAAAAACAATACAATCATCTCAATAGATGCAGAAAAAGCTTTTGACAAAATTCAACACCCATTTATGATAAAAGCTCTCCAGAAAATGGACATAGAGGGAACATACCTCAACATAATAAAGGCCATATATGACAAACCCACAGCAAGCATCATACTCAATGGTGAAAAGCTGAAAACATTTCCACTAAGATCAGGAACAAGACAAGGATGTTCACTCTCACCATTCTTATTCAACATAGTTTTGGAAGTCCTAGCCACGGCCATGAGAGAAGAAAAAGAAATGAAAGGAATACAAATTGGAAAAGAAGAAGTAAAACTGTCACTATTTGCTGATGACATGATACTATACATAGAAAATCCTAAAGATGCCACCAGAAAAGTACTAGAGCTAATCAGTGAATTTGGTAAGGTTGCAGGATACAAAATTAATGCACAGAAATCTCTGGCATTCCTATACACCAACAGTGAAAAATCAGAAAGAGAAATTAAGGAAACACTCCCATTTACCACTGCAACAAAAAGAATAAAATACCTAGGAATAAACCTGCCTAAGAAGGTGAAAAACTTGTACTCAGAAAACTATAAAACACTGATGAAGGAAATCAAAGATGACATAAACAGATGGAGAAACAGTTCTTGAATTGGAAGAATCAATATTGTGAAAATGACTATACGGCCCAAAGCAATCTACAGATTCAGTGCAATCCCTATCAAACTACCAACAGCATTCTTCACAGAATTAGAACAAAAAATTAGAACAATTCATATGGAAACATAAAAGACCCCAAATAGCCCTAGCAATCTTGAGAAAGAAAAATGAAGTTGGAAGAATCAGGCTCCTGAACTTCAAACTAAACCACAAAGCTACAGTAATCAAGACGGTATGGTACTGGCACAAAACATAAATATAGATCAATGGTACAGGACAGAATGCCCAGAGATAAACACACATATGGTCACTTAATTTACAACAAAGGAGACAAGAACATACAATGGAGAAAAGACAGCTTTTCAATAAGTGGTGCTGGGAAAACTGGACAGCTACATGTAAAAGAATGAAATTAGAATACTAACTAACACCATACACAGAAATAGACTCCAAATAGATTAAAGACCTAAATGTGAGACCAGACACCATAAAACTTTCAGAGGAAAACATAAGAAAAACACTCTTTGACGTAAACCGCAGCAAGATCTTTTTTGACCCACCTCCTAGAGTAACAGAAATAAAAACAAAGATAAACAAATGGAACTTAATTAAACTTAAAAGCTTTTGCACAGCACAGGAAACCATAAACAAGACAAAAAGACAACCCTCAGAATGGGAGAAAACATTTGCAAATGAAACAATGGACAAAGGATTAATCTCCAAAATATACAAACAGCTCATGGAGCTCAATATCAAAAAAACAAACAATCCAGTTCAAAAATGGGCAGAAGACCTAAATAGACATTTCACCAAGGACGACATACAGATAGCCAAGAGGCACATGAAAAGATAGTCAACATCACTAATTATTAGAGAAATGTAAATCAAAACTACAATGAGGTTTCACCTCACACCGTTCAGAATGGCCATTATCAAAACAGCTAGAAACAATAAATGCTGGGAAGGGTGTGGTGAAAAGGGGAATGTTAATTGATATAAACCACAGCGGGAATTGTTGTGGGAATGTAAATTGATACAACCACTGTGGAAAACAGTATGGAAGTTCCTTAAAAAACTAAAAATAGAACTACCATATGACCCAGGAATCCCACTCCGGGCATATACCCTGAGAAAACTATAATTCAAAGAGAGACATGCACCACAATGTTCACTGCAGCACTATTTACAATAGCCAGGACATGGAACCAACCTAAATGTCCATCAACAGATGAATGGATAAAGAAGATGTGGCACATATATACAATGGAATATTACTCAGCCATAAAGAGAAATGAAATTGAGTTTTTTGTAGTGAGGTGGATGGACCTAGATTCTGTCATACAGAGTGAAGTTAAGTCAGAAAGAGAAAAACAAATACCGTATGCTAACGTATATATATGGGATCTAAAAAAAAAAAAATGGTACTGATGAACCTAGCTGCAGGGCAGGAATAAAGAGGTAGACATAGAGAATGGACTTGAGGACATGGGGTGGGAAGGGGAAGCTGGGTTGAAGAGTAGCATCGACATATATACACTACCGAATGTAAAATAGTTGGCTGGTGGGAAGCAGCAGCATAGCACAGGGAGATTAGCTCAGTGCTTTGCGATGACTTTGAGGGGTGGGATAGGGAGGATGGGAGGGAGGCTCAAGAGTGAGGGGATATGGGGACATGTGTATACATATGGCTGATTCGCTTTGTTGTGCAACAGAAACTAAAACGGTATTGTAAAGCAATTATACTTCAATGAAGATATATTTAAAAAAAAAAAAAAAAGCTTTTCCAGTAGCTTTAGCCCTTGTGTCATTTCTCCTTCTATCCTTCTGAAGACCCCAGGGAGGCAGCAGTGTGATGGGGACACATGTCACCTAATATGGGCTAAGCTCTGGACAGGAAGGTTTCCATTCCATAAGAAACCCAAACTGTTTCAGGAAGGGGCACCACTTCCAAGGCCCGAGAGTGGGCTCTTGTCTAACACTCAGAAATGAAGTGTCCAAGGAGACACACTTGCTGACAAAGCAAGAGACTTTATTGGGAAGGGGCGCCCAGGTGGAGAGCAGCAGGGTAAGGGAAAGCAGGAGAACTGCTCTGCCAGGTGGCTGGCAGTCTTGGGTTTTATGGTAATGGGGTTAGTTTCTGGGTTGTCTCTGAGCTGGTGGTGCACGCATCACTCAGCCAAGATGGATTCCAGCGAGACGTATTCTAGGAGGTTGGTAGGACATATGGACTGGCATCTCCTCTATCCTTTTGACCTTTCCCAAATTTTCCGGTTGGTAGTAGCTTATTAGTTCCGCGTTCCTTACCAGGACCTCCTGATGTAAGATAACTCATGCAAGTGGTTACTGCTGTGCCTGGCCAGGGCGGGTGGTTTCAGTCAGTGGTTCCCCAAACAAAACTAGGAAGAAAAACAATTTGTACTACAAAACATTTTTATATACTTCTGTAGAATTCAGTAAGAGGTAATGTTTTCAATCTTAATCTTTGATTCTA
The DNA here is from genome assembly GCF_028021215.1 of Eschrichtius robustus. NCBI lineage: Eukaryota > Metazoa > Chordata > Mammalia > Artiodactyla > Eschrichtiidae > Eschrichtius > Eschrichtius robustus. The sequence continues at coordinate 60,572,348 of NC_090827.1, read as the reverse complement.
ACCCCTGAATGTGTCTCCGTTTCAATTAATAGGCAACCAAAGAACCTCTAAAGAAACAATAGAAAACATGCACATCAGACAATATTGCTTCCCTCCCCAAAAGCCATGTCCTTTTTTTCCTTATGAATAACACTTATTTTGTTCAGATTTGAGGAAGCAATGTGTTCTAGGAAGTTTGGACCCCACCCCAGTCCTAGAACATTAAACATAATTAGTCTGGTCAGTCAAGTTCATCTCATTTCCTTTACCAGTGATTGTTGTGCAAGTGGGCCTATGACCGACTTCTGGTCAAAAGGGCCAGAGGAGAACTTACGAGGGAATTCTCAGAATGATTGTTCTCCATAATGAAAAAAAAAAAAAAAAAAAAAGCATAAAGGAAGCATTCTCCTTCCTGTTTGGATTCAGTGGTGTGAGGACATGATGCTTAGAGCTGTGGCAGCCATTTTGTGACCATGAAATTAAAATTAAAAGAATCACAGAGAAGCTGACCCAGAACTCACACAGTTGTGCTGCTGAATTAACAAAACTCAGAACCATTATTTCCAGATTTAGGTTATGTAAACAGTTAACTCTTATTTTTAGGTTTGATTAAATATTCCATTTCATATAGCAAAAAGCATTCTAACTCATAAAATATTCATGAATGACATCCATTTGCTTCTCTTTCACTCAGTATTTCAAGGTTATTGAAGTTATTATAAATGAAATCATTGAATTTTATTATAAATAGAATCTTCACTTTTATTTAGGTATAATTATATATTAGATATAATTCATAATCTCTACTGATAACATTTGATAGGTATAATTAGAGTTCTTGGGTATATGAAGCTAAATCTTTACAAAGGTCATCACAGCCAGGTCATTTTACAATGCCTAAAGAAAGTCTTTACCATCTCATTTTCATTTTCTTATCTGCCTGGCTGAATCCATTGACTGTCCAGCCAAAGAGGCTGACAGCCAGATGGTGTGTCCATTGCATACGAGTCACGCTCTTGGTGCTTGACTTCAGTGTGGGCGTACAGATGGCCCAAAGCATCTCAACGGGATGAAAAGCCAAGGGGTCAAACTGGAAGATCAGCACAGAGAGCAAAGATAAGACCCTTGTGGAAAGTTTAAAAGTGAGAAACCAACAACAGTGGGGCTGAACTGCTTTTCCCAGCTAATGCAGAGCTTACCCCAGTGCCCCAGGACACAGTGGATGTTTATATGCAGCCTTCTTCATGGCCATTTTTCATTATCTTGGATCTGGAATATCACGTACCCAGCTGTGTAATGTACCTGCCCTAATGTGCAATACATTTATTTTTAACCGCCATTTGTAGATGATTTATCTCAAGCCTGCAAAAGACATAATGAGATAATGTGGTGGAAAGCACTTTGTAAGCTGTGAAGTGCTACAAAAATGTTGCTCTTTTTATTACAACTCTAGATTTTTTTTGTTGTTGTTATTTTAAAATACTAAAGTAAGCAATGGCTTTATGAAAACCCTCCCATGGTTCCAGAGAGGCTGCTACTAAGACATTGGGAGCATATCTAGAGGTAAATCTGTGCTAACGGTTTTACCATTTTTATAGGCTAAAATTCTATCCAAGAGACAGAAACAGTTCAGGAATTGCACATTCTTCCGTTTCTTAAGACAAGTATGTAGTAAGCACTTCCAACCCTGGACAACCGAAGCAGAATAAACCCTTAGATCATCTGTAAAACGGATGCAACACCTGATCTATCTGTTTGAAGCCAAATCCGGCCTCTGTACCCAATACCAAATTAAATCTTGGAGACAGAGTTTTGCGTGAAGTAGAAAAGAATAGCTTTATTGCTTTGCAGTCAAAGAGGGCCAAAGTGAGCTAATGTCCTCAAAACTATGTGTCCCAACCTGGAGGCGGTAGTGAGGAGTTTTATAGTAATGGTTCAAGGAGGGTGTGATCAGCTCGTGGACATTCTTCTGATTGGTTGGTGGAGAGGTAAGTGGGAGCCAGCATCATCAACCTTCTGGTTCCAACCAGTCTGGGGTCTACGAACTTGTGGGAAGCATACCGTTAACTTCTCCCACCTGCTGGTTTCTCCAACCTGCTGGGGGTTTCTGTACCTGCAAAATAGCTCAAAGATGTTGTTATGTATATCCCTTTATGGGAAACCAGGACCGTGCCCTAAGGTTGCACTATTGTTTCTCTTTTTTTAAAAAAAAATTTTTTTATTTATTTATTTATGGCTGTGTTGGGTCTTCGTTTCTGTGCGAGGGCTTTCTCTAGTTGCGGCAAGCAGGGGCCACTCTTCATCGCGGTGTGCGGGCCTCTCACTGGCGGCCTCTCTTGTTGTGGAGCACAGGCTCCAGATGCGCAGGCTCAGTAGTTGTGGCTCACGGGCCCAGCTGCTCCTCGGCATGTGGGGTCTTCCCAGACCAGGGCTCGAACCCGTGTCCCCTGCATTAGCAGGCGGATTCTCAACCACTGAGCCACCAGGGAAGCCCTATTGTTTCACTTGACTGTTCCTCTCTTGTCTCTGCATCCCCTCCCTTCCCTCATTAGCAACTGTTTGAACCTACCCTTTGGAACTCAGGGAAGGTCACGGAGGCTGAATAAAGCCTATTTCCTGTGATCAAGAAATGGGGGACACAGAAAGGCTTTTGTGCCCAGGAGCCCCACGGGGTCCTGCTCAGTATCATGTTCTGGTCTCTCTGGTCCCCATGGCAAGCACTGGTAGCCCCAGGATCTAGCTCAGCAGGTGACCAATAAATACATGTTGAACTGAGCTGAATTCATGAAAGAGTGTGAAACTCTTTCTACTCAGAGTCTGGTCCATGAATGAGCTACATCTTCATCGTGGGGAACTTGTTACAAATGCAGACTCTCAGGTCCCACTCCAGACCTACGAAACAGACTGTATTTTCACAAGATGTCAGTGTCCACCTTAAAGTTTGAGAGTTCTGCTGTCTGTAGCAGATGTCATCTGTGCTGCATTCTTGCCCCTTCGGTCCACCCTGGAGGTGACCTGAGACAGTTCCCATGCATGCCTTGCTACACATCTCTCTCTGGTGGCTCTCTGACCCAGGAAAACTGCTGCTAGACTGACATGTGCCAGGCAGACCAGAAGTGCTGGGAACTTAATGTCTTCATGGGGAGAGTGAGTTGATATATGAGCATCACAGTTTTCCTGGTCTTAAATAGGAAAATTCCAAGGCATATTCCACATTGTTTTTCAGAGGGTCCTCAGGGATACTAAGCTCCAGTTGCCCATAGAGATAACCCATGTTGGCTTTCCTATCTTCTTCTGTCTCACTTCCCCACACCCTCAGCATTGCTTCCTGGACTCACCTCCCAAACAAATTGCTTTCATTCTAATCCTTGTCTCAGGATCTGCTTTTGGAAGAATTCAAACTAAGACAAGTTACCTTCCACTTCTGATAGTCTATCTTCTCTAGTCTAGCCCGTTATATTAGTCTGTTTGGGCTGCCATAACAAAATACCATAGACTGGTATTATACCATAGGCCTAAACAATAGAAATTGATTTTCTCCCAGTTTTAGAGGCTGGAAGTTTGAGATCAGGGTGCCAGCATGGTCGGTTTCTGGTGACTACTCTCTTCCAGTTTGCAGACAGCTGCCTTCTAGCTTGCAACATGACAAGCTAAATAAATACCCACAACTGACGTATCAGGACATTAAACAGGTGATCACCAAGGTACTGTAAGGCCGAGTCCAGGGCAGGAGAGCAGGTGCAGGAACCAGGGTCTCCAGACTCCAAGTCTAGGGCCCTTCCAACACACCAAATGGCTTCTCTTAGTAGTTTTGGTAGGAGCTTTAAGAGCAATAACAAAGCCCAACAAGTTATAACATTACACTAAAAAATGCACCTCATTCTTTGTTCCTCAAACCTCAATCATTCTAATTACATCCAATTCATGACAATTCACAGTAATGAAAGGGAACGTTGACATAAATAATTCAGAAACTCACTAATAATCGGCCCAGCTGTAAGACACTCTTGCCAAGGGAAACATCCCGGGAGGCCACGCCGGCTGGGTAGGTGGCAGGCAGGACTCCCGGTGCATGCAGATGGTCTGCAGTGTAGAGGTGGCCTGCTGCCAGCCTCAAGATCAGTTTTAGGAAAGCATCAGGTTCAGGTCCTTTAGTGGTGAGGACTGAGGAGACCTCTAGTACACGTGGCCAAGAGGCCAAGCAGGCAGTCCAGGGTTTTTAAAGCTGACTAATGCATAAGTCTGTGCAAGTATTCTGCCTGCTTCCTCATCAAAACCCATCACTTCTGTGTTCCAGGAGCTTTGTCTACAGCTGCCCTCATTCCACACGGCCTCTCCTAGCCTTGGATACTGCTGCAGGAATCTGATGGAGCAGTGAGAGGAATGCCAACCATCCTGCGAAACACCATCTAGCCACTGGGCAAGTTAACTCACTTCAGTATTCTCAATGGAAAATGGGTAGGGTGTTGCAGAATTACCTATTAAGCAACTTCGAGCAACACACACTCTCGTCCTTCGATCCCCTTCCATTTCCCCCTGCCAAGAGCATGACATTGTAAGAAAAGCTTCCCAAGTGGATCTGACTGAAGTCTCCCCCATCACTGGAGCCATAGATCTTTGTTCTGTGCTCTCTCAAAACTTGGAGTTCAATTGAGTCTATGTCTACCTTCTCTGACGCAGAGAGGAGCACATTTGACACCACTACTCGGAAAAGCATCAGCAGCCCCATAAATGTTATGCCAAAAACATGTGCATGGCACTAGCCACGGGAATGTACATCAGCCTCAGTTTAGATAAAGCACCAAATATTTGTGTACTCAACGTGAACTTGAGTCTGTACCACCACATTTGTGAATGCTCCAAGGGAGTAGCTGAGGGGGAGCTAGGGAACCCCGACCAGCATGGCGTCACAGATGCCCTATACGTGGTGTGATTTGAAGCCGACTAATCCAGACTTTAGGAAATGTCCTGTTGTTTGACTACTGTATGATGATTTGTTGGAGCCATAGAACAAGATCATACCTGAATCTGACACCAGTTTTGTCCCATGTCACATGCTCTCAGCCCATCTTTTTACTCCAGTCATTCCTGACACAATCAACTGTGCTCAGAGGTAACCTGACCGCACATTATGTCAGCTGCTTCAATTACACTGCCCACTTTCTGCCCCCAGGCTTCTCTGCCACTGTCAGGCCATGTGAGATGCTGCAGACCAGCACTTCTGATCCCACAGATGTCTGGAAGTGACAGGGAGTTAACACCAGAAAGCAACCCTTGGCCAACTGGGGACGAGAGGCAGAAAACAAATTCTCCCCTTGTCTGTCCCTCAGGGAAATAATCCTGGGGTACATTTCACACAGCTCCTCGAGGGCTCCTGAAGGCATCAAGCCCTGGGGCCCATACTGGAGACCACAAAGCACACTTGGATTGACTTTTTCCCCTTCCCACTTTCATGCTTCCCAATATAAACAACCTGAATGCAAGACCTTGTTTTGGGCACTGATTTCAGGAAGAACCCAGACCAATAGCTGTTACCAAAAGTGGCCCTACAAAGCAGATGCTCGAGATGGGATTCTTGATCTGAGTCTCTTGTGGTCAGAGATAAGGACCACACAGCTGGTGGTAAGTGAGGAGGTAATGACCCTGGCATGCAGTAGCGTCACAACAAGTGACAGGTCCCTGTGGGGGACTGAGGAAAGGAGCCAAAGGAAGGGAAGCATTGGAGTATGTGCTAGCAGTGGCAGACAGCATGGGGCCCAGGATAATTATCATGATTGTGAAGCTGTCTGGTTTTATTTAATAGATTTAGAGACCTTGACAAAAGAAAATGATAGGTTCGGGTTAGCTAACTAGCAATTCAAAGTACACTGGAAAAGTCATAAAATTTCCATGTAGAGTTTAAAGAGACCCTTAAATCCTGCAGTCTGTGCTGAAATTCAGGCATAGGATTTAACTGTAAGGGCAGCAGATCTACAAAGAAAACTGAATGCACAGCCTCAGCAGGTCTCCTATCCAAATTCAGGGCCCGATGTGAAGAGAGGGGGACCTTGAGACATAGAAGAGACTCAGTGTGGAGACACGGCAGGGGTTGGGGGCAGAAGGACCCTGGGCCAGTCTCTGTTCCCAGGACATGCATAACTAGCTTGGGAACACTATGACTTTGGCCATAAAGCCAGTGGAGGCGCCTATCACTGTATTTTGAATTATATTTTGTAATTATACCATTATCTTCATCGTATCCAAAAAAATAGCCTTAGATTTCATTATATATATACATATATATATATATATATGTATATATATATATATATATATATATATAATCTCTATATTTTAATTTTTAAGGAGTTTAAAGAAAAAAGGGGGGTGAAGAACTGGCAAAGGAAGTAACTTAGGAAATCAGAAAGAGCAAAGGCTTTAAAACCACGCAGATGAAGTTTCAAACAGCGTCTATGCTTCTTACTGACTGTTTGCCTTGAGGATATCAGTTTCTTCATCTGTAAAATGGGGCAGATCTTGCTATGAGCTGTTGGGTTGTTAAACAGAATAAAGTATGTAAAGCTCCTAGCTCATAGAAAGCATTCAAAACATGTTATCTGTATTCACTTTTTTCACTATTTTAAAAATTGAGCCATGTCTTTCAACAGTAAATGAGCACTGACAATTATCAATATTGTATATGTGGTATAAACCAGGAAAATAATTCAATTTACTGGTCTAGATGGAAATTTCCTTACTTTGAGGATAAAATAAGCCAATTTCTCATAATAATAATATAGCAATTCCAACCTGGTTAATTTCCATATAACATGTGAAGCAGTTAACTCATTCTTTAACAATAAATATAGCAAGAGACATTATATTAGAAACCCTTAACTGAGGTTCAGCTTAACTTTTATCGCATTAAACTGCTGAAGAATTTGGACTGTTAGTAGTTTTTAATAATTACTGTCAAGGTTTCAAAGCTCCAAAACTGGCAAGAGTGTTATCTTACTCGAGTTTTAGTGCCATAGCATAACGTGGAGCAGATATTTGGCTACTGTCCGGAGAATCTGATCCTGTAGTCAGAAAATAAGTCAAAACATCCACTTTGGTAGCTAAACTTATGGCAGCAGACTTTGAATTGGCCACTCCATCCTGAATTTTTCCGGGCAATCATCATGCCCAGGAACATGGCTGAGAAGAAGGTTTAGAGTAGCCAAACCAAACAGTAAGAGATGGTTGCATAATTCAGTTCAGAAACCTTTCACGAGACAGAGATTGACAGGGGATTGGATCAGTGTTCTCTAGTTTACAGGCTCCCTTCAGAGAAACCATTTGTAGAGAATTTCTAAAGCGGTGATCCCTGCTGAGAAAAGTCCTTCCAGAAGGAATGTGCAATTCAACTGCCAAGTCTCATCACTTACATGAATGAGTTTTGAGTATTTAAAAATTATCTTAGGTGAATATTTTCTCCATCTAAGAAAGACAGTGCAAAGCACAAGTTATTTAAAAAGCAATACTGACACACTACTATATATAAAATAGATAACCAACAAGGACCTACTGTACAGCACAGGAAACTACTCTCAATATTTTGCAATAACCTATAAGGGAAAAGAATCTGGAAATATATATATATGTGTGTGTGTGTGTGTGTGTGTGTGTATAACTGAATCACTTTGCTGTACACTTGAAACTAACACAACATTGTAAATTAACTATACTTCAATTTAAAAAAAGCAATACTGGTAGGTTAGAAAAGGATCACAGAACAGGTGATAAAGATGGGATTATACAAATGCAAACCCTTTTTTTTTTTGAAAGAAAATGTACTGTCATTCATTCTTTCTTTCACTCAACACATGATTATGGAAAGTATATAATGCACCAGCATTAGGAAGGTAAAAACAATTAAAACATAGTTCTTGCCTTCCAGAACTGCACAGTGCACTCTATCTAAAGACAAACTAATAAAATATCATGAAACCATCTTTATATATAAAGAGAATGTAAGAGTACTGGGAAAATAGAAAGAGATAACAAAGTTATTGAGTCTGACTGAGTTTTATACATAAAAGATGGGAGCAGAAGATGGCGGAGTAGAAGGACGTGCTCTCACGCCCTCTTGCGAGAACACCAGAATCACAACTAACTGCTGAACAATCATCGAAAGGAAGACACTGGAACTCACCAAAAAAGATACCCCATATCCAAAGACAAAGATGAAGCCACAATGAGACGGTAGGAGGGGTGCAATCACAATAAAATCAAATCCCATAACTGCTGGGAGGGTGACTCACAAACTGGGGAACACTTATACCACAGAAGTCCACCCACTGGAGTCAAGGTTCTGAGACCCACATCAGGCTTCCCAAACTGGGGGTCCGGCAATGGGAAGAGGAATTCCTAGAGAATCAGACTTTGAAGGCTAGTGGGATTTGATTACAGGACTTTGACAGGACTGGGGGAAACAGACACTCCACTCTTGGAGGGCACACACAAAGTACTGTGTGCATCAGGACCCAGGGGAAGGAGCAGTGACCCCATAGGAGACTGAACCAGACCTACCTGCTAGTGTTGGAGGGTCTCCTGCAGAGGTGGCGGGCAGCTATGGCTCACCAAGGGACAAGGACACTGGCAGCAGAAGTTCTGGGAAATACTCCGTGGCGTGAGCCCTCCAGAATACACCATTAGCCCCAACAAAGAGCCTGAGTAGGCGGCAGTGTTGCGTTGCCTCAGGCCAAAAAACCAACAGGGAGGGAACCCAGCCCCACCCATCAGCAGACAAGCAGATTAAAGTTTTACTGAGCTCTGCCCACCAGAGCAACAGCCAGCTCTACCCACCACCAGTCCCTTCCATCAGGAAACTTGCACAAGCCTCTTAGATAACCTAACCCACCAGAGGGCAGACATCAGAAGCAAGAAGAAGTACAATCCTGTAGCCTGTGGAACAAAAACTACATTCACAGGAAGATAGACAAGGTGAAAAGGCAGAGGGCTATGTACCAGATGAAGGAACAACATAAAACCCAGGAAAAACAACTAAATGAAGTGGAGATAGGCAACCTTCCAGAAAAAGAATTCAGAATAATGATAGTGAAGATGATCCAGGACCTCGGAAAAAGAATGGAGGCGAAGATCGAGAAGATGCAAGAAATGTTTAACAAAGACCTAGAAGAATTAAAGAACAAACAAACAGAGATGAACAATACAATAACTGAAATGAAACTACACTAGAAGGAATCAATAGCAGAATAACTGAGGCAGAAGAACGGATAAGTGACCTGGTAGACAGAATGGTGGAATTCACTGCTGCAGGACAGAATAAAGAAAAAAGAATGAAAAGAAATGAAGGCAGACTAAGAGACCTCTGCAGAAACATTAAATGCAACAACATTCGCATTGTAGGGGTCCCAGAAGGAGAAGAGAGAGGGAAAGGACCCAAGAAAATATTTGAGGAGATTATAGTTGAAAACTTCCCTAACATGGGAAAGTAAATAGCCACCCAAGTACAGGAAGCACAGAGAGTCCCATACAGGATAAACCCAAGGAGAAACACACCGAGACACATAGTAATCAAACTGCCAAAAATTACAGACAAAGAAAAATTATTGGAAGCAGCAAGGGAAAAAAGACAAATACAAAGGAAGTCCCATAAGGTTAACAGCTGATTTCTCAGCAGAAACTCTATAAGCCAGAAGGGAGTGGCATGACATATTTAAAGTGATGAAAGGGAAGAACTTACAACCAAGATTACCCAGCAAGGGTATCGTTCAGATTCGATGGAGAAATCAAAAGCTTTACAGACAAGCAAAAGTTAAGAGAATTCAGCACCACCAAACCAGCTCTACAACAAATACTAAAAGAACTTCTCTAACTGGGAAACACAAGAGAAGAAAAGGACCTACAAAAGCAAATCCAAAACAAATAAGAAGATGATCATAGGAACATACATATCGATAATTATGTTAAACGTGAATGGATTAAATGCTCCAACCAAAAAGACACAGGCTCGTTGAATGGATACAAAAGCAAGACTCATATATATGCTGTCTACAAGAGACCCACCTCAGACCTAGGGACACATACAGACTGAAAGTGAGGGGATGGAAAAAGGTATTCCACGCAAATGGAAATCAAAAGAAAGCTGGAGTAGCAATTCTCATATCAGACAAAATAAACTTTAAAATAAAGACTATTAAAAGAGACAAAGAAGGACACTACATAATGATCAAGGGATCGATCCAAGAAGAAGATATAAAAATTGTAAATATTTATGCACCCAACATAGGAGCACCTCAATACATAAGGCAAATACTAACAGCCATAAAAGGGGAAATCGACAGTAACACAATCATCGTACGGGACTTTAACACCCCACTTTCACCAATGGACAGATCATCCAAAATGAAAATAAATAAGGAAACAGAAGTTATAAATGACACAATAGACCAGATAGATTTAACTGATATTTATAGGACATTCCATCCAAAAACAGCAGATTACACTTTCTTCTCAAGTGTGCACGGAACATTCTCCAGGATAGATCATATTTTGGGTCACAAATCAAGCCTTGGTAAATTTAAGAAAACTGAAATCATATCAAGCATCTTTTCTGACCACAATGCTATGAGATTAGAAATGAATTACAGGAAAAAAAATGTAAAAAACACAAACACATGGAGGCTAAAAAATACATTACTAAATAACCAAGAGATCACTGAAGAAATCAAAGAGGAAATCAAAAAATACCTAGAGACAAATGACAATGAAAACACGATGATCCAAAACCTATGGGATGCAGCAAAAGCAGTTCTAAGAGGGAATTTTGTAGCAATACAATGCTACCTCAAGAAACAACAAACATCTCGAATAAACAATCTAACCTTACACCTAAAAGAACTAGAGAAAGAAGAACAAACAAAACCCAAAGTTAGTAGAAGGCAAGAAATTATAAAGATCAGAGCAGAAATAAATGAAATAGAAACAAAGAAAACAATAGCAAAGATCAATAAAAGTAAAAGCTGGTTCTTTGAGAAGATAAACAAAATTCATAAAGCATTAACCAGACTCATCAAGAAAAAGAGGGAGAGGACTCAAATCAATAAAATTAGAAATGAAAAAGGAGAAATTACAACAGACACTGCAGAAATACAAAGCATTCTAAGAGACTACTACAAGCAACTCTATGCCAATAAAATGGACAACCTGGAAGAAATGGACAAATTCTTAGAAAGGTATAACCTTCCAGGACTGAACCAGAGAGCAATAGAAAATGTGAACAGACCAATCACAAGTAATGAAATTGAAACTGTGATTAAAAATCTTCCAGCAAACAAAAGTCCAGGACCAGATGGCTTCACAGGTGAATTCTATCAAACATTTAGAGAAGCACTAACACCCATCCTTCTCAAACTCTTCCAAAAAATTGCACAGGAAGGAACACTCCCAAACTCATTCTGTAAGGCCACCATCACCCTGATACCAAAATCAGACAAAGATACTACAAAAAAAGAAAATTACAGACCAATATCACTGATGAAGATAGATGCAAAAATCCTCAACAAAATACTAGCAAACAGAATCCAACAACACATTAAAAGGATCATACACCATGATCAAGTGGGATTTATCCCAGAGATGCAAGGATTCTTCAATATATGCAAATCAATCAATGTGATACACCATATCAAAAAATTGAAGAATAAAAACCATATGATCATCTCAACAGATGCAGAAAATTCAACACCCATTTATGATAAAAGCTCTCCAGAAAGTGGGCATAGAGGGAACCTACCTCAACATAATAAAGCCCGTATACGACAAACCCACAGCAAACATCATTCTCAATGGTGAAAAACTGAAAACATTTCCTCTAAGATCAGGAACAAGACAAGGATGTCGACTCTCACCACTATTATTCAACACAGTTTTGGAAGTCCTAGCCACGGCAATCAGAGAAGAAAAAGAAATAAAAGGAATACAAATTGCAAAAGAAGAAGTAAAACTGTCACTGTTGGCAGATGACATGATACTATACATAGAGAATCCTAAAGATGCCACCAGAAAACTACTAGAGCTAATCAATGAATTTGGTAAAATTGCAGGATACAAAATTAATGCACAGAAATCTCTTGCATTCCTATACACTAATGATGAAAAATCTGAAAGAGAAATTAAGGAAACACTCCCATTTACCATTGCAACAAAAAGAATAAAATATCTAGGAATAAACCTACCTAGGGAGACAAAAGACCTGTATGCAGAAAACTCTAAGACACTGATGAAAGAAATTAAAGATGATACCAACAGATGGAGAGATATACCATGTTCTTGGATCGGAAGAATCAATATTGTGAAAATGACTATACTCCCCAAAGCAATCTACAGATTCAGTGCAATCCCTATGAAATCACCAATGCCATTTTTTACAGAACTAGAACAAAAAATCTTAAAATTTGTATGGAAGCACAAAAGACCCCGAATAGTCAAAGCAGTCTTGAGGGAAAAAAACAGAGCTGGAGGAATCAGACTCCCTGACTTCAGACTATACTACAAAGCTACAATAATCAAGACAATATGGTACTGGCACAAAAAACAGAAATATAGATAAATGGAACAGGATAGAAAGCCCAGAGATAAACCCATGCACCTATGGTCAACTAATCTATGACAAAGGAGGCAAGGATATACAATGGAGAAAAGACAGTCTCTTCAATAAGTGGTGCTGGGAGAACTGGACAGCTACATGTAAAAGAATGAAATTAGAACACTCCCTAACACCATACACAAAAATACACTTAAAATGGATTAGAGACCTAAATATAAGACTGGAAACTATAAAACTCTTAGAAGAAAACGTAGGAAGACCATAAATCACAGCAAGATCTTTGTTGATCCACCTCCTAGAGTAATGGAAATAAAAACAAAAATAAACAAATGGGACCTAATGCAACGTAAAGTTTTTGCACAGCAAAGGAAACTACAAACAAGACGAAAAGACAACCCTCAGAATGGGAGAAAATATTTGCAAACGAATCAATGGACAAAGAATTAATCTCCAAAATATATAAACAGCTCATGCAGCTCAATATTAATAAAACAAACAGCCCAACCCAAAAATGGGCAGAAGACCTAAATAGACATTTCTCCAAAGAAGACATACAGATGGCCAAGAAGCACATGAAAAGCTGCTCAACATCACTACTTATTAGAGAAATGCAAATCAAATCTTATTAGAGAAATGCAAATCAAATGCAAATTAGAGAAATGCATTTCTCTTATTAGAGAAATTATTAGAGAAATTATTAGAGAAATTAGAGAAATTATTTCTCTTATTAGAGAAATGCAAATCAAATGCAAATCAGAGAAATGCAAATGCAAATTTGCAAAGCAAATCAATGAGATATCACCTCACACCAGGTAGAATGGCATCATCAGAAAATCTACAAACAACAAATGCTGGAGAGGGTGTGGAGAAAAGGGAACCCCCTTGCACTGTTGGTGGGAATGTAAATTGATACAGCCACTATGGAGAACAGTATAAGGTTCCTTAAAAAACTAAAAATAGAATTACCATATGACCCAGCAATCCCACTACTGGGTATATACCCAGAGAAAACCATAATTCAAAAAGACACATGCACCCCAATGTTCATTGCAGCACTATTTACAATAACCAGGACATGGGTGCAACCTAAATGCCCATCGACAGACGAATGGATAAAGAAGATGTGGTACATATATACAATGGAATATTACTCAGCCATAAAATGGAACGAAATCGGGTCATTTGTAGAGATGTGATGGATCTAGAGACTGTCATACAGAGTGAAGGAAGTCAGAAAGAGAAAAACAAATATCGTATATTAATGCACATATGTGGAATCTAGAAAAATGGTACAGATGAACCGGTTTGCAGGGCTGAAATAGAGACACAGATGTAGAGAGCAAACGTATGGACACCAATGGGGGAAAGCGGCGGGGGGGTGGGGGGGTGGTGTGATGAATTGGGAGATTGGGATTGACATGTATACACTGATGTGTATTAAATGGATAACTAATAAGAACCTGCTGTATAAAAAAATAAAGAAAAGAAAATTAAAAATGAAAAAAAAAAGATGGGAACAATAAACAGTACTTACATTGACCAAACCCGAAAGGACTTCTCAGGACACCTGGATTGGGAACATCCTTAAATAAAATAGGTAACTATATTGCTTTTCTTGGTTAAGAGCTGTGACATGATTATGCAGCAGTAAAAGTATTTTTTAAGGTATTGTGAGAGGTAAAAAAGTTGAGGAATTTACCCATGTATGATGGAAGAGCAGGTAAAAAATAGAGTCAGTTATTTCCGTAGCAGTCATATTATTTAATTTGTTTATTTTGACTCATTATTTGGACAAGGAAGAATATTTGAGCAAAGCCCAGCCAATCAGGTTCCCCCTCAACTAATTTTTTTTTAATTAATTAATTTATTTATTTTTTGGCTGCGGTGGGTCTTTGTTGCTGTGCGCGGGCTTTCTCTGGTGAGCGGGGGGCTACTCTTCGTTGCAGTGCGTGTGCTTCTCATTGCGGTGGCTTCTCTTGTTGCGGAGCACGGGCTCTAGGAGCACGGGCTTCAATTGTTGTGGCTCGCGGGCTCTAGAGCGCAGGCTCAGTAGTTCTGGTGCTTAGTTGCTCCGCAGCATGTGGGATCTTCCCGGACCAGGGCTCGAACCCGTGTCCCTTGCCTCAGCAGGGAGATTCTTAACCACTGCGCCACGAGGGAAGCCACCCTCAACTAATTTTGAACAGGGACCCAGCAACTCCAGTCAGTCAAGCGTTCTCCATCATATGCTGGGAAGCAGAAAAAGCGGGTCAACATAGAAAAGGGGCAACAAAGCAGAGAGAGAAACTGAGTTGCTAGACTAGGCAACTCCAGGAAAAAAGAAAGAGTGGCTTCCTTTGTTCCTGGCAGGTTTCAAAGCCCTGGTTTCAGTCCCACCTATGACCCAGCCGTACTACCTTCCTGTGTTGTAGGAGACAACCTTGCATCCATGCAATAAACACCCCCTTTTGGCAAAAATCAGGGTGAGTGATTTGTAGCAAATAAGATTCAGCTACAACACACCACTCCAGCAAGATTGATCTGCTTCCTAAACCCCAAAATGCTGTTGGCATTTCTAACAAATGCAATGTATCCTATCCTTCGAGTCCCACCCCCCAAACCCACCCCACCTCCAACTCAAGTCCCTGGCACTCAATAAAGTCTTCTCCAATCACAGTAGTCAACATGGCTCAATAACTTTTAGATGAACTCCTAATAAGAGATTGAGGCTGGAAATGAGGTTTTAAGTCTTATTTCACACCACAGCATCTCCCAGATGCACCACAGTGTGAAAAGTCTTCGAAATCTGGCAAACATTTTACACTTACAGCACATCATAATTCAGGCTCACCACACTTCAAGTGCTCAGTTGTGGCATTTAGCTGGTAGCTACTGAATTGGCCAGTCAGTGCAAAGTTAGAGGTTGAATCCAAGCTCTGCCATTTCCTTGCTGTGTGATGCTGAAATGATTGCTTACCCTCTCCAGACCTCATAAAGCTGTTTTGCATATTAAATGATATATTACCTGCAAATCCTTTAGCACAGAAAGCTCTCAATAAACTTTAACCACTAACTTTATCATAAAATACAAGAGTAAACAGAAGGGAGAGTCAGAGAAAACTTACACTTCGGTGGAACCCAATAAAATAATTTAGAGTAAAGTAACAAATGAATAAAAATCGTGTATGACTGTTAGAATTTCTGTGTGTTTTGTAGCGTTTAAGAGCTAGTTTGAGATTCAAATCCTGGTTCTGCTGTATGAAATTGGGAAATTTATTTAACCTCTTGATATTTCGGTGCTTCCATCTGTAAAACGGGAATAGTGCCACATATGACTGTGGTGAGGAGCGATGAGTTAGTAGATGTAAAGCATTTAGAACAGGGGCCAAAAGTAAAGACAAGCAGTAGCTATCATTATCATCATTATCACGATTGCTGTTGTTATCCTACCATCCCAGATAGTTAATGGTAGTGTAATCGTTGAGTCTCAGGTCCTCGGCTTTAACTAAATACAGGCTGACTTTTAGTTGACCTAAAATCAAACAATCCATTGTGCTTATAATCATGAATTTTCTCTATTGGATATAAAGAGCCACACAAGGGCAAAAGCATAATTACAGCAGCCTAATTAGAAACATCCAGTTCACAAACATCAGAATCCCATTCACAATTATAAGTGCTGGGAAATAAAACTAGGATGCTGGGGACCAGGCATATAAAATGAACAATAACCAGATATTGCCTATTGGACCTGCACACTCTTCCATTTCCTTCTCTGTTCTCCCTTATATCACAAGGGCAGAAAGCCTGAGAACTAAATGTCACAAACTCAGTTGCCAGCAGGGTTATGGTTTAGTCCACAACAGTGAGATACACTCATGCAAGACATAGAAGGCAGAAAGGGGATAGGATTACTCTTCTCCTTCTGCTAGCTTTAGCAGATACGTGGGCTTCATAAATGGGGGGTTTTAATAATAGCTTCCATGTTCCCTTGAAATTCACCCCCTTAGGGCTGCAGAGAAGCTATGAGGCTAGCAGTAGTTTCCTATCAGTTCCGGGCCTCTGGGAGGCATCAGAATCTCTCTGGCCCCTTGGATAGACTATAGCTGTGGTTGTCCTCTTGACTTTGGCTTCTTCTCAGTGATTTCTGTATGCAGCTTATTCCCCATATTAAGTATTGTTCTGTTTGAAATACCTGGAATGATTTGTTTACCTGCCTGAACCCTAACTGATATTGATGTTTTTCTCTGAAAATTAATCTTGACTCTCAGATCTAGCTGATGCCTTTAAGAGATGCAGGCAATAAAATGTCAGGAATTAACTTTAGAAATTTTAATGAGTTGGCAAAGTTTGATTTCAACAATAGTAACAAAAACAATGAAAAGTAGCAGTCATTGGCATTTCTAAATGACAAATAAATAACTTTTTACAATAAAAGAGATCTCTTTTTCATGACTCTCTCCTTAACTCGAGTCAACCTAAAACCATCTGCTACAAACTGAATGTTGTGCCCCCCCCTAAAATTCATATATTGAAGCCCTAATCCCCAATATGATGGTATTTGGAGGTGGGGCCTTTGGGGGATAATCAGGTTTAGATGAGGTCATGAGGGTAGAGTACTCATGATGGGATTAGTGCCCTCATAAGAAGAGGAAGAGCCCAGAGTCCCCTCTCTCTCCCCCATGTGAGAACACAGCAAGAAGGCAGCCATCTGCAAACCAGAACTAAGGCTCTAATCAGACACTAAATCTGCTAACACCTTGATCTTGGACTTGCCAGCCTCCGGACTATGAGAAATAAATGTTTGTAATATAAGCCACCCCATCTGTTATTTTGTTATAGTTGCTGCTCACACTAAGACACCATCTAACACCAAAGCCCATGCTCTTAACCATGAGGTTGTACCTCCACATTGCAGCGTAATTGAGAACCACTGTCAACCATTGGGGAGATAGTCTTGGGCCACATTGGTACCTGTGGTCAGATTCCAGCATCAGTGCCATCACCATGGAAAGATAACTCATCCCATAACTACTCTGCTTAAAATTTTGCTTTCTTGACCATAGGAAACAATAACCATGAGTTAGCATAATTATTCTTATTTCTGGGAACAGGAAGGTTAATGCTGAAAGAATCTACAAGCTGAAAATAAGACTGAGTCAAAGATGGATCCACGTGAACTTAGATTGAAATAAATATGCAGTAAGTGAGATTCCCAGCAGTCATTTTGAAAACCATGCAGCACAACAAGATTTTGTCTCCATCTAATTTAGCAAATATTACTCAAAAATACCCCAAGATTCCCACTCACCCAGGAGAAAGTCCAGGGGTGGGGCCTTCTCTAGAGAACTGGGTTGAACAGAGATGTGGTCAAAGCCTCCTGTCTCACTAGGCTCCGTCTGCTAATGAGACACAAAGCAGATGGATAAAGCAGCTGGGATTGGAACAGAGTGTTCTTTGAGGCTTCAGGCTCTGTGTTTCCACAGCAACATCATACCTGGAGGAAAGCAGCCCTGTGATGAAGCCCGGCACGTCTGTCTCCATAACGACAAGATCAAGGCAACTTGGCCATGACTCCTCCCTATTCCTCCTCAGTAGTGACCACAGTAACTATGCTACACACCCTCATATTACAGATAAACAAGCATCCACATTGAAACTTCTTTGATGGTTGTTTTGGTCAGGTTCCCCAGATGCGGACTCTGAAAAGAGGATTTGTGTGATTTATTAAAGAAGTGCTACAAAGGGAAATGAGGGAGGAAGCAGGGGTGGGATGGGAAAAGGGGGGGAAGCCAAGCAGCAATATCACCCCAGGCACAATCCCCACAGAGAGCAGCTTCCGCCTGTTCTCAGGGAAGAAGTCAGAATATAAGTTACACCATATAGTTGCCTGCTCCCAAATGGGTCACCCCAGGGGACATAATTCCCATGTACTTTCAGCTTTCTGCCTTTTAGGAAAACCAGGCTCTGGGAGCCAGCGAGTCCAGAGAAAGGCTATAAATGCTGTCTTTGGAAAGCACAGAAAACCCAGGTGGTGCACAAAAATAGTAAAATGGTATCCAAGGGGATCTGAGCAGAGCATCACCACTATCCTCTACACTGGAGAAGACTAGTGAATTGTGGAGAGATGGATATAAAAGAAAAGGTGAAGTTGACCATTCTTTCTCATACATCTCAGGCAGTGTTTGCCTAGAGTTATCCAGGCTGGGCTTTAATACCAAGGTCAAGCCTTGGTAGCTACTGGTCATCAACACTGTGCCTTGCACAGGAGTAGGAATTATGGAAACATCAAATTACAGGACGTGTTATCCCATACAATAAACTGAGATTTATGCTGCCCAGCGAGGGACCATGTTTTGGTGCAAGCAGCAGGAAATTAGGAGTCACAGAACTTTCTTGCATGGCTTCAATGTTGACCACTTGATAGGGACATTAGAGAGAGGATTCAAATATTGGAAAAGGTACTAGAAAAGGATGGCTCCTCAACTCTGACATTCGGGACTTCACAGCCTAGGTTTGATCCTGCTCTCTCTCTCTCACTTTCTGTGTGACCTTAAACATATTCATTAACATTTTTTAACATCAGCTCTTTCTTCTGTAAAATGGAAATGTTAAAACCCACCCTGGTCCTCCACTTCTGGATTTTCTCTATTCTTCCCACTAAGTATGACTAAAAATCCTGGATATTAGATATAAAACTAATATAAGAAAACGCTGAAATGTAGAGAGAAGGCAGACCAGCTAGGGACCTCATGACCTAAAGAATGACACAGTGGTGAATTCCATGGGTTTTCTTCAGCTCCAGACTCGGAGCTGAAGAAGATGGCAACCTGAAAATACCAATGAGCCCTGACAAATGAATCAATAAATAAAATTAAAACAAAAGCTTGCTCACTCTAGCCAAAGGACCAGGAAAGGGGTAATCTAGTAAGACAGAAAACTTTCAGACAATGACTACTCTAATCCAGCCAAACACCAAAAATACTGTGGTCCCAGCACTATCCATGATAGAAAAAGTAAAGTGGGAAGTTTAGTTTTCCACTCTTGCAAGGATGTAATGAGGCACCCCAACACAACCACCAGGGTCAGAAATCCAACTAGAGAGCCAGGCAATAACAAGCCCACTCCCCCAATGTGTCAGTGGGGACCATGGGATGAGTCAGAACTTCCATCTCCACTTGGCAGTAATGAGCTATCCCCATCTTCCCCTCAGGGGTGGTATCAGAGGTATCTCCTAATGGAGAGTCAGAACTTTCCTCATCACCCACTGATAACATGGACACCCCACTATTGTGTCGGTGGAGACCATGTGGGGAGATATTACTCCCACCCACCCCCATCCAGGGGTAAAGAGGAGCTCCTTCCCCATCTTGGGTGTCAGTGGAAACTAGATGGAGAACCTGGACTCCTATCTCCACTTAGAAGCAGTGGGGTGGCATCCTCAGAGCAGTGTCAAGAAAGTCTAGCTAAAACAGAAGATTTGAATATGATCCAAGGTCATATAACATGATACAAAAATGTCTAAGTTACAGTTGAAAATCACTCATGATATCAAGAACCAAGAAGATCTTAAACTGAATGAAAAACGTCAATGAGCAGAGGCCAAAAATGAGGTGACAGAGATGCTAGATTTTAAAGCAGCCATCATAAAAATGCTTCATCAAAGAGTTACTAACATGCTTAAAACAAATGCAAAATATGCCTCAGCAAAAAATTAGAAGATATAAAGAAAAAACAAATGAAAATTTTAGAATTATAAAATACGAAAACCAAAATAAAAAGCTCAGTGGATGGTTCATAGCAGAATGGACAGGACAGACAAAGAAGAACACACAACTCATCCAATATTAGTTAAATAATTTAAATATCCCTATAACTATTATGGAAATAGAATTCATAATTTTAAAACTTCCAAAAAAGAAATATCACTACTTTGGAAAACAGTTTGGTGGTTCCTTATAAAACTAACCACACTCTAACCATATGACCCAACAATCACACTCTTTGGTATTTATCCAAAGGAATTGAAAACTTATGTCCACATAAAAATCGTACACAGATATTTGTGGCAGCTTTATTCATAATTGCCAAAACTTTGAAGAAATCAAGATATCTGTCAGTAAGTGAATGAATAAACTGTGATACACCCAGACAATGGATTATTTTTCAGCGCTAAAAAGGAAATTAGCTTTCAAGCCATGAGAAGACTTGAAGGAAATTTAAATGCATATTACTAAGTGAAATAAGCCAACCTGAAAATTCTACATACTTATATGAGTTCAACTATATGACATCCTGGAAAAAGCAAAACTATGGAGACAATAAAAAGATCACGGATTGCCAGGAGTTAAGGGGGAGGAAAGGATGAATAGGTGGAGCATATAAATTTTTAGGGCAATGATACTATAACTCTGGATACATGTCATTATAAATTTGTCCAAACCCATAGAGAGTACAACACATGAGTGAACCCTAATGTAAACTACGGGCTCTGAGTGATGATGATGTGTCAATGTAACTTTATCAACTGTAACGTATGTACCATTTTGGTGAAGGTTGTTAATAAAGGGGGAGGTTATATATGTAAGGGGCAGGGGGTATCTGGGAAACTCTGTACTTTCTGCACAATATTGCTATGAACTTAAACATGCTCTTAAAAATAAAGTCTACTTTAAAATAAATCAAGTCTATTTTTAAAAACAGATAGGTTGGGCTTCCCTGGTGGCGCAGTGGCTGAGAATCTGCCTGCCAATGCAGGGGACACGGGTTCCAGCCCTGGTCTGGGAAGATCCCACATGCCGCGGAGCAACTAGGCCCGTGAGCCACAATTACTGAGCCTGCGCGTCTGGAGCCTGTGCTCCGCAACAAGAGAGGCCACGATAGTGAGAGGCCCGCGCACCGCGATGAAGAGTGGCCCCCGCTTGCCGCAACTAGAGAAAGCCCTCACACAGAAACGAAGACCCAACACAAGCCATAAATAAATAACAAAGAAACGAAGACCCAACACAAGCCATAAATAAATAAACAAATAAATAAAAATTAAAAAAAAAAAACAGATGGGTTTTCTGAAGGATTCTACCAAATTTTTAAAGAAAATTTAACCCCAAATCTATACAATCTCTTCTGGAACATAGAAGAGAAAACCCTCCAATTCGTTTTAGGAAGGAAGTATTATCCTAATACCAAAAAGCAGACAGAGTCAGTACAAAAAAAAAAGAAGAAGAAGAAGATACTACACACCAATTTTGCTCATGAATATAGACATGAAATTCCTTAACAAAATATTAGCATTTAGAATTAAACAATGTGCAAAAAGAATTATCCACCATGTTTAAGTAGATTTTATTCCAGGTATACAAGGCTGGTTCAATATTCAAAAATCAATCAGTGTAGACCAGCAGATTAACAGGCTAAGAGGAAAAATCATATGATCATATCAATGCATAAAAGATATTTGTCAAAATACAACACTCAGTCATGATTAAAAAAACTCTCAGAAAAATAGAAATAGAGGGGAACCTCCTCAACTTAATAAAGAACATCTAACAAAACCCCACAGCTAACATCATACTTAAAGGTAATAGATTAAATGCTTTCACCCAAAATCAGAAACAAGACAAAAATGTCCACTCTCACCATTTTTATTCAACATAGTGCTGGAAGTTCTAACAAATGAAATAAGGCAAGAAAAGGAATTCAAGAAAAGGAACTTTGTAGGAATCTACAAAACTAAAAAACAAACAAACAAAAACCTCTTGAACTAATACCTTATTCAGCAAGATCACAGAGTACAGGATAAATATTGAAAATCAGTTTTATTTCTATACACTAACATGAAAACATAGACACCAAAATTTAAAAACACAATACCACTGACAATCATTTGAATAATTAAACATTCAGGTATAAATCTAGCAAACCATGCCTGGAAATTTTATGCTGAAAACTACACAACACTAATGAAAAAATGTCAAAGAAAATCTCAAGAAATATAGAGACACACCATGTTCATGGTCCAGAAAACTCAACATAGTAAAGATGTCAATTTTCCCCAAATAGATATACAAATTTAATGCAATTCCTATTAAAATCCCAGCGAGATCTATTGTATATATAGACAAGATTATTTAAAAATTTATATGTAAATGTAGAGGAATTGGAACAGCTAAAACAATTTTGAAAAAGAAGAAGAAAGTGGAAGGATCCGTCTACTCAATTTCAAGACTTATTATATAGCTACAATAATCAAGACTGTATGGCAATGGCAGAAGGATAGATTTATAGACTAATGGAACAGAACACAGAATACAGCAATAGACTCAGACAAATATGTCTAATGGATTTTTGATAAAGATGCAAAAGCAGTTCAATGGAGGAAAGATAGCCCTTTCACCAAATGGTACTAGAACAATTAGACATTCATAGGCAAAAAATAAACCATGATGTAAGTTTCACACCTTATACAAAAATTAAGCAAAATAAGTCATGGACTTAAATGTAAGACATAAAACTATAAACACTTTTAGAAAAAAAGGTAGAAGAAATCCTTGAAATCTAGAACTAGCAACAAGTTCTTAGACTTGAAACAAGAAGCAAAATCCATAAAAGAAAAAATTTGCTGGGTAAGTAAACTTTGAGCAGAGACCTAAAGCAGGTGAGGCAAAAATAAATAAATAAAAGATAAATTGTACATCATTAAAGTTTAAAACTTCTGCTCTGTGAAACACCCAGTTAAGAGGATGAAAAGATAAGCTACAAATTTGGAGAAAATATTGAAAACCACATATCTGACAAAGCATGGGTGTCTGTGATATATAAGGAACACACAAAATTCAAAAATAAAAAAACTATCCAGTTAGAACATGGGCAAAATACATGAAGAGACATATCACCAGAGAAGACATACAGATGGCAAATAAACAGATGAAAAGATTTTTAATATCATTAGCCATTAGGAAAATACAAACTAAAACCACAATGAGATATTACTACATACTTATCAGAAAGCCTAAAATACAAAATGCTGAATGTATAAAATAAAATAACAAGAATAAGTTCTAAATAACAGCAGTTATTACAAATATAAATTGAACTCTTGGTTTATATGGTGGGAAAAAATCCAACAACTGTTACTTACAAGACCCACACTGAAAACAAAACGATGTGGAAAGATTGAAAATAAAGTGATGATTACATACAGTATTTTGCACACAGCACAGATAGATGATAGATAGATAGATAGATAGATAGATAGATAGATAGATAGATAGATAGATAGATAAAGGACAAAATAAAATCAGCTTGTCAAGTTGAATATTTGCATAACTTATGCTTTAGCAATACCACTCCTAAGTGTGTGCCCAAAGGAAACTCACGTACAGGAAGAGTTCATGACAGCTCTGTTTGTAATAGCAAAAAAGTTAAAATCCTTTGATAGGATGATATTTTCAAATGGTGAAATACTTTACAGCAGTAAAAATTAATGAGATGCAGTAACACAGAGTATGGATGAATATGAGTAGCATAATGTTGAGTGATAAAAGCAGGTCCCAGAAGACTACACACAATGTGCACACTCTTTTTAAAGTTCAAAATCAGATAATAAAAAACAATACTTCGTTTACATATATATAGTACGTATATGTATGTATGATGTATGTATACATATATTTCATAAAATAGCTTTTTAAAACAAGGTAATGATATACACAAAATTTAGCATAGCTATTACCATTGAAGGAAATAGATGGGTGGAATAGGAGGAAGGGGAAGAGAAGCACTAGGTAGATTTAATTGTTACTGTTTTAGTTCTTGAGTCAGGTGGTTAGTTAAAATTTTTTTACTCTATTTTTTAAAAGGGATGAGAAAAGCTAAACAAGTTAGATATAAACCAGAAGAAATCCAGTATAGCAATTTTAACACTAGACAAAAAAAGAACATATAATATGAAAAACATCATATGGGATATATAGGGGTAGTATATATTAGCATCAGGAACAAAGGATCAAGAAGATGCAATGATCATGAACATATATGTACTTAGTAATACAGCTAAAAATATATGGAACAAGAACTGATAGAACAATGAAATAAATTCACCGTCTACTTGGAAATTTTTAAGTCACTATTTTCAGAAATTAATAGCTTAAGTAGAAAACAAAAGAGCAAAGATATAGAACACTTAATTCTCAGGTTAAAACTTTAAAAGTTACTAAAATAGATGCAAATTTTATATAACCCATTCCAACCGAATTTGGGGCTTTTCAGAACTGTCTCTTTTTCTTTTCATACATTTCAACATTTAGCCTTGAAAAACTAAAGACTCTTCTAACTCTGGTGCAAAGTCTTTGCAAAATAAGAAGCAAATATTTCCACTTCCCCCAGAAGCTGCCAGAAAAACATAGAATATTCTGCATCATAAAAACTGACCTGACAACTTTAATTATAACAAAGATTTGTAAGACATCCAGACTTCAGAAACTGTTGTTATATCCTGAGGAAATAGTTCCTCATCTCTAAGAGGCTTATAATGCTGATTGGTTGTCTTATAATGTGTTGCCCTGGTGATAATATTTAAAATGGCATCTTAAAGATATAAATACTTGTTGACTTTCTTTGTTAAGCCAGAAAGGGATCATTGGCTCTTAACATGCCTAGAGAAAACAAGTAAAATGACTTTTACGTTTCCATTTTATGCAGAATTTGATTGAAAGTCTCATGTTATTTAAATAAATGACTAACACTTGGGTTAAACAGAAAATTAGAAGCTACTTAGAACTAAATAACAATGAAAGTACCATACATTAAAATCTGTGAGATGCACCTAAATAATACTTAGAGGGAAATTAATATCTTTGAATATATTGATGGAAGGTTAAAAACAAATGAACTATTCCTCTTCTTCTTCCTCTTCCTTTCTTTTCCATTTTTTTTTTTTTCCTGCTTTCCTTTCCTGAACAATGCAGTCCTAAACGTATTAGATGAGCCCACTTCTAAGAGATGTAGGCATCCACACCTCAGGAATGGGGAGAGGGTGAGCCATGGCAGCCCAGAGCATGGAGTTGGTATCTTAGGAGGATAAGAAGGACAAGAAGCTGCTTAGCCAGGCAGGATAAGAGGTCACCTCCACCTTGAGGCACAGGGAGTCAGAGCCCCAGCAGGGTGAGCAGGGCATCCCCATGGAAGAGCAGCCTTGAACAAGAGGCTGTAATAATGGGTACAGTGAGGAGGGCATCACACAGGGGTGCGCATGATGACAGAGATGAGAAATTGATTGCATAAGGAGGACTAATCATATAAGTAAATAAAGGATGTCCCTGAAGTCTTCATGCAATTTTAAGCTTTAATAACTTCAGAACCATAAATTCTACAAACTTATAAAAAATTAATTTGAATGTTTAAGGATTTTAAATTCTTCTATCTTATTTAAGTTTGTATATTTTGAACAATAAATATTTAATTTTAAATTTTCTTTTCAGTCTCTCTGATTGAAGATGGCAAATAACCAAAATGGGATAAAAATAAAATATATTATTCAAAATTAACACCAAAAATATGTGTAAAAGAAATTTAAACAATTAAACTTTCAAATGAGGATGTAAAGGAAAAAAACTAGATTATATATGTGATGTTGGACTGGAAATGAAGATATTGGTGCAAAATCATGGTCTTCAATTTATAAAAAAAAGAAATTAATAGATGTGTTGGAAAGATATTCCGTGTTCATGGACAGGAAGACTTAATATTGTTAAAATGACCATACTACCCAAAGTAATCTACAGATTTAATACAATCCCTATCAAAATACTCATGACATTTTTCAAAGATCTATAACAAATAATCCTAGAAAACTAGAATAAATAATATATATGGAACCACAAAAGACCCAGAATTTCCAAAGCAATCTTGAGAACAAATAATAAAGCTAGAGATATCATGCTCCATGACTTCAGACTATACTACAAAGCTACAGTAATCAAACAGCATGGTACTGACACAAAAACAGACACATAGATCAATGGAACAGAATAGAGAGCCCAGAAATAAACCCATGCACATATGGTCAATTAATCCACAACAAAGGAGGCAAGAATATACAATGATGAACAGACAGTCTCTTCAATAAGTGGTGCTGGGAAACCTGGACAGCCACATGCAAAAGAATGAAATTAGAACATTTTCTCACATCACATACAAAAATAAACTCAAAATGGATTAAAGACCTAAATGTAAGACCGGATACTATAAAATTCCTAGAGGAAAACACAGGCAGAACACTCTTTGACATAAATTGCAGCAATATTTTTTTGGATCTGTCTCCTAGAGTGATGGAAATAAAAATAAAAATAAACAAATGGGACCTAATTAAACTTAAAAGTTTTGCACAGCAAAGAAAACCATCGACAAAACACGATTTTAAAATAGGTAGTTACATTAAATGTGTAAATGTAGTCAAAAATGTTTAAGGGAAAAAATACATACACAAGTACATACACACACAATACAACTTCTAAATTCCCAGAATTTTATTACACTATTTTTTCTTCATTTGCAATATTAGATAATCTTAAAATTATATTTGTATATGATATAAGGGTCAAATCTTACTTTCTTCTAAATTTCTTCTACTTTAATATTTATTAAATAATTCTAACTTCTCCTAACATAATAAAATACCAGTTTCTTGCATTTTAAATTCTCTTATACACTAAGATCTATTTCTGTATTCTCTATTTGACCCATTTATCTATTTGTCTATTCCTATGCCACTGCCATATTGTTTTGACTTGAGTGGCTTCATAGTACATTCTAACATCTGATAAGAGAGTCCCTCCTTTGCTAGTCTATGTTTTCAAACTTTTCTTGATTATTATTAGGCACCTAGTCGTACTCCTAAATTTTAAGATAATTTTACCCAATCCCAAAGAGTTTTTTTAAAACGTCGTTGGTATTCTAATCTAAATTTCATCAGTTTATATTAATTTAGGGAAAACTGACATTTTTATTACATTTCCTTCTCATTTAAAAACATTGTCTTAACCATTTGTTCAAATCCTGTTTTAGGTCATACAAGAAGATTTTATAATTTTCTTCATAGTATTCCTGTGCTTTTCCTTTACAACTTATTTCTAAGTACTTTGTAGTTTTTGTAACTTATGTATAAATGCTATTTTTTGTATTTCCCTTACTCAGTGCTTATTGTTAAAATAGAGGAAATGACCAATTCTTGTATAAGAATCTTGTAGCAATCACCTAACCAAATTTTCTTATTAATTCTTGTGTGGTTTTATTTACTGCTGTCTTGGGTTTTCTAAATATAAAATCATATCATCAGCAAAAAGTGATTGTTTTCACTCTTGTTTTCTAATATTTATATCAATTACTGTATTTTATTGTCTCACTACATCACTAGTACCTCCCAATCAGTTTTAATTATAATGGTGAGAGAGGACATCCCCAACTGGTTCCAAATTTTAATAGAAATAGTTGTTATAATTTGATTTTAGGATTGTCAGGTTTTGGTGCATTGTTTTTATTTTAATTAATTCTGTAGTAAAACTGGAAATAACCAGTCACAATGGTAATTAGTGTGTAAACAAAGACATAGGACTACAGGTGAGAGTCAATCATCAGGTTAGGCTGCATTCATCCTCTAGACCTTCAGTCTAGACAGTGTACAGTTTCCTACTGTTAGGCAAACAACTAAGGTCTCATAGCATCTCATATCACAGTAATTAGGAGAACGTCATGAGCATTTTGTAACATAAAAGAGCTTGGTGGTTAGCTAAAAAAGGATAACTTGTCTGGCTAACTAGTTCTCTGGAAATTTATGTGGTTACCTGGCCAGCTGTTTGCAATCAGCTGGTTAGCAAGTTCAGAATACTTGTATCTTATCATAAAGGTAAGAAAGCTTAATTTTTTAAATAATGGTTGTCAGCTAAAATGTACTACCCCAAAGAATTCCCTTGTTTCCATTTTACTTCTAGTTTAATTGGGAATGAAAGTTAACTTTTATTGAAAACGTCCGTATCTATTAAAATGATTATATGATTTGCTGATATAATAAAGTATGTTGTCAGATTTCTCACTATTGATTACCTTTAAATTCCTAAAATAAAAATATTTGATCAAAATGTATTATTCTTTTGATTCATTACCAGATTATTTTTGCTAATATTTTATGTGTAATTTTTGCATCTATATTCATAAAAGAGATTTGTCTATATTTGTCTATATTTTTTCCTACCTTTCTCAGGTTTCAGTATTATAGTTATGATGATTTCATGAAATCATTTGGAGAGATACCTGTCTTTTTACATGGCTTGGAATCACTTGAAAAACAATAGAATTATTCATTCTTTAAAGATTAGATAATTGCTCTGAAACCATCTGTGCCTGGGTCTTTTCAATAGATCTTGAATCATCTTTTCATTCTCATCAGTAGTTTCCCTTTCTTCTTTTTTCAATTTTGATTGTTGATATTTTTCTGGGAAATAAACATTCCTTCTAGTTTTTCAAATTTGTCATAATGAAACTGCATGATCATGAGTTAAAGCAGAGAAATAAAATGAGAGCCAGCCTCAGAAACCCAGCAGCTTCTCTCTTAGTTGTAAAGACTGTTCCTCTCCATCATCAATCTGAGTTCCTACACAGCCTTCAGTTGCTGCTCAGACATAAGCAAGTTTCTCTCAGCCACTTACTGGCCATGTGACCCTCTGTTATGACATCGGATCATGCCACTCTAATCTCATTCCTGGACTGTAAAAGCCTCTTAACTGGTCCCCCGAGACTTGCCCCACTACTGTCTATCCTCCGGACAACCATTAGAATATTCTTTAATAGTATAAATTAGATGAACTATCATACTTAAAACTTTCCAAAGTTTCCCATTGAACCAGAAAAAATATCTGCACTTCTTAATACAGCATTGAAATTCCTACATGAACTGGTCACCCTTCAAACTCTTCATATACATCTCATTCTACTCATACCCCAGCCAACATGGTCCAACCGCTCTGTCCTTTTTCTCTCTCCCTGAAGATGCCAAACTTGCTTCCTTCTCAGGTCCTTTGCATCTGCTGTTCCTTGTGCTTGGAATACATTTCCTCCTTTCTATTTGTCAGTTCTTACCTCAAATGTTACCACCTCAGAAAGGCCTGATCTGACCTCCCTAGCTAGAACAAGCATCCCCAAACCCAGGCACTCTCTTTGACAATATTCTCTTTTATCTTCTTCATAACAATTATCACTACCTATTTCTGTGTTTATTATCTGTCTTCCCCCACTGGAATATAAGCACCCTAAAGGTAGGGACCCCATTTGACCGCTATATCCTTAGTGCCTAGAACAGTGCTTGCCCATAGTAAATATTCAATAAATATGTGTGACTAACCACCTGTTACTTTCTGGATAAAATCCAAACTTATTATGGCAATCGAGTGCTACATCATGTGACCTGGCTAATGTCTTCAGACTCATCTCTTGCTTCTCCACTATGAAGTAGCGCTGGTCTGATAAACTTAAAAGAGTAATTCTGAATAACTCTAAATATATCAAAGATTCACATAAAATCTTTACCACAATCCAAATACCAGAAAGGACGGAAGAAAGGAAGAAGGGAAAGCAGAAGGAAGGAAGGAAGAAAAGAAGGAAGAAGGAAGGAAGGAAGAGAGGGAGGGAGAACAGGAAGAGGAAGGAAGGAAGAAAAGGGGGAAAGGAAACACAGTTGCCATGTGGTGGGCATGTGTCAGGGTGGGTGAAGGATACAAAAGCATCAAAGTAAAGAGCTTTGCTTCTTACAGAGGAGAATTCAAATAAAGAGAAGTAGAATAAAGGACAGGGTAAGTTTCTATTGCACATGGAAAATTATGATGCCTGATAGATGATGTTATAAGTGTTACAAGTAAGCAAGAAAAGTGTTCATAGACACTGATGATTTGCTCTGAGAACTTTACATATACATTTTAGTTCTCCAACTAGAAATTTGGTTTTTCCCAAAAACAAGAACCACCTTTCCTCCTTTCTTCCTTCCTTCATTTTGGTGGAGACCCCAAAGCCTTGAGTGCAGCATTCCACATGTAGTGGAAAATCAATAAATGCTTATTGAACAGTTAAAGGAATGGATGCATGTCTACGGTTCATGGGGTTGAAAGTGGGTGAGAGGTGGGTTAGTGGATGGCAAGGAAAAGTTGATGCCTTCTTCTGCAAAGTCAAGAGTATCTCCATGGAGGTCGTCCATGGACCCAACCAAGAGTCACGCTTCAGCCACAGAGGAAAGGGCAGTGGAAAATCCTTCCTGACAAGAACAAATATGACACCAAAAGTACTTATCCTTGTAGAGAAAAGGAAACCTGTACCTGGCCCTCTAACTTGAGCCACTGCATGCTTTCAGGGCAGAGAGAGAATTTTCAAGCACCAGAGCAGAAAACACTTAACATAATGATGGGCTGAGTACAATTATCTCCTCTCTCCTCCTATTCCACTGCAGGCAGGAAAATGGCTACCAGGGTCAAGTGTAAGTGAAAGGTGGCCCTGAACAGCAGCCGGAGGGGACCTGCCTGTTTCAACACAGTCTATGGAGAAGCATTTCCAGAGCATCTGACAAATGATGCTAAGTGTCTGGGAACAGCAGGCTGAAGAGGAGAGGCTGCCCATCAGTTCCTGATCTGCTTTAGCATCTGAGCCGCACTTTCTTTTGGGCATGTCAACAGCACTTGTCTCCCTGTAGATGAGTAGCAAGTATGGATGTTTCAAAAGCAAAAGCATATTCTCAGTTTTAAAGTGAGAGGGGAGGAAAGATAAAGTTCTTTCTTTAAAAATAGGGAAGAACTCATTCTGTTTGTGATCAACTATGTGTGGTCAGTCTAAAGGGTTTCCCTTGAGAGAAATGATCCTGTCCCCAAACCAACATATTCCATTTCACTGAGGACATCCACACTCAGGGAAGCAAGAGGATGGAGGTGCAGCTGCTAACACCATCTCTACGCACAAGATACCAGAAATATAAAATGAAATGGATTTTGAGAAGAAACAGCCAAGTTCCAAGATGGCAGGGATGTTGCCAGAACTGAATTCTTTGTCATAAAATCAATTTAATGGGTTGCAACCAGTATCCCTTCCTTCTTCTTTTTAATGAAAAGGTAAACATACATAATGCTTACTAAGTATCAGACAGTGTTTGAAGCACTTTGTGAATATTAACTTATTTAATCCTTGTACCATCCCTAGGTGGGTACTTTATGCCTCCATTTTATAGATGATGAAACTGAGGCATAAAGAAGCTACATAGCTTGCCCAGAGTCACGCAGCAAAACCAGGATTTAAAATACAAAGACTGGGATAAAATATTTGCAAATGAAGCAACTGACAAGGGATTAACCTCCAAAACATGCAAACAGCTCATGCAGCTCTATATCAAAAAAACAAACAATCCAGTCAAAAAATGGGCAGAAAATCTAAATAGACATTTCCCCAAAGAAGACATACAGATGGGCAAAAAGCACATGAAAAGATGCTCAACATCACTAATCATTAGAGAAATGCAAATCAAAACCACAATGAGGTATCACCTCACACCGGTCAGAATGACCATCATCAGTGTACAAACAATAAATCTACAAACATCAAAAAGTCTACAAACAATAAATGCTGAAGAGGGTGTGAAGAAAAGGGAACCCTCCTACACTGTTGGTGGGGATGTAAACTGGTACAACCACTGTGGAGAAGTATGGAGGTTCCTTAAAAAACTAAAAATAGACCTACCATAGGATCCAGCAATCACACTCCTGGGCATATATCCAGAGAAAGCCATAGTTCGAAAAGATACATGCACCCCAATGTTCATGGCAGCACTACTTACAATAGCCAACACATGGAAGCAACCTAAATGTCCATCAACAGATGAACGGGTAAAGAAGATGTGGTATATATACAATGGAATATTACTCAGCCATTAAAAAAACAAAAAACAAAATAATGCCATTTTCAGCAGCATGGATGGACCTAGAGATTATCATACTAAGTGAAGTAAGTCAGACAGAGAAAGACAAATATCATATGATATCACTCATATGTGGAATCTAAAAAAAAAATGATACAAACGAACTTATTTACAAAACAGAAACAGACTGACGGACTTTGAAAACAAATTTATGGTTACCAAAGGGGAAACGTGAGGGGGGGGAGGGATAAATTAGGAGTTTGGGATTAACAAATACACACTACTATATATAAAATAGGTAATCAACAAGGACCTACTGTATTGCACAGGGAACTCTACTTAATATTCAGTAATAACCTATATGGGAAAATCTGAAAAAGAATGGATATATGTATATGTATAAATGAATCAATTTGCTGTACCCCTGAAACTAACACAACATTGTAAATCAATTATACTCTAATATAAAATAAAACTTAAAAACAAAGTAAATAAATAAAATAAAATACGAAGACTGCCTCCAGACACCTGGCTATTAACCACGCCATTCTGACTCTCGTGAT
Organism: Eschrichtius robustus; assembly: GCF_028021215.1. Classification (NCBI taxonomy): domain Eukaryota; kingdom Metazoa; phylum Chordata; class Mammalia; order Artiodactyla; family Eschrichtiidae; genus Eschrichtius; species Eschrichtius robustus. The sequence goes on along the minus strand of NC_090827.1, from coordinate 60,539,296 downwards.
TATGACCTGCAAATAACTACCCCAGAACCAAAGGTCTTTAAATAAAAAATACATTGTTAATATTTATTATGGAAAATATCAAATATATAGAAAATCAGAGAAAATAATATAATGAACTCCCTCATAACCCACAGCTTAGCTCCAACAATTATCAAATCATGGCCAATCTTGTTTCATCTAGAGCCTTAGCCCCCAATAATGGATTATTTTGAAGGAAATCCCAGGCATCATATCATCTGGAAGCATTTTGGAGTGCAGTGCTGGCAGATCTTTTATAATAACAGTTTTAGTGAGATATAACTCACATAATCATAAAATTTACCCATTTAAATGTACATTTCAGTGGTTTTTAGTAGATTCACAAAGTTGCACAATTATTACCACAATCAATTTTAGAACATTTTTATCACTCCAAAAAGAAGTTCCATAACCACTAATAGTCACTGCCCATCCTTCACTTCCCCAGCCCCTGGCAATCACCAATCTACTTTCTATCTCTATGGATTTGTCTATTCTGGACATTTCATATAAATTGAATCATACTATATGTGGTCCTTTGTGATTGGCTTCTTCCACCTAGCTTAACGTTTTCAAAGTTCATCCATGTTGTAGCACGTATCAGTACCTCATTCCCCTTCATGGTTGCATAATATTCCATTATATGGATATACCACATTTTGTTTATCCAATCATCAGTTGATAGACATTTAGGCTGTTTCCACTTTTTGGCTAATATGTGTAAAGCTACTATGAACATTCATGTAAAAGTTTTTGTGTGAACATATGTTTTCAGTCCTCTTAGGTACACATCTAGGAGTGAAATTGCTGGGTAGTATGGTAGCTCTTAGTTTAACCTTTTCAGGAACTGCCAGTCTGTTTTCCAAAGCTGTGGCACCATATCACATTCCCACCATCAATGTATGAGGGTTCTAATTTCTTCACATACTCACCAACACTTGTTATCTGTCTTTTTGATCATAGCCATCCTAGCGGGTGTGAAGTAGTTCCTCACTGTGGTTTTGATTCTCATTTCCCTGATGGCTTATGATGTTGAGAATCTTGTTATATGGCTGGCAGATTGAAACCAGCAGATTCTCACTTTAGGATTCTTTTTGGAACACCTCTTTTAATTCTAAAATGTTTGTTCTCTCTTCTATCAAGAGAATGTTCATACAGTTTGGTATCCTATTTTCTGCTTCTTTCATCCCTGTTCCCCATACTTCCAGCTATTCCAAACTTAGTTTCTAGCTAGAGACTCCATAAAGAGCTACTCTTTCTAAAGTAGTCCATGTTTTATTTCCTTCATAGTATTTATCACTGTCTAAAATAATCGTATTTACTTGTTTATTGTCTGTCTTCCCATACACTGAAACACAGTCATCCCTTGGTATCCACAGAGGTTGGTTCCAGGACCACCTCCAGCCCCATGGATACCAGAATTCATGGGTACTCAAGTCCTTTATATAACATGGCATAGTATTTGCATATAACCTACACACATCCTCTCATATACTTCAAATTATCTCTAGATTATTTGTAATAACTAATGTAATGCAAATGCTACATAAATAGCCATAAATACAATGTAAATGCTCTGTAAATAGTTGCCAGTGTGCAGCAAATTCAACTTTGCTTTTTGGGACTTTCTGGAATTTTTTTCCCAAATATTTTTGATGTGTGGTTGGTTGAATCCACAAATGTGGAACCCATGGATACAGAGGGCAGACTGTATTAGCCCCATAAGAGGAAGAGACTGTGTCTATTTGTTTACCACTGTATCCCAGTGCCTAGAATACAGACATAGCAGAAATTCAATAGATATTTGGTGATTGAGTGAATAGTTAGATTATGGAGTTCTTATTTGATTTTGTTATGCTACATTGCACATAACCTTTCATAGCTTTTTGAAATAAATTGCATTTCCTAAGGATGGTCTCTGAAATACAGAAGAGTGAAATACATCTTCGTCACACATCTACAAAAGGAAAGATATCAGCAACACTCTAAATGCTTAGTATCTATAAATTGAAATACTGTGCAAGACTTTTAAATGTTTACAGAAAGATTGTACTACGACAAGCATGTTTGCTCTATTACATGAAAAAGAGCAGGATACAAGTATGTATGACTCTATGATTATAAATACGGCTCTTTTTTAATGCTTAGAGATGAGATTGTGAGGACATAAACCAAAATGTTTGCAGCATTGTCTTTGGGTGATATAATTCAAGTCCACTGTTTTTCTCTCTTCCTCTTTCTACTTTTGCATATTTTCTATCATGAACATGTGTTACTCATGATAAGAAACAAAAATAACTTTAAGAAATGCTCTAATCTGCATAGAAATCTCACCATAAAAAAGGAGGCATTTTTACTGATTTTTATATGAATCTGAAGCAATAGTTTACAAAATGAAAAAATCAAGCCAGAGTTGTTATTTACATTACCAAACGGAGGAGGGGAGTTTTCTCCTTATAGTAATGTTTTCTCTTTATAGTAATGTTCAGGCTAATAAACAAAAGCTGAATAATAAAATAATCTTCAACCCCTAATAAAGTACTGGATATAAGACAATGTTCGTCAGTCACTATGTGTCTCCTAATGGAAAAACACAACATAACGTACAAATAGTCTTGACAAAAATTTAATTTAAATCTGATCAAGCTTCTAGATTAAATAAAACAGACTAAATAAAGCCTATTAAAGGAAATTTTATTTTTACCTTTTTAATCAGAATTTAAAATTCACATGTAGATTGCATTATATTTCTATGGCACTACTGATATTATTGATATTATTCAGATTCTGATTTAAACACAAAAGTTGATATATATAGAGAGAGAGATAGATATAATTGTTTCTTCTATATATTATTTCTTCATTGCTTTAGGTGTGATAATATTGTGGTTATGTTTTTTATCTTTTAGAGGTATATCTGAAATACGTAGGGATAATATGATATTATGACTGAGATTTGCTTCAAGATAATGTGAAGGGGGAAAGTGAGTAAGTAAGCGTATAAATAAAGTTGGTCATGTGTTGATCATGTTGAAACTAGGCAATGAATATGGGGTTCACTGTATTAGTTGCTCCACTTTTGCATGTTTTACGTTTTCAATAATAAAAAGTTAGATGGAGGGTAGAGGAGGCTACAACCAGGCTTACTGTTAAGAAGAGCAAGATATGGGCTTCCCTGGTGGCGCAGTGGTTGAGAATCTGCCTGCCAATGCAGGGGACGCGGGCTCGAGCCCTGGTCTGGGAAGATCCCACATGCCGCAGAGCGACTAGGCCCGTGAGCCACAACTACTGAGCCTGCGCGTCTGGAACCTGTGCTCCGCAACAAGAGAGGCCACGATAGTGAGAGGCCCGCGCACCGCGATGAAGAGTGGCCCCCGCTTGCCGCAGCTGGGGAAAGCCCTCGCACAGAAACGAAGACCCAACACAGCCAAGAATGGATAAATTAATTAATTAGTTAATTAAAAAATAATAATAAAAATAAAATAAATAAAATAAAAGAAGAGCAGGATAGTAAGTAGTCTGCCACGTCACAGAAGCCTGAACAGTCATGCCTCATTACAGACTCCCTTATCACCTACCCCATCCTCCCTTCTCCGTCCTTTTTCTATGCTCATGCTCCTTTCCGTTGTTTAGCTTTTACTTTGGAAATTCAGCCTTGACTTAACTCTCATACCAGACCCTCTGGCTGATAGACCTTAACTTCATATTTCAGTTACTATTGCTGGGTAACAAATCATCCCAAAACTTGGTGGGCTAAAACAACAACAATCATTTTCTTATCTCTCATGGTTCTGGGGGTTGACTAGGTTGAGTTGTGCTGTTCTCACTCACAGTCTGTCACATAGTTACAATCAGAAGGTTTCCTCACTCCTAAATCTGGCAATCAATGCTGGCTGTTGGTTGGGATGTCAGCTGAGGCTGTCAGCCAGAACACCTACTGGTTGGGCTCTCCATGTGACCTGGGCTTCCACATAGCACGGTGGTGAGGTACCAAGAGCTAGCATCCCAGTACTAACCCAGAGAGCAAGTCTATCACCTTTATAACCTAGTTTAGGAAACATCACTTCAACCACAGTCACTAGCCACACACATTCACGGGGAGAAAAGTAGGTCCCACGTCTTGATGAGAGGAGTGTCAATGTCACATTGAAAGATGAGCATGTGGAATGAAGATCTTGTTGCAGCCATCTTAGAATATTCAATCTGTCGTATTTTGGGTCCCCCTTGGCACGCACATTAGTTTCTCTGGCTCTGACCAGTTCCCAATTGTCAGCAAGCCAAACAGCACTTTTCCGCTTAGAGCTATCATACATCTGGCCCTTCTCAGCTTGCAGATTCCCCTTGGCACCAAAATTTACATTCCAGCACTGGTGCTGCCGGCTACCCAGACTTCGACCTCCACCCCTGACTGCTCACCATTCCTCCTCCCTCCTCTCTTGCCCATTCCAAGATGTATAAGGACATAGCAGCAGATTACACTGGCCATATACTCTTGAAAATACTCTACCTTTACAAACCTGGCCCAAGGAATACAAATAGGCAGATATGAAATATTGTGGTAACAGACATGCTTAATTAAATTTTACAACTGTTCAAAGACTGTGCATTCTTGATGTTGGCTTGTGTCATTATTTTACAATAGACAATAAAATTTCTCAATGTCAGTATCCTGGGTAAGTTCTTCCTTTTAAGTACCAGGTAGAAAAAAAAAAATCATTCTGTACAAAACATTCCTGTCACCAGAAACGTTGTAGCACCCTCTGCTGTCAGGAAACAAAGTTTAAGGTACTCTGGGTTCATTTTCCCTGCAGGATTCTCCAGCATCTTTGTACCATAGGCTGCCAATCATCTTACCCAGATGCAAAAGCATAAATCAGAAAGGGGAGGAAAATCATGGGGCTTAATTTGGGCAAGATAGTAAAGGTAAAGAATGAAAATCCAATCAGTGTATGTAGCTGAATGGTAATAAGTAGGAAAGGGAAAAGGGAGCCAGGTAGAAAATCTCAAGAGGTAGCAAGCAGATATCAGACATCATAATATAGCAATCTCTGTCTAAACTCTTTACGTAAGTAAGGTTAATCTCCACAAATAACCCATGAAACACAGAAAGGTTAAACAAGTTGTCCAGGGTCACATAGCAAGTAAATGGCAGAGCCAGGATACAAATCCCAGCGATCTGTCTCCAGAGTCTGTGTCCTTAACCACTCTGCTCTACTGCCTAAGAAATAAATATGACTACTGTGGGTAGGGGGTACGGGGAGAGTTACTCCTTTAAAGGTAACAAGAATTATTATTAGATATTATTGCTCTTATCTAAAAGAAAACTGATTGTCAGGAAAATTACTTGCCTCAAGCTAAGCAGAGAAATTAGGAAGTAATCCAAGTCCCCTATCCACAATAAAACCATTCTGAAGTTTAGAAGATTCTTTCCCTCCTAAATTTAGGAACAATTTTGTTCTTTTGAGAAATCAAAATGTATTACGATGACCCCAAAAGTAATGCCTCTCATCACAACCTCACTAAAATCCATCAGCTGCTTTTACAAAGAGAATGGATTCCCCCTATAACAAGTTCAAGGTCTACACAACCAGACTGATTCATCCACCAACCAACCAATCAGCTGAGCAGAGTCTCTCAGAGTGTTCCAAATCCAAAGGCTGGTTCACTTGCCAAGGGAGAGAAGAAAAATACCTTTCCTCATAAAGGACAAGGCAACCAGTTCCTGTCTTCCTCAGTGGAAAAATGAGTCTAACGGGTCTGGGGCAGAGTCAGAGGGATGTCCAAGGGGTTAGATAGCTCTGGGCTGCAGGCTGAATGGAAAGGACCACATTCCTGGTGCTAGAAGAACCTCATGGCTGTGAGGCCCTCTAGGCAGAGCAAGGAGCAAGGCCCAATCCACTTGAGGCCATTTGTCACTGGGCAGACTCCCAAGCCCTCCGCAGCCAGAACTCAGATGATAATGGTAGGGCCCAGACTCAGTTCCAGTCACTGGAGACTTGGGGATATTGCTACAGTTCACTGGGAGCACATGCTGGAGATCACCTCAATACTGCAAACAAGAAGGATATGAGCCTTGATGTCTACTGAGGGCCCAGTACACACAGGCACTATTTTTAGTGCTTTAGACTTTATCTTATTTAAACCTCACCACACGAACCCTATGAGGCTGTCACTACCACCCTTATTTCACAAAGAGTAATATGTCTGGGAAGTTAAGAACTGACCAAGGTCACATGCCAGTATGTGTTAGATTAGATTGACAGAATTTGAACTTCTGTCTCTCTGCTTTCAAAGTCCAAGCCATTTCTATTTTATCAGGCTGCTCACAACAACATACAATTCATGATATTGGGCAACTCAGAGTTGTTTCTGGCCCTTCCCCAAAAATTTTAGACTAGCCTAAGAGCCCAAATGTTTGGATATACAAATACACCTAGATTGCAATGCTCACTATGACGTTGGGGAGTACAGCTTAGAGAAGATACTTCTTCTATTTACTCCTCCATGTTTCCCATCTTTCTCCCATATTCCTCATGTCTCCCTTCTCCCAACCCAGATCATCTCTCTTGGTCTGTATGTCTTGGGTTGGTGTTTATCAAAGGGGAACAACACTATTTATTCCGGCCTCCAATGCATGTGCATTGTACAGAGCCTCAGAGGAGATAATGGTGCAGAAAATAACAAGAAACTTTCCCTTTGCAGGGCTGCATAGAAAGCTTGGGCAAGTAAATTGAAGTTTGCTGGGCTTCAGTTTGATCAAGCAAAACCAGAGTGGGCTGCACTATATGGTCTTCCAGGTCTAAAGTCTATGATTCCATTATTTTTTTAAAAATCTGTTTATCTTCACAATGAAATAGCCCCAAAGAAATACATCAACTCACAAAGAAAAAGGTCAAAAGGAGATAGATTAATTCTAACAAATACTGCTCTTTGCCTAGAATATCAACATGATTTAATTAAAAAAAAAAAAAAAAAAAAAAGTGCCCAGACTTACTCCAGCCAGCACTGCTTCACCCTCAAGATGACAGACTGGAAGGTAGGCTTTGCCTGGTGTCACAGCCCACCATCCCTGGAGGTCAGGCCAAATTTAGAGTCTATAACAGGAAGAGGTTATTTATCTCATCCTCTACAATTTCCATTTGGCCCACAGGGTCTGACCAGATTCAGATTACCTTCCATCCAATGGATGCCAGGACAGCAGGGCTATCTCAGGGTCTTTGCAACAGGGCTTCTCCATATTCTTTCCTCAGGTAATCAATCCTGCCCACTTTGGAAGTATTAAGAAAGCCTCCATCCTTCTCCCCATGGCTTCCCCATTCACCCTACCCCATCAGAGGGAGTTACCTGATAGTGGTGAGATTTGGGAGTCATTGCACATGCATGGTGAGATTTGGGGAAAAGCCATTGCACATGCGTGGTCTAAGCCCTTTCTTGGCTCTAGCCTTGTCCCCAGCAGTTGCAGTGTTTAGGACTCACTGGTCCCCTCCTCAGGGCAGAGACTCCCCTGTGGAGTAAAGCCTGCCATCAGTGACTGTGTGGGTAAATTCAACTTAGAATAAGGAAGAGAAAACTCAATTTGGCCTTGGTTCCAAGCCTCAATCTCCTTTCCAGCTTTAGCAGCAATATCTCACTCCCATATTTACTTCCAAATTGATTCAGAACTTGATTCATAACTCTGGAGGAATGTAACTCTCTAGTGCTTTAAGAGAAGGCACAGATCATATTAAGTTCAATATCAGGGACTGTACAATTTGCTCTAAAGGAAATTAGAATTCAACAAGGAGATTAAAGTGTAAATAATCTAAGCAATGCAGACTGGAACAAATGCCAATCAGAGATTTCAAGTAAATGCTGTTGTGATGCCCAGTGGGAGGTGGCGAGAAGGGGGCGGGGGACCACAGTCCAGGGCAGTTGTGGATGGGTCTCCAAAAGAAATCTTTTTGATATTGTGACCAGACCGGGGGAGAATGTCCAGAACTGTCTTTTCCTTTCAAGGTTCTCCAGGCTCAGGCAGGCTCAGTTCCTCGGGGTCTCCAACACATTAAGAGGATGAGGAGCAATGGCTGAAATCACAGCAGCCCCTAAAGAGGCTAAAGGAATGTTTATCATACTTAGCTCATTCTGAATTCTGACTCTAGAAAAACAGAATATGCAAGATGGTAATAAGGACAGAGTGAAAACTGGACAGAATAGCTGAAAGCTGGTGGGTGATTAAGGGAAGTTTTGACTCCAATTTGAGTATCATATTGTTTGCCTCTGGGGGAGGTGGGGCAGGGGGAGTGCGACCAGCCTGATGCTTTGATCCTGATCAGAGATTTACAAGAGTAGATGTTTGGCATGCCTAAGCAACAAAATCTGGACAAGGACAATCCTTAATGAACTGGGGAATGGCAAGCATTACAGCAGGGACCCTGTGTATCACCTATCACATAATGGGCCTGTTAGTTTCCATCCATAGGAATTTAAGCTTAACTGCTTATTCTAAAATAGAGAACACGTAAGTCACAGGCCTACAAACCTCCCAAAGACTGTAATTTTGTGGTCCCTGTGTGGCAGAACCAAGCCAAAAAGTTGTCCTGAAGAGGCTATTTCTAAAGGGCTCACGACTTACTGAGCCACTTGAGGCTGTTAGAAATCAGCAAATGCTAAGTCCTTTTAAGGCTCATACAGGGTGCTATAGTTTAGAAAAAGGAGAGGTTAAAAAAGAGTTCTCCATGCTAATCAGCAGTAATGGAGAAGGCAAACTTTGAGCTGGACTAGCAAGAGGCAGGCCTTCGACAACTACATTTTTCTGAGAATGAACATTCCTGAAGGAACCACGTGTGCAAAGGCAAAGAGCAAAAATGCAAAGGCAAAGAGCAAAAATTCAAATGAGGTGTGTTTAGAAATATATGTAAATGAAAAATGAACAATAAAACTGAAAAGATAAAACTAGAACAATAGAGGGCAGACAGCAGAAGCAAGAACTACAATCCTGCAGCCTGTGGAACAAAAACCACATTCACAGAAAGACAGACAAGATGAAAAGGCAGAGGGCTATGTACCAAATGAAGGAACAACATAAAAGCCCAGAAAACCAACTAAATGAAGGGGAGATAGGCAATATTCCAGAAAAAGAATTCAGAATGACAGTGAAAAACAGAATAAAGAAAAAAGAATGAAAAGAAATGAAGACAGCCTAAGAGACCTCTGGGACAACATTAAACGCAACAACATTCACATTATAGGGGTCTCAGAAGGAGAAGAGAGAGAGAAGGACAAGAGAAAATATTTGAAGAGATTATAGACGAAGACTTCCCTAACATGGGAAAGGAAATAGCCACCCAAGTAGAGGAAGCGCAGCGAGTTCCATACACGATAAACCCAAGGAGAAACACACCGAGACACATAGTAATCAAATTGGCAAAAATTAAAGACAGAGAAAAATTACTGAAAGCAGCAAGGGAAAAATGACAAATAACATACAAGGGAACTCCCATAAGGTTAACAGCTGATTTCTCAGAAGAAACTCTACAAGCTAGAAGGGAGTGGCATGATATACTTAAAGTGATGAAAGGGAAGAACCTACAACCAAGATTACTCTACAAGGCAAGAATCTCATTCAAATTTGATGGAGAAATCAAAAGCTTCACAGACAAGCAAAAGCTAAGAGAATTCAGCACCACCAAACCAGCTCTACAACAAATGCTAAAGGAACTTCTCTAACTGCGAAACACAAGAGAAGAAAAGGACCTACAAAAACAAACCCAAAACAATTAAGAAAATGGTCATAGGAACATAGATATCGATAATTACCTTAAACGTGAATGGATTAAATGCTCCAACCAAAAGACACAGGCTTGCTGAATGGATACAAAAACAAGACCCATATATATGCTGTCTACAAGAGACCCACTTCAGACCTAGGGACACATACAGACTGAAAGTGAGGGGATGGAAAAAGATATTCCATGCAAATGGAAATTAAAAGAAAGTGGGAGTAGCAATACTAATATCAGATAAAATAGGCTCTACTAAAAAAAAAAAAAAAAAAATAGACTCTAAAATAAAGAATGTTACAAGAGACAAGGAAGGACACTACATAATGATCCAGGGATCAATCCAAGAAGAAGATATAACAATTGTAAATATATATGCACCCAACATAGGAGCACCTCAATACATAAGGCAACTACTAAGAGCTCTAAAAGAGGAAATCGACAGTAACAAAATAATAGTGGGGGATTTTAACACCTCATTTACACCAATGGACAGATCATCCAAAACGAAAATAAATAAGGAAACAGAAGCTTTAAATGACACAATAGACGAGATAGATTTAATTGATATTTATAGGACATTCCATCCAAAAACAGCAGATTACACTTTCTTATCAAGTGTGCACAGAACATTCTCCAGGATAGATCACATCTTGGGTCACAAATCAAGCCTCAGTAAATTTAAGAAAACTGAAATCATATCAAGCATCTTTTCTGACCACAACACTATGAGATTAGAAATGAATTACAGGGAAAAAAACGTAAAAAACACAAACACATGGAGGCTAAACAACACATTACTAAATAACCAAGAGATCACTGAAGAAATCAAAGAGGAAATCAAAAAATACCTAGAGACAAATGACAATGCAAACACGACGATCCAAAATCTATGGGATGCAGCAAAAGCAGTTCTAAGAGGGAAGTTTATAGCAATTAAATCTCATCTCAAGAAACAAGAAAAATTTCAAATAAACAATCTAACCTTATACCTAAAGGAACTAGAGAAAGAAGAACAAACAAAACCCAAAGTTAGCAGAAGGCAAGAAATCATCAAGACCAGAGCAGAAATGAAACAGAAACAAAGAAAACAATAGCAAAAATCAATAACACTAAAAGCTGGTTCTTTGAGAAGATAAACAAAATTGATAAACCATTAGCCAGACTCATCAGGAAAGAGAGGGAGAGGACTCAAATCAAGAAAATTAGAAGATACAACAGACACCGCAGAAATACAAAGCATCCTGAGAGACTACTACAAGCAACTCTATGCCAATAAAATGGACAACCTGGAAGAAATGGACAAATTCTTAGAAAGGTATAACCTTCCAAGATTGAACCAGGAAGACATAGAAAATATGAACAGACCAATCACAAGTAATGAAATTGAAACTGTGATAAAAAATCTTCCAACAAACAAAAGTCCAGGACCAGATGGCTTCACAGGTGAATTCTATCAAATTTTACAAAAGAGCTAACACCAATCCTTCTCAAACTCTTCCAAAAAATTGCAGAGGAAGGAACACTCCCAAACTCATTCTATGAGGCCACCATCACCCTGATACCAAAACCAGACAAAGATACTACAAAAAAAAGAAAATTACAGACCAATATCACTAATGAATATAGATGCAAAAACCCTCAACAAAATACTAGCAAACAGAATCCAACAACACATTAAAAGGATCATACACCATGATCAAGTGGGATTTATCCCAGGGATGCAAGGATTCTTCAATATATGCAAATCAATCAATGTGATACACCATATTAACAAACTGAATAAAAACCACATGATCATCTCAATAGATGCAGAAAGAGCCTTTGACAAAATTCAATACCCATTTATGATAAAAACTCTCCAGAAAGTGGGCATAGAGGGAACCTATCTCAACATAATAAAGGCCATATATGACAAACCCACAGCAAACAACATTCTCAATGGTGAAAAACTGAAAGCATATCCTCTAAGATCAGGAACAAGACAAGGATGTCGACTCTCACCACTATTATTCAACACAGTTTTGGAAGTCCTAGTCACAGCAATCAGAGAGGAAGAAGAAATAAAAGGAATACAAATTGGAAAAGAAGATGTAAAACTGTCACTGTTGCAGATGACATGATACTATACATAGAGAATCCTAAAACTGCCACCAGAAAACTACTACAGCTAATTAATGAATTTGGTAAAGTTGCAGGATACAAAATTAATGCACAGAAATCTCTTGCATTCCTATATACTAATGATGAAAAATCTGAAAGAGAAATTAAGGAAACACTCTCATTTACCACTGAAACAAAAATAATAAAATACCTAGGAATAAACCTACCTAGGGAGACAGAAGACCTGTATGCAGAAAACTATAAGACACTGATGAAAGAAATTAAAGATGATACCAACAGGTGGAGAGATATACCATGTTCTTGGATTGGAAGAATCAATATTGTGAAAATGACTATACTCCCCAAAGCAATCTACAGAGTCAATGCAATCCCTATCAAATTACCAATGGCATTTTTTACAGAACTAGAACAAAAATCTTAAAATTTCTACGGAAACACAAAAGACCCCGAATAGCCAAAGCAGTCTTGAGGGAAAAAAATGGAGCTGGAAGAATCAGACTCCTTGACTTCAGACTATACTACAAAGCTACAGTAATCAAAACAATATGGTACTGGCACAAAAACACAAACATAGATCAATGGAACAAGACAGAAAGCCCAGAGATAAACCCACGCACCTATGGTCAACTAATCTATCATAAAGGAGGCAAGGATATACAATGGAGAAAAGACAGCCTCTTCAATAAGTGGTGCTGGGAAAACTGGACAGCTACATGTAAAAGAATGAAATTAGAATACTCCCTAACACCATACACAAAAATAAACTCAAAATGGATTAGATACCTAAATATAAGACTGGACACTATAAAACTCTTAGAGGAAAACATAGGAAGAACACTCTTTGACATAAATCACAGCAAGATCTTTTTTCTACCCACCTCCTAGGGTAATGGAAATAAAAACAAAAATAAACAAATGGGACCTAATGAAACTTCAAAGCTTTTGCACAGCAAATGAAACCATAAACAAGACGAAAAGACAACCCTCAGAATGGGAGAAAATATTTGCAAACAAATCAACGGACAAAGGATTAATCTCCAAAATATATAAACAGCTCACGCAGCTCAATATTAAAAAAACAAACAACCCAATCCAAAAATGGGCAGAAGACCTAAATAGACATTTCTCCAAAGAAGACATACAGATGGCCTAGAAGCACATGAAAAGCTGCTCAACATCACTAATTATTAGAGAAATGCAAATCAAAACTACAATGAGGTATCACGTCACACCAGTTAGAATGGGCATCATCAGAAAATCTACAAACCACAAATGCTGGAGAGGGTGTGGAGAAAAGGGAACCCTCTTGCACTGTTGGTGGGAATGTAAATTGATACAGCCACTATGGAGAACAGTATGGAGGTTCCTTAAAAAACTAAAAATAGAACTACCATATGATCCAGCAATCCCACTACTGGGCATATACCCTGAGAAAACCATAATTCAAAAAGACACATGCACCCCAGTGTTCATTGCAGCACTATTTACAGCCAGGTCATGGAAGCAACCTAAATGCCCATCGACAGACGAATGGATAAAGAAGATGTGGTACATATATACAATGGAATATTACTCAGCCATAAAAGGGAACGAAATTGGGTCATTTGTTGAGACGTGGATGGATCTAGAGACTGTCATACAGTGAAGTCAGAAAGAGGAAAACAAATATCATATATTAACGCATATATGTGGAACCTAGAAAATGGTACAGATGAACCAGTTTGCAGGGCAGAAATTGAGACACAGACGTAGAGGACAAACATATGGACAGCAAGGGGGGAAAGCTGTGGGGGGGGGGTGGTGGTGGTGGGATGAATTGGGAGATTGGGATTGACATGTGTACACTGATGTGTATAAAATTGATTACTAGTAAGAACCTGCTGTATAAAAAATAAAATGAAAAAAAATGCTAACTGAATTAATGAAGATTATCAAAAAAACCAAAAAAAAACTGGAACAATACTGTAAAGATGTCAATGTGTGGAATCTGGGCTTAATCAAATATACGGTAGGGAACCTGTACATTATTTTGACTAAAATTATAACAAGTCTAAGTTTAGGAAAAGTAATCTGGCAAGATGGACGTGAGGGAGACAGAAAGTGAAATCAGATGGAAGACAACCAAGTAGGTATGAAACTATTATGGGAATGAAAACAGATGTGTAAGAACAAATTACAAAGCAGACCTGCCCAAAGGTGGCATGTAATACAAACGATTAACTGGACAAGCACAAGGGAAAAACACTGACATGAAAATGACAATAAGAAATAAGTCCACTTAGTAAGAAATAAATTCAGTGAAATAATACAAATGGCAAAAACTGTAAGAGAACTTAGAGATGATTAAAAAAAATGACAGACTTTTGAACATCCATTTCAAGTTAATTCACTTCAAATTAATTTATTCACTACTGAACACCTATCAGGTGTCAAGCACGTATAAGATAGGATGTTGACTCCTTACTACTCACATTTGTTGTGATTCATAACAAAAATTTTTTTAATTAAAAGAAAATTAAATGTGTACAATATGAAAATAGGTTTTAATGGAAAAAAAACAAGAATGAGTTTAAAAATCTATGACACCATAAACATACTACTTCAAACATGAGCTAAAGTCAATATCATACAGAACTCCACAAACTGGTTAAGAAGACTCTAGAAACTACAAGAGGTAAAAAGTGAACAACCTGATATACACACTTCATTAATGATAAAAGGGGCCAACAGGCTTCCATGCACCAAGAAATTCATAAACATATTGAGTTACTGGTTTTTACAGTAAGTACACTGTACATACAAATTCTGTGGCAAGGCAATCTGACTTATTTTAGGGACAGACAATTCTGCTCTACCTTATTTCAGGGACAGACAATTCTACCATACCACCATACCAAAGATCAGACTAAGCGTTTAACATTCCTACAAGCTTCTTTAAAATCTCTATGAACAAGAAAAGAACGAAGTTATCCATTAAAATATATTAAGAGTAGTCATCTCTGAAAGATAAGGTTTTTTTAACCTTCTTTTCCTCTTTCCTACAATAAAGATATTTTTGAATTAGGACAAGCCAAAAAAATTTTTAAGATTTTCCATTTTAAGTATTATGTACTGAATGCTAAGGAACTTCTGACTGTGAATGAGAACTGTTGAAGGATTTTAAGCATTGAATTGACATGTCATGGACAAACCCTTGAAGACACCCTTGGTACATAAACTTCAAGGGCATTTGAAAACTGCTTCAAGCACATGACTGGATATCATAAACAAGCTTTTACATTACCAATTCTGCATCATTTTGGACAGATTTGCATCCTGAGTTGAAGACATAACTAATCAGATTTAGAGTTAAAAGAAGACATCTAAAAATGGAAGGTCTATCAAATCACAAGCTCCTCCATGACAGATGACTTAGCTATCAAGGGTAGTTTAGCAAAATGGAAGTTTGAGTCAAAGGCAGCATGGTATAGTGGGTTTGGGGTCATAGACCTGGATCTGATTCCCAGCTCCAATACTGAGTGCCTGTCACTAACTCAAGCATGTCATTTAACCTCTGAACTCCAGCCTTCTCATCTATGAAATGACAGCACCTACCCTACAGAATTATGGTAGTGATTAATGCTAATCACTAAGCCTGGCAAACAGTAGATGCTCAAATCAGAATTTTGTTACTATTACAATACTCCCTCCTACTCAAAGAGCCAATGATTCTATGATTAAAAGCAACAGTATGATTTAAATTAGTTTAGCAGGATTAGATAACAGAAATAAAAAGTAATACAACTGGAAAACTAGTCTTTCCTTGTCTGTATACTGACTGGTAATACCTAGCAAAATATCCCATTCCTTCCCCAAATCAAGATCAGCACGAGTGCTCTGCCCAGGCGGAGGAAACGGACAAAGGGAGAGAACACAAGAGCAGAACACGGAAGACAGGAAGACAGGATACAATAAAGAAGATCTGGGCCCAAAACTGGAAATCAATACTGCTGCCTTGACTTCCCTGCCAGCCCAGTGGTCAAGATTCCGTGCTTCCACTGCAGGGTGTGCAGGTTCGATCCCTGGTCAGGGAACTAAGATCCCCACAGGCCACACGGAGTGGCCAAAACAAACAGACAAACAAATATTGCTACCTTTGTCCAGGTAGAGATTTCAACAAAGAAATAAATGTACCAGAAATGTTAGGATTTTTAGTTAAAAGGCTATCTTCCTTATTCACAGGAGATTCAACTAGCTCAAAGCTGGAAACATAACTGGTGTTTAATAAATACCTGTCGACTGATATGTACACATTTTACTTCCTAACCTAAAGCTTTTTATAAACAGACTAAGTTGGATACTGGGACACTGCTGTAAAAAAAGTTCAGGTCATCAAACATTTTTGTGTACCATGTTCCTGAATTAAGAGGTATATTTAATTCCATCACGAGTCCCTGAAAAAGTTACATTTCATGTCCCTTCTACTCATCCATACCTACTTTCAAGCATTTAGAGAAGAAAGAATCCACCCCATTCACAACAAAGACAACCAGTGCATAAAGAAAAACAAGGAAAAAGCTAGTCAAGTGTGAAGGACACTAGAATGTAACACCATGAAGGCAGGGACTTTCATCTGTATTCGTTCACTGTTATCTCTATAGCATCTAGAACCATACCCAGCACATCACAGTTGCTCACTAAATAACTGCTGACTGAATGAATAAATTATTCTTTGAAAAAATAATTTTGGACAACCAAAACGATTATTTTCAATGTTGATGGCTTTCTTAAGGCTCAGAAGAGTTCTATTATTTTACCTTTTTCCCAATTACTCTTATGGAAGATTACTTCAAAATAAAGAAAAGAGGATTGCTCTGAGCCAAAAATAGATAGCCTTGGAAAAAAACTTTCTATAAAATACTGTTTCAATATAATTTTATTAGCAGTTATTACATCAAAAGTCACATTTACAGGATCCAAAGGACTGTCTTAGAAAATTCTAAAGTATATGTAATTAGACTTTAACAGTAAGATAGAACATATTCTCATAGCACAGCCCTTAAAAAGTCAAGAATAATACTGAGAATTAAGTACAGTTCTATCAAGAACTAGAAATGAATTCTGTGTGCATAGTGGCACTTAAAACAAAGTTCCATGTAAGTATAATACATCTATGGATGTGAATTTCAGTGGTAAACAACTGACACCAAAGGAATTTCCAATCAAAACACAAGCATGATGGCTTTCATTCAATGTAGAGCTGTGATAATTCTATAAAGAGACTGTGAATCCTTAAGTCCTATGATTTTACCCTGTGACACTAATACAAAACAAATCAACTCTAATGCACAGATTCTGACACATCATGATAAAAAGATAGCCTTTTTCTATATCAGAAAATGCTGAGTTGTCCAGTGCAGTATAGGCTGGTCATTGCTGATCTACTGAAATTCTACATCCTCCAGACTGAGCAGTATTGTAGGACTCACAAATATTACATTTCATGCCTAATATATGGAACTGGACTGTAGATTTTCCATTGCAATCATTGCAGAGAATCTGAAAAGAGATGAATTAAAATTAAGTATACTAAACCTTATAGATAGAAAGTGGCATTGTCTGCTCAAAACAATTCCTCGAAAATCATACTTAAGATATGAAAACATACCTTTTATTTGTTCACTAAAAACTCTAATAAGAAAGTAGCTTTGAATTTAGAAAATGAAAATGTGGATTTGAGCTAAGAAGTCTTATTTTAAAGTAGTTCCCAAATAGTATAAATAGTAGTAGCACAAAAATTAACATAGGCATCATAATCAGATCAAGACCTATACTAATTCAAAACAACACACAATTTCATTATTTTTTGTTGACACTTAGAATATTATCTTAGTTAACAAAACAAATTTTTACATACTTATAATATTTTTGCTTATTCTTTAATATACTAAGTTCCTAGCCTTCCATGCCTCAAAAATGAATTAAAGTCCAAAAGAATACTTTCTAAAGTTGAACAAAGAAAAGCTTTTGGCTCGTCCCTAAAATGACAATAAGATGCCACTTAGGAATTAATCTCTTCTAGTACTGAGATCCTGAAAAATAAAAAAGGTGTTAACCTGAAAAAAGATCAATAAATTACTATGTGCGAAAAGCATTAGCTTTAGAAGAGCCACACCATAATAAGTAGGAAACATCCAAATTTTCTCTAAATTATAATTTGGAAAGTAATTCTTTTAAGAATATGATCTAAATGTAGAAAATAGATTACTCGTTGCCTAGAGCTAGAGGATTAAGGAATGACTGCTAATGGCTATGGGGTTTCCTTTTGGGGTGATGAAAATATTCTAAAATTGATGGTGGTTATGTTTGCACAACTCCAAGAATACACTAAAAAGCACTGAACTGGACATTTTAAATGGATGAGTTGTATGGTATGTGAATTATATCTCAATAAGGCTGTTATTTCAAAAAATGATCTAAATAGGACACAGCACACTACAGCCTCTAATAACACATGACACTACTATCAGTATTACAAAAGTGATCTTTCATTGATCTTACTAACAATTCAATTATCCACATGAATTATGAAATGCTCCAGTGTGAATTAAACAGAAAATAATTTTTATCTGGCTTTGTTAAGTGGTTTTTATCTTTTTGTGTAGAAGTATTTGAAATGAAGATGTTTTGAAAATTTATATGTCGAAAAATTATTAAAGCACCAGAAAGCTATCTACTTTCCAAGTCTAACCTGTAACTGAATGTACTATGCTGAGACTAGATAGCAGCACATCTCAATTAATGGAGAAAAGATGATCATTCTCCACGAGGCAAAAGGCACAGAAATACCTCTTATATTTTAGATTACAGGCTAAGACCAAATAAAGTCTTAGACTAAAAAGGGTAATAAACATTAAAAACCAAGAAGTAATCATAAAAAAAAAAAATCAGTAAACATGTTTGCCTGAAATAAAATTTAAAATAGTTAAAATTAAAACATAATTAAAATAAAACATCAAACCAGTAATCCACCTCTACTCAGTTACATTACCAACTGACTCTGCTAAGTGATATGTAAATTATTCAGAATAAAGTTTTTGCCTGCCATCTAGTGTTGGGAAGAATTTCACAAAGATATTCTTGGATTTTTTTTCCTGGTCTTTTGAGTTCAGAGTAACTAAAATTTAAAGATTATTCTGTCCTTCCCATTAATCATCACATTGGCATCTACACCCAAATAGTACTTTTTAGACAGATCTGAGCAAAAGGGAAAAAATACACATGAACATCAACAAGGAACCTGAAAAGTATTTTTAAGCATTGATTCTACTCACATCCACAGTCATGTTCTGATATTCTGATGGCATAGGAGTGTGTGCTACCTCATCATCCAGCTGTCTCCAGTACCTAGTCATATCTAAAGCAGAGTGCATACATAATGGACATCTGTAGCCTCTAGGAGAGATAAAAGATTTATTTCCCAAACGTTAAATGGGGAGTATATCAACTCAGGTATATAAGAAGATGCATGCTAACTGGTACATAAACCATCCAAGACAGGTATTATTTTATATTTCAAGATCATCTTACAAATCTGGAAACTTTCGTAATATAAAAGTTTTCAATTAAATCCTGTGTCATAGGGTATTTTTTAAACCTACTTCTTTTTCCTCAGTTCTCTAAAATGAAGAGGAATTACTCAATATTCTCTGTAGAATATACTCAATATATTTTAAAAACCAATTAAACTGCTTTTTAGCTAAACAGCCTCAATTTCTTAATCTATTCAAGCAAAGGAGAGATTGTATTCCTTAAAACTTATTCAGATCATATTATTTCCTTTCTAAAAATTCTGAAAAAGTTCCCTTCTATCCGGCTCTTAAAGTTTCTACTCATTAGTTTGCAAGACCAAAATACATTTACACAGTCTCCTCTTTCCTAACTATTTGTATCTCACTTTAGCATCCTTTCCCCACAACAAAATCAGCATTAGATAAATCTTATCAGCTTTTTTTGACAGGTCATTATACTGGGCCAATAAAACAACTAAGAATTTTGAGCAACATGCCTCAGCATTTTTATTTTTTACAACGCTATGACTGCCTCTGGCAGAGACTGAGCTCCCCAATAAGTATAGCCAGAAAATGAGAGTTATCTGTCTCAAGTTGTGAGATGAGATAAGGCATAACAGAAACATGAGGACAAAGGTATAGTCCTATGCCCCCACCATGCTTTTTGCTCAATTTAACACCACCCATCTACCCAACCCATCTCGAGAGAAATATCTACCATGTCCAATATGGTGCAAGTAACTGCACCATATTGCCCATTTCCCCTTCCCCTCAAAAAAACAAAAAAAAGGGAAGAAAAGGAAAGAAAACAGAGGTCTTACAATTACAGTTTTTTTAAATCCCATGAAACACTCACTCTTTCAACATTTCTTCATAACACGTTCTGAAAAATATAATATTATTTTAATAAAGCAAAAAGTACCCCCACTATTTCCAAACATTTTTTAGGAAAAAAACCAGTTACTTTACCTGTGTAAAAGATGTCCACATGGCAAGACATGAGCAACAATACGGGATGTGTGAATGTCCTGTAAAAGGAAATAAATGTTAGTGCTTAACTACATGAAGACAATATAAATAGCCAGTATTTTAAATTCAAGAGGGGATATTTCCAAAACAAAAAATATTTTAAGCTTACCTCCAAACATATTGGACAATTCTGCCGGGAAACATTTTCAATACACTGTTTAAAAGCAAAACTAAAATTACCAAAGCTTAACTAGATGGAAATGATATAACCATAGTATTAATAATAAAAACTAACTAAGGAAACAATACCAACTTATTAAAGATAATAATGAACATTAATACACGTTTCTTATATGTCAGACAAAAATTGAACAGTTAACTCTCACAACTATGGCTTTGCACATTACCTGAAACAATGAAATTGCTTAATATGTCTTCTTCAAATTATCTTCATTTTATATATAAATAATAACAGTTCATATTATAGAGATTGTACTACATGCCATATGCTGTGGTGGCCCCCCAAGCTGTAAGCTTATTCAGCTTTCTGCTTTCCGGAGAACTGCTTGTCTCTTTCTTGGTATGCACTCCTGACGCTGCGGTATTGAGCGTAAAAAAGGAAAATGGCTTGCGGCCAGTTTCGTTCCAGGTGCCTGCTCTGGATCTAAGAGCCCCTGGTTGTTCCCCAGAAGAAGGACGTGCTGCCCTGAGGGGGAAGTCTGTACCTCCAAAGAATGGCCCATAAGGCATGCTGACGCATAGATAGTGGCGCATAGATAGTGGCGCATAGATAGTGGCGACAGAATTATGTGGAAATACAAGGTTTACTGATTTATTGTCTAATATTCGTTCCGTACTAAACCTATATATACATTCATGCTCTTTGAATAAACTTGCCTTGCAACCATCAGTTGTCTTGGCCCTTCTGACCCCATACTGGTGCTTTTCAGTTCCTTACCCCTCACCGCCAGGAACTTCTAGCTTTCTGCAGCCGGTCTGCGGCAATATGCCAAGTTCATTACCTGTATTACCTCAATTAATTCCCACAACACTAAATGAAACAGGTACAATTATTACCCCATTTTACAGATGATGTATTTGAGGCCTAGAGAAGCTAAAGAACTCCCAAAATTATATGGTAGCAAGAGGTGGAAATATATTTGAGCTCCAACACGGTGCCCACAGGGCCTGAGTTCTTAACTTGACAAGACAGTGTCTGATTAGGTGTGAGGAGGTAACAGAAAAAGCACCAAGCCATGGATGATGCCCAGGCTTTTTAATTAAGCACCTGAGTAGATGATACGACCATTTACTAATATAAACAATAAAAAATAAGTGAGAAACAAAATAAAAATACCACAAGAGAAAATGAGTATACAGTTTTCTAAAGACAACACAGCAAGCATATCTTGCTATCACCCTAAACTCAAGTCGGTAAAACCAAACCCAATCTTTTATCTCCTACAAATTCACAATCTATTAATCAAGTACTTTAAGCCAGCACTAAAAACCTTGGGTGTCATCTTTATTCAGCCCCATTGTTTCTCCCTTATACTCGTCACAATATCCCCTATGTTCATTATTCATCTCACCACCTTAGTATTTTAGGCCAGTTATTATCTAGTATCTATTTTTAAAACACCCTCGTTAGTGTCTCCATTCTCTAAATTCTTAGATAGAATCAGTACTATAAACGATAGTTTATTAGATTTTCTCCTAAGTAATGGAAAATAATTTTTAACAGGCCTAGGATCATGACATAAAATTTCTACATCCAAATGAAAAATATGTGTCTAATTATGAAAGGAATACTGAATTTTCTTGGAATGCTGTGTTAACAAAAGGTTACACTGCTCTGTATTTCTCCTGTACCACACTTTTTAAAAGTTATTCTTAAAACCAGTATCAATGATAAGAATCCATAAGCCAATTTAGAAGTTGTCTACATTATACTAATAACTGGTGGAAGTATTCTTACACACCCCAGAGAAGAAAAGGAATTGTAGATCAGATATTCTAAGGTGTATACTTTAGAATATCTACTTAATACTGCTTAAAAATAAAAAGCGACATGATTGTACTGGGTAATATCTGAAAATGAGCATGCTTTTAAACAAATGAGGATTTGAGCTGTTTTCAAAAACACTGTAATACTTTTTAAATCATGCAAACTGAATTATATACCTTGTGCTTTCCTTGGAGATTTATTGTGAGGCATAAGTTACATTTCAGACAGTGGAAAAAATCTTCCTTTGGACCAATCCTTAAAAAAGCATGAAAACAAACACGTTTTTTAACTACAATGATAATCTGTTCATCATATATAAGTTTAGTTTCACTGTAAAGAAAGTTCAAACCACACTGAAGAATATGAGTAAACCCCTACCTCCCCAACAGCATTCCCCAAACGTAAAAGCACTATAAGCAGAATGGTACCTACCCTTCCATGTCTTTTTTTCCTATAAAATTGCCCATATAAATATACAGACACACACACTTTGGGTTTTGTTTTTTACATAGATGGATTCTTTCTATATATCCTGTTCTGCAACTTTCTGAAGAAAACAATTATTTCCTGAAGAGCATTCTATGTATGAATACATAGAACCACTTTATTCCTCTCCACAGTTTCATAATATTACATGGTATGGATATATCACAATTTTTTTAATATCCTTTTATTGATATAATTTACTATCTTTAGTTCATACAATGATACAATAAACATCTGTATACAGACATCACTCAACCTACATGTTGATGACTTTTTATAAGATTCCTAAAAGTGAAACTATGGGGTCAGAGGGCATTGCATC
This sequence comes from Eschrichtius robustus, assembly GCF_028021215.1. Lineage (NCBI taxonomy): Eukaryota > Metazoa > Chordata > Mammalia > Artiodactyla > Eschrichtiidae > Eschrichtius > Eschrichtius robustus. The sequence goes on along the minus strand of NC_090827.1, from coordinate 60,516,061 downwards.
ATCAGCTCTGATGCTGCCAAACGGACCTCCAAAGACAGTACAGTTTATACTCCCACCAACAGTGTGCGACAGCACCCACGTTCCCCATACCCTAGCCAACACTGTTTACCTATATGACAGACAAATATGAAAAGTCATTTTAATTTGCATTTCTCAAATGATGAGACAGGGAGCATATTTTAATGTTTATGAACCATTTGGATTTCTCCCGTGGATTGCCTGTTCATGTGTTTGGTTCATTTTTCTACTAGGGTATTTGTCTTTCATCAATTTAAAAGAGCTCTTTTTGGTACTCCCATGGTGGTCCAGTGGTTAAGTCTCCATGCTCCCAATGCAGGGGGCCCAGGTTCGATCCCTGGTCAGGGAACTAGATCCCACATGCCACAACAAAGATCCCACACGCGGCAACAAAGATCCTGTGTGCCACAACTAAGGCCCAGCACAGCAAATACATAAATGTTTTTTAAAAAGCTCTTATTTTTAACTGAAGTATATACTTGATTTACAATGTTATATTAGTTTCAAAAATATACAGCATAGTGATTCAATATTTTCATAGAGGACTTCCCTGGTGGCACAGTGGTTGAGAATCTGCCCGCCAATGCAGGTGACACAGGTTCGATCCCTGGTCCGGGAAGATCCCACATGCTGTGGAGCAACTAAGCCCGTGCACCACAACTACTGAGCCTGAGCTTTAGAGCTTGCGAGCCACAACTACTGAGCCTGCATGCTGCAACTACTGAAGCCTGCACACCTAGAGCCCGTGCTCCGCAACAAGAGAAGCCACCGCAATGAGAAGCCCGCACACCACAGCGAAGAGTAGCCCCCGCTCGCCGCAACTAGAGAAAGCCCGCGCGCAGCAACGAAGACCCAACGCCGCCAAAAATAAATAAAAATTTTACAAGAATTTTTTCATAGATTACACTCCATTTAAAGTTATTACAAAATAATGGCTATTATTTCCCTGTGCTGTACAATATATCCTTGTTCCTTATCTATTTTATACATAGTAGTTTGCATCTCTTAATCCCTTACCCCTGTATCTTGCCCCTCCCCCCTTCTCTCTTCCCACTGGTATCCACTAGTTTGTTTTCTATATCTGTGAGTCTGTTTCTGTTTTGTTATATACATTCATTGTTTTATTTTTTAGAGTCTACATGTAAGTGATAACATACAGCATTTGTCTTTGTCTGGCTTTTCACTAAGCATAATACTCTTTAGGTCCACCCACGGCATTGCAAATGGCAGAATTTCATTCTTTTTCTGTAGCTGAGTAATATTCCTCTGTGTGTGTGTGTTTGTGTGTGTGTGTGTTTGTAAGTGATACTGTTATGAACAGTACCACTTGGGGTGCATGTACCTTTTCAAATTAGTATTTTTTTCAAATATGTACCCAAGAGTGGAATTGCATATAGTATCATATGGTAGTTCTACTTTTAGTTTTTTTGAGGAACCTTATTTAAAGGAGCTCTTCACATATCTTGGGTATTAATCTTTTTACTTGCATATGTTACAATTATTTTTCTGGTATGTCATCTATCTTTTTTTTTACATCTTTTGTCATACAGTCATTTTGATTCTTATATAATAAAAAGACATATTTCCCTCTATGCCTTATGCTTCTGCCTCTGGTCTTGAAAAGACTTTTGAAACCTATAGGTCATGAACACATTCCTCTATATACTTCTAATGCTATGGCTTATAATTTTTATATTTTTCTTTCATCCATTTGAAATGTATTAGGTATGGTAAAGGTGAGACGGCTAGTTGTCCCCAAATTTCTCTTATACCTCTTCTTGCACAACAACAGAAACATTTAGCTAGGCACAGGGCTGTCCAGAATAAAAACTATTTTCTAACTTCTCTGAAGGTATGAACAGAAGAGACAAATGAAAGTTCTGTCTCATGTCCTTAGGAGAAAAGGGTATATACCTTCCCTTCACCTATTTCCCCCTTTCCACTGACCAGAATATGGACTCTTCTAAACTATGTAGGCAAGAAAATATCTTATGGATGGCAAAAAAATAAGACGAACCTGGACTTCTGTTTAATTAACTACATGGTTCAGACGTTTCCATAAGAAACATAAACGTCTACCTTTTTCAAAGCACTTGTTATTTAGAGTTTCTGTCACAACATGCTAAAACCATATTCTAATGAATGCAGTTTTAGTAATCAATTTTTCGTTCCCAAATGGATAATCAATTTTCCTAATGCCCTTTCCCCTGATCTGAAATGCCACTTTTGTTATAAATTCCTATGTATAAATATGTGAATGTACACACACACACTCACAAACACACTGTTCTTCCCTTTATCTATTTGTCTATTCCTGTACAAAGAACACACCATTTGAATTACTCTAACTTTATCATGTTTTGATCATGTGGAAAGGCAATCCTCTCCTTGTTATTCTTCCTTTTCAAAATCAGAATCTGCTTAGCTATGTGAATTTTCTCTTCCAGGTGAAATTTAGAATCAGCCTGTCAAATTCCACAGGTAAAACCCTGCAGGGAGGCTTCCACTACTGCCCAAGACAGAATAAGAGAGACTGGATCTACCCTCCTGCCTAAAACAACCCCCACAAAACCCAAACAAAATATATGAAACAAGTTTCACTGACCATCAGGCAATGAAGGACAGTGATCTGTGAGATACAGGAAGCAAATTAAGTGAGCCCTACAGCTGCCCCAGTTTACTGCTTAGAGCACTTTCAGGCCAAACAAGTTGAAGGAAGTAAGGCAGGGCCAAAAAGACTTCCTGACTGAGAAGATGGCTGGAGTTCACAGGACAGAGTACCAGAGAGGACAGAGCTGCACAGGGGAGCCCCTCAGGTATTTAGCAGGATACACATCAGTGCATGCATGTGAGGAAACTACCCAAGGCCAGAGAGAGAACCATCCAAGAGAACTAGAAGGAACAGTGCTCAGCACTCAGACATGGCCAGGATCAGTGTTTACTCCCATCAGCCAGACTGGAAAACCTGAGAACTCATGGGATACTGGGTAGAGTACTCAGGAAGGTACTGAGTAACACCTCAGTAGTGAGGAATAATTATTCCTAGAATAAGCACACCTCCAGATCCATCTAACAAATTATAAAAGCAAGTCCCAGAAGTACCAAACTGTTTCCAAGTAACTTAACTGCATCTCAAAATAAAGCTCACGAAGATTTGTAGGAATATGAAAATATCCCAACAAGGTAAAAATCACAGTGTCTGGTATCCAACAATGACCAGTGACGCAAAGCAGCAGGAAAACCCAACCAAAAAAGAATAACCCATCAATCAAAATCAATCCACAACTGATACAGATATTAGAATTAGCAGAGGAGGACATTAAACCAATTATTATTACTATATTCCATACGTTCAAATAGTATAGACATAAAAGATATAAAAAAGACCCAAATCAAACTTCTAGAGTTAAAAACTAGAAAAAGTTGTTTGCTTATGATTGATACATCTTTTGGTATGTTTGTTATCCTTCCTTAAAAACAACTACATAAAAGAAAAGAAAGCCATTTAAAATTCTCCAGTGGGAACAAGGAGAAAGGATTAACATAGAATACTTAAGAGCCCCAGCAGTACTGGTAACATTCTATTTCTTAACATGAGTGGCTTGTTATATTAGTATACTTTAAAACATACACATGTTACATATATGCTTATGTATACATCTAACACTTAAGGATTTTTAGAAAGAAAAAAATTCCTATATACCAACATGTCAATAGTACCTTGTCAGTGGGTGATTGGACTTCAGGCTGTTTTATCAATACTTTCATTCTTTCTACTTTTCTGTATTTTCCAATTTTTAAGTCTGTAGTGATTTTATCAAAACTTTTGACAATTTTTTTTTAAACTAATCTTCAAAAAGGAAAAAAATCTACCCTAATTTTTTACCTTAATTGCCTACAAAACACTTCATATAAAAGCATATTTTCTACCCCAAAGTTAAAATTTAAATAGGCACACAACTGTTGATGGCCTAGTTAAATGATGAAGGCATGAAGAAACTTTTTAGAATAATGGAAATTTTTTTAATCTTGATTTGTGTTGGTAATAACACAGTATATATATTTGTCAAAAGTTACTGAACTGGACACTTAAAATGAATGCATTTTATAAGATGTATCAATAATTATATTCCAACTAAGTTGATTTTAAAAACTACTGTTCCTCAGATATATCAGAAGCAATTAGAAAAGAATACATACAGTACCTACAAATTCCACAGTTTTCACAATGATACTGTTTCTTGTCTTTGTCAAACAGATGGCACATACTGCAATAATATTCTCCAAACAATGTGCTACATTCTTCACAAGTCTGTTGTGCCTAAAAAAAACACGTGTAACTAAAAAATTAGAGTTTACCAAAACATTTTGAATTACTATTTAAATATCCAGAATTTTTATTAATGTACACACAGTTTTATCTTTACAAGTTTTTATACACTGAAATCCAAGATAAGGCTTACTTTAAGAGCTAAAGAAGTCATATTGGAAATACTCTTGATTAAATTTTTAAAACCACCTTAGGATAATTTTTTTAAAAAGAAAGAAAATAGAAACTTGTGATAAAATCTTACCCGTTGGATTTTTTCACAGTTTATGCACTGCACTTCCTTTACTTTAAAGCGATCTAGCAGATGATCTTCACTGTTATCATGACACAACCGGCAAGAATAAAGCTTGTCACAGCATGGTGCCTAATCCCCAAGGGAGAAAAACAGTTACAAGAAGCAAGAAAAAACAAGTTTGCAATGCAAAAAGAAATTTCCTTCCTCCTACTCCTTGGAACAAGGTCAAAAGATTACAACCAATAAATCATTTGGTAAACTGACACTAAACATGACATTTCACTGTTTTCCCTTCAACATCTACATTTCTGTATCAAGTTGAACACAACCTTGTAGTTAAAGACAGAAGAACTGTGAAGGATGGAAGTTCCTAGATTGCAAAACTAATCCCACAACACCCTAAACTCATTCTCAGCCTAAATGGCAGGCAGGCAACTTCTACTTAGACATTCCAGATAAATTCATTTACCAACTTCAACCCCGAAGCATTAATAAATACTATAAAGATTATATTTTAGTCCTCTTAAGTTTACTAACCAATAACTATGTATCTGATACTTTAGAAGATGCAATAAACGTAAAAGACGGTCCTTGTTTTCAAGAGCAGCAAAGATTGCCAGTTGTCCAACAAAATCTACTGTCTCCTTCTTCCTGGGCACACGACTGCCCAGCTATACTACAGTTTCCTTGCTGTTACCTGTGACCAAATGACTAAGTTCTTACCAACAGAATACACACGGAAGAAATCAGGGCCACTCCTGGGCCTGTGTATTAAGAAACTGGGCATGCCTCCTCCTCCGTGGCAAAATAATACAATGGAAAAAACTTGTCCCTAGGATGATCATGTGAAACACAGCCTCATTACCAAACTGGATCATTCACCTTGAATTGTTAGGTGAGAAGAAATAAACTCTTTATTCTTTAACTCACGTTACTACTGGGTCTTTCTGTTACAGCAACTTAGCCTTACTCTAAGTAGTACATGGAGAAGTCTGCAGGCCAGTAAGGTAACCTGATACTTTCCAGTACACTGTGACCTTTCAGATCCACTCATTTCTGAAGACTTCCAATGCCATGACTTCCTATAACATAGCTCATTCCTTTCTTATTTTAACACTCAACTGGCTCCTTTTCTTTCCAATATTACTCTTGTCCTAAATCTTAGTTATCTGCACATCCAACAGTGATAATCCCTCCAATACCCTGAACTCTCAGTTCCCTTTCTCACTTCCAATGGCCTTGTCCTCCAACCCTCCTCAGCCACATATTCTCAGTCATACCACAAAACAGTGGTTCTCAAACATCTTGGTCTCAACCCCTTTACATATAGTCTTAAAAATTATGGAGGATCCCAAAGAGCTTTTGTTTATGTGAAATTATATCTATTGACACCTACCATATTATAAATTAAAACTTACAGGTTTTTAAAATATTTATTACTTATTTTTAAAATAATAGCAACAAACCAATTACATGTTAACATAAATAACATATTTTAATGAAAAACAGCTATATTTTCCCCCCAAATAGGTAGATTCTCATATGTGCTTCTGCATTCACTCAGTTTTGGCTGAAGTATATGAAGAAATTTGGGGCTCACACAAATATGTAGTTGGAAGAGGGAGGGGTATTTTAATAACCTTCTTAGAAAATTATGGCTATTCTTCTGATACTACACCAAAACTCAACAAATCTTAAGAACAGGTAGTTGCAACATGAAATCTGAAATTCATCAGTGAACTTTTCTCCCTTCCATTGATCTATCTTGCATTGTGAATGGACCTTTTATCCATCCACTGGTCATTTGGAAAATATCAGTTCACTGAATTACATAGCTCTTCCCAATGTTCCCACATTTGACGTGCAATATCAAAAAATCACATTTGCTAACATCACTAACCATCTTATCAGAAAACTAAGTATTGTGACGCTTTCAAGCTCAGAGGCTAGCACAGGTTTTCCAAAACTCTAATTTTTACATGAAAGCTTGAATTTTATCACTGCTGATTGTTTTCCTTGCAATGACAGTCTCACTTCCCTCCTAGTCGAGAAAATGTCCACCAAATACTCAAGTCTGAATAATCATAGTTCAAGTAAAAAAATGCCCCATTAAAAAAGAAACTCGTTCAGTTCATAATCCAATTGCGCAGAGCTTTTCCTCATAACAAGCACCTAATGTAAGTCTGCAAAAGTGCCTGATGAAAACATCCCATTTCAAACATACAAAAAGACATGTATTCAACAGTTGAAATTTTATACAATTAATAATTTTACTGCTTTAATTCTACCAATGACATTCTTAAGTGAAACTGGCTTTTTTTTTTTTTAACTCTAGGTTTAGTACAGTTCAGTGCCATGCCTTGATTCATGTTAAGGTGCTAGCAGTTTTAGTCATTAGTTTCACACATGCTAAAAAAGACAAAAATGTCTTAGCAGTACACAGTAGTCTTCTAATGGGCCTCAGGAATTCCCAGGGGTCCCATCACCCACACTTTAAGAGCCACTGCTTAGAACAAGAACTGAATCCTGTTTGTATCTTAATTGCAAGCATTAAATTCTCTAACCACTACCTCCTCCTTTTCCAACTCATTCCGCTTCTTCCCTTGCACACACCCTAGTTCCTTCCTTCTCTATTTACATACTCACCTACCCAGAAGCCCAACTCTGCTTAAATCCAATTCTCTCCTACTCAACCTGCATAGGAACACCTAAATATGGCTAAAGCAAAAGCACCCCCACACTGGCTGTTCTCACGTTTAAGTCATAACCCCTAATGAAAAGTGGGCTCTTACTACCATGCTTCCCTAGTCAATTCCTTCATTCTTCCACCGTCTAGGACCGAACACCTAGATGATTATTTCGTATCTTCTCCTCTCTCTTCAAACCTCAAAAACCTCTTCTTCCCGCTACACTCTTGCTTATTTCACTATGAAAACAGAAATAATCAAAAGAGAACATTCTCCCATAAACTCTGTCAACCTACTTGCAAATGTACCTCACACTGTCCTTCTGTTACAGTCTACAGTTCATGTTTTTATCTAAGGCCAACTCCTCTCCTTGTACACTGGATCCCATCTTCAGTTTGGCTACTCAGAGACAGGGCTCCTACAGTTTTCCCTCTTCCTCCTGCACGATAAATGTTCTCATTTTGGGGGGTCAGTTCTAAGAATATACATACATGCTGCAACACCTCCCATCTTTCCCTCCCATGGGAAAAAAAGAAAAATCCCATGATCCCACATTTCCCAACAACCACAGCCTCCATTTTTTTTTTTTTTTTTTTTTGCTCTCTTTAACAGCAAAACTCCAACAATTGTCTATAAAGGCTATGTCCATTTCCACTAATCCCATTCTCTCTTGAATCCACTCCAATCACACTCTGTCCCAACCTCTCCACAGAAACTTTTCTCATCAAGATCACCAGTGACCTTCTCCTTGCCAAACTTAAAGGCAAACAGCAGCCTTTAATTTAGTTGATTACTTCCTCCTTAAAACTCTTCACTTGGTCTCTGGTATTTAAGGGAAGGAAGGGGGGGCAAAAAAGCATTTGCTACTCAGGGTCAACTACCTGAGTGCTATGAAACACAGAAGTATTTGTGTGATTTCTTGGGGGGGAGAGGAGAGGAGGACGAGGATATTGAATGCAGTTTTAGACCTGAAGTCTGAAACTCTAACACATCTCAATGGAAATGGAATCACACGGATAGCACTCACTCTCCTTAAACACCACCTGGTGAATGACCACCTTTGAAAGAGCTTTATCCAGTGCAGTGGAGGAATGGTCACCAAACCACCGCCTACAAAAAAGGCTTTAGGTTATCCTTACAGGCCTCATACTTTTTTATGAAACAGGAACTTCTATCACCCATATTTTCTATGTGGGGCATTAACTGAGTTATCAAAGAGCAGAGCTAAAATTTGGGGGGTAGGGCTGTGGGACTCCAAAGCTCAAGCTTTCTAAGCAAAATATTTAAACCGTTTCTTGCAAGAAAAATTAATGAACTTTAATTGGATGGATGCGAATTTTTAAAATTCTAGATTGACTAGGAATTTTTCTGAAACAGCTAAAGTAACAGTATATGCATACTAGACACTCTCCTATACATCATTCCCTATTTAGTGGCAATTACATGACTAGCTTCCTATTACACACAAACGTTTCGTTTCCTCCTTGGCAGGCTTAGGCATACTCACTGACTCTCAAACGAAGCTGGCAAGCTGTAAAACTTACTTACGACAGGAGATGAAATCGTATTCTAATTCTCCACTCGCTTACCCCACTTCGCTTATGTCATCACACACCTGAAAGTGATCCTGGAGAAAAGCCGGCACAGGCCTGAGGCATGCCTCAGTCTACTTCCAGCAGCGAGAGACTAAATAAATGAACCCACTGATAAAGTAACCAATGTGCAAGACCAGGCTCTTCCCAAGCAAGACGAGCTTTGCTCGCAAAGCACAACACAAGAGACTAAATGGGGCCTGTGGTCGCCTTGCCAAAAACGTTCTCTACAGCAGGAACCCAGTGAAAGGGGAAGGTATCCAAACAATAGCTTAACCTCAAACTTCAGCCCAAGCCTAAAACCGCCCTGCCTGCCCACCCCGCCCCCAGCCCAGCCCGGCGGAAGCTCGTAGGGGAAGAGCCCACTTAAGTCCTCACCTTCAGGCGACATCCTCTGTCATAGTGCTCGCAGCCCCGCCGTCCTTGCGCTTGACCGCGGGCGCCGTCTTCCCGCGCCGAGGCCGCCATCTCCTCCACCTGACCTCAAATTCCACGGACCCTTCCACCAGGACGAAAGCTACGCCCTGAGAAGCATCGCCGCTCTACCCTACCCACTCCCGCGTACAGCTTCCACCGGAGCCAAGATGGCGGCTGGGTACGTGACCCGGGGCAACCGGATTTCCGGTTCCTGAGCTGACGGGACGGAAGTGAGGGGAAGCGCAATCTCTGTTGTCGGTGTTAGTTGCTGCCTTCGCCGCAAACGGTAATGACTTTTAGGTTGCCTTCCCTTTTCCCCCCTTCGCTACCCGCCCACACCCTGGGCGTGGTTCGGGACGAGGAGGACCGCAGCGGCGCCGAGACGCCGCTCTCCGGCCGCATCCGCACCTGTGACAGGGCGGCCCCTCCCTCTCCCGGCGGCGGCCGGAGCCTGGAGAAAGGGGCGGAGCTCGGCCCGGCTTCCTGGCTCTGAGCGGGTCCGGCGCGCGCGCCGCCGGCTGTTAGGCACCCAGGCGCTTCTCAGCGCCCCGAGCTCCTTTCTCACGTCCTCATCTCCTTTATTTCCTCTTCATTCCTTCAGTATATATCCTAACATTTACTTTGTGCCAGTCACCAGCTACGCCGTGGGGATCAAAGAGAAAAAGCGCACGCCCCACCCTGCACTCAGGGAGCTCACAGACTGGTGCCGAGAAAGATGTTCATCGGGGACTCTGAAATAAATGTAGGATTAGAGCTTTGAGAAGTGCTAGGAAGGAGACGTGTGTGCTCCCCGAGAGCTAATCCTAGAGGGGATCTGACTTAATCTGGCTGTCAGGGAAGGTCTCCCTGGGGAAGCAACGCTTGGGCTGGGAGTTCAGCCTAGGTTAGGGTGCCAGGAGGAGTCAGTGTGCCAAGGCGTGGTGGCGAGGGAACAAGGTGCCTGTACGAAGCGGTGGGAGGGACATGTACCGGCCTCCTAAATGGAAACCGGGCGCCTCGGTGCATCGCTACATATGACTTGCCTTATTAAAGAGCCAAACCCCTAGAAAATTGTATGAGCAGAGCTGCAGGTTTTGGAAGAAAATATTTCCCTTTGGCTTTCTAACATGATTTCATGTTACCTAAAATATACTGGAAGGTACCGGGAAAGGTAACTATGTTCCCCTTAGCTTTGGAGTTAACTAACGCTTACCCTTTTAATTTTCTTTCAGTTCTGGTATGAGTTGCTAAAACCATGGTGAAATGTTGCTCGGCCGTTGGATGTGCTTCTCGCTGTTTACCGAATTCCAAGCTAAAAGGACTGACATTTCACGTGTAAGATTCTGCTGTAGTTAAGCCAAGTACTTCTGACTGTTAGAAAAAGCAAAAGACAGTTCTACTTAAATCATCAGTTTTGCAGCCAAATGCTCTGCCCCTGAGCTATACGCCCTAGACGTTCAATTTTGAACTTTGGTTCTAAGGTTCTTTTTTTTTTTAACATCTTTATTGGAGTATAATTGCTTTACAATGGTGTGTTAGTTTCTGCTTTATAACAAAGTGAATCAGTTATACATATACATATATCCCTATATCTCTTCCCTCTTGCATCTCCCTCCCTCCCACCCTCCCTATCCCACCCCACTAGGTGGTCACATCAGGTTCTTTTTAAATAGTCTTTTGAGTTGAATTTGAAATGACAGTGATACTTTTACACTTTTATCATTTCGTTTAGAAGCTTAAGATACCTGCAAAGGTATCACAGGCTGATTAACAAAAATGTCATCAACCTCATTTTTGCTAATATTATTACTTTGTATTTTAACATAACTTCTAAGAAGTTCAGTGTTGTTTACGTATAGCTTACAATCTGAAGGATCTTTGCCTAAATATATTCTGTCCTTTAGAAATAGATCAAGTTTATGTTGTAGAGAAAAAATATAAATTACAAGTTCAGGATGGTCCTGAACCAAATTACAAACAAGATGGTCCTAATTTAAAATTTTAGTCATTCTTCTGACAGAATAGGAAAGGAGCAATAAGATTTAATAATTATGCATTTGCTAAAGGTTTATTTTGCTGCTTTTGGGCCAGGCACTGTGCTGTGTGCCAGAGAAAGACCTGCTAACTACTTTGCTAGGTATAAGGAAATCAGAAATGAGTATGTGTACCCTACCGTATTCCAAAAAGGATTTGAACCCGCTGGAAAAATTGGAAAAGATATGGTTATTGGCCTCCAGATCTCAAAATAATTCTGATCTCCAGAATTCCAAACTCTGCAGGTGTTCTCTGCGTTCATTCACTAACATTTATACCCCTGTTTTGTATTAAATGCTGTACTAAGCAATTTTTTTGATGCTGACGGAAGAATGAAAGTGCAAGTGTCTCTGTTCATCTGGGATAAATTCCTCAGATAGGAAAAAGGCCCAAGTGATATTCTTTATCATCTACAGATGAAGAAAAACCTTCAATTGTGGATCTTACTAAAAGGTGTTAAATGTCGTTTGAAACTTTTCTTCTTTATAGTATGATGAAAGATGTAAATGAGGGCCATATGCCTGCAGCATGTTTGGTGGAAAAATCTGACTATGAAAACTGAAAGTTAAGAAAGTATGAGTCATGATGGTTTCCTCAATATCCCAGTTCCCAAGAGTAATACCAAGAATCAATTTAGGCACAGCCTTAATTCAAGTATATATCTATAGTGTTTAATTTTAAAATACTTCTTGTATGTTTTTCTAGATTCCCCACAGATGAAAACGTCAAAAGAAAATGGGTATTAGCAATGAAAAGACTTGATGTGAATGCTGTAGACACTTGGGAGCCTAAAAAAGGAGATGTGTTGTGTTCAAGGCACTTTAAGAAGACAGATTTTGACAGAAGTGCTCCAAATATTAAACTGAAACCTGGAGTCATACCTTCTATCTTTGATTCCCCATCTCACTCACAGGTTTGTTTATGAGATACTGCTTACCATCATTACCCACTTTTTATGGTACTATTTAAGAAACTTCACCACACTTGCTACCATTTTTATTGTTTGCTTATTAATTTGAAGCCCATGCTTTAAGTTTTTAGATTTGTAAACTGCTGCTTAAGCTTTTGTCATGAGTTGTAGGAGAATTTTACCAGTATCCACTCAGAAATGTCTGTATATTACTAAGGTTTGGTGAAGCGGGCTACCTTAGGAGTTGGTATAGCTCAAGATTCATGTCTGAAAACTGGAGGAACATGAGAGGGTTGGACTGAAGTTCCAAGCTGGCAGTGCACCTCACACTGCAGCAGAAGTCAAGAGCACAGCCTCTGACAGCCCCGAAGTATACTTTTAGAGCCACACACATTCAAGCTTAAAGCCTAGGTAGGACTAGAAGGTAGAAAACCAAAACAGGAGAAGGAAAGGAGAAGAGAGGTCAGAAAAAGACAATTAAAGGATTGTTGAAGTAAACTCTAGTTGAATTCTGTGTTTTTTCCTCAGTGATGTTAGTGCCGTGGGTGGGCTGCTTCACCCTTAGCATCTCACTTGACTTCGTATACCTGAAAGTGTATTCGCGTCCAGAAACCATAGAGACTGACTGATTCCAATGTGGAGAATTCAGGGAGAGCCTGTGGGTTCCCACAACAATAGTCGTGAACCTCCATTGAAAGGTGTCTCCTTCCTGACAGCTGGAAACAAGGGAAGTAGTCTAGAAGAGTGCCTGCTCCCAGGTGGTCTTGGTCACGTTCGCAGGTGTTCATATTGCAGTACCTGAGCTATCCGGTGGAGACTGCCTCACTTTCTTCCATATTAATTAGTGAACAGTATCTTGTGCAATTTGCTCTCAAGGGTTTGTTTCCTATAGCAGGGAGTCATCTGTAATGTTAAGAGGACCTTAAGAAATATGGACATACTAAATCAAATAAACCATAAATTACTAACTTTCAAAAGCTATTTCCCAATAACACATTTTTTATTATAGGAAATTAGATGATACAATCAAAAAGAAAATTAAAATTAACAATAATCACGTAATCCAGAAATAATATTAACACTCTGATGTATATCTTTCCAGTCGTTTGTATGTATAGTTTATATATAAATTCATCTATGTTTATATATTCTTACAAAATAGAATTATACTGTATATCCTTTTTATTTTTTGCTTCACTCTTTCATTCTTTCAACATTCTTATAGTGCTGGCTGTGTACCAGGCACTATTCTAAGCACTTTACATATATATTAACTCTTTTAGTCCTCAAAACAACCATAAGAGTTAAATACTATTATTATTCTCATTTAACCACTTGAGAAAACTTAGGCTCAGAAAGCTGGAATACATTCCCCAAGTCACACTGCTGTTAAATGGTAGAGGCTGGATTTGAACCCAGGCATTTTGGCTCCAAAGTTCACTCTTAACTACTGTTTTCCATGATGTTAAATATTTTTCCACAAGGAGACTTCCCTGGTGGTCCACTGGTTAAGACTCCACGCTTCCACTGCAGGGGGCACGGGTTCGATCCCTGATCAGATCCCGCAAGCCATGTGGCATGGCCAAAAGAAAAAAAAAAAAGACACGAGGACAGTGTGACAAATGTCCTCTTAAAAATACATATTTTTTCCACAACAATGGCTTTCAAACTTTAGTCTACATAAGTATTATCCAGGGAGCTTGCTTAAAATGCAGAATCCTGTGCCCCTCTCCCAAAGAATTTGATTCAGCAAGTTTGGTTTGGAGTCTAGGAATCTGCACTTTTTAACAAGCACCCCGCATGATTGTGTTGCAGCTCAAGGGATCACGTTTTTAAGAGAAACCTATATGGAACATCAATTTTTTAACTAAACTTTATAGTGAAGTCAACATATATAAAGGCCCACCATAAAGCTTATACCAATCTGCTCCCCTACTACTTATGCATAAAAGTGTCTGTTCACCCTAACCCTCAGTGTAAGTTGTGATTTTAACCTTTGGTAAAATTGATAGGCAAAAATGGCATCTTATTGTTTTAATTTATCTCTGAATATTAGAAAATATTAGAATATGAATATTTCTAATATGAATATTAGAAAATGTGTTTCTGCATTTTTTCATATGTTTATTAGACTTTTTTATTTCTTCTCATGTGAGTTACTTATTCAGGTCCTCTTCTATTTTCGTCTTTTTCTAAGCTGTTTTGGAACAACACTAGATATTGAGGCTATGAATCATTTAACTGCCATCTATGTTGCAGTTACTTTTTGTTATTTGTCTTTAGCTCACATTATGGGGTTGGTTTGTTTTGTTTTGTTTTGTTTGAAATTCAGACTTTTTTTTGAGTAGTCCTATATTTTCTCTTGTGCTATCTGACTTTAGCCTTCCCCTTTAAGATTATGCAAATATTTCCCATGTATTTTTCTACTTCCTCATTGTTTTCATTCTTACATAAATTTTCAGTATATAGAATTTCATTGTGACTTATTATACATAAAGGATATAACTGTTTTTCATAATTAGTTCATTTTTTCATGATTTATAGCCTTTCTCCACTTATTTAGAATGCCACTTTTTATCCTAAAGGCTCTTATCTACATGATCTATTCAGATTTTTCTAAGAGAGTAGTACACTTTTTAAACTATTCTTATTGAGTAGGGTATTTTTAATACTTTGTAGGGTATATCTTCCCTCATTATCACTCTTTTTTTTTTTTTTTTCCAGAAAAATTCATGTTTCCAGATCAACTTTAGAGTTACTCTGGGGAAGTTCCTTTAAAGTACTCTCAGTGAATTTAAATTTTACTGACCTTTAAAAGCAATTTCCATAAAAAGAAATATATTAATTTTACTACATAAAGTTAAGAAGGTTAAAATTTTTCAAAAGGACAGAAAATCTACAATGATTGTTATTAACTATTCTTAACAGGGGAAAAGACAAAAGCTTCATTGTAGGAAAAACTTCACCCTCAAAGCCCTTCCAGTCACCAACCACAATCACCAGCTTGTTGGTGCTTCCTCGTGTATCGAAGAATTCCAGTCCCAGTTCATTTTTGTAAGTAAAATTACTTACTGGGCTAATGTTAATATTATTAAGATGACCATGTCCTCTCCATTAGGATTAAGTTTTCAAAATCTTATTGAAAAACTAGGAGTTTAGGTGTTTGAGATTTTTTTTTAATATGTAATATCCAGAAATATTGCTTCCCAGGGCCATTATACTTTATATATTTGCAATAACGATCCACAGGTAGTTAATCTTTTGTTACATAGTTCAAAGAGTGCTTTCACGAGGATATTTCAACCAATAAAATACAATAATTAATTCCTCCCTTTAGGTACTGTAGTTTCTATATGGAAATATCTAATTTAAAAAATAGTTATGTCTTTAGGTTTTCTTAAAGGACAGTCGTACACACACAGTATTGAAGCTTTATTCATCTCATTGCCTGTTGATGTTAGAACCAGGCCTGGAATCCGGATCTGTTTTACTGTCTTGATTACTATAGCTTTATAATAATTCCTGAAATCTGACAGTGTTAATCTTCCAACTTTGTTCTTTTTCAAAGTTGTCTTGGATATTCTGGGTCCTTTGCATTTTCATATGAATTTTAGAATTACTTAGTAAATTTCTACAAAAATCCTGGAGTTTTGACTGGGATTCTGTTGAACCTACGGATCTATTTGGGGAGAATTGACCTCATAATAAGACTATTTTAAGTCTTCCAACCCATGATTTCATTGTATCACTTCATTTATTTAGACCTTTACATTCTCTCAGCACTGTTTTGTAGTTTTCAGTGTACAGGTCTTTCACTCCTTTTATCAGATTTATCCCTAAATATTTTATATATTTGGATGCTATTATAGACAGTGTTGTTTTATTTACTGTTAATGTGGGGAAATAAATTTACTATTTTTTTTAATTTTTTTTTATACAGCAGGTCCTTATTAGTCATCCATTTTATACACATCACTGTATACATGTCAATTCCAATCTCCCAATTCATCACAACACCACCCCCACCCACCACTGCTTTGCCCCCTTGGTGTCCATACGTTTGTTCTCTACATCTGTGTCTCAATTTCTGCCCTGCAAACTGGTTCATCTGTACCATCTTTCTAGGTTCCACATATATGCGTTAATATACGATATTTGTTTTTCTCTTTCTGACTTACTTCACTCTGTATGACAGTCTCTAGAACCATCCACGTCTCAACAAATGACCAAATTTCGTTCCTTTTTATGGCTGCATAATATTCCATTGTATATGTATAACACATCTTCTTTATCCATTCGTCTGTTGATGGGCATTTAGGTTGCTTCCTTGACCTGACTACTGTAAATAGTGTTGCACTGAACATTGGGGTGCATGTGTCTTTTTGAATTACGGTTTTCTCTGGGTATATGCCCGGTAGTGGGATTGCTCGGTCATATGGTAATCCTATTTTTAGTTTTTTCAGGAACCTCCATACTGTTCTCCATAGTGTCTGTAACAATTTACGTTCCACCAACAGTGCAAGAGGGTTCCCTTTTCTCCACACCCTCTCCAGCATTTGTTGTTTGTAGATTTTCTGATGATGCCCATTCTAACTGGTGTGACGTGATACCCCAATGTAGTTTTGATTTGCATTTCTCTAATAATTAGTGATATTGAGCAGATTTCATGTGCTTCTTGGCCATCAGTATGTCTTTGGAGAAATGTCTATTTAGGTCTTCTGCCCATTTTTGAATTGGGTTGTTTGTTTCTTTAATATTGAGCTGCATGAGCTGTTTGTATATTTTGGAGATTAATCCTTTGTCCGTTGATTCATTTGCAAATATTTTCTCCCATTCTGAGGGTTGTCTTTTCGTCTTGTTTATGGTTTCCTTTGCTGTGCAAAAGCTTTTAAATTTCATTAGGTCCCATTGGTTTATTTTTGTTTTTATTTCCATTACTCTAGGAGGTGGATCAAAAAAGATCTTGCTGTGATTTATGTCAAAGAGTGTTCTTCCTATGTTTTCCTCTAAGAGTTTTATAGTGTCCGGTCTTACATTTAGGTCTCTAATCCATTTTGAGTTTATTTTTGTGTATGGTGTCAGGGAGTGTTCTAATTTCATTCTTTTACATGTCACTCTCCAGTTTTCCCAGCACCACTTATTGAAGAGACTGTCTTTTCTCCATTGTATATCTTTGCCTCCTTTGTCATAGATTAGTTGACCATAGGTGCATGGGTTTATCTCTGGGCTTTCTGTCTTGTTCCATTGATGTATGTTTCTGTTTTTGTGCCAGTACCATACTGTCTTGATTACTGTAGCTTTGTAGTATAGTCTGAAGTCAGGGAGTCTGATTCCTCCAGCTCCGTTTTTTTCCCTCAAGACTCCTTTGGCTATTCAGGGTCTTTTGTGTCCCCATACAAATTTTAAGATTTTTTGTTCTAGTTCTGTAAAAAATGCCATTGGTAGTTTGATAGGGATTGCACTGAATCTGTAGATTGCTTTGGGTAGTATAGTCATTTTCACAATATTGATTCTTCCAATCCAAGAACATGGTATATCTCTCTATCTGTTGGTATCATCTTTAATTTCTTTCATCAGTGTCCTATAGTTTTCTGCATACAGGTCTTTTGTCTCCTTAGGTAGGTTTATTCCTAGGTATTTTATTCTTTTTGTTGCAGTGGTAAATGGGAGTGTTTCCTTAATTTCTCTTTTAGATTTTTCATCATTAGTGTATAGGAATGCAAGAGATTTCTGTGCATTAATTTTGTATCCTGCAACTTTACCAAATTCATTGATTAGCTCTAGTAGTTTTCTGGTGGCATCTTTAGGATTCTCTATGTATAGTATCATGTGATCTGCAAACACTGACAGTTTTACTTCTTCTTTTCCGATTTGTATTCCTTTTATTTCTTTTTCCTCTCTGATTGCCGTGGCTAGGACTTCCAAAACTGTGTTGAATACTAGTGGTGAGAGTCGACATCCTTGTCTTGTTCCTGATCTTAGAGGAAAGGCTTTCAGTTTTTCACCATTGAGAATGATGTTTGCTGTGGGTTTGTCGTATATGGCCTTTATTATGTTGAGGTAGGTTCCCTCTATGCCCACTTTCTGGAGAGTTTTTATCATAAATGGGTATTGAATTTTGTCAAAGGCTTTTTCTGCATCTTTTGAGATGATCATATGGTTTTTATTCTTCAGTTTGTTAATACGGTGTATCACATTGATTGATTTGCGTATATTGAAGAATCCTTGCATCCCTGGGATAAATGCCACTTCATCATGGTGTATGATCCTTTTAATGTGTTCTTGGATTCTGTTTGCTATTATTTTGTTGAGGATTTCTGCATCTATATTCATCAGTGATATTGGTCTGTAATTTTCTTTTTTTGTAGTATCTTTGTCTGGTTTTGGTATCAGGGTGGCGGTGGCCTCATAGAATGAGTTTGGGAGTGTTCCTTCCTCTGCAATTTTTTGGAAGAGTTTGAGAAGGATAGGTGTTAGCTCTTCTCTAAATGTTTGATAGAATTCACCTGTGAAGCCATCTGGTCCTGGACTTTTGTTTGTTGGAAGATTTTTAATCACAGTTTCAATTTCAGTGCTTGTGATTGGTCTGTTCATATTTTCTATATCTTCCTGGTTCAGTCTTGGAAGTTTATACCTTTCTAAGAATTTGTCCATTTCTTCCAGGTTGTCCATTTTATTGGCATAGAGTTGCTTGTAGTAGTCTCTCAGGATGCTTTGTATTTCTGCGGTGTCTGTTGTATCTTCTAATTTTCTTGATTTGAGTCCTCTCCCTCTCTTTCCTGATGAGCCTGGCTAATGGTTTATCAATTTTGTTTATCTTCTCAAAGAACCAGCTTTTAGTTTTATTGATCTTTGCTATTGTTTTCTTTGTTTCTGTTTCATTTATTTCTGCTCTGATCTTGATGATTCCTTTCCTTCTGCTAACTTTGGGTTTTATTTGTTCTTCTTTCTCTAGTTCCTTTAGGTGTAAGGTTAGATTGTTTATTTGAGATTTTTCTTGTTTCTTGAGGTAGGCTTGTATAGCTATAAACTTCCCTCTTAGAACTGCTTTTGCTGCATCCCATAGGTTTTGGATCATCGTGTTTTCATTGTCATTTGTCTCTAGGTATTTTTTGATTTCCTCTTTGATTTCTTCAGTGATCTCTTGGTTATTTAGTAACGTATTGTTTAGCCTCCATGTGTTTGTGTTTTTTACGTTTTTTTCCCTGTAATTGATTTATAATCTCATAGCATTGTGGTCAGAAAAGATGCTTGATATGATTTCAGTTTTCTTAAATTTACTGAGGCTTGACTTGTGACCCAAGATGTGATCTATCCTGGTGAATGTTCCATGCACACTTGAGAAGAAAGTGTAATCTGCTGGTTTTGGATGGAATGTCCTGTAAATATCAATTAAATCTATCTGGTCTATTGTGTCATTTAAAGCTTCTGTTTCCTTATTTATTTTCATTTGGGATGATCTGTCCATTGGTGTAAGTGAGGTGTTAAAATCCCCCACTATTATTGTGTTACTGTCGATTTCCTCTTTTAGAGCTGTTAGCAGTTGCCTTATGTATTGAGGTGCTCCTATGTTGGGTGCATATATATTTATAATTGTTGTATCTTCTTCTTGAATTGATCCCTTGATCATTATGTAGTGTCCTTCCTTGTCTCTTGTAACATTCTTTATTTTAGAGTCTATTTTATCTGATATGAGTACTGCTACTCCAGCTTTCTTTTGATTTCCATTTGCATGGAATATCTTTTTCCATCCCCTCACTTTCAGTCTGTATGTGCCCCTAGGTCTGAAGTGGGTCTCTTGTAGACAGCATATATATGGGTCTTGTTTTTGTATCCATTCAGCAAGCCTGTGTCTTTTGTTGGGGCACTTAATCCATTCACGTTTAAGGTAATTATCGATATGTATATTCCTATGACCATTTTCTTAATTGTTTTGGGTTTGTTTATGTAGGTCCTTTTCTCTTGTGTTTCGCAGTTAGAGAAGTTCCTTTAGCATTTGTTGTAGAGCTGGTTTGGTGGTGCTGAATTCTCTTAGCTTTTGCTTGTCTGTAAAGCTTTTGATTTCTCCATTGAATCTGAATTAGGTCCTTGCCTGGTAGAGTAATCTTGGTTGTAGTGTCTTCCCTTTCATCACTTTAAGTATATCATGCCACTCCCTTCTGGCTTGTAGAGTTTCTGCTGAGAAATCAGCTGTTAACCTTATGGGAGTTCCCTTGTATGTTATTTGTCGTTTTTCCCTTGCTGCTTTCAGTAATTTTTCTTTGTCTTTAATTTTTGCCAATTTGATTACTATGTGTCTTGGTGTGTTTCTCCTTGGGTTTATCCTGTATGGGACTCTCTGCACTTCCTGGACTTGGGTGGCTATTTCCTTTCCCATGTTAGGGAAGTTTTCGTCTATAATCTCTTCAAATATTTCCTCTTGTCCTTCTCTCTCTCTTCTCCTTCTGGGACCCCTATAATGCGAATGTTGTTGCATTTAATGTTGTCCCAGAGGTCTCTTAGGCTGTCTTCATTTCTTTTCATTCTTTTTCTTTGTTCTGTTCCACAGCAGTGAATTCCACCATTCTGTCTTGCAGTTCACTTATCCATTCTTGTGCCTCAGTTATTCTGCTATTGATTCCTTCTAGTGTAGTTTTCATTTCAGTTATTGTATTGTTCATCTCTGTTTGTTTGTTGTTTAATTCTTCTAGGTCTTTGTTAAACATTTCTTGCATCTTCTCGATCTTTGCCTCCATTCTTTTTCCGAAGTTCTGGATCATCTTCACTATCATTATTCTGAATTCTTTTTCTGGAAGGTTGCCTATCTCCACTTCATTTAGTTGTTTTTCTGGGGGTTTATCTTGTTCCTTCATCTGGTACATAGCCCTCTGCCTTTTCATCTCGTCTATCTTTCTGTGAATGTGGTTTTTGTTCCACAGGCTGCAGGATTGTAGTTCTTCTTGCTTCTGCTGTCTGCTCTCTATTAAATAAATTGACTTTTGTGTATCGATCTTGTATCTGTCAAACTTGCTAAACTCACATGTTAATTATCAAAGCTTTTTTTTAGAGGTTATCAGATTTTCTACATAGACAATCATGGTGTCTGTCATTAAAAACAGTTTTAGGGTATTCCCTGGTGGTCTAGTGTTTAGGACTCCACGCTTGCACTGCCGAGGGCCCAGGTTCAGTTCCTGGTCGGGGAACTAAGATCCCACAAGCCATGTGGCATGGCCAAAAAAGAAAAACAGTGTTAATTCTTCCTTTCCAATATGAGTGCCTTTCATTTCTTTTTCTTGCTTTATTGCACTACCTTGAACCTCCAAGGTTATGCTGAAGAGAAGTACTGAGAAATGATCTTTATGCTTTGCTCCTGATTTTAGGAGGAAGTTGTTCTGTTTTTCACTATTAAAGATATTCATATGGTATTAAATATGATGTTAACTGTAGGTTTTTCATAACTGCCCTTTATCAGATTGAGGAAGTACCTTTCAATTTTTTTCTTTCAGTTTTATTGAGATATAATTGATATATATCCCTGTATAAGTTTAACGTGTACAGTAATGTTTTGATTTACACATATCAGGAAGTGATTATCACAGTGAGTTTAGTGAACATCCATCATCTCATATAAACAAAATTAAAGAATAGAAAAAAAATTTTTTTCCGGTGATGAGAAGTCTTAGGATATACTCTCTTAACAACTTTCATATGTAACATACAGCAGTGTTAATTATATTTGTCATGTTGTACATTATATCCCTAGTACTTATTTCTCTTATAACTGGAAGTTCTTACCTTTTGACTGCCTTCATCCAATTCTCCCTCCTCCTGTCCCCTGCCTCTGATAACCACAAATCTGAACTCTTTTTCTATGAGTTTGTTTGTCTGTTTTTGAAGTATAATTGACCTACAACATTATGTTATTTCTTGTTATACAACATAGTGATTCCATATTTCTATACATTTCAAACTGATCACAATAAGTATAGTTACAATATGTCACCATACAAAGATATTACATAGTTATTGACTGTATTCCCAACACTTGTACATTTCTTACCTTTGACTCATTTACTTTGTAACTGGAAGTTTGTTCCTCTTAATTCCTCACCTGTTTCTTTCCTCCCCACCCCCTCTAGCAATCACCTGTTTGTTCTCTGTATCTACAACTCTGTTTCTGCTTCATGTTTGTTCATTTGTTTTGTTTTTTAGCTTCCATCATACAGTATTTGTCTTTCTCTGTCTGACTTAAATTCACTTAGCATAATACCCTCTACGTCTATCCATACTGTTACATAGGAAGTGCCTTTCTATTCCTACTTTGCTGAGAATTTTTATCAGAAAGGAATGTTAGTTTTGTCAAATGCTTTTTCTGTGTCTGTTGAGACATCATTTGGGTTTTATTTTTTAGTTTGTTAGTGTGATTAGTTACATTGATTGATTTGTTTTTATTTTTTTTTGGCCACACCACGTGGCTTGTGGGATCTTAGTTACCCCACCAGGGATTTGAACCTGGGCCCTCGGCAGTGAAAGCAGAGTCCTAACCACTGGACCACCAGGGAATTCCCCAATTAATTTCTTAATGTTAAACCAGCCTTGCATTCTGGAATAAACCCTAGTTCTTCATGTTATCCCTTTTATATATTGTTGGATTAGATTTAAAATTTTGTTTAGAATCTTTCTGTGTATGTTCACAAAGAATATTGGCCTAAAGTTTTCTTTCCTTTGAATGTCTTTGTCTGGTTTCAGTATCAATAATGCTAACCTCGAAGAACAAGTTAGAAAATATTGCCTTATTTTTCAATTTTCTAGAAAAGTTTGTATAGATTTGCAGTTATTTCTTCTTTAAATATTTGGTAGAATTCCCCAGTAAAACATCTGGGACAGTAATTTTCTTTGTGGGAACGTTTTTTGGGTTTTTTTTTGTTGTTTTTTTTTTTAATTTTTTATTTATTTATTTATTTTTGGCTGTGTTGGGTCTTCGTTTCTGTGCGAGGGCTTTCTCCAGTTGCGGCGAGTGGGAGCCACTCTTCATCGCGGTGCGCGGGCCTCTCACTGTCATGGTTGCGATGTGCAGGCTCAGTAGTTGTTGATCATGGGCTTAGTTGCTCCGTGGCATGTGGGATCTTCCCAGACCAGGGCTCGAACCCGTGTCCCCTGCATTGGCAGGCAGATTCTTAACCACTGCGCCACCAGGGAAGCCCCTGTGGGAACGTTTTTTAAGGAGCTTGTTATCTTCCAAGGGATTTGTCCATTTTATTTCAGTTGTCAAGTTTATTAGCTTAAAATTATTCAAAACATTTCCTTATTTTTTCAATATCTATAGAATCTGTAGTGATACCATCTGTCTCATTTCTGGTATCAGTAATTTGTTTCTGTTCTCTTTTCTTGCTGATCAGTCTGCCTAGAGATTTATCAGTTTTATTGATCTTGTCAAGAACTAGCTTTCACTGATTTTTCTCATTTTTCTTTTTTGTTGTTGTTTTTATTTTCTACTTCACTGATTTCCACTCATCTTTATTATTTCCTTTTACTTATTTCAGTAAAATATGCTCATCTTTCTAGTTTCTTAAGATGGAAGCTGAGGTCATTGATTTGAGGCTTCTTCCTTTCTAACGTTAGCATTTAGTGATATTAATTTCTCCTTAAGTATTGCTTTAGCGGCATTCCACAAATTAAATGTGTTTTCATTTTCATTTAGTTCAAAATACTTCCAAATTCCATTTTGGTTTGTCCTTTGATCCATGGGTTATTTGGAAGTGTGCTATATAGTTTTCAAATATTGGGGAATTTCCCCGATATCTTTCTATTATTAATTTCTAACTTAATTCTTTTGTGGTCAGAGAATATACATTGTGTGACTTGAATGCTTTTAATTCTTTTTTTTGAGACTTACAGCCTACAATATGGTCTGTCTTGGTAAACGTTCTGCATGCATTTGCAAAGAATGTATAGTTTGCTGATGTTAGCCAGAATGTTCTATAAATGTCAATTAGGTCAAATTGATAATGTTCAAATCTGCATTCTTAATTAATTTCTGTCTACTTGTTCTATCTTTTATTGAGAGAGAGCTGTTAATCTTCTAGTATAACTGTGGATTTGTCTCATTCTCCTTAAATTGTCAGTTTTTGTTTGTTACATTTTGCAGTTGTTATTAGGTACTAAATATTTAGTATTCTTACGTCTTGATAAATTAACCCCTTTATTTTTAAGAAATGGCCTTCTTTATCCCTGGTAATATTCATTGCTCTGAAGTCTACTTTGTCTGATGGTAATATATCCACTCTAGTTCTCTGTTAGTGTTATTATAGTATATCTTTTTCAACTCCTTTACTTTCAACCTGTTTGTGTCTTTTTATCTTTAAAGTGCTTTTTTCTGGGCAGCATGTACTCTTGGGTCTTGATTTTTTTAATATAACCTGATAATTTCTGCCTTTTAATTGGATTATTTAAACTCTATACTTAATGTGATTATTACATTACTTTAAATTTTTTTATATCACATGACTTAATGTGATATGGTTTGGTTTAACTCTGTCATCTTACTTATTTCCTGTTCCATTTGTTCTTTGTTCTCATTTTCTTCCTTTTTTGCCTTCTTTTGGATTAACTGAATTTTTTTTACAATTCCATTTTATCTCCTCTTTTTCACTCATTAGCCATAACTCTTTGATAGTTGCTTTTAGGTTTATAGCATCCATCTTTAATTTACCACAGGCTACATGATAAGTGATATTATTCCACTTAGCATATAGCATATGAATCTTATCATAGTATACTTTATTTCTCCTCTCCAACCTTTTCTGCTACTGCTATCATACATTTCACTTTACACATGCTATGAACCCCACACTACATTTTATTATTTTTGTTTAAACAGTAAATTATCTTTTAAAGAGATTTAAATAATAGTAAATCTATTATTATATATTATTTATTATGATAATAAATCTATTAAATTTATTATAAATAAATTTAAATTGTAAGTTTTATGTCCAGGTATCCTATTTGATTCTTTTTTTAATATATTTCATGTCTCTGCTTAACTTTTAAACATATATAATACAGTTTTAATAACTTTTTTAATTCCCTTGTCTGCTAATTCTAACATTTGTGAGTTCTGGGTTGGTTTCTATTGATTAGTTTATCTCTTATTATGGCTCGTATTTTCCTGCTGCTTTGCGTGCCTGGTAAATTTTGAGTGCCGGATTTTACTTCGCTGGATGTTGGATAGTTTTTTGTCCTGTTTTCTTGAGCTTGGTTATGGAGTTTGGTTATTTGGAAACAATTTGATCCTTTCAGGTTTTGCTTTGTTAGGCAGGACTAGAACAGTGCTCAGTCGCGGGCTGTTTGTTCTCCACCACTGAGGCAAGACTTCTGTATACTCTACTCAGTGCCCCATGAATCTGGTCTGGCTGGTGGGAGTAGTGTCTATGCCCTGTGAGCTCAGGGCACTCCTGATCTTTTCTAGTCACTCTTTCCTCAACCTCGAGCAGTTTCCTACAAGGAAATACTTGAGGGGGAGCCTCTGAAGATCTCCAGCGTTCTCTCTCTATGTAGCTCTTTCCTCTCTAATACTTTGCCCTATGAACTGTAGCCACCTTGGTCTCCCTGGATACTTTGCACTATCTCCTCAACTCTATCTACCAAGCTCTACCTGGGTTTCCTCCCCTTACACTGAGGCCTAGAACTCTCTCAAGGCAGTAAGCTGGGCAATCATAGGACTCACCTCTTTGTTTCCCATCTCTCTGCAGTATCTGCCTTCGTTGCCTGATGTCTGTTTATCTTCAAACATTTTTACATCTTTTGGCCTTGTGTTGGGGTTTTTTTAGATAGGAGTCAATCCAGTCTGTGTTATCTCATCTTGGCCGAAAGCAAAGTCCTCTTCACTAATTTTAATATTAAGTAACAGCTTTTCAAAATTATTTTATGTTACATTTATAAGATATGTCAGTGTTGTTTTTGGATGAAGAAAAGTCTACCCAGCAGACATAAACATAACCACAATAAATACTGAGAACTTAAATTATCTCTTTAAAACCCCAAGACCAGAGTCCTCTCTAAATCCATAACACCCAGCCTGAGGACCTGCTTCAGTGCTCCTTTCCTGTCATACCTTATAAAGTGAAATATTCATCAAAATAAAGCAATTCAGTTAAAAGTTTAAAAATTTAAGTTTTTGTGATAGGTAAAACTTAAACTTAGCAGCTCCACACTTAGGGACCAAAAGCTGTATAGTCATTGTGAATGTCATGCTGTTCATAAGCAGATACCTACCTCCAGGTGAGAAGTACTTCCCATCCACAGGATTCTGTACTCCTCGTGTATGCCTGGCCTTAGACAAAGAGGCAGGCCCTAGGCGCCTGAAATAGTGTTCTACCCCCATCCTCTTCCTATGTTCTTTAAACCTTTTAGTATCACCAACTTAAAGATCTTCTCTAAGTATAGTAAGTGGAGAAATAGCTGAGGCCTAGTTATAATTTTTTATCTCACTGCTTGTCTGTCTGGTTTAATAACTTGGTGTTTATGTTTTTAGGAACATAGCTACAGTGTGATGGACAGTCCAAAGAAACTTAAGCATAAATTAGATCAAGTGATCAGCGAGCTAGAGGATACCAAGAAAAGTCTGCAGAATGTTTTAGGCCGACAAAGACGTTTACAAAAATCATTGAGGAAGACAATCAGGGAATTAAAGGATGAATGTCTCATCAGCCAAGAAACAGCAAATAGACTGGAAGCTTTCTGTTGGGAGTGGTGTCGGGAGAGCATAGAACAAGACTATATTTCATGAAATAATTTCATGTTATGTTCTACCTAAAATTGTTATTGGTACAGCTTTGCAGAAAATGATTACCATCATTAAATAATATCTGTCATTTAGAGTGCTTCTTTGGATCCTCCGCAGCATTACGCATTAGTGTTATTATCCAAAGGCTTTTTTTTTTTAAAGATGTGCAGAAATTTGTGCTGGTTCTCATGTTTTTGGGTGACTTGTGACAATTATGTTTTTATAGACCTAAACTAGTGCCAGGTCACTATTGTAAGATGTTAAAAGATCAAGAAGATTCTGTAGGACTAAGGAAATGATTTCAAATCAGCCACATTAGGCTGTAATAGTAGAAACTGGACACTTTAGCAGCATCAGATTTTTGGCTTCAAAGGAGTACCTTTGCTTATGTAGGTTTTATGGTAAGTATGTTGAATTGTACTTTAACTGTATTTTACCACAAAGCAGAATTCATTTGTAACACATGTCCATCTTGGATCCAATCCAAGGTGCTTTTGTTATCAGTAATACCAAAAGATCTTTTTACAGGGCATCCCATGGTACTGACCTTGAGAACAACATATGGTGCAGATCTTTTGGCTTTTAAAGTTGTTCAGAGCCAAGTTAAGAAGACCCCTGATGAGGTCTTGTTTTTTCGGTACAGTACATCATTTCTCCTCACTAGGAGTACTTTGATGTAAACCAGCATAGCTTTAACAAATTTTTAAAGAGGGTCATAAATCTGATTTTCAAATGGTTACTCTGACAGTTCTGAACAGTTTGTTTCATGACTGTTATTTCATCATAAAGGTATATCTTCAAAATCTGAATGCCAGTAGTAACTGGGTACTTTCAATGCTGTTTTGTATTTTACAGAAAGTAGTGTTACTAACATTTTTTAAAATACGAAATACAGAAGAAACCATTAAAAATAATGATGTGGCTTTTCTAGTTAAAATAGGAATTGGAGAGAGAGTTATAATATTTTCCTGTAATTAGGAGAGTAGATTACTATCCAAGAGCTTTTATTTAGAGAAATAGATAAGTAAACAGCAATTTTAGAATAGCTTCTTACTGAATTTACAAAAGAATAACTCTTAGTTATTTTCTGATTAATCCAAGGGTCAGAAATTTAGGTTTATCTCCCAATTTCTTAGTAAAAACAACTGAAATGAAGAGTCATAAACACTGTGGATCAGAATAAAATTACTAGCCCAAAGCCAAATTCTACTTTGAAGCATGTGTACATTCATGAACTTCATTCACACATCCATGCTATAATAGTTACAATTTGAATATCAGTTATTTCAATGTGTTAACTAGAAATGAGCTGCATTTTTTGCCAATGTTCATTGTAATTTTATTTGTGTTATATTAATATCAGTAAGGATATGGTCACTTGAATTTTTTTATATTTAAGAATTTTCTGTCTTAATGCACATTACATTTTTATGTAGGATTCCAAACCTTCCCTCTAAATGGGATTTTACCCACATTTGAAAGATTAGCATTATGCTAAGAAGAAATCACGGAGGTCTTATCTTTTTACTACCTTAAAAAAAACTCATTACCTACCCATTATTTATTTGAGTTATTTAATTTTGAATTCATAGTGGACACTCTAATGGGAAGTTTGGGTATGATCTTAAGTTTTATGGAGATTCTGTGATAGAGATGAAGACTCTTTCCCTCAACCTGATTTTGAGTAAAAAAAAAATTAAAGTCAGTGGACAGTGGAGAAGACTAAGAGGATAGATCCAAGCACAGTATGTCCAAATCCTAGATCTCTACTGGCTGCTTAGAATAAATCAATCCGAGAAGACCTTTCCAAGAATCCGTTCCCAGTTTCTGCCACTATCATCACAGTTGCCGCAGTCACTTCTACTACTAGTGTTCACAGTGAACTCAGTTTTTGTCTTCTTTTTCGTTGGTCTTAGTATCATCGAGAGAGAGAGAACTGTGGGCAAAGTATTGGTATCATCAAGAACCCAGAGCTGCCCACTTGCCATTTATTTTTATGGAGAAATGATGACCAATAGATAGAAATCTGACATAAGAGATAGGGTCCTCCCCATCTGCCACCCAAACAAATGCCTGAACATGGTACATCCCTCAGTCCACTGTTCCCAGAGGTTCCAGCTTAGCCTGAGAAGGAACTGTCCTGTGCAGAGCAGAGCCAGTCATCCCCCATCCAGAGGTTCCTTAAGCAGCCAAGGCCAACCTAAGGATATCACTTCGCTTTCAAGCTTGGAATAGCCTCTGGATCCTGGAACAAACCCAACCTCAGCACCAAATCAGGTACAACCTGATTGTACCTGATTGTACCTGTACCTCTGGATCCTGGAACAAACCCAACCTCAGCACCAAATCAGGTACAAAGGACTTGATATGGCATTTTTCTCCATATCAAGTTTAAATTTCTGGAAATAGATTTTGGTTGCTAAAGATAATCACAATTATACCATAGTCATTCATTTGAGAAAAGATGAAATGTATTAAAAATATATGTTTAGTTTTAATAAAAAGATAAAATTATTATAGAAATAATTTGAGTGGTGAAGAATCCATTATATATTTGAAGAATAAAATTTTTTTCCAGTAATGTTCTCTGTGGTTTTTATACATTCAGTTATTCAATAAAATGAGCAGAGAAAAATCAAGAGTATGTATACAGTGGTTTTGCTTTAACTTCTGCTACATTTTTTCCTCCACCAATAACTGTAATATCTTAGAGTCTGCTAGGTTAGGTGACCCAAGTAGCAGGCCTGCTTCCACCACAATATGAATCTGCCATAGACCTCTTTCCTGCTTTCAGCCTCGCTCGAAACTGGCAGCCTCATGTCACCAGTATATAATTGAGAGCAGTATTCTTAGATTTGTAATATACTGCCGTCAGAACCCAGAGAGGCTTATTAGGCATTGTGCTTCCTTATTCATAGTGGGAGATGCAAGTTGTACTAATTTGTCTTTTACTTCAGAGGGCATGTCCTAGCGTGCCCCTGGTCACTGGACCCTCCTCCCCCAAAATTTTACTCATGTGGTAGGCCCCTGAATTTCATCTCACCCTCTAGAGCATATGTACTTTATCAAGGCCTCAAATTTACTAGTCACATCTTGCTCATCCCATTTGATTAACATAATCCATCAATATAGTGAACTAAGTGATTTTCTGTAGAATATCTACCTGGATTAGGTCTCTTTCAGTTATAACAGAAGCAGGAGAGTTATAATGTAGGCTGTTAACATCGCTTTTTATTAATTCCATGTGAATGTGAACAGTTTCTGATCTTGTTTTTTTATAGGGATGGGAAAGCATGCACCCAACCGATCACTGATCGCATACCATGTACCCAGAGCCATGTTAATTGACTCTAGCAAGATGTCACATCTGGCACACAGCCGTAGTCAGGGCTACTACTTGGCTGAATTTGCTTTAGTCTGCTGTCATCCTGCAGCATCTATCTAAATTTGTGGGAACCAGAGTGGTGAATTAAATGGAGATATGATGGGGGCCACTGCTCCTACATCCTGTAAGAGCTGTAAAGGTGGCACACCCCACACACAAATCTGAAGCTGAGGGGTCTGAAAAAGAGGAATTAACATAGCAGGCCTGAGACTGCTGTCCGTAGAAAGACCTGATTGCAAGGTTGGCTCTTGGCTGGCATCTGGGAATTTGGATTTCAGAAGGGTTTCCACCATTCCCTAACTGATAAGAGGGGCTCTCTGTGCCTCAACAGTTTGTAGAAACAATGTGGTTTATGCCGAGCACATTTGATAATGTGCTGATATTGGGGAATATCTTAGGCAAAGAGTACCTACATGAGCAGCCCCCAGGAAAACTTGGACACTGAATCTTTCATGAGCTTCCCTGGTAGGCAGCATTTCCTATGTGTTGTCACAATTCCATGCTACAGGAATTAAGCACTGCACTAAGAGAGGACTCTTGGAAGCTTACACCTGATTACCTTCAGACTTGGATTCCTCAAACTTCATTTCACCATAATTCTAAGAACTGTCACATCTCCCTTTTGGAGATTTGCTCAGGAGATACAATGGTACCCATGCTCCCACATCCCTCACCTTCCTCCCAGCTGTACTTCTGGTCATAGAATTATGCCTGATGCAAAGCAGCAGCTGGAAGAGATGGAGTTGTGAGAAGAAAATGTCGGACCAGTACAAGGAAACCTCAGAAGCAGAAGCCAGATACAATCTGTCACCTAAGAACCGCATGGGGGTCCATAGCACCAGGAACAGCAGTTTAAGAGGAAATGCTGAGAACATAGCACATTCAACAATTTCACAAGTATTTTTCAAGTTTCAGGAACTGTATGTCAGAAAATGTAGGCACTGGAGAACCAATGAAGAAAAGACCAGTTCCTGCCCTCAAGGAAGTTAGAGACTAGTAAAACGTTCCAAAAGTCATAATCCAGGGACATTCATACCGCAACATCTTAAAGTATAAGTGCTTCAGTCTCAGTCTCATTCATTCAATATTTATCTTAGGCACATAAAGAAGTTTATAGACTAGCATATTTAACATCATAACCCATCGAGTGTGCAGCTTTCAAAGCCCCATACACTGCTGCGAGGGAAACACAGATGATTAGATGAAGGAATTCACAGCCTACAGGGACGCACATGTATGTAACACAAACACAGAGAAGTGGGCAACATGGCAGGACCGTGGCAATTAAAGTAGGTGACTATGAAATTAATGGAGCCTCCAAGTTCCAAACTGGAACTTAAGTGTGTCAGTGTGGGCACCTTAAAAGCTTCTGTCCCAGGGCCTGGATTCTGTTAGCACCTTCCTCAGATGTGAGAGTAGGAGACCCAACCACCTGGGGAGAACCAAACAGACCTGGGCTCAATTCTCAAGCCTGTCAGTTTATTACATATGGGACCTGGGCCAAGTTACTGAGCTTCTCTATTTACAAAGTGGGCAGTAATACCTTCCTCACCCTGTTGTAGTGAGAATTATATTTAACTGGTTGTAAAACATAGACGATACAATGAGCTTTCCATACATTATTTTTCTCTCTTTAAATGCCATGGCAGGAGCATGGGAAAAGGAGATAAGAACAGGAAGAAGGGCAAAACACAAGAAGGGAAAATGAACTTGATAGGGAGGTAGGGAATAATAGTAGTACAGGCAACAGTGGCCAGTTGAGCTATTTGTGCCTTAAATAAACTTTCCCTCTCTGTGGCAGCTCAAAAGCAGGCAAGGAACATTGTCCCACTGAAAGGGAAAATTTTATTTAATCATATCCTCCCACGTCAACCCTGAAAAGTCATTTAATCTATCTTAGATATGTCTCCATTCATTAATTTATTCATTCGATTTCATAAAGCACTTTAGACAGTGCTACTCATCATGTGGTTCAGAGACCAGTGTCCAAGTGAAGGAGCTGGCACCAGAAAGTAAATCAACTACATCACCAAGCCCACTATTTAGTCAACATTTTTTCATAGCAAGATTTCCTCCCTGAATGAAACAACGTGTTGATTTACATTGTAGAACGAGGAGCACCTTATCTCATTCTGGACTAGCTACTTTGAGTAGCACTGTCTCAGAGTACCCAGTCACTTACTAAATAGACAGTCTTTGAACTAACCTTAGCTGAGGAGTCCCCGACAGATTTGTGTCAGATAATAAATTTCCCAAATCCTTGTGGTAGAGCTTGTGCAGTTAAAAAATAACATCACATATGACTCAGAAAATCTGGCCTCATGCTTTTTAAAAGAGAAGTGTTTTATCAAACAAAGATAATGAAGCATACAGGCTGTGCAGAATGCTAACCACAAATACTAGAGGTGAGCACCTCGTGGAGATGGGCGTCAGTTGCAGACTTGCCAGCAAAGTGTACTCAGCACAGAATTTAATTAGAAATGAAGGGTACTGGTGCCTATAAAAGAGGTAGACTTTATAATGGTACAAAGTGCTGCCAGGCTATACAGCTGAAGGGAATGACCTCTGAAATCCTGAGGATTTAAAAAAAATGTTTTGGGGCTTCCCTGGTGGCGCAGTGGTTGAGAATCCGCCTGCTAATGCAGGGGACACGGGTTCAAGCCCTGGTCTGGGAAGATCCCACATGCCGAGGAGCAGCTGGGCCCGTGAGCCACAACTACTGAGCCTGCGCGTCTGGAGCCTGTGCTCCGCAACAAGAGAGGCCGTGTTAGTGAGAGGCCCGCACACCGCGATGAAGAGTGGGCCCTGCTTGCCGCAACTAGAGAAAGCCCTCGCACAGAAACGAAGACCCAACACAGCCATAAATAAATAAATAAATAAATAAATAAATAAATAAATAAACAAATAAATAAATAAATAAAATTTTTAAAAAAGCAATGTGAGAACATAATTTTTCATTCACATAGAGGAGTGTTAAGGACCCATTTCTAATTCTAAAACACAACACAAAACAATAGAGAAAAATCCATTTAGTCCAATTCTCTAGGACTAGCCTTAAAACCTTACAAGCAGTGATGCTGGTGTTTCTAATTCCTGCCAGTGGTTCGGTTATATAGAGGAGCATTTAGAAAACAAGTGAAGCACATTTTTCCGTCTAGTCTGACTCATAATTTAGTACAGATCCAGCCTTATATTGTAGCACAACTAAAATAAAGGAACCAATAATGAGAGAGTCACATAAGAAAACACATCTTCTGTGTCCCCATTTCTATAGGAAGTCAGCTATTATAAACAAGCAAGGATTCTCAATCAGGAGAACCAGGTTCTAAGCGTAAGTCTGTCACAACTTTTACCAGGTCATCTTTACAAGACATGCTACTTTAGGACCAGGTTGCTTGTATCACTGGCTGTACAAGAAAATTAACTTGCCACCCCTATACACAAAATTTCAAAAAGAGAATTAACAGATTATTTCAAACTTATTTGTTAAAACTGTACAGTGTTGTATACATTATTCATGGTCTCTTAAATAAATTCAAGTAAAAACCATGTATGGAGCTCAGTAAGATATGATATTTATTAATTTTAAAACATACATACACACAGCAAGCCCACTTCCCCCCACCAGTACATACACATATTTTCTATTAGTAAGTGGCTTAATCATATCCTTGTAGGTGAGACAAAGTAAAGTAATCTTAAACTGAAAAAAGGGATTATTTTGGTTCAGTGTCTATGGCCCCAATTTGCAAAATCTTCTTTTTCAAGCTCTGCCAAGGTTCTAACCAGATATGATCCTCAAGTCTCAGGTTGGACTTATAGTGAATAACTTTTAGTTCTTTAATTCTAAAGTTCACGAAATGTTTTAATAAACAAAAAAATACCAAAAGCAAATGAGAAGGTAATTGATGTTGGACCCTCAGACACTGGGGTGATATTTTCACACTGATCTTTAAATAAAAATAACATTGAAATAAGCTAGAGAAACACTTGGCTTTTAAGTATTATCTGCTTTCCATGCTAGAGTCTGTTGACAATATTTTTCAGAGTAAAAACAAAATAACAATACTTTAATGTGAAGCCTACAAATACTTATACACTAGTTTCGTTCAGCATGTTAGCCACACCAATCTAGTCAAACATCTGGTCAGAGTGTAAAGATAGAGCTTCAAAACTAAGACCAAATTTCAGTTGAACCACCTATAGACTCTACATTGGAGCCCCTTATTTTGCCTCCTCTGGAATGTCCTACTCTTTTGAAAGCCCAAGTGTCTAAGGTCAGAATTTCAATATTAAGCTCCTTAGAGTAATAGAGAAAAGTGCTAGTTAAATGTTTGGGCTAAGTTCTAGCCAATGCCTTTTAGAAACACATATTGCTCATTGGTTAAGGCAAAAAAAAAAAAAGTCCACACAAGTTCTGGTCCCCTTAACAACCATCCTCTAAGATAATGAATGCAGAGCATGACTTACAACCCAGAAACCAAAACCTGCAGTCCAGTTGGTTTCATTCTCCCACCTAAAAGTTGTGGACCAGTGCATTAGAAAAGATGCGTGGGCTGTAGGTAAATGATTTTGCACCTTGTGAAAAGCTTTGGGGAAGGCCTTGGAGGACCCAAGGAGACAGGAACGTCTCTAGGCTCTGTCTGATATCACCTTCAAACTATCAGTGGGACAAGAGTGAAGTCCTAACAGTGGATATTCCCTCCCCAAAACTTCTCCAGCTGGGGAGTTCCATAGCAACTGGCCCAGAAAAGAGTAATCAGCCCTAGTCAATTGGTAACCCAGCTTCCATCCCCAAATTTTGTATGTCTACCTCTTTTTTTGTAATGAGAAGCACAGTACGCAGCTCCAAGGTAAACGTACAAAATTCTCCTTCACCACTCTTGTTCCAATCACATTCCTACACACAAGAACATTAGCACCAGAATCTTATAAAACAGAGGACTATCCAATGCCAGAGTCATACTAGGTCATTAGAAATAAAAGGTTTCTTTGCAACATTTGCTTTAGTGTGGTTCTTAGAAGATCAGCAGAGAGGCCAGATTCCCACAATAACACTGATCAAACATCAATAATAATCACAGAAACCAAAGATATACATCTATCCATAGAGAGCAGTTACATTTCTCCTTAAAGACTAGAAACAAGCAAGATTTTTAAATGTGTTTTATAGTTAAGTTAGGGTAAAGGAAACATTTTCTCCTACTGATCCTAGGTTTTTTTTCATTTTCTTCAACTGATCCTAGTTTTTATCACCTACCACCACCAAACCCACTCCCAAATAAATGTACACATTTATACAAATAACACACAAGATTCAATGCATAAATAACATGACCTTTTAAATGCTTCTCTCTTTCTCCCTTTTTTTTTCACTCACTTTAAATACACGATCTACTAATGTTAAATACACATTCATGTAACAAGAACCCTATCACTATTCTTTCATTGGATACATCTTGAAATAGCATCAGTGGACTTGAAAAGTGATGGGATAACAGTTGGGAAGGGACAGTTGTTCAATCTTCCTTTGAAACACATGGATGTCTTTGTCTTTTCTTCTGCTGCAAGGCCTTTCTCAGAAAATGTAGGCAGTTCAGAAGTCAAGGCTCAAAACCACAAATCTCTGCTTCTAGGATATCAGCACTTTTGTTGCACAAGGATGTCATCTCAAGTGCC
Organism: Eschrichtius robustus; assembly: GCF_028021215.1. Classification (NCBI taxonomy): domain Eukaryota; kingdom Metazoa; phylum Chordata; class Mammalia; order Artiodactyla; family Eschrichtiidae; genus Eschrichtius; species Eschrichtius robustus. The sequence goes on along the minus strand of NC_090827.1, from coordinate 60,480,028 downwards.
AGGGCAGCATCTAAAAGCAAAGGGGGATATATGCCACCAAATAGTTTCATATATTCTTTCTAGAAATTGATTTCTACCTCACTTGCTTTCTCATATTGTATATATTGACAGTATTGGTAGGTATTACATGGTCTAAGAAAACCTTAGATCATATGTATCAAAAACAAGATTTTAAAGACAGTCTTCAGGATAATTATCCACCAAAACTATCACGTGTAGCACAACATCTCCTTTTGTGTAAATAATGACTAATTTTGACAAAATAGATACAAGTTTTATAGAGCTTGCAGTTTATACAGTACGTATAGCAAATACATTGCAATGACTTCTACTAGGCCCTTGGAAGGGGCCTGTAAAAATGAGAAACTAAAACTTAAGATTTGTGCACATCACAGTAAATTCACATTTGATGTCACAGACATTCAAAATGCTTTGTGGAGGTTAACAGGTTAATTCCAGCAACACAGTTATAAGAATGCAGGATTTTATTTTTGAATGACTTGTGTGAACTCACATAGCAAATTATCACCCCAAAAGGTCTGATTTTTTTCTTTTTTTTTTTTTGGTTTTAGTTTTTTAGTACTAAAAAGTTATACTTAAAAGGAAGGCAATCACTTGGTATGGTGCTGATCCCTCTTTATTAGGAAAAAGATTACCAAGCAATCATTTACTCTTTCTTGCTTTACAAACCCAAAGGGCAAATGACTGATACGGGAGATAAGTATATATCCTTCTGGAGCACTTGTCACCCTAAGTTCACATTACTGTATCCAATAAAATACAGGAGATTAGTTTAAAAGCAAGAGATGCAAGCACTATGAAAAGGGATTTCATCCCAGAGACAAAAGCTACTCCTGTTTTTTTAAGTAGTACAACTCTTTGTCTATCAAGAGTTCTCATAGAGTCAATCATTGGAGAATGTTTCAGCTGTAGAATTTGTTGCTTCAGCAAGCTACAAAATATTTCCCATGAAAGGTCACACAGCTTCAAGGGTGAGAAATCAGACCTACCCAGCTCAGAACCAAAATGAGTCAGTGTTGGTGTTCCACTCGAGGCAAATTGGCCTCTGAATCATCTGACAGGGGAGATCCTGATACCTACAAGTTAATAATTGAGCATTATAGAGTCTCAGTAATAGTAAAAGTCCTACTTCCTCAAAATCGCAATTCTTGTTCAAATACCAGATGGATTAGAACTTGAGAACTATTCATAGCTCAAGTTGCTTACACAGAAGAAGATGAAGTAAGGGCTTCATCTTATTCTTTGACCTCTTTGTTGATACATATGTTAAAAGATACTTCTGATGTGCCAGGGCAATGTAAACCCACTATAACCCATGTCTACCTATCACCAAAATAAATGAATAAACAAAACAAAACAAAACCCTTTAGAAAAAATAGAAAAACAACTGAGGATTAAGGACAAGAGTCAAAACTTGGAGATGTATCCCTTCACAAGGGGGTAGGTTTCCAATTTTGTTTGTTTTTCACTTCTGTGACTTTGCCCAAAGGGCAAGCTCTAGTCTCAGAGTCGTAAAGAAGTGCAAGAAGCTAAAAGTCTGAAAGGAACCCCATCTTTATAGTCAGAGAAACCAGAAAAAGGGGTCCCTGCAGGGCAAAAAGTATTGAGGGGGGGGACTCCGGAGGGAAGAGAACTAGAGAAGGGGACCCTCTAATTCTACATATAAACCCACAGAAGTCTCAGTCCAGTTCCTGAGGTATGCATGCATGGGATAGCTCCAAACAGCATAGCAATTCTCTAAATTCAATTTAGAGAAGTGAATGAGATTTGAATCACTTGTACAAGCCTCCAACTAAGCCCTGAACTACACAAGTGTAGGACAGATGCAAACTAGGATGACAAAGACTTAGAGAACTGAGATTTAAACCACCTCTCACAGAAGGTAAGGCAGAACTTACAGTGTAAACAAAACTTGGGTGACTGCTTACTTAAATAAAAATTTCAACATTCTCCTGAAGATTATAACAAGACCCAGAGACTATACAATACAACGTTTACAATATCCGAGATGTAATTCAAAATTACGGGACATAAAAAGATCCTGGAAAGTGTGATTCATTCTCAAGGGAAAAGGCAGTCAAAAGGCAATAATAATAAAGGCAATCCTGAGGTGGCCCAGATGCTGGAAATTTATACATACTTGAAATGAATGAAGGGACAGGAATTCTTAGTAGAGAAATAGAATTTCTAAAAAAGAACTAAGTGGATATTTTAGAACAAATACAAAAAAAAAAAAAATACATTACCTGAAATTTTAAAATTAATAGCAGAATGGAGATGACAAAGTAGTCAAAGAACTTGAGGACAGATCAATAGAAATTACTCAATCTGATAAATAGAGAGAAAAAAGATTGAAGAAAGTGAAAAGTCTCAGGAACCTGTGAGAAAATACCTACCAAAAGGTCTAACATATATGTCATTCATTAGAACTTCAGAAGTTAGAAGAGAAAGAAATTAGGCAGGAAAAAAATGTTTGAAGAAATAGTGATCAAAAACTTCCCAAATTTGGTAATAGAGATAAATTTACAGATTCAAGAAGCTTAGCAAACTCCAAAAGGATCCACTCAGAGAAAACTATGCCTAGACATATCATATTCAAACTAATGAACACAAAAGGTAAAGATTAGATCTTGAAAGCAGCTAGAGAAAAATGAAACATTACTTACAGGGTAAAAATTCAAATAGCTGAGAATTTCCCACCAGGAACTGTAGAGATCAGAAGACAGAGAAATAATACCTTTATAGTCCTGAGAGAAAAAGAAATTTTTTAAACCTACCAACTCAAATTCTATATCCAGTGAAAATATATTTCAGGAAAGAAGGGAAAATAATGTCATTCCCAAATGAAAGAAAGTTAAAAGAGTTTGTCACCATCAGACCTGCTCTGCAAGAAACACTAAAGGAGGTCCTTCAGATTGAAGGAAAATAATACCAGAAAATAAAGCTGTAATCTTTAAGAACGAAGAACAACAGAAACAGTAAGTAGCTAGGTAAACATAGAAAACTACTTTCTTCTCATAAAATACTTATGACTATTGAAAGCAAAAAGTATAACATAGTATAGTGAGGTTTTCAATGTATGTGAACAAAATACAAATGCAAACTGTAACATAAAGTTCAGGTGGGAGGAACGGAAATACATTTGCAAGGTTTCTACATTTTATAAGTGGTACAATATTTACTCTAAGTAGACGATGAAAGATTAGTTATGTATACTGTAATCCCTAGAGAAGTCACTAAAACATAATGCAAAGAGGTATCTCCAAAAAGCCAATACTAAAAATATTCAAATACAAAAGAAGCCTGGAAAGGGAAAACAGAGGAACAAAAAACAACTAATAAAAGGATAGAGCTAGATCCAAACATATCAATAATCACATTAATGTTAATGGCCTAAATATTTAGCGATAAGCAGGATTCTAAAGATATTCCACTAAGATTCCTGTCCCTGGCTAGTCAATCAAACTAATTTAGCTGTTGCTGTGAAGGGACTTTGCACACACAATTAATGCTACTAATCAGCTGACCCTAAGATACGGAGATTATCCTGGTGGGCCCAAGAAATCACATGTGCCCTTAAAATGGGAAGAATGTCAGAAAGATGAGGCAGAAGGGGACGTAAGAGTCAAGGAGTAAGAAAGGTTCAACCACTGTTGCTGGCTTTGAGGATCATGGAATTAGGCCAGGAGCCAAGGAATGTGAGTGGCCTCAAGAAGCTGAGAATGAGAACAACTCCCAGGCGCCAGCCAGCAGGGAAAGAGGGACCTCAGTCCCACAACCACATGGAACTAGATGCTGACAACAACTTGAATGAGCCTGGAAACGGATACCCACCCCCACCCCACCCCCGAGCCTCCATGAAGGAAATGCAGCCCTGCTGACATCTTGGTTTCAGCCCACGAGGCTCTTAAGGAGAGCAGCAGCTGTGCCTGGACTTCTGACCTATGGAAGCTATAATAAATGGAGATTGTTTTAAATTGGTAGTAATTTGTTAGCAGAAATAGAAAACAAACAGACATTCCAATTAAAAGAATCAGAATTGAGAGAATAGCTACCAAGGGAAGACCCTAATTTATATGCTGTTGGCAAAAGAAAACACTTTAAATATAAACCCAGATAGGTTGAAAGTAAATGAAAGTAGAAAGATATACTATGGAAACAAATAAGTGGAAGTAGGCTGGAGTGACTACTTTAATCTCAGAGAAAATAGACTTCAAGGCACAGAGCACCATGAGAGAAAGAGACATTTCATAATGATAAAAGGGACAATGTATCAGGAAGACAAAGCAAGTATAAATGTGTATGTATCTAATAAGACAGATTTAAACTACATGAAGCAAAAATAGACAGATGTAAGAGAAAAATAGACAATTCCACAATCATAGTAAAAGATTTTGACGGCACTCTTTCAGGAACTGATGGAACTAAACAAAAAAATCATCAAGGATATAGAATGTCTAAACAACACTATCAACCTTAATTGGATTTCACATTTATAGAATACTATATCCAACAAGTAAAGAATATACATTATTTTCAAGAGAACAAGGTTCATTCACCAAGACAGACCACGTGCTGGGCCATAAAACACATCTCAGTGAATCTAAAAAAATCAAAATCATACAGAGTATATTCTCTGACCATATGGAACTAAATTACAAATTAATAATAAAATATCTAAGGAACGCCCAAATATCTAACTATTAAACAACGCATTTCTAAATAATTACTGGGTTAAAGAAGAAATTACAACGAAAAATGTTTTAATGTTTGAATGGAATGATAATGAAAATACAACATATCGAAATTTGTGGGATGAAGAAAACAGTGCTTAGAGGAAAAAATCTGAAGCTATGTCTGTAAGTACATAAGACGTGTAAGCATGTAGGGGGTGAGGGAGTGGAGACAGATTCCATGGATTAAGTAATATTTTACTTACAAAATCTATCTTACAGATTGTTCCAGAGGTACATAATAGAGTTTTATAAATGTGAAAATGTTTGTGTTAGGTACAGAAACAAAATGTAGTTCAGTGCATAGATGAATACCATAAAGTAAGACTGCAAGGCAGGTCACGGCCTCTGCCAGCGGGCCTTTTGCTTTCAGTCTCCTGTTCTCTTTCCACTCAGATTTTCCACACATAAGCTCGTGTTACGTTGGTGTTAATTTGTGTTTTTCACTACACCTACTTTCTTCATTTTAAATGCAAACGGAAATTTAACAAATAAACTGAGAGTAAAAGCGCAGAACCAGTTTATAAATATAAAAGGATTAGTTCCGAACAAGAAATAAAAATATTGAAGAAGTGGGAAAGCGGCCAAAGCCTTTCTTCCATTGCATGAAACTAGATTGAGCTATGTCAACCCTGGAAAGCGATTTGAATAATAGTGTGCTCACAGAGAGCAAGTGGAAAATTCTGCAGCTTTAAAATCCATATTTAAGTTGAGAAGTATACAGGAATTTCTTGAGACTCTGTAGTCCCTAAATGTAAAATCCGTGGCAGTGATTCATCTTCACACAACAGGAATTTGTTTAGCTTTGATGATGTTGTCCCCGAAATTGCTGGCAAGAGATAAGGCAAAAGCAGCAGCAGTCTGTAAATGTTGTTTTCAGAATCACTGGGTAACTGCCTCTGCCATTTGTTATCCTCAACAATATCATTCCCCTTGTTTGCAGAGCTCTACAAAATAATTTAAAGAGTAACAGTAGGAAAAAGCATCGGCATAGAGAAGGAGGCTACATACAGGGGCTGTCTATGAAATGGAAATACTTAAACCATGAGGATGGAGAATTCCAAAACAAAAGTTGCCTAGCATCAAGCAAAGGTGAAAATCTGTTTGAAGAAGGAAAGGGAAAGTTCAATGATTCATATCCCAAGTTTGTAGTTAGTTATGGATGGCTCAGGAGATTAAAAAGTTTGCCAGTTTTCTTAGTGATATGACTGTTGTTGACATAAAAGTAGCAGAAACATAAATATTCTGAAGAGATAAGAGGAATTATAGCAAAAGACTATATGGAATAGAAAATCTTTAGCATGGATGGAATGGATTGCCCCCGGGGAAAAGTGTCAAATGGAGAATACATTTTAAGAGAATAAAAACTATTCCAGAGTTTCACTCTTTGAAAGGTAATAACTTTGGTATTAATGCAGTGAAATATCATAAACTACCATAAAGCCTATAGTTATATTAAAGCGATAGCTGGGCTACACACACACACACACACACACACACACACACACACACACACAATTTTTTAATCTATAAAAAATTGATCACTGTAAGCTGGGAAATGTTTATGTAAACATATATGTAATAAGGGTACTTAATGCAATGAACCATAAAACAAAATTTAACAAGCAAAATTTTATAGATCCCACTAATAAACCTGCCCAATTCTTAAGAGCAAACTCTCCATAGGACACTTTAAAAGGAAATATGAGAGAGACCCAAGTTCCATGCGTCCTACAGAGAGTATTTCTATACCTGATGTAATGCAGTATTGAAGGTGTGCAAGTCAATAGCGACCAGAGAAGGAATTCGAGATTCTGAAAGATTTTTGTTCTCCTTCTTTATTAGCCTGGAATTTCGAGCTAGATAAAAATAACCATAAACACAGTGAGAAAATCAGATATTTTGTTAGTTCTTCACATTCAGTATCTGTCCCTTGGTATGTACTTATTGTACATAAGTCTGTACATTTTCACATACTTAAATATGTAAAGTTACTATACATTTTTAATATTCTATTAGTTTATTTAATATACATTTTAAATAATGTAAACAAAGGGCTGAAAAAGTAAAAGCGTTACAAACATACCGATGCCTTCCAAGGCTTTTAGTTCAGGCAGATGATTATAGTTTAGTTCAGGCAAATGGACATCTCTCTTTGAGTATTCCCTCCTTTTCTTATTTGCCTGAAGTAGACTCTTTTCACTAGCAACCTAATATCATCAGAACGGTTAACACAAATGAATTAGCTTCCAGGTAAGCTTGCCCCCTTTCATAACTACTATGTTCATATCCTAAAATCTATAGAATTGAAAAGCTAGAATAATACAAAATTTGAAGAACACTAATAACATACAAAACAATTTCATCCAGTTATTTCAAACCTCTTCCTCTTTAAATCTATTAAAATTGCTAACAAGCAGATTGGTTGGTTGCTCTGAGTTTCTCCTACTCCCTCCACCAACCTTCAGTGTAAGTCCTGGCAAGCAGTACAAGGTTAAAAGATGGGCATCAGTGTCCCGGTCTTTCAGGCCAGCAAGGTCAGGTCTTATGACACTTGCTGGGCCCTTCAGCATAGTTGCTGTTGCCACGTGAATTTTGAATAGTTCATCTTGTCATGTATATCACATCTCCTAGCACATTTTTCGCTTTCCCAATAATAGTCCTGTTACTCATTTTTTTACATCTGTCCTTGTCTTGCTCCTTACTGTCAGCAAATATTATTTTCCTAGAAATACAGTTTATTAAGTATAAAATTATAACTTCAATTATATTCCTAATCTTTCTAAGCACTATTACTTCATATTTGATAAAGTCTGGAAAAATAATAAAGAGAAGAACAGCACAGTAGCACTGCAACTCTGCACCTTTATGAATTTGACATTTTCCCAATCTGTTTCATTTGAGAATCACAGAAACTCTACATTCTTTTCCACATTTTCAAAACAGATGATACACAGAGAGATTATATGATTTACTAAAAGGAAAGAAACCACATATAGATAATGAAATCCTATGTATGTCCATGTATATCCACATATATGTATGTATACTGAAATATACACACAAAGAGTATAATGACAGTGTTAAGCCACTGAGATTCCAGATACCTCGAGTTTAATATTCTGTGAATTATACTACTCTGCCTCCCAGAAAGTCTTCAAAAGTCCTGTAGTGAGCTTTTGAGTGTCTTTCTTTTGGCTGTTTCTATTTGCTCCTTTTTTTTTTTTTTTTTTAATAAATTTATTTATTTATTTATTTTTGGCTGCGTTGGGTCTTCGTTGCTGCACACGGGCTTTCTTTAGTTGCAGAGAGCGGGGGCTACTCTTCATTGCAGTGCGTGGGCTTCCCATTGCGGTGGCTTCTCTTGTTGCGGAGCACGGGCTCTAGGCACGTGGGCTTCAGCAGTTGTGGCACATGGGCTCAGTAGTTGTGGCTCACGGGCTGTAGAGCACAGGCTCAGTAGTGTGGCACACGGGCTTAGTTACTCTGCGGCATGTGGGATCTTCCCGGACCAGGGTTCGAACCCGTGTCCCCTGCGTTGGCAGGCAGATTCTCAACCACTGTGCCACCAGGGAAGCCCCCTATTTGCTCTTTTAATAGAATGAGTGCTAAGGTTCAAGGTTCAAATCAGCTGTAAAATAAGATAATTAGTTTTAAAAAACTATCTGTAAGTATAAAACAATAAAATAAAATAATGAGTCCAAACTACTAGATTTATATACTCAAAAAGTAACACATGGACTTCCCTGGTGGTGCAGTTGTTAAGAATCTGGCTGCCAATGCAGGGGACACGGGTTCGAGCCCTGGTCCGGGAAGATCCCACATGCTGCAGAGCAACAAAGCCTGTGCGCCACAGCTACTGATCCTGCGCTCTAGAGCCCGCAAGCCACAACTACTGAGTCCGTGCTCCACAACTACTGAAGCCCGCGTGCCTAGAGCCCGTGCTCTGCAACAAGAGAAGCCACCGCGATGAGAAGCCCACGCACAGCAATGAAGACCCAACGAGGCTAAAAAAAATAAATAAATAAATTTACCAAAATGAAAAAAAAAAGTGACACATAAAATACATAAGAGATGATTATAATAATACATGTATTCACATCTCAGAATCAGGGCATAAAGCATGGGAGAAGGCTATTGATGTTCAACCTAGAAGTTGAAGAACGTTTAGCCTTAGTTCTTCCTCTGTTAATTTTCATTAAGAAAAGACTCCAGTGGGTCTTCTCCCCACTAATCTTTACCTCCTTTCTTGATTGCCTATTCCAAAGAAGGATAAACAGAAATGAGATCTAAAATGATCAGCCAGCATTGATTATGCAATGCCTGAAAGAAGGCTAATATCAACTCCAGCAAAATGGTATTGAGCCAGCTACTTTAAAAAGCCTTGCCGATCAAAATAATCTTCCAAAGCAGACCAGGAATGTAAAACACAAAAATATCCACAAATAAATGAGTAGGGTATATCAAAAAGGAAAGTATTATGGGTACAGAAATTATAGGCTAAGAATAGTTAAAAGAAAAACAATTGCAATCATGAGAGATATGAAAAGAAGGCTATATTTTTCAGCTCTGAGGATAATGGGAGAGGTAGAGAAGGGAAACTTGTGAGAAAAATACTCTTTTGGGAATACATCCATACCTCCCCTTCCCTGGCAGAAAAATCTATTCACCACATTTCTTAAGCAGCTTCAATGCGTTAGACACTGTTCTAGGTGTGGGGCAGAGCAGTGAGGAAAACAAACCAAGCACAAATCCTTCCTTGGAAGTTTACATTCGGGGTGGTGGGCAGGGGGAGGGAGAGACAGACAGTATATAAATAAGAGAATAGAGGATGCCGGGTAAGGCAACGGAAAAAAAAAATTAAGCAAGGGGAGGGGAGAGAATAATAGGAGACAAAATGAGTTAAAATATTTGGGAAGACCTCACAATAAGGTTTCATGTAAGCCAAGGAGGAGAAAAAGCAAATTCTTTGGATTATCTGGGAAAAGAATGTTCTATAACAGAGGAAATAGCAAGTACAAAAACCCGTATGTGGGAGCATGTCTTGCCATGTTCCAGGAAGAACAAGGAAATCAATGTGGTTGGAATGGAGTGATCAAAACAGAGTAGCCAGGGGTGGGATAGAGGGATGAGGGAGTGAGTCACTCAGGGACTAATACGCCCTAAAAGCACTTTGGTCTTTACTCAGAGATGAGAAGCCAATGGAGGGTTTTGAGTGGAAGAACGACGAAGATTCAACTTAACTTTAAAAAGAAGCATTCTGGCAGCTGTGTTCAGCATAATAATGCTCCTCTGAACCTTCAGAAGACCTCTGAATCTTGACATGCTTCTACTACTGCAATCTGACACTGTTTTAATTTGTTGATTCTCTACTAAACCACGAGATTCCTGAAGAGAAAGACTGACTTATTCTTCTTCAGTGACTTAAACATAATAGATAATCAATATTTATTAAATGAATAAATAGAATATTTCCACCAGAAACCTGGTGTGGGTGAGACAAGACAACTTATCTTCTCATCTACTCTAAAAAAGAACTGATCACCAAGCATCAGGTTAAGAAACTTTACCATTACTGAAAAAATTAAAACAGATGTCATTTTAATAATAACATCTTTTTTTTATTGAAGTATAGTTGATTTACAATGTTGGGTTAATTTCTGCTGTACAGCAAAGTGATTCAGTTATACATATATATGTATCTTTTTTATATTCTTTTCCATTATCTCAGGATATTGAATATAGTTCCCTGTGCTACACAGTAGGATCTTGTTGTTTATCCATTCTATATAATAATAACATCTTATATTTAAATTTTCAGACTTCTGAAACTTAAACTTGTCTTTCACATTTATGATTTTGACACGCTGGGATGATATATCCATAATTAAGTTTCCACTTTATGATACGTCTCCCAATAAAACTCTCAGTTCTTCACTATTATATTCACTACTAATGAAAGTCTAGAAATGACTAATGTTTGCTCTTCTGCCTCTGAAATAGTTCACTTACCGATGTGGTCACATTAATATTATAAACTCCTGATGGAGAATGTTTATTTGGTTTAACAAATGGAATACAATACTTCTTGGTTTTCTCATCCACTCTGTAACAAAAGCAACAAAAAAATTTGCGTTAGACCCAGCAGTAATTATTTTTTTCAAGCACAAAATCAAAAGACCCAATACCAAGTGACATGCAGTTTAATCAGAATTTAATGCCTATTCTTAAATATACGATGCTCATAGATCTGGTGAAACATTCTGTCCTTTACCACTACCCTCATGCCTCCCACCCAGCCTTCAATGCCAATAAATTACCTTCCTTTCCATGAAATTCCCAACAGGAGCTTCTTCGTACAATTAAATGCCCACAGCCATGCCATGTGGCAGCAGATGCTCAAAACCAATTATCTCTATTATAATGACAAACCCCTTTTGTGTTATTAGACTAAATAGCTATAGATTCTCTTCACCTTAAACAATACACCCCTATTTTCTTAGGACTCAGGTAAATTTTTTGATCAAATGCTAATAATTTTTATCACATTGGCCAAGAAGTCTTTTGAAACAGTAACCTGACAAGAATTAAAAGGATTCAGAAACCTGAGAGTAATAATACATGTGGCTGAGTTGATAAATATTTGCAATTTGTAAAGATGTCCTTTCCCTAAACAACATTTTGTTCTTATTTTCCTAATTCATACCTGTAACTCTGAACTCTGGAGATAGTTCCCATTCCAGAATTAATGGTGGGAGCCACTGCAGAAAGGTTGTATGTAAGTGGAGGAATTGCCATGCCTGGATTTCTTGTGTGGCCCATGCTGCCATTGCTGCAATCTCGGAGGCTTGTTGAAGGCACTGTTTTGATGTGGCTCATCCCATTGTCATTGAGACAGCTGGCATTTGAAGCTCGACTGATTTTTTCAACTTTTTCTCCATCCATTTTTGATCCTTTTATTTTAAATGCTTTAGAATCCTTAATTTTGGGATCAGCATTTGTATCCTGTTACAAAAATGTTAATAACATTAATGATCTGAGGAGAATGAAAAATCACCTTTTCCTATAAAGTACTTATCAATGAAAGCAGAATTCCAGAGATATCAACTTTTTTAAAAAAATTCTTTGGCTGCGCCGTGCAGCATGTGGGATCTTAGTTCCCTGACCAGAGATCAAACCAGGGCCCCCTGCATTGGAAGTCTTAACCACTGGACTGCCAGGGAAGTCCGAGATATCACCTTCTTGTGCTCTAGTTTTTCTTATTCTACCTGTGGAATTATAATTAAACCCGGGATTCTCAGTCAGACATCTATTTCAAATGAAAATGAGACTCACACTAGCTCTGAGATATATATATATATATCAGATTTAATGATATACACACATATCACATTTATATTTCAGTGGAAAACAATGGAAGAGGACTCAAGCGTGCTCGCTTTTGTTCTCATATATTTAGAGTCAGGGAACACAGAATTGAGGACTCTTTCTTCTTTGGGTTCACTTGAGAAAATAGGAGTGGGTTGGTGGTAGATTTGAATTATCTTACCAAGAATAGATTCTGTTCCGACCACAACGCTATGAGACTACATATCAATTACAGGAAAAAATCTGTAAAAAATACAAACACATGGAGGCTACACAATACACTACTTAATAACAAAGTGATCACTGAAGAAATCAAAGGGGAAATTAAAAAATACCTAGAAACAAATGACAATGGAGATACGACGACCCAAAACCTATGGGACGCAGCAAAAGCAGTGCTAAGAGGGAAGTTTATAGCAATACAAGCCTACCTCAAGAAACAGGAAACATCTCGAATAAACAACCTGACCTTGCACCTAAAGCAGTTAGAGAAAGAAGAACAAAAAAACCCCAAAGCCAGCAGAAGGAAAGAAATTATAAAGATCAGGTCAGAAATAAATGAAAAAGAAATGAAGGAAACAATAGCAAAAATCAATGAAACTAAAAGCTGGTTCTTTGAGAAGATAAACAAAATTGATAAACCATTAGCCAGACTCATCAAGAGAAAAAGGGAGAAGACTCAAATCAATAGAATTAGAAATGAAAAAGGAGAAGTAACCACTGACACTGCAGAAATACAAAAGATCATGAGAGATTATTACAAGCAACTCTATGCCAATAAAATGGACAACCTGGAAGAAATGGACAGATTCTTAGAAATGCACAAACTGCCGAGACTGAACCAGGAAGAAATAGAAAATATGAACAGACCAATCACAAGCACTGAAATTGAAACTGTGATTAAAAACCTTCCAACAAACAAAAGCCCAGGACCAGATGGCTTCACAGGTGAATTCTATCAAACATTTAGAGAAGAGCTAACACCTATCCTTCTCAAACTCTTCCAAAATATTGCAGAGGGAGGAACACTCCCAAACTCATTCTACGAGGCCACCATCACCCTGATACCAAAACCAGACAAAGATGTCACAAAGAAAGAAAACTACAGGCCAATATCACTGATGAACATAGATGCAAAAATCCGCAACAAAATACTAGCAAACAGAATCCAACAGCACATTAAAAGGATCATACACCATGATCAAGTGGGATTTATCCCAGGAATGCAAGGATTCTTCAATATACGCAAATCAATCAATGTGATACACCATATTAACAAATTGAAGAATAAAAACCATATGATCATCTCAATAGATGCAGAGAAAGCTTTTGACAAAATTCAACACCCATTTATGATAAAAGCCCTGCAGAAAGTAGGCATAGAGGGAACTTTCCTCAACATAGTAAAGGCCATATATGACAAACCCACAGCCAACATTGTCCTCAATGGTGAAAAACTGAAACCATTTCTACTAAGATCAGGCACAAGACAAGGTTGCCCACTCTCACCACTATTATTCAACATAGTTTTGGAAGTGTTAGCCACAGCAATCAGAGAAGACAAAGAAATAAAAGGAATCCAAATCGGAAAAGAAGAAGTAAAGCTGTCACTATTTGCAGATGACATGATACTATACATAGAGAATCCTAAAGATGCTACCAGAAAACTCCTAGAGCTAATCAATGAATTTGGTAAAGTAGCAGGATATAAAATTAATGCACAGAAATCTCTTGCATTCCTATATACTAATGATGACATATCTGAAAGTGAAATTAAGAAAACACTCCCGTTTACCATTGCAACAAAAAGAATAAAATATCTAGGAATAAACCTACCTAAGGAGACAAAAGACCTGTATGCAGAAAATTATAAGACACTGATGAAAGAAATTAAAGATGATACAAATAGATGGAGAGATATACCATGTTCCTGGACTGGAAGAATCAACATTGTGAAAATGACTCTACTACCCAAAGCAATCTACAGATTCAATGCAATCCCTATCAAACTACCACTGGCATTTTTCACAGAACTAGAACAAAAAATTTCACAATTTGTATGGAAACACAAAAGACCCCGAATAGCCAAAGCAATCTTGAGAACGAAAAATGGAGCTGGGGGAATCAGGCTCCCTGACTTCAGACTATATTACAAAGCTTCAGTAATCAAGACAGTTTGGTACTGGCACAAAAACAGAAATATAGATCAATGGAACAGGATAGAAAGCCCAGAGGTAAACCCACACACATATGGTCACCTTATCTTTGATGAAGGAGGCAAGCATATACAGTGGAGAAAAGACAGCCTCTTCAATAAGTGGTGCTGGGAAAATTGGACAGGTACATGTAAAAGTATGAAATTAGAACACTCCCTGACACCATGCACAAAAATAAACTCAAAATGGATTAAAGACCTAAGTGTAAGGGCAGACACTATCAAACTCTTAGAGGAAAACATAGGCAAAACACTCTATGACATACATCACAGCAAGATTCTTTTTGACCCAGCTCCCAGAGAAATGGAAATAAGAACACAAATAAACAAATGGGACCTAATGAAACTTAAAAGCTTTTGCACAGCAAAGGAAACCATAAACAAGACCAAAAGACAACCATCAGAATGGGAGAAAATATTTGCAAATGAAGCAACTGACAAAGGATTAATCTCCAAGATTTACAAGCAGCTCATGCAGCTCAATAACAAAAAAACGAACAACCCAATCCAAAAATGGGCAGAAGACCTAAATAGACATTTCTCCAAAGAAGATATACAGATGGCCTACAGACACATGAAAGAATGCTCAACATCATTAATCATTAGAGAAATGCAAATCAAAACTACAATGAGATATCATCTCACACCGGTCAGAATGGCCATCATCAAAAAATCTAGAAACAATAAATGCTGGAGAGGGTGTGGAGGAAAGGGAACACTCTTGCACTGTTGGTGGGAATGTAAATTGATACAGCCACCATGGAGAACAGTATGGAGGTTCCTTAAAAAACTACAAATAGAACTACCATACGACCCAGCAATCCCACTACTGGGCATATACCCTGAGAAAACCATAGGTCAAAAAGTGTCATGTACCAAAATGTTCATTGCAGCTCTATTTACAATAGCCAGGACATGGAAGCAACCTAAATGTCCATCGACAGATGAATGGATAAAGAAGATGTGGCACATATATACAATGGAATATTACGCAACCATAAAAAGAAATGAAATGGAGGTATTTGTAATGAGGTGGATGGAGTTAGAGTCTGTCATACAGAGTGAAGTAAGTCAGAAAGAGAAAAACAAATACAGTATGCTAACACATATATACGGAATCTAAGGGAAAAAAAAAAAAGGCCATGAAGAACCTAGTGGCAAGACGGGAATAAAGACACAGACCTACTAGAGAATGGACTTGAGGATATGGGGAGGGGGTGGGGTGAGATGTGACAGGGTGAGAGAGTGTCATGGACATATATACACTACCAAATGTAAAATAGATAACTAGTGGGAAGCAGCCGCATAGCACAGGGAGATCAGCTCGGTGCTTTGTGACCACCTAGAGGGGTGGGATGGGGAGGGTGGGAGGGAGGGAGATGCAAGAGGGAAGAGAAATGGGAACATATTGTATATGTATAACTGATTCACTTTGTTATAAAGCAGAAGCTAACACACCATTGTAAGGCAATTATACTTCAATAAAGATGTTTAAAAAAAAAAAAAAAAAAGAATAGATTCTGGAGAAATTACCAAGAAAAGTAAACTTCAAATAAACTGAGTACCCAAATCTCAATTTTTAAATGCTTTACTTTATATAAAATTCTAAAAATTATATTTTTCTCTCCTATCATTTAAGGCAAAAAAATGGTGTGTGCATGTGTTTGTGTCCATGTGTTTGCATGTGGGTGTGCACACGTGTGTCTAAATGCTCTTGGATGAGGGTGATTTCCTGACAAGCCCTATTGCACAGACTGGCATACAGTAGGCACTCAGTACATGATATGCTAAGATTTTTTTTAAACAGGTAATGTCTACAGAAAAGATACATTTTTACAAATAAGCTAAAAGTTAACTTGTTAGCCACTCAGGAGACTTTTAAGATCTTCATTATTCCCTGCCCCCCACCCCCCAATTTAAGGATATATTAAATTTAAAATTTAATACACATTAAAACATGGAAATTTACCTGTACCACAAGTGTTTTTCTCTCTTCACCCAAGGAATCATCTTTTTCCTTTTCCTTCTTTCTGTTTTGGGGTTTTTTAGATAAAGAAATGTTTCTGGCATCTTTCTGTACTTTTAACTGCAGTTCCTGAGAAAACCTACATAAAAATACATTTGTCAATAAAATAAGATTGTATGAGACAGATAAATCAAGAAAAAAAATGGTTTTCAAGATATTTATTTTTAAAAATTGAGTATTAAACTCAAATGTGTTATTCAAAACAAGAAATGAGGTAGTCTGCAGAACTGGGAATCCCTGAGAACATTTCAGGAGGTTCACGAGGTCAAAGCTCTTATCTTATTACGAAGGCGACTTCTTTTTCATCATGTTGACATTTGCACTGATGGTATAAAAAGCAATGGGGGGTAAAATTGCAGGTGCCTTACCAAGAATTGAAGCAGTGGCACCAAACTTTACTAGCAGTTATTGTATCCTTCCTAGCCACACATTCTCAGGTTAAAAGGTGGGGGGCAGTTTTGTTTAAGAATGTCCCTGATGGAGCAGTTAAAAAAAAAAAAAATTTATTTAATTAAATCTAAACCCCTGAACATATCTTTTTCCACGTTCTGTGTGACAAAATAGGAATATGCATAAAGTACCTCTGCTACAAATCAAAGTGCAATGGTTGTCTGAAGAAAAGCACTGATGTAACTGGTTGAGATACAAGCTAAACTAGCCACTTTTTTCATGCGACAACATTATTACCGGAAAGACTGACAGAAAAAAAAATTATTATTATTATTCGGACTTGGGGTATTCATCAGATATTTTCTTTTAAAAAAATGAACAAAGGAGATTGTTACTTCAAGGAAAACAACTGATAATATTTGCATCAATGATAAAATTCAAATTTTTATGCAAAATTAGAATCCTGTTCAACTTGTCTCCACTACCATGAACTTAGCAGATTCCTAATACTAAAGACTTTTCTGATGAGAGAGAATACGACTTTTTGATATTGTATAATGAAATGTCAACATTTTAAAGCTCTGCATAACTTAGCAAAACAATATTTTCCAAATGACTAATGCATCATGCTACAAAAGCATGCATGGGTAAAAGGTCAATTCAAAGTGCAAGGTAGATAAGTGGATTTTAATGTAATGGGATAAGAAGTTCGTTGATATGGTTTCAGATTCCACAATGCAAGCAACGTTAAAGAAACTACCACTGTCAGTTTTGGTATAGAATCAAAGAAGAATACCCACAGTAATCTAAAAGGGCTATTAAAATACTCTTCCATTTTCCAACTACATATTTGTGTGAGGCCAGAGTTTCTCCATTTATTTCAACCAAAACAACATATCACAACTAATCAAATGCAGAAGCAAATATGAGAACCCAGCTATCTTTTATGCAGCTAGATAGTAAATAGATTTGCAAAAATATAAAGCAATGTCATTGCCACTCATCTCACTACTTTCTGTTTTGTCAGCTGCACTGATGCCAGCAGCTGGAACAGCACAGGAGACCATGCCAGTCGCTCTGGCGCCTACAGGTTTGGCACATCAAGGTCTCCAGCACATCAGCAGCGTCAGCAGTGTCATAGGACTGGGTGTGGTATGAGTTCAGCAGCAACAGGAGATGGCACCTTTGCAAATGCATCAGCACCCAAGATGATGGCATCACACAGCTGGTAGCAACACAGAAATCAGTGACCTGAGTGGTAGATGTCACCGGGGGAGACAGAAAGAAAGCATGAAGGGACTGCTTCGTGAAAACCAAGAGCCCTAATTTACTGAATACAGGGGACCACTCTTAGGAATGCATTATTGCTAAGGGTGAATGGAGGTAGGGTGGTAAATATTTGAGGTCCTGTAATAGTAGGTGGGTAGAGTAATAAGAGAAATACTGTTTGTTACTGTTATGTACTGTTATGGGGGCCTTACTTTAACTCTAGGTTGATATGACCTAGAAAACACAGTACTGTACCTCTCAGCAAATCCATCCATATGAAAGAAATCATGGTGCAGGAGCTCAGCACAGAAGGGCCTTTTGTCTGGGTCAATATGTAAGCATTTCTGGGAAACCAAGGAATACATACAGTTCATATCAAAGAAAAACTGCCTACGTGTACATTTCTAAATATAGAAAATTCCTTTTCACAGTCAATGAATTTTAAACATCTATAATAAATGATAAAGAATAAAGCACAAATCTAGACAATGACTACCAATGATTGCTAATACCACAAAAAGAAAGAACACCAGACATTCAGTGTCTCTGGACAGAAATATACAAACCTCTTATGAAGTAGTCTTGCCAAAAATCAACCTGACTCTGATCAAGCTCTAGCTCTGCTGTGAATTTATACAAAATACAGGACACAAAGGAACATATTAAACTACACTATGTGGAATATTCTAAGGGACAAACAACCTATTTTCTTTAACAGATAAATGGCAAGGTTTAAACAAAAAACAAAGAGATGAAGAAGAGCTTGTAAATTAAGAATCTTAAAAGACATATCAACCAATTGCGAACTCTAGTCTTCATGTGGATCCTAATTCAAACTATAAAAAGAAATTATGAGAAAATTAATGAAATTTTGAGCACTTATTAGACGTTTTATGATATTAAAGAATTTTTGTGAATGTTTAAAATTTAAAGTACTTACAGAATGGAAGAGAAAGAACATACTCTGTGCTTATTACTGTGCTAGATACTTGACATAGATGATTTTATTTTATCTATGTTCTTTCATTTTATTATAGATTTTATTACATCTTGTTCTGATTCATTGGAACCACTCAGCCAGTAAGAATAGAAGGGACTCAATAAGTAGCTTTAAATGAATAAGAAAATTCTACAAATAATTAAGCCATTTATAAGTGAAATAATATAATATCTGGAATTTGCTTCAAAATACTCCCCCCAAAAAAAAGTTGCTGAGTGTGTGGACAGGATAGATGAAATATTTTCCAAATATTATTAATTGTTGTAGCTAATGACTAGCTCGTGAGGGTTCATTACACCACTGTTTTTTCTACTTTCTTTTCTATGTTTGAAATTTCCTGTAATAAAATGTTTAAAAAGTTATATGATTCTACCATAAGGGACATGAGTTGGACAATATTGTTTTACCTGTATTCCCTTTAAATCTCTTCACAGACAGATCATAAAGCTTGTCTCAATGAAAAATATTTGTATCTGTTAGATTATGTAGAAAAGTAACAATGTATTATTCTAAGAACTTGTTATAATTAGTTATAAGCTTACTAAGCTTTTTTTTAATGAGTTATTCAAAGAAGTAAAAAAGCAAAAAATATCTTGGGTAAATGTTATGTGACCCTGCTCTTTTAGAGATACTTAGTCTATCAACACTTTAGGACAATCCTAACTAATAAGAAATTTTTGAGCTAATAATTCCAAAAGGTCCACTTTTAGAGACAATTTGATCCAGTGAGAATCTCCCTAATATCTTCCTCAATCAAATACAAGGCAAGGTGATGATCATTTAAAAATTAGCTTCAGTGAATCTAGTGGTTAAGCAAAAGCCCCTTTTTAACAATACACTACAGGCCATGAGCCTATGCCTTAGACTTTAATATTTTCCTGCTTCTCTACCCTTTTTTTTTTTTTTTTTTTTTTACTTATTTATGGCTGTGTTGGGTCTTCGTTTCTGTGCGAGGGCTTTCTCTAGTTGCGGCAAGCGGGGGCCACTCCTCATCGTGGTGCGCGGGCCTCTCACTATCGCAGCCTCTCCTGTTGCGGAGCACAGGCTCCAAACGCGCAGGCTCAGCAGTTGTGGCTCACGGGCCCAGTTGCTCCGCGGCATGTGGGACCCTCCCAGACCAGGGCTCGAACCCATGTCCCCTGCATTGGCAGGCAGACTCTCAACCACTGCGCCACCAGGGAAGCCCTACCCTTCTTTTTATTTTCTTACCCTATTTTTCTTCTCTTTTCCACTTACACAAGGCTTGCATTTTAAATGTTAAACATTTAAAACATATCATTATGAGAATGTTTTCACACTTAAGACTTGCCAGATAATATGAAATGGTTTCTTAAAACAAGCAAAATTTTCAGGTCTGTATCTCTGAACTCCCTCCATCCCCACACCCACCAAATAAAACTCTTAATGGACAAAACTTTAAATCATCGGAGGAAACTGTTGTCCTGAAAGATCAACTGGACAAGAAAAAAAGAAGAAAAAATCAAATCTCCATAATGTAAATTCCCTGTCAGAAAGTGCAAAGAAAAAGTACGATTACCTTTGCTAAATCTATCACAACTTCAGGGAGCCTGGGATAGCGTCTTTCAAGAGGAACCGTTTCTTTGATTTCGGGCAACCTTACCCCAGCAAACACAGGATTTTTATAAAACAGCTCCTGATGTCTTGGAATGAGATTACCTGGCAGTGAGAATGGCACACATCTCTGTCATTACGCATCATGGGACAGGTGGTGTGGAGTAGAGATGAGGGTAACACAGCTGGTAGAGCGGGGACTCTCTCCGCATGCAAAACCAATCGAACACGACAGTGCTCTTATTGTGGTGGCGCCTGGCAGCCTTTAGGTGGCTTTGACATAAGTCAACGCGAAAGAAATTAACATTCTTATCTAAACATACTCATTCAGAAAAGTTTACACGCTACTATACATAGAACTGAAGACGCAAGGGAGCATAGGAAAAGCACAGGTAAAGAACATTGTATAATTTCTTAGATATAAGTACCAGCACTGCATTTCTAACTACAAAGCATAAAGTGCTGACCAAAGATGAAAATATTAATAGTCATATGGTGAGAATCTAATCTAGATAAATAAGTTCCACCCTTTGAGAATTTAATTTTTGCCCAGTGTATCTGTATCTAAGGGCTGATTTGATCACTTTTATCTTTTCTCTCAACTTTAATACCTAACCTAATGTAAAATATATATGAAAATTCTGCAATAAGAAACCATTGTATTGTTTATTGAACTTCTAACCTGGAAACTAAAATCTAAGAGTTAAATAACCCTCAAGTAATTACCCATTATTTCCATTTTACAAACTCCATCACCCAACAGAAAGTTGATATTTCAACAAATGTAAGATGACTTTGATAGTCTAGCTTTGAAATTCTGTCCAAAGCACTAGCAACAAAAGTCAGAACTGCAGCAAGATTAAATTACTTTGGAAGTCCCTGTGTCTCTCAGTTTGAAGATGAGAATGAGGGTAATAGTCATATAACACCAAATGCTTGCTGACCCAAAGATAATATGATCATTTGTATTCTCTCTACATGTGATTTATTGAATGCAAAAGTGCAGAGAGAATGTACAATGTTTGCTCTTTTCTTTAGGGGGGGAGTTGGCAGGAGGGCAGGTGAGAGCATGATTAGAACCATATGTCAGATAGACAAAAGCCAGACTGAGAATGACTGAATGAATGAATATATATAAAGAGAGAGATAGATGAGGTTTTCCTACTTGCTCTCTACAACCATTCAAAACACGTGTCATCTTTAATGTACCAACAGCTTGTAAAATAAATATAAACCAACAAAAACACAGGGAAAAAAATCACTAAAATTTAAAATGCAGGTGTATAATCTTACCCAAACACACCATAATATGATATAGCTGATCGATATCAGAATCTCCAGGAAAAAGGGGTTCCCCCATGAGCATTTCAGTTACCAGACAGCCAATGGCCCACACATCAACAGCCCTGAAAGAAAAGCAATGTGGTGTAAAACCTGGCATCCTAATATGTTTACTATGACTGAATCTGTTCTGCATATTACTATTTGGTATTCTTGGTACTGAAAAAAGTAGTAGTAAGCCTTAAATTACTCCACAAAATACATTTCCCTATAAACTTAAAGTACTAACTTCCAATTTTACATAAATCAAATTTCCAGAAACTTCAATCATGTGACATGAGGGAAAAGACCTCCGAAGAGTCAAAACAGTTGTTAAGTATACTTTATTCTGAAAATAAGCCTTTTGGGTTTCCATTCAGTGGCTATTCATTTTTTGTTCACACATGATTTTGACAAGGTTCATCAGTCTATCCCACTATACGCTGAAAACAGCATACCAGAAGGAGATGGATGTTGCGAACACAAACAACATGGAGAACTGAAAGCTAATAGGGAGAAATAGAGAAACTGTCTTAAAAATCGGTCACAAAAACTTAAAGAATATTCCGGCATCATTACCATAGAGACAACTACCTTGAAATTGCTTAACGCCATAGTGGAATTATAACATGGTACAAAAGTGACAGTATGGCGGTAAAATGAGAGCTCAGAGTAATTAAGAAAATATTAAATGAAGTGTACTCTGAAAACAGAGAAATTGCAAAAAAATATTTTAGAATGATTTCTATCAAAATCAGTAAAACTTCCAATCCCTTCCTCTTTGAAGAATTCATTTATGAAGACGATTTATGTTTTTAAAACTATTCACACAGTTCCGTTTCTACCCTCACCCTTGCCCACGCTACTTTGCCTCACTGCAAGTGTCAGACTTACCCGGTCAATGCTACCTCTCTTTACAAGTGATAAATATACCTCTTTCTAACTTACTATTAAAAACAGACCACTAACCTTGATTTCCCTACCTTTAAAATGATTATACTCACGCCAACTTGTTTCACAAGAATGTTTAAAGGGGAAGCACCAAAAATGTTTACAAATAACTTTATAAAGTTCTCTAAACTGAAAACTTCCATTCAGTGTTAGAGGGATCTTTCATCATACTAAAAACATGTTCATGTGGAACCTAGAAACATGGTACAGATGAACCGGTTTGCAGGGCAGAGGTTGAGACACAGATGTAGAGAACAAACGTATGGACACCAAGGGGGGAAAATCGCGGTGGGGTGGGGATGGTGGTGTGCTGAATTGGGCGATTGGGATTGACAGGTATACACTGATGTGTATAAAATTGATGACTGATTAAAAAAAAAAAAAAGAAATGGGTAATGGAGTTGAATAGACATTTCTCCAAACAAAATGTACAAATGGCCAATAAACACATGAAAACATGTTCAACTTCAAAAAAAAAAACAACATGTTCCATTTTATCAAGAAAAGAGAGTTAAATCTGCCCTCCCCACCGCCCACCTTGCTGATGTCTTACTTGCCATACTTGACATCACCAACCAATAGTTCTGGAGCTCTGTACCATCGGGTTGCCACATAATCAGTATAAACCTCCCCAGGAGCTGCCAGTGTCCGTGCAAATCCAAAATCACATAACTTGACAACACCAGACTGGGAGATTAATATATTCTCTGGCTTTATATCTCTGTGTATGATCTAAGACAAAAAGCAGAGTATGACATATATTGGCACATCAAGTTAAGCAAACTAATTACTTTTGAGCACCTGTCATATGCAGGGCACTGTTTTTGTCCCTATAATAAGTACAAATAAAAGTCTATAAAACTGTTCCCGGCTTTAAAGAACCTGGGACCTAGTTGGCAAAAAAAGAACATTTATGCTTAAAATTTTATTTAAACGATCAAAGATATTGGATGAATATATATTATTAATTACCAAATCAATTGCTCTGATAAGGACTGCTCTCAAGACTAAGAGAGTAAAGCTGTCATTGAAGACGGGGCTGGTCAGGGAAAATTTTTGTGGAAAAGGGTGGGCTCTAAGACAGGTCTTTAACACTAGCGTGACCTGGATAAATGTAGAAATGAAAGGGCAACCCAAGTGAGGGTAACAAAAAGAGCAAAAGAGTGAAGATGGGAATAGATCAGGAGATGCTGGGGAAATGTTTTTTCTGGAGTAGAGGTTATGTACTAGGTTATGCCTCAACTGCCACCCTGGGAAGTCTGAGCTTGTGTCAGGGCCATGGGAACCCATGGAAGTGACATGACCAACAGGGTGTTTAAAGAAGATGTTGGCCATGAACAAGGTAAAGCAGAGAGGGGGACCAGAAGTGGGGAGAACAGCAGTGGGACAACTAGGAGGTGATAAGGGCCTAAACTAGTCTGGGGCTCAAAGGAATGGAAAGGAAGAGGTACAGTGTAGAAATATTTTAAATCAAGAATCAACAACTCTGCTACTACCTACACTGCACATCTAAAAGAACTGAAAGCAGGGATTTGAACAAATATTTGTACACCAATGATCATAGCAGCATGATTCACAATTGCTACAAGGTGGAAACAACCCAAGTGTCAATCAACCGATGAATAACAAAATATGGTATATACACACAATGGCATTTATTAAGCCAAAGAAGGAATGGCATTTTGTTACATGCTATAACATGGATGAACCTTGAAAACATTATGTTAGTAAAATAAGCCAGACATAGAAGGACAAATATTGTATATTCCACTTACACAAGGTACCTAGAATAGGCAAATTCATAGAGACAGAAAATAGAATAGAGGTTACTAAGAGCTGGTGGGAGGGAAAATGGGGTTGTTACTGTTTGATGGTTACAGAGTTTTTGTTGAGGATGATGAAAAAGTTTTGGTTATAGACAGTGGTGATGGTTACACAACACTGCGACTGTATTTAATGCCACTGAACTGCATATTTATAAATGGTTAAAATAAATATTATTTATGTATATTTTACCACAATAAAAAAAAAAGAGGAATAAAAAAAAAAAGAATCAACAGAATTTAGGAAGTAATCTCAGATATTTTACTTAAACCTGGGAATCTAAAAGAACAGTGGGTCCATTACCAAAAATACAAAAGTCTGGAAAAAGTTAGGTTTGATTAAGAATAATTAGTAGTTTAGTTTTAGCCATGTAGGCTTTTATGTGGATTTCTGAGTACCCAAGTGGAGGCACTCATCAAGCAATTATAAATGTAAAGAGGCTAAAACAAGGTCAGTTGGTTATGATTTCTAAAAGAGAGACTATGGAAGGAGAAAACAGGACACTGGGAGACAATGTTAAAAATTCTAGAGCTGGGCAAAACAAATTATTAGGCCTAGTTCTCTAATATAAGTAAACTATATTTTGAAATTTTAAAAAATATATTTATTGTAAACTCAGAGGACCAGCATCCTAATTGGCATTGCTGAGCATTTTGCATAAGCTACCAATTTCTATTACATCCTAGACATCCATGGTAAAGGTCACAGGGCCAGCCCCACATCTACCATTAGTATTTGTTACTTTTATAATCACACAAAAAATGTCACTTAAAATATTTTGTAAAACTGGCAGAATCAGTGTGTTAGTTATTCATTTTATACTTTGTGTCATTTTACCTAGAACTGCTTTTCTTTTTTTTTAATTAATTAATTTAGTTAGTTAGTTTTGGCTGTGTTGGGTCTTCGTTGCTGCACACAGGCTTTCTCTAGTTGCGGCGAGCGGGGGCTACTCTTCGTTGTGGTGCACGGGTTTCTCATTGCGGTGGCTTCTCTTGCTGCGGAGCACGGGCTCTAGAGCACAGGCTCAGTAGTTGTGGCGCGCGGGCTTAGTTGCTTCCCGGCATGTGGGATCTTCCCGGACCAGGGCTCGAACCTGTGTCCCCTGCATTGGCAGGTGGATTCTTGACCACTGCGTCACCAGGGAAGTCCCCTAGAATTTCTTTTATATGATTCTCAAAGGATATAAAATTGTTGTGATAGACAACAGAGTAATAGCAGGGATTTTCATATTTCACAACTAGGCAAGAGAATCTGAACTAACAAATAAATGGATTCTTAGGTGTATGTATCTGACAAAACTCATTACTTAAAGTTTGTGCATTTCACTCAGTAAATGTTACCTCAAAAAAAAAAAAATCTGCAAACTCTAGTTAATGACATGCAGAGCTGAAGTATTTAGAGTTGAAGTCTGCAACTTACTTTAAAAAATGCATAAATAAGGGCTTCCCTGGTGGCGCAGTGGTTGAGCGTCTGCCTGCCGATGCAGGGGACACGGGTTCGAGCCCTGGTCCGGGAAGATCCCACATGCCGGGAAGCAACTAAGCCCGCGCGCCACAACTACTGAGCCTGCACGTCTGGAGCCGTGCTCCGCCATGAGAGGCCGCAACAGTGAGAGGCCCGTGCACCGCGATGAAGAGTGGCCCCCGCTCGCCACAACTGGAGAGAGCCCTCGCGCAGAAACAAAGAACCAACACAGTCAAAAATAAATAAATAAATAAATTTATAAAAAAATAAATTTAAAAAATAAAGGCTTAAAAAATGCATAAATAAGACAGATTAATAAGTAGATAAATAGATGAACAGATATATAACTATGTCATAAAACAAATATAGCAAAGTGTTCACAAGTATAGAATTCAGCAGTAGGTATATGGGTGTCCATTGTACACTCTTCTAACTTTTCAACTTTTTAAATAATTGTTTAAACACTTACATTGTGACTGTGACAAAATCCAATGCCATTGATAATCTGAAACAAATACTTTTGAGCTAGCTGGTAGTCTAGTCCATTTGGAAAGAGCTCCAAGTCATCAAGAACTGTATGGTCAACAAATTCAAAGACTAGGTACCATCGCTTTTTTTTCTTACACACTTCCAACAAATTCACGAGATTTTCATGCCTCAGTTGCTGTTATAAAAAGAAAAATACAAAATAGTTTTTACAAGATCAAATTACTAGTAATTAGTCACAGTCTAAAAGAGATCTTAGCATGAGAAAAACATGTAAATAAAATGCATAAACGGTATAAATTGTGAAACTATATTTTGGTTTTTAAATTAGAGTCAAAAGGGCTTCCCTGGTGGCGCAGTGGTTGAGAATCTGCCTGCCAATGCAGGGGACATGGGTTCGAGCCCTGGTCTGGGAAGATCCCACATGCCACGGAGCAACTGGGCCCGTGAGCCACAACTACTGAGCCTGAGCGTCTGGAGCCTGTGCTCCACAACAAGAGAGGCCGCGATAGTGAGAGGCCCGCGCACCGCGATGAAGAGTGGCCCCCACTCGCCGCAACTGGAGAAAGCCCTCACACAGAAACAAAGACCAAACACAGCCAAAAGTAAAAATAATAAATAAATAAATAAGAGTCAAAAGACCATACTGCTCTATTCTCCTCTCAGAGAACACAATAAAGCCAATGAGAAAAAGAAAGGTAGGTCCATCTTTGATGAAACTAAGAAGGATTTATGACCCCTACCCACAGCAAACGAGGTGGCACTGTCAAGGTCAAACAGGAGTCTAGGAAGATACCAAGAGATCATCTGTGGCTACAAAGCTGGCAGAGCAGAGTTTTCCAAAATTGGTGACATAACCTGAAAAGAAAAACAACAACAACAAAAAACCTTCTTTGGTATAATGAGAACAGGGCTCATAGACTGTCAGTGAAACCATCCCTAGAACTGAATGGCACCAGGGAACAGGAGGGGAGGGGCTCTGAATAATCACATAGGAACTCATTTGCTGGAAACAATCTGTCAGTGAAGCCAAGTGGAAGGCAAAACAATTCATTATGAACAAACCTGCAACTACAAGTTTCAGAGAAATTAAGAATAACATAAATCAATCCCACACTCAGCCTTGTGTTGTAAGGAACATTGTTGTGAACCATGGTGGATTCCTGCTAGCCTGGAACAAGACCACAGGTTTTCCTGAAAATGAACCTCCTACAGATAGCTGGTCCAGGAGGGGCTCTCTTTGTTACAAGATAAGAAACAATCAAAAAGGAACCAATCCAGTCTCTATTCAAAGATACTATAAGAAAAGAGAAGGAAACACAAATGGCAGATGAACACTCACCAGAAAATGTTGCCTCTTTTTTTTTTTTTTTTTTTTTTGGCCACACCATGCGGCTTGCGGGATCTTAGTTACCCGAGCAGGGATCGAACCCGAGCCCTCGGCAGTGAAACCACAGAGTCCTAACCACCGGATCGCCAGGAAATTCGCTGTTGCCTCTTTTTTAAAGAGGAGGAAACTACTAGAATACAGTCCTCAAAATCCTCAAGGAAAGAAAGAAAATTTATACCCAAAAAGATTGTCATTCAAGAAAAAGACAGCAGACGGCTTCCCTGGTGGCGCAGTGGTTAGGAATCCGCCTGCCAATGCAGGGGACACGGTTTCGTGTCCCGGTCCGGGAGGATCCCACATGCCGCAGAGCGGCTAGGCCCGTGAGCCACAACTACTGAGCCTGCGCGTCTGGAGCCTGTGCTCCGCAACGGGAGAGGCCGCGACAGTGAGAGGCCCGCGCACCGCGATGAAGAGTGGCCCCCACTCGCCGCAACTGGAGAAAGCCCTTGCACAGAAACTAAGACCCAACACATCCAAAAATAAATAAATAAATAAATTTATTAAAAAAAAAAAAAAAAAGAAAAAGACAGCAGAGAAAATTTTCTGAACATGAGCAGTAAATCCGTTAGTGTAGGACTAAGTGTTATACAAATGTGGGTATCACAGTTACAAAATAGAAAGTGAATATTTAAAACCTAACAATGTACAAATGATACTAGTAACAAACTTAGGAGAAAGAAGAGAAGATGCAAACAAAATAAGAGAGTATGAAAAAAAAAATAAGAGAGTATGTATGTGGATTTCCTTGTCAATGGGACAGAATTATATTTTTGACCTGAAATTTTTAATTATAAGGTCTAATTATATTTACAGGTTTAATGGTAAGCACTAAGATAAAGAAGACAGCTTCTAAAATCAGATGGTGGATGAATGGGAGAGAGGAGGAAACAGAAATATAATAATTACTTTACAAAGGATTAACTATATTATATAACTCTATAGTTATAAAGGTAACAAAAAGTACAAAATAAAGCCTTTCCAACAAAGTATAATTTATAATTGTTATTTAATATTTTATGTAAAAGTTAATCTTCTGAAGACTCAGGGAAATCATTGTAGATTAAAATAAGAAATAAAGATTTGCATTTATAAGAAAAAAAAAGCCTTTCCAAATTACCAAAGGAAACACATCCAATGTTTAAAAAGTAATTGGGGACTTCCCTGGTGGCAGAGTGGTTAAGAATCCACCTGCCAATGCAGCGGACACAGGTTCGAGCCCTGGTCCAGGAAGATCCCACATGCCGCGGAGCAACTAAGCCTGTGCGCCACAACTAGTGAGCCTGCGCTCTAGAGCCCGCAAGCCACAACTACTGACCCCTTGTGTCACAGCTACTGAAGCCCGCGTGCCTAGAGCCCATGCTCCACAACAAGAGAAGCCACTACAATGAGAAGCCCGTGCACCACAACGAAGAGTAGCCTCTGCTCGCCACAACTAGAAAAAGCCTGCGCTCAGCAACAAAGACCCAACACAGCCAAAAATAAATTTTTTTAAAAAAGTAGACTATATAGAAAAATATTTTTAAAGTAGTAATAAAATACATAATATTATAAATAATAATAACTAACCCCTACATAATGCTTACTATGTTCCATTACCTTAAGGACAAAAACCCTATAAAATAGTTGCAATTATTATCCTGTTTTACAGATGAGGAAACTAAAGCACATAGAGGTTAAGTAACTTGTTCAAGGTCACACAGCAGTAACTAGTAGAGGAGAATTAGAACCCAGGAATTGTAGCCTCTGTCTTTTCCTGAAAACATTTCAGTTTTGTTTAGTTCCTCCTTCGTGTCCAGAACATCTGCCTTATAAACACACCCAGACCTGCAGCTGACTTGTATACAAAATATTTAGAGTTCTTATTCTTTTTTTTTTTTTTTTAGATTTCTTATTCTTAACCACTAAGCCATTCTGACTCTAGAGGGGAAAAAAAGGAAAACTAAGACCAAACTTATGTTACATCATAACTATAAATGGGCTAAACTTAGCTATTAAAACAAAAGATTCCAGGTTGGATCACAAAGCACTTTCCAAATATATTAAGTGAATTAACGCATATCCATACAATGAAATAAAATGCAGCAGTTAAAAAGAACAAGGCAGTTTTATGTCCACGGGTATGCAATAATCACTAAGCTACATTAAGTGGAAAAAAGGCAAGATGCAGGTCAGTGTGTAGAATATGCTGCCATTTGATATATGTACACACACCAGAATTCCTCTGATGGATACAGTTGCTTATGGAAGGTATAACTAAATAGCTGGTACACAAAGGTGGCAGGAAAATACATTTTAATTTTATAGTATATTCATATGTTACCTTTTCAAAAATTAAAATAAGTAGATAAATAAAATTTGTATCAGTGTGTTAAAAGATAAACACGCTAAAATTGACAAGAGTTTATTTGAGCAAACATTGATTTAAACTGGGCAGCACGATACTGAAAGAGGTTAGGAACATTCTACTGGTAGAAGCTAAGGGAAAGGGTTTCCCTGGTGGTACAGTGGTTAAGAATCCGCCTGCCAATGCAGGGGACACAGGTTCGAGCCCTGGTCCAGGAAGATCCCACAGGCCGCAGAGCAACTAAGCCCCTGTGCCACCACTACTGAGCCTGCACTCTAGAGCCTGCAAGCCACAACTACTGAGCCCTCCCGTTGCAACAACTGAAGCCTGCGTACCTAGAGCCCATGCTCCGCAACAAGAGAAGCCACCACAATGAGAAGCCTGCCTGCCACAACAAAGAGTAGCCCCCGCTCGCCACAACTAGAGAAAGCCCGTGCGCAGCAATGAAGACCCAACGCAGCCAAAAATAAATAAATAAATAAATTTATTTTAAAAAGAAAAAAAGAAGCTAAGGGAAAGGCTTTTATAGAGCAGACATGGAAGCAAAGCAAGTAAATCATTTGATTGGTTCCAGCTTAAGTGGTTGCTTTACTTGGGAAAGCCTAGTTGACTGTTTGTGACTGGTTGTGCTTAACTTACAATGTCTTAACCTTGAGCATTTACAGGAATTGGGTCTGGCTTAGGTTTCCTTTGATTTGTTTACATAGGGTGCCAAGGCATTAGAGCCACCTTAGTCTAATGGCTTATTGTTTCACTTGGTTTTTTATTATAAGTACACACACACACACACAAACTTCTAGTAAACTTAAATTTTAATAGGTATGTAGAGAATTCCCTGGCAGTCCAGTGGTTAGGACTCCACACTTTCACTGCTGAGGGCCCAGGTTCAATCCCTGGTCGAGGAACTAAGATTCTGCAAGCCTCACAGCCAAAAAATTAAAACATAATAAAATAATAAAAGGTATGTAGACTTCCGGTTTCCTGTTCTACATGTAAGGAGCTTGGAAGTCTCCACTCCACCCTAACAAGTAAAAAACTGAGTAGACTAAAAAATCAACAACTCTTTTTGGATTCATAAGAGATGAGAGGACATAGGGCAAACCACCGGCTCCAAGACTGGAGAGACAAACCAGCAAACACAGGGAGTCTCTGCTTACTGGAACAGAGACTCACGAGGGCACAGCTCTGTGGGAACCAATGCCAAGGTAGGAAAACCTGAACTGCAATGGATAAGTTATCGGAAGCTCAATGCGGCCAAGCCCGAGAGTTAAAAACTTCAGGGAAATCCACACAACACTGTAAGATGTTATTTCTAGGAGCTCAGCCAAGTTCCGATGGTAAATTTCGGAGAAGAATCTCCTTCAGCTTTCACAGGGAGAGGAAAAAAGGAACCATTTGGAAATACGCCACAGCACTCTGTCCTTAACAAGGCCTGCCCTTGGGGGGAACTAGTTAAGCAGAGCCTAACCAGCTGAGGAAGGGAGATAGCCAACTTCAGCCTACTGTAGCCATCTTATCCCACCTAAGGAGGGGAGAAAAAGCCTGAAGAACACTTGTAAAGTTCACAGGCTAGCGGCATAGGTTCACTGAAAGACTGAGACCTAATCATGGCACTACAGAACATTTCCCTTCCCCCAACCTCACCACCACATTACTAAAAGCCTATTTACAGCACTTCCTTTTACCTGGTACATCATGCCCAGCTCTGAAGAAAAAAATTACAAGGCGTACCAAAAGACAAAAACCACGATTTGAAGACACGGAAAAATCATCAGAAGCAGACGTGGCAGGGATGTAGGAATTATCAGACCAAGAATGTAAAATAACTATGATTAATTTGCTTAGGGTTCTAATGGGTAAAGTAGACAGCATGCAAGAACAGATGGGCGATGTAAGCAGAGAGATGGAAATCCTAATAAATAATCAAAAGAAATGCTGGAGATTAAAAAAACAAAAAACAGGGACTTCCCTAGCAGTCCAGTGGTTAAGACTCTGCACTCCCAATGCAGGCGGCCCGGGTTTGATCTCTGGTCAGGGAACTAGATCCTGCATGCCGCAACTAAGGAGCCCGCATGCGGCAACTAAGAGCTCTCGTGCCTCAACTAAGACCCGGTGCAGCCAAATAAATAAATAAAAATTTAAAACTAAAAAAAATTTAAAAAACAAAAGCACTGTAACAAAATAAGAATGCCTTTGATTGGCTTATTGGTAGACTGGACACAGCTGATGAAAGAATCTCTGAGCTAGAGGATATCTGAGTAGAATGCTCAAAAACCAAAAAGGGAAGAGAACAAGGACTGAAAATCTTCTCAAGCATATAGAAATAGACCTAAGAAGATAGCGAGGAAGAACTGGGTCAAAATCAATAACAGGAGAACAAAGAGAATTAATCTCAGGACTCAAAGCTGATTTTGCTATGAAGTAACAGATATGGAACTGAGGTTAGATTTTTGTGTCCTCTTGGGACTAAGAGGGAAGGAAGAGTCAAGTCTAAATGTCTTGCAAAGGCGGGGTCTTTCAGAAACCACCTCCAGTTTAAGATGGGACCCTAAGGGCTACACCTTCCCCAGTGAAAATGAACGGAAATGAACCAGTCCAGGCTTCACATCACCTGTACCTTGAACTTGGATTAACATACTAGACTGGGAGCATCCCCATGCACCTGGCAGAAGCAAATGAATATCCTCTCTGGAAGAAGATAACTTTTATCTATCTTAGCCTCAAAACATTTCTACAAATAAATTTCCAAAAACAATATCCAATATAAATAATAATGAAGAACACAGAAAACAAGACACTCTAAGCAAGTACTTTGAACTTACTGAGGAGGCACTGGGCTGGTAGTGTGCCTGTACCAGGACAGGGAAAATTTAATGTAGATCAGTGTAACTAGTAAAGGTAGTTAATCCCCAAGAGGGGTAAGAGGAATCCAAGGGATATGTAAAAATATAGCAGGGGCTTCCCTGGTGGTGCGGTGGTTAAGAATCCACCTACCAATGCAGCGGACACGGGTTCAAGCCCTGGTCCGGGAAGATCCCACATGCCGTGGAGCATCTAAGCCAGTGCGCCACAACTACTGAGCCTGCGCTCAAGAACCCATGAGCCACAACTACTGAACCCACGTGCCACAACTACTGAACCTGCGCTCTAGAGCCCGCAAGCCACAACTACTGAAGCCCGTGGGCCTAGACTCCATGCTCTGCAACAAGAGAAGCCACCGCAATGAGGAGCCCGTGCACTGCAAGGAAGAGTAGCCCCTGCACGCCGCAACTAGAGAAAAGCCCGCGCGCAGCAACGAAAACCCAACGCAGCCAAAAATAAATAAATAAATAATTTTTTTTTTTTAAAAAAGAAAGAAACTCAGGAATAATTGATAAATAGTGGAAAGGATAAATATTAGGTATTTATTCGAAGGAATAAAATCTTACATAGCATATACTCAGATCACAGGGCAACTGGGTCAAAAGTAAATAACCAAGGAGAAAAACCTAGAAATTTTCCACATGTTTGGCAATTAAGGAAAATGAGAAAATATTTTGAACTGCTAATCAAAATTTCTAGGATACATACCAAGCTGTTCTTAGAAGGAAAGTTATAACCTTAAATGCATATATGAGAAAAAAAACCTAGAAATTAAAGAAGTAAGCATATAACTCAGAAGTTTAGGAAAAAGAACTGTAAAATAAACCCAAAATAAGTAGAAGGTATGAAATACTAAAGAACAAAAATTAATGAAATAGAAAAGAAATACACAACAGGGAAGATCAAGAAAGCCAAACATTGATTCTTTCTAAAGATAAATAAAATTGATAAACTTCAGGTTAGACTGATGGGGGGTTGGTGGCAGGAGGGAGTTAACATAGCAGGTCTGAGACTTTTATCCCTAGAAAATTGGCTTGCAAATGAGCCCTTGTTCGCTACCTGGGTACTTGGATTTCAGAAGTGTTCCTTCATTTCCAGAACTGATAAAGTGGCTCACCGTGCAAACAATATGGTTTATGCTGAATACCTGCATTTCTTCTGAGAGTCTGGGATTTTGTTATGAGCCAGGCAGGGGGTACCTCTGTGACAAGGCCCCAGGAAAATTCTGGGCACTAAGTCTCTAATGAATTTCCTTGGTGGACAATATTTCACACGTGTTGTCATAACTGATTGCTGGAGGAAATAAGTGCATCCTGTTTTAATCCACTGGAAGAAAAGTGACAGGTTTCCTCTGGAATTCACCCCATGTGTCTTTTCCCTTTGCTGATTTTCCTTTATATCTTTTCTCTGTAATAAATCATAGCCAAGAGTACAACTGTTTGCTGAGTGCTGTGAGCCCTCCTAGTGAATCATCAAACCTTGCGGTGGTCTTAGAGACCCCCAACACAGTTGTTGGTAGATAGATAGATAGATGGGCAGATAAGAGAGAAGCAACAAATAATATTAAAATCATGTTTATATTCATGAGATAAATGAATATGTATATGTAATCTTGTCGTTTACTGCCAAAAAAGAAGAAATTTATACTTTAAACCAAGTTATGCATTTTTTTAAAAAAATTACTGTCACTTAAGAAACAACTCATTTTTTTCTCAATTCAAAATATGTGATAACTTACCTTTAGTAACTTGATTTCTCGCATAGCAATTTTTTTAACCATTTTGTCATCATCACTTTCTAAGAACTTCTTAATGGCCACAATTCTTCCACTATCTTTATTCCTACACTTCATCACCATTCCATAGCTCCCTTCTCCAACCAATCCTAGGTTCTCATATTTTTCCATTTTAATTAAAAACCAGTAGGAATTTTTCTTGCTGTGGAAACCAAAACATAGAGTTAATTATGTTGAGTATATTAATTTCCTTCACCCTCCCAAATTAATTCTTCCACACCTGTTTTCCATATTAGAGCAGACACTGCATCGATGGCTGCCCTGTGTAATGTTTCTGCATCTAAGTTATGTTTTCAAAATATTCACATACAGTTCATAATAGACAAGGCAAATGGAATTGAAGCCATTAACTTCAAATTATTTAAATTACTAAATGTCATGTTAATGAAATTTCAATATATTTTTAATTAAGATAAAGCAATACTTGAACTATTATACAAAACAATAACAGTTTACTTTAGAAAAACACAATTCCTTTTCACTTTAAGGTGAAAAAGGCACAAGTGAATCTGGTTACAGTGAAGATAAAATTTATTTTTTTACATCAGGTTTAAAAGATCAAAGTTGAGGATCTTTATGCGCTTTCTAGTCTATTGGGAAAAATATTACCAAGTTAACACTAACAACTTCTGATCAACTATTTTTCTTTACTTTTATTACCATAGTAATTAAATTCCTATATTGAACATATAAAATAACAGCAATGACATCACAGTATGTAAGCAGATTTTTAATAATTAAATGTTAGTGTACCAAATACAGTATTTCAAAAATCCTTTTAATGATTAATCACTATAAGTATGATTATTTGAATTTTGTGTTTAGAATTCTCTTACATCCCATTATATGACATTTTCTGGATGAAGGCAATCCTAACAAAATCTTTCTTACTTTACTAATAATTGGTGAAGGACCAGCAATCATTCCACCACATATTTTGGTATAGCAAAAGACTTTTCAGCCCAGATACGGTTAGATTTTAATTCATAAGTTTTGATCGCCATGAAATATAAAAGCTAATAAACTACAACTTCAAAGTTAAATTTATTTTTACAATCTGATTGTGAAATTAAATTCCAGAAGCAAAGAATAAAAAATGTTTCTGTTAATCCCAACGTGGTTCTAAAAGTTTTGGGAGGAAAAAAATAGTCTATTGGTAACTATATATTCAAATGACGATTCATAGTTGAATTTTTTTTTAATTAACCTGACAATATAAAAACACTCATTCAAAAAACTTGGAAAGAAAAAAAATTCTTACCTATAACATTAGTAGTGTACCTACGGCAACCTAAAATTAATTTACCCAGATTGTGAATTGTGATGTTTTCCTTGCTTCCCTATTGGTACACTGATGACAAAGACAAAACAAATATCCTCTTTGTTCTAGCAAACTGTGATAATCCAATGTATACAGTACATTTTCAACAGTTTACATTTGACAATTTAGGGGATATATATATATATATAATTATTATATATATATAATAATATAGTGTATATATATATAGTTATATATATATAGTATATATACATGGAAAGTCAGAAGACTGATCTTCGGGAGGGAAAAAATAAATAAATCCCAGTCAACACCAACCCAATTATTTCATTATTTTACTACCAGCTTTGATAGTAGGTTCTACTATAAACTGTTTACAGAACAGTGTCTCTGACACTAACTTTCTATACATTTGACATTTTAACTTCCATTTAACCTCTATTAACTTTTTTTTTTTAAACATCTTTACTGGAGTATAATTGCTTTACAATGGTGTGTTAGTTTCTGCTTTATAACAAAGTGAATCAGTTATACTATTAACTATTTTTAAATAAAATGTCAGTGTTTGAAAAAAATTTCTCAATGTAATTCTCTCTCTCCTTTCTTTAATTTTTTTTTCCTTCCACTAAAACAGCATATTTTATTAAGGACTAGACTTTAGGCTTATCATACCAAGGACAAAAATAGCTGGAATCTATAACCTGGATCATTTTAAAACATTTGCAATTAGTGTCCTCAATATTTGGAAATGCAAAGTGAACACAGTTAAAATTACCTTAAGCATGTCTAAGAGGTTCTGAAGCATGTCACAAGCTAACATTCTGCAAGTTGACTACTCCAAGTGTATTCTCCAACCAACTGCACATTTGGTCACAGCACACTGAACACACCTGCTTTTTCAAGTGGCACTTCCCACAAATACTTTAAAAGTATCAAGGCTTAAAAAGCCTCTTGTTTCCTGAAACAGTTACTCATAAACCATAACTTCTCATGCCTTCTACTTGGGAATGTTAAGGGTTATACAAACTAAAAGGAAACCTGGCCAATTGGCAATGTGGTAGTTCTGGACATGTGCCATGGAAGCATATGGTTCTCATACTAATAATTTAGATAATAAAAAAATGCTATTTTTTATTTTGTTAAAGACAGGTTGAAATCTCTTATAGATAAAAGAACGAGATAATAGAAGCTTTCAAAAGTATTATACTTACTGTTTCTTTTAAATCCTTTGGCGTGGAAATACCCAAAGGTTTTCAACTTGGAAACAAAACTGAGGTGAAATGCATCTCGTTCGCAGGTCTAAAAGATGCTGACTAGCAAACTAGCAGTTCTACTGCTGTCGCGATTTCTTCCGCAGACACAGTCAGGGGTCCCAGGTGAAGCAGGCAAGGAGGCCGACTGGCCTCAACCCACCGCAAGTTCACACTTCGGAGGACCGCGGGCCGCATGCTGTCGTCGTCAAGGCAACGACCTCACTCTGTCCCCAACCATAGGCACAAAGTCTCCAGAGAGAAAAGGCCGGGGTCTAAATGCGTCCACGGCAGGCACCGATACCTGTTAAGGCCAAGGCCTGTAGGGAAGTTAGCTGGGGTGCTAGGGCACCGCCTCCCAGCTCCTAAGGCGCCCGGTCCCTGGAGTCTGTGAACCTGCTCGGCTCTAGCTAGCCCTGGGCCAAGGCTTGGCCACCAAGCTGCAAGGGGCGGATCCTCACCCGCCCGGGCCCGCCCCCGAGTGCGCCAAGCCTCCCGTGTTCTGATTGGCTGGGTTCTGTCGTCGAGATCTCTGATTGGCTTAGCGCCAACCACCCATCCAGTTCACCTGGGGCTTGGCTCAGGTTCTGATCACTGATGCGCAGACGCCAGCATCAGCACACACCTACCTTCTCAAGTAAGGAAGCACCTTTCTGCCTTCACCGGGAGACCGCTCTTCGCGACTGAGGACAACAGGCGATTCTGGTGCTCACGGAGAGGCTAAAAGTGGTGGTGGTTTTGTAGGATTGGGTGAAAATGGAAGGGGGTGACAGTGCAAAGAGCGCCATGAAGCGTTTTTCAAGCTCCTCGGCTGGGCCGGGGAGTGGGCTCTGAAGCCCCTCAACCGGGAAGGTTCGGGCTTGATGGCGATTCGACGCTTCCTTTCCGGTCTGGGCAGTGGGGTCAGTCTGCCAGGTAGGAGATGAGGGTGACAGTCTAGGAGGTGATAAGTAGGCGAGGCAAGGTGTAAGTAGGTAAATGATGACAGAACTGGCGTTAGAAGGGACCCTGGGGAGGACAGCCTGGGCAATGAAAGTGAGGGAAATACTTGGAGATAACAGAAGGGGAAGAGAGGACATGAATGAAATAAGAGGAAAAGGGCTAAGACGGTTGGGGAACTAAAAGACTTGAGCAATACTGGCGTATGACACACAGCCAAATAGGGTGCAGCTGGGGATGCGATGTTTAAGGCACAGACCAACTCAATCCATGATTAGGCAAGACGGGTAGGTCAGAATCATGCACATGCTGAAGTCACACAAGAAACAGGGCTTTCCTCATTTTCAAGGAATTTAGGGTTTAAGCCATACCTCTGCAGTGAGGAAGCCTTAAGCACTCAGTTATTTTCATGTTAAATCATAAAAACTAACCATTTTATAATTCTATTTGGTTTCCATAATACCATGATCCAGTTAGGAGAGTGTCCTGGATAGCAGGTATTTATACCCATAGTCAATATTAAGGTATTAATTCCTTCTTGTATACAAAGAAATAAACATTCTGGTTTATAAATAAGCTTTTGTGAGTTTGCTTAGAATGAATTAATCTTCCAGTGCCGGATCACCTTGATCAAACTGCTTAAAATCCAGTTCCTGAAACTGTAATAATGAGGACCAGACCTGGGACCTGGGTATGGAAAGAATATAATTCTTTAGTCAATGCAAGATGTAATTAGCTCTATCCTTAGGTGTGACCACGTTAGGGAGCCATGCCCCATTTAGTTATCTCTATAGGCTATAATAGAATATGATGAACTTCTTTTATATGAGAAGCAGATTCCC
The DNA here is from genome assembly GCF_028021215.1 of Eschrichtius robustus. NCBI lineage: Eukaryota > Metazoa > Chordata > Mammalia > Artiodactyla > Eschrichtiidae > Eschrichtius > Eschrichtius robustus. The sequence goes on along the minus strand of NC_090827.1, from coordinate 60,440,688 downwards.
TTTTATAAAGTGGCAAATCTGGGTTTGTTAGGCCTGAAGCTTGAGAAGAAGAATGTAAAAATATGTTACTTTTGTAACTTTACAAAAATATTCAACAACATAAACATTTTAAAGGTACCTCTAAGCAAAAGGCCCTGAAGTTTAAAATAACCTGTTTATATCCCACAAGCAACCAAAAGGATAAAGACTAAAAAACTGGATTTGGTGACTAGATAGTGCTTGAGAAAACAATTTCAAAAAGAATTGAGTTTGAAAGCCAACTGTAAAGGAGGCATAGGGTATTCAAGAATTACACATCCCTGGTGGCCCAGTCCTGCCCCTCAGCCCAGGCCTCCCCCGGGAACCAGGTTGTACCATGTAGGGAAGCGGGGATCTATTCACATACCTCAGGTAACGGAGGTGTGCAGATGGGGGAAGGGACTGTGCAGATCAAAGGCCGGGGGGGGGGGCGGTCATGGGGATCTCAAAAGGCTTGAGGATGGGGCTGCTTGGGGGGATGGGGAGGAGGCAACCTGGCAGGGGACAAGTGGGGGACCCAGCCGGGTTGAGCCCCTGGGCTCCAGATCTGTACAATACGGTTTGCTATAAAACTCAAATCTTCTGGGGGGTGGGGGCGGGGAGGCAGAGAATTACACATCCTGGGTAAAGTCATCTATTGATACATGTTTGGTGAAGAGGAGGTAGTATTAGGTAGAAGCAAGATTGGGTTATTGTTTATTTTAAAAAGAAATTTTAAACAAGAAAATCTTTGTAGGGAAAAGGAACGGAGAGAGAGGGGCTTTAAAGAGGCAAGAAAAGGAATAAACAATGAAAAACCAAGGACAGGTAGTGAAGAGAAGGTAATAAAGTATGAAAAGGACTTAGCCTTGAAGAAGTTTCTAGAAAAGAGGGAAAACAGAAAAGTGTAGGACAGACACATTAGCTGGCTTAGATCTTCTCTGTAAAAAAAATTTCTGCAGAAAAAAAGATAATGGTGAGATTGAGGCTCAAGGATATGTGAGCAGAAATTCCTTGAAATAGGTAGTTATGAAAGAAGACATTTTGATATGAAAGGAATATGAAATAGTAAAATGTGCCCACTTGAGCATGGACACCATGAATTTACAGTGAAACCAACTGACTCTGTTTCATAGGACTTGGCATCCTCAGGTTCAAGAATGGAGAAAATAGACAGTACGTAAGCTACTTAGGGAAGTGGTAGTGCAAGGAGATTAAACAAAAAAGTTAAGAAATCAGGGATGATGGAGAAAGCACAATTGAAATGGTTTGCCGTGGTTCCAGCTAGATCAGAAGACAAATTATGACAAGTTAACTAATAAGCTGAAAATACAGGGGCACTGAGAAAACGGAGCTCATCATAGGCATGAAGAGTAAGTTTAATGGGAGTGAAATAGGAGAAAAAGTTACTGTCAAAGAAAGCAAGTTGTGAATTTAAGATTTTGGAAATGGCACAAGATGATGATGATGAGTTCTAAAGAGTGGAATGTTTGGCCATTCCTTTGGGTAGCTGAAGTTTATTGAAAAATGTCATTGGAACTGAATTCAAAGAAACTTGAGGTCGCAGTATGAAAAGTCATAACCTTTTCCTAAAAAATCGTAACATGAACAAGTGGGACAATATAGAAAGAGGTTGAAATGCACATTTTAATCACTAAAGAAAGTGAAATGTTCTAAAAATCTAAAGAAAACACTGTGGGAGTGTATGAGATTGGCAACAAGAAGAAAGCCTGAGAGATGGCAAAGAAACAAAGGTTAAAAAGAGACTAAGGACCATATGACCCAGCAATTCCATTCCTAGGTATAGACCCAAGAAAAATGAAAACACATGTTCATACAAAAACTTGTACATGAATGTTCACAGCAGTACTGATATTCATATGAATTGATTTCATAGTAGCCAAAAAGGTAAACTCAAATGTCCATCAATTGATGAATGGATAAACTGTGCTATATCCATACAATGGAATATTATTCCCCCTTAAAAAGGAATAAAGTACTCATAGATGCTACAACATGGATGAATCTTAAAAACAGTATGCTGGGATTTCCCTGGTGGTCCAGTGGTTAAGACTCCACGCTCCCAGTGCAGGGAGCCCAGGTTTGATCCCTGGTCAGGGAACTAGATCCTTCATGCTGCAACTAAGAGCCGGCATGTCGCAACTAAAGGAGCCCACATGCTGCAACTAAAGGAGCCCACATGCTGCAACTAAAGGAGCCCACATGCTGCAACTAAAGATCCCACATGCCGCAACTAAGACCTGGCACAGCCAAATAAATAAATATATATATATATATTTTTTAAAAGTATGCTAAGCGAAAGATGCCAGACACAAAAGATCACATATTATGTGATTCCACTTATATGAAGTGTCCAGCATAGACAAATTCATACAAACAGAAAGTAGATTAGTAGTTACCAGGGACTGAGGGGGAGATGGGAATGAGGAGTGACTACTAATGGGTATGGGGTTTCTTTTTTTGGCACACTGCATGGCTTGCAGGATCTTAGTTCCCCGACCGGGGATTGAACCCGACCCCAGCAGTGAAAGTGCCGAGTCCTAACCACTGGACCGCCAGGGAATTCCCTGGGGTTTCTTTTTAGGCTAATGAAAATGTTCTGGAATTAAACAGTGAATATAGGAAGATAAGAAGTACATAGCCTGCCTAGAAATCTTTTTTCAGTAAATTTATACATTTTAGCTTAGAGTAGCCCAATTCTCTTTCTCACCTTAGCAATCATCTCTGTTAAGTAACTCTTGGCAACAATCATTCTTTACATATCTGGACATCCCCCCCAAAATGTGCTTCAGTCAGTTTCTTGCCAAAAAAACAAAAAAAAAACACCACTTAGGTCTCATGAGATACTGATTGATCATGGGTTTTTGGCACACTTCAGTTGAGTTACCAAGTGAAAGGAAGGGCCATAAAATCTTCAGACTACAAAAAAGTAAGGTTCTTTATTTTCAGTATATTATTGAGCATACAGCTATGAATACATTCTGACATTCTGTTAAAAAAATGGACTGGGCTTCCCTGGTGGTGCAGTGGTTGAGAGTCTGCCTGCCGATGCAGGGTACACGGGTTCAAGCCCTGGTCTGGGAGGATCCCGCATGCCGCGGAGCAACTGGGCCCGTGGGCCATAATTACTGAGCCTGCGCGTCTGGAGCCTGTGCTCCGCAGCAAGAGAGGCCGCGATAGTGAGAGGCCCGCACACTGCGATGAAGAGTGGCCCCCGCTTGCCGCAACTAGAGAGAGCCCTCGCACAGAAACGAAGACCCAACACAACCATAAATAAATAAATTAAAAAAAAAAAAAAGATCAAGTCCTTTAAAAAAAAAAAATGGACTGACTCATTTTGAAGTTCTTTTTCTTTGATGGAAGGACATTTGCCTTAGAAGAGAGAATTCTGTTCTCAATCTAGTAATTGATTCATTGACCTCATTACTACATTTAAAAGTGATTAAGACAATCAGATTTGGGGTGTGAAGAAAAAAGAACCCTCCTACACTGTTGGTGGGGATGTAAATTCGTACAGCCACTATGGAGAACAGTACAGAGGTTCCTTAAAAAACTAAAAATAGGGACTTCCCTGGTGGCGCAGTGGTTAAGAATCTGCCTGCAAATGCAGGGGACACAGGTTCAATCCCTGATCCAGGAAGATCCCACATGCTGCAGAGCAAGTAAGCCCATGCGCCACAACTACTGAGCCTGCACTCTAGAGCCCACATGCCACAACTACTGAGCCTGTGTGCCACAACTACTGAAGCCCGTGTGCCTAGAGCCTGTGCTCCACAAGAGAGGCCCCCACTCGCCGCACCTAGAGAAAGCCCGCACGCAGCAACAAAGACCCAACGCAGCCAAAAAAAAAAAAAGCTAAAAATAGACCTACCATATGACCCTGCAATCCCACTCCTGGGCATATATCCAGAGAAAACCATAATTTGAAACAATACATGCACCCCAGTGTTCAGTGCAGCACAATTTACAATAGCCTGGACAAGGAAGCAACCTAAATGTCCACTGACAGAGGAATGGATAAAAACGTTGTGGTACATATATACAATGGAATGTTACTCAGCCATAAAAAAGAATGAAATGGGCTTCCCTGGTGGCACAGTGGTTAAGAATCTGCCTGCCAATGCAGGGGACACAGGTTCGAGCCCTGGTCCGGGATGATCCCATATGCCGCGGAGCAACTAAGCCTGTGCGTCACAACTACTGAGCCTGTGCTCTAGAGCCCACAAGCCACAACTACTGAGCCTGTGTGCTGTAGCTACTGAGCCCATGCACCTTAGAGTCCGTGCTCTGCAACAAGAGAATCCACCCCAGTGAGAAGCTGGCGCAGTACAACATAGAGTAGCCCCTGCCCGCCGCAACTAGAGAAAGCCTGTGCACAGCAACGAAGACCCAACACAGCCAAAAATAAATAAATTGATTAAAAAAAAAATGAAATAATGCCATTTGCAGCAACATGGATGCACCTAGAGATTGTCACACTGAGTGAAGTAAGTCAAAGACAAATATCATATGCTATTGCTTATATGTGGAACCTTAAAAAAATGGTACAAATGAACTTATTTACAAACAGAAATAGAGTCACAGATATAGAAAACAAACTCATGGTTACCAGGGGGGAAAGCAGGCAGGGGGGAGGGATAAACTGGGAGACTGGGATTGTCAAATACACACTATCTATAAAATAGAGAACTAATAAGGACCTACTGTATAGCACAGGGAACTCTTCTCAGTACTCTGTAATGGCCTATATGGGAAAAGAATCTAAAAAAGAGTGGATATATGTATATGTATCACTGATACACTTTGCTGTACAGCAGAAACTAACACAACATTGTAAATCAACTATACTCTAGTAAAATTTTTTTTTAAAAACATGGAATACTATGCACCTGTAAAAAAGAATGAGCAGGCACTTTGTTTACTGATATGTAATGACCTCCATGATATATGGTGAAATAATAAAAGTAATGTGCGTTTGTACAGGGGGCCACCACTTATGCCTAAAAAGAAAAAAATGTATATTTGTATTCTCTTGGATATAGAAAGATCTCTGGAAGGGTGTACAAAAAAATTAGATAAAAAATGGTTGCCTCTAGCTAGAATTTTGTGGTGGTGGATGGAGGAAGGCTTTTCACTTACAAAACTGTACCTTTTGAAGTGTATTCCATGTGAGTTTTCCCCATTAAAAAAAAAGTAAAATTTTAATGAAAAAAAAAAAAAAAGACAATTAGATTTGGAAACCTAAAGTACAATACACCACTTATTTGGTCAAGTTCAGCATACACCATATTTTGTCAGTCACCAACACAGATATATCATAACAATATAAACCTGGGAATCCATTCCTCAAATGTTAAAAATAGTATACATTCTGTCTGCACTGATAACAAGCCTCTTATAAACTCTCCCTTGATGTTCCCTCTTCCTCTAGCCTCTGCTGCATTCCTGTTCGTATTCATAGCAAAACTACAGAAAAAAAGTCTGTTCATTTCCTACATCCTGTTCTCTCTTGGGCTTTCATCCTTATCACTTCACTGGAATAGCTCTTCCCAGAAGTCACTGAGACCTACACAAAGCCATCTGTGGCAGAGATTACTAGCTACCCACAGTAAACTGGTTCCTTTTTTCTCTATGTATAGCTTGCTTATTTTCTGAAATCTCCACTGCAGTTAGGGGTGATCATGCGACTGAATTCAAGCCAATGGAACATGAGATGTGTACCGTTCCCAGACCTGGCCCATGAAAATCTCCGTTCAAGATCCTCCATGTTGGGGCTTCCCTGGTGGCGCAGTGGTTGAGTCCGCCTGTCAATGCAGGGGACAAGGAGCTCTGGTCCAGGAGGATCACACGTGCTGCAGAGCAGCTAGGCCCATGCGCCACAACTGCTGAAGCCCGCGTGCCTGGAGCCCGTGCTCCGCAATGGGAGAGGCCGCCGAGAGGCCCACGCACTGTGGTGAGGAGTGGCCCCCACTCGCCGCAGCTAGAGAGGGCCTGTGTGCAGCAACGAAGACCCAGCGCAGCCAAAAATACATAAATAAAATTAAAAAAAAAAAAAAAAGATCCTCTATGTTCCTTTTCCCTCCCAGCTAGCTGTAATGGAGATGAGTATAATGTGATCTTGAAGCCACACTGTGAAGTTAGTAGAGCCTTCATTCATCTGGGTCCCTAAATGATTAAGTGAGGGGGAGCCAGACTACTGACCTCTTCATGACCACTCCCCCTTTTGTTATATGAGGGGGGGAAACTACTGTGTTTGAGCCATTAGACATTTTGGGGTCTATTTATTTTAGCAGTTAGTCCACCCTAATTAATTCACCACCTTCTTTGACCTCTCAGCAGCGTGACACAACTTTCTATACTTTCCAAGACAAATTCTTGAAACTTAGCTTTCCATGACACCAATATTTGCCATATTTTGTCTGTTTTCTTTGCATGGTTCTCCTGTTCTAGAACCCCACATGTTGGGAGTGTCGGAGGGCTCAGTCCTCAGCCTCCTCTCTTCTGTACACCCTCTGTCTAGATGATGTCCTCTAACTCAATAGCTGCAAAGACCTCTGCTGACCAATCACAGCACAGAGCTCTCCTCAGAATTCCAAAATCATACCATACTGCCTGACATTTCTTCTTGGATATTCAATTGGCATATGAAACTTAACATGGATATAAGAGAACTGTTGATCTTCCCTCCACATTTCATGCCTGCTCCTTCTCTATCTCAGTAAGAGTACTGCCCTCCACACCAAGTTGCATAAAAATCCTAGGAGTCATCCTTGAAAATTATCTTTCCCTCACATTCAAAATCCAATTCATAATAAAGTGTTGTAGGTTGTATCCCAAATTATCTTATTAACTGACCATTTACCACCATCTTCACTGCTCCAACCCTAATCCAAGCGACCATCGACATCACCCAACAGCCCTTCCTGACTGGTTCCCTGCTAATTCAGATCACATCATTTCCTTGCTCAGATCCCTACAATCCCAGTTCGAGAGTAAAATCCAACTACAAGGCCATTCTCGATTTAGCTGTTACCTAGCTCTTGATATCAGCTGCTTACTATTGTGGCCACACTGGCGTTAATGCCCTTGAACACTCCAAGCTCCTTCCAAATACAGGGTCTCTGCATTTGTTCTATTTGGAACGCTCTTCCTCGTCAAAGCTGCCTTCTCTTCATTTCAGATCTCACATGTACCTCTTGAGGCTTTTCATTACCACCCCTGGTAGTGATTAAGGAACAGCCCCATTTCTAGTTACTATTACATTCCCTACTGTTGCTGTTGGAACTAAATGAGTTGTATTATGCCCAGGACTAATCAGGACTGAAATTACTTGTTGCTTCCCTCCCTCGAAAACTACAAGCTTCCTGAGGGTAGGCTGTATTTGCTGTATTGCCAGCCAGCACCTAGGGAGGTTTCTGGCACATATTAGATGCTAATATTCACTGACAGCTATACAAGTCTTTCTCACTTCCTGTACACATACTGGTTACTTTAGTGCTGTCTTTGAAACATCACTACTCCTTTCTGGTAAGTCATCATCCAACTGAAATGTCTCACATCTGTGTCTATTCCAAGTCACTATCCTCGTCACCATACGCCAGGCAGAGCTTTGTTTTTACCTCTCCAAGCTTTAGTTCACCTCTTCAAAAACACACAATAAATAGATGAACTTAATAGGGTTATCAGATTAAGATATAACATATGTGAAATGACAAGCCCTCAAAAATTATTCCTTTTTCTCAGCTCAGACTCACAGTATTTAACAGCTATTTGATTTCTGTTTCAAGTCTGCACTCTGCCTCATTGCTTAACGCTGTATTTCCTGAATGTAGTAGTTCCTGAATTAATTTCAGGCCTGCTAATGCTGGAGGCTGTGATTTTCCAATTTTCTGAAATAAAGCCAGGATAAAAATACGTTGCAAAGATTAAACTTTTAGTGCTTAAAACCCATTTTTCCTAAAATCACTCATCTTTTAAAGTAGATCAACTCTTACAGCTAATCCAGTATTTCAAATCATTTCGTACTAGTGTAACCATAATAAACTTTCTGAGCCTGTCTCCCTGACTGTAAAATAGATAACTACACCTTAGTTTGCCTAAATATGAAATCAGATGTAAAGCTACCAGCAGTATGATTCACAGTATATCCTCAAATATTGGAGGAACATCATTTGAGAGATAAAAATGGGTGTAAAGATAACTATTTTACTGGTTACACTATTTTAAAGTGGAAATATCTGATTTTCATTGATTTGTACATTTATGTTAACTATTCAGAACTTGAATCATTCTCAGTTCCTTTCAGACACCTAAATTCAGCTGCCAAAAAATAACCTAAATCTATTTCCCTCCCTCAGATATAGTAGTCTTGAACTACCACAACAGGTTCGTTTCCATTCTTATCCTCCTACCATCTAGCCTCTACATGGCGTATCACTCCTATGCTTAATTCTCTTTAATGGCTTCATACTGCAATTAGAAAGAAATCCAAATAAACTGCTTATGCGGGTTAATTACATGATCTAGTCTAGTTCACCTGTTAGCATTTTGCCCCCCCTTGACCCAAATCCACCTATCCCAGCTTCTTCTCATTACCCTCTAAGTTTTTCCAATTTTATAAGCTTTACATGTTATCTAGTCCCTCTGAGTGGAGAGCTCCTATGTTTCATGTCAACTCTAGGCATCTAAAGTTGCCACTCAGTTGCCTTGTTTTATCTTACTTTACATCGCATTTACAACTACTCTTCTCCATTGTAAAGTACATAAGCTCAGAGGGAGACCAATGGACTTGTCTTGCTCATGTATCCTCAACATAAAGAACAGTGCCTGGCACACAGAGGTGCTCAATAAACACTTGATAAACACCATTAAGTGGCCTGTCTTCATTAAAGCAATGTTTAATAGTATAAAGGAAAACACACACACACACACACACACACACACACCCCAAGGTATTTATAGGGATCATCTACAGGCTGAATTGTGGATGTTCATTCTTTTGGATTCTCTTTACTTTCTATGATGTGCATACCACGCTCTTGTGTTGTTGTAAAATAAAATATACATAAAACTTGCCACTCTATATACTGTTTTTGAAATTAAAAGGCACAAGTCACAATTACATACCGCCCTATACAGCTTCCTCTTTTCAGGTCCATTTCACACCAAAAGCCAAGAGGTTCCAATAGCACTCCTGCCTCCCCATCATGAAACCTGGTTTTTTATCAGTAATTTGTTCCACGTATCACTTTACTTTTCCAATTATGCAAGTGAACAACTTCAGATTCTTAGATACCACCTTTTTCCTCACCAAGACCTGGCTGTTTTACCCCCTAAGTCTTTCAAATTCTTTAGGTTTCTAACATCACCACTCTAGTCCAAGCTACTACAACCATTCTACTTTCATAGCTCTTGACTGAACTCCTACAGCATCCTTTCACCTCATTTACTCATTGCTTACCTCCTTCAATTAACCCAGAGCCCCAACTTATTGAACTCCAGAGATTTCAAAGTAGAATTACCTTCCCGCCACTCAACAAAACCTTCAACTTCCTATTGCTCTTGGGATAAGGACCAACCTCCTTATGGTCTGCCCCTAGCTACCTTCTTAAATATGCACTCACTTTTAGACCTTTTTAACCTGAGAGCGGGGAACCTTGTTCATTTCATCATTTATCAACAGTACCTAGAACAGCACCTGGCACTCAGAAGCTCAATAGTTAATGAATTAAATGAGCCAGTGAAAGTTAATCAGAAGAGCATGAACAGATCTTCCTGCAGCCTGAAAAATGGATAGAAGGGAGACAAACAGAAAATATTAAGTAGAACAGATGAGACTCCAAACATTTCCAGGTTAAACAGGTCAGAAAAATAGAGATGTTCATTATCAGCGAACCAGGTATGCATGTCACTTAGAAAGAGAAAACACATTGTTTTGGACTTTCGAATTTTGAATTACTGAAGGACTTCAAAAGGGGACAAGGCAAAAAAGGATTAAAAAAAGAAGTGTTTGAAACACAGAATAGGGAGGCAGTAGAAATTCAACTGAGTGAAAAACAGTATCAGGTAACACTTGCTGAGTGCTCAGTACATTGTTTTAGGTGCTTTATGTATTAACTCGCTGAACCCTCACAATCATCCACCTCATTTTACAAATGAGTTAAACAGGAGCTCAGAAAATGTAACCATTGCGTGGTGGAGTTGCCATTCAAGGCCAGGCTGTCTACAAAGCCCTTCTCTTGACCATCACACTATATGGAATCTACTGAATGGACAATAATACTGAAGCTAAGGTACTTCCTGGCCTAAATGAAACCATTCAGAGAAAATCTGTGGGGAAAGAGACTGAGGACAGATGTGTGTGTGTGTGTGTGTTGGGGGGGATAATGGTGGTTATGGGGTGATAAAGAGTACAGAAAACAGGAGCAGTTAAAAGAATATTATTAATGTCACAAAACAAAGCATTCCAAGTAGGCAATCAGCTTTATCAAAACTCTGAGATCAAGGACAGGAGTAGTAATCTTTTCTGTGAATGTTTAATCCTAAACCCACATTTATAGTATTTTGTCCAGTATTTGGTAATGCTAAAAAGACTTCACTTCCTATTATTCTGAAGTATAAGGTGTTTATATACTACATAAATAGACTGGAAGATTTCAGTCTTTGTCAAAAATACCCAGAAACTTCATTACTTAGGAATGCTGACTTAATTATGCAAAATTTTTTTAAAACAATTACTCTCTATATGAACCCACTGAAATCCATCACGAAGGGAAATCTCTTTCAGGACATAATAAATAATTCATTTATCCAGTAATTTAAAATAATTTAGAATTCTGGCATTAAATTGATCAAGACTTAATAATTAGAAAGTCTTATGAACACAGAATGAAAAAAAATCAAGTCTTCATCTGTAGTTAAATATAAATGATGAGCAAGCTGTCTTAAAGGAAAAATATGAACATATATCCACTAAAATTTTCATTCACTTTATACAAAGACTATATCATATAACACAGTTAAATGTAGCACCTTGTATGGGTAAAACTTTCAAATATTTTGTTCCATATAAATTTCCTGGACCAAATGATATTTTGCTCCTTCAGATCTGGTTCTGCTTGCAATATTAGTGTCGCATATACATTTTACCCCTTCTAAAAATTTTTTCCACAGCCATAAAATTAGATGTTATTTTACATTATAATTAACATTGAAAGGACTTTAATATACATTTATAAAAATCTTAAGTCTTACTGCCCAGGAGTATTTAAATAATGGTTGTTCTGGCTTTTCTTCAGTACAAACCTGTGAAGACCGATTTAAGGAATCTTCATAAACAGTGTTATGAATATATCAGGAAAAATTCATTTTCATCACCCCTTTTAACAAAGTTCTGAAATTACATATGCCTTATGACTTCATTACTCATTTAAAGTATATATTCATAACTATGACTCTTCTTTCCTTTCTAATATTCCTTTAGAGCTTGACAAATCTGTTCTAATTGCTGAATTGGGTCATGTCCTTAACTTCAGATAACCTCAGTCTTCCCATCCCCTTTCTCTTTTCCTTCTGAGATGAGGTAGCAATCCTTTGGAAAACCCAAGATTTTTCTAAAAAGTAAATGTTCAGTCATCTGCTTTACATCATTCTCACCTTCCTTACCACTTATTATTCTGTTCTAACATTCTTTATCTTGTATACCAGCTATCTAACTGAACTGAGATAGGTCTCTAACAATGTTCAAGTCTTACTTAAATGATTTATTTTATATATCAAATTTCACAAATAATAGTTGGTTTTAGAATAATTCCTTATTTTTACTTAGGTTGTGTGAAATGCAATTGGGAGAAAATATTCTGGAACACAAACCTACAGATTAAATTAGGGACATAGATAAATGCTGCAGACATCAGTAGTTTATTGTTTGTTTAGTCCAAACACATTCAAAATGGAAACTCAAAGAATACTTTCCACCTGAAACAATTAAACTAGATACTACTAGCATATAATGCTTAACACATTACAGCAATAAAGATGGTAATCCATTGTCTTCTATACCTACTAAAGCCAAGATGGTAAAGCCAATTTGGTTGCAATAGTGTCATAAGGATAGAATAGAATATTACCATCCAAAAAGAAAAAAACCAGAAAACAAAAAAACAAAACAAAACAAAAAAACAGCAAATAACAGTAATGGTAGATGAATACTTTTACTCTGGTTCACTGAAAGGGGACAAAATGTTAAAGGTCCACAGTACTGCAGGTGAACAATCACCATGTAAACTTCTCCATGTGATGTTTTAATGTTTTACTCATGGTATGTAAAGACTGAAGCTGAATGGCTCTTTGCTTTAATTTTCCATTACACTTAACATTTGTCATTACTTTTGGTGCCAGAAGTTTTCATGGGTGGCAGGGCAATATCTTGGATTGGAAATTTTATATATATATATATATATATATATATATATATATATATATATATATATATATATATATATATAAAATGGGAAGGAGAAAGAAATGAAAGAGGGAAAATATGCTACAAAAAACAAAACACTGACAAGAAACCACTCATTTAAAAGCAGTTTGAATAAAGGCTTCAAAACTCAAAAGTAATTTTCTGGTAAGAACTTCAAGTACTATACATCAGAAAGTGTAAAAATATTTCAAACAGGAAAAAAATCCTTAACCCCCCAAAATGGAAACTGAGAAATCTGTGTCCCCAAAATATACGCAATAGTGCAAGACTTTTCCTCGAACATGGAAGACCTCATTCAAGGGGGAAAAAAAGGGACAGATTTAATTTTACTTGTATCGCCCAGTACATGAAAAACAAAATATGTGCATCATCTGCTAGTTTACTAAACAGCAAACAGTTCCATAATTCAGAACCAGTTTGCTATTATGTCAAGTGCATTTTTTGTTTGTTTTTACTAAGATAGACTGGAGAAGTCTTCCATGTTAACAAGCAGCTTTAAGTGGTCACACTTATTTACCCCACTCCTAGCCTGAAACATCCAGAAACTAGTAGGTACTAAATGCTCCAAGCATAAAATTGGATATCCTTTGTCATACTTGCGGTTTACTGGAACTTGCTATAAAGACAGACAATAATCCAGCAGCTACAAACTTTGCTCACAGAATTGTTTAGAGATTCATGTAAAAATAAAAGATGTCGTCCCAGACTTAAATTCAGAGCCACTCGGGTGCTGACATCAGTTCAAGAATTGTGCAAAATGAATGACAGTTCCCTGCCCCCCAAATAGAAAATGCAAACACTTAAGAGCTGCTGTTCTTTTCTCCGAAAATTGCAGTATCCTCACTCCAGGTTTACTTGCCATTTATGGAATCTGACTGCTTTTAAAATGTCACTAAAAATGTACATCAAGTTGATTGACTTTTCCAGCACCTCTCAAGTGATACGCTTCAACGTTCACATTCAGGCTAACAGAAAAGTCAACAAGAGACTTACTCAAATAACTGACTTCCTCCTTCCCCCTCCCTCCCAAACACACAAGACTCCCTCCCACAGAGAACACAAAGTTGTTAACTGAAGAACAAGGTAAATAATATGCTAGTCAATTTTACTGATTTTAAAGATACTGCAATTTTTATACACTTCAATGATTTTTCAACATTTTGTAGCTGTTTGGCTTTGCAGCACAGCAATTCATACACTATACTGTACAAAATTACCAGCAAGACTGGAATGATGTATTAATAGAAGGCACCATCATGCTTATTACATTACCAGAGAACAAAATACAGTAAAGACAATTTTCACTGTACACAGCTTAAAGAAAGGAAAAGGGGGAGGAGGAGTGTTTTGAGCAGCCAGCCATCCCTGTGCTGAAGAGGGGCAGGTAGAAAAATCTTAGATATGGAGCTACGAAATCTGGTCTAATATTCAAGACCATAGCATTTGAAGTTCTGATTTTTGTTATTTAGTTCATAACTAAATGATTTCCTTCTGGAATATACTTGTAGTCTTGTTAAGGTTTATGTGTACACACGCTGGTCACAGCAAGCAGGTAAAAATGCCCTCATCATTTCACAACTATGCGCTACTGGAAAAAAAGATGAAAGGTTTTTTCCCCTGTTGCCTCCTTTGCAGATGTCAATGTTAATGAGTTCAGAGTACCCATTAGTGCATTTTGATGAGTGCATAACAAGTTTCTGTTGGTTTGTATTTTTGGGGGGAGCCAAGGAAAAAGGCAAGATTCTCCAATTGCACAAATTGCACTATTTGTGTTTCCAACATAAATAGGCAGAAACAGTAACACTTAAACAAAATGTGCAGCAGAGGATTTTTTTTGACTCAAAGGACCTGAATTCAGTTGGGCATGTCCTTTTAAGTTCATTTTGTTGCAGACAGTTTAAGATATGGTCATTTCTCAGTCCTTAATTCTCCAAGTCTAGATTTATAAATTAACAATGCGAATCCTGTTGTAAAACTGGGGAAATAATGTCCACCTCAATTTAACTGATAACTAAAAGATGCTTTTCACATCAAAGAAATGATCAAAAAGGCTGTGTCACATTCCAAAGCCAAAAAAAATTAACAAGAATGCAAACACGATGAATAATGTACCACTGCCAAGACTTTGCCAACAGTGGAGCCTCAGCGACGCTGTCCTGTGAAGCGGCCTTCCATCTGCCCGGTTCCTCTCCCGGAGCCAAGTTTCTGTGCCATGCCACCTCTTGGAGGGGGTCCTCTTCCATCCCGGTCCCGCATCATTCCACCGCCCACTATTCCACGGGGACCACCAGGACCTCGATCATTGCGCCTAATATCCCTGCGATCATCACCACCTCGAGTTTCTCGCTCTCTGGCAGCTCTTGTCTTTTTCTCTTCCACATTTAAACGTACTTCCCCTCGAAACATAATTGGCTTTACAAGGGAAGAAAAAATTTTACATGGGCAGGTTAGACAATAATAGTAATGTAGTAGTATCATACACAAGTAAGAAAATCCAGGGAGACAAAAAAACTTTTCATAAAATTCTCAATTTGCAATCTATTCCAACCTTCATTACCAGAGCAAATAATGAAATAAATTTAAAACAATCCATACTTCAGACTTCAAAACTACTAACAAATCTTTATTCTTTGCATAAATACCATTTCATAGTAAACTATTTTTAACTTTACCATTTAAAAAAGACTTTCTAAGTAATACTAAATACAACAGGAATAATAAAGTATTGAATTATGCCCTTTAAGTCACTTACTTTTGCAATTAAGATTCTCTGAACTGGTTCAGAGTCATCAAAAACCACAAAACCAAAATTTGGAAGCTTTCCCCCAACACCCTTGGTATTGATGCGAAGTTCCACAACGTTTCCAAAACCTGTGAAAATATACATTACACCAAGGGTTAAATATTTTAACAGAATATTTTGTGACTTTAATTGTTCAGGATGAAATACCTTAATCTCCTTGATCCACATCAAAACAAAAGTTGCAAGCTGCTATACCCAGTGACAGTTAAGGTACATTCACTCTTACAGGTCATTCACTTAAGATGCCAACAAAAACTAGCCTGTTTTGTTATCCTTCTGCATCTTTATCACTCCTTTCAAAAGGGAAGTTACATACACAGTTTCCGAGAGACAATGTTATTTTCTATTTCTGACTTGAATTTGCCAAATGAATCCCATTTCCAAATCTAAGACTGATTGATTCATCCAGCTCTTTCTTCTAACCTCTACAGAACCAGGCCAGTCAACACTCAGTACAGTCACTGAGAAACATCTGGTATAACCTTCTACTCCCTTCTGATCAAGGTGATTAGTACCTAGAGGTATACATAGTACAGAGAGGTAAATGTTTTTTTAAAAATCCTCAATACATTATGAAAAGAGTTCTCTTCTCCTCCTGCTTCATTTTACAATAAAGCAAAGTAAACTACTTACTCATGAAGAACTCTTTCAGTTCATTTTCATCAATATCATGTGGCAAGTTACCAACAAAGAGTTGATGACTATCTGGATAGCGAATTATTCTACGGTTATCAGCTTCATTCTGTTCAATATCTCCTCTGCCTGAGAAAAGGAATAGAGCAGATATTAAAGTTTACAATGTCATACAAAAACTAGCTCAAAGCAATGAATGTAAAAAAAAACAACAACCTGATATTCCTGTTTTAGTTTATTTAATAAGATAGTGAGCTCCTTGAACAGAGGTGGAAGTGCCTATTATTAGTAGGTTAGTTAGAAAACATGACACTGACTAGATTGCTGAAGTCCCTTCTTCTAGGTCTACTGATCTGATTATATGAAAGCCAAATATTAGCAGTACAAGTATTCCTCCTTAACCAAACTCCTGCCATCACCCAGAAACCAAATAGATTTCAGACAGTGAGGTATACTTGTACTAAATAATTGTTTAGTATTTTGACATTCACAAATTAATCTTTGGTTGTATGAAATTATAGCCAAATCCATAAATTTAATAGCAATAACATCTTATTTATATAGCCTTTTATACATGTAAGAGTGCTCTTATATGTATATATATAAAATCTTATTTGATCTTCCCAATGACACAAGCAACACAATGAGGCATATAAAGAAAGGCATCACACAGGAAAAATTTGTGTAGTAACTGAATGGTGTAAGAGAAGCTCATGATTTAAGGGTCTCACCCAAGATCATAAACTCAGTCAGTGACAAAGCTAGGATAAACCCCAGCTCCCATGACTTCTTAATAATAGCACATCACTTATTTTACTTTTGTGGGAAAAAATTACATTGTCTAAATTTGATGTATACTATCTCCCACCTCCTCCCAAAAGCAATCTAAACATACTTACAGAATTCAAATAGAGGTTCTACATATATTAGCTAACAATGGAAACAAGTTAAAAATCATGGCAACTTACTTAATACCTAAGACAATCAAAATAAGAAGAATCAGGGTGTGCTTACTGTTTATCTGTGAAGAGATAAGAGTGCTAAGAGAGTAGGTTATTGAGACAGCTCGGTTTTGAATTCTTAGAACCAGTGACAATAACCAAATAAAATGTGTCTCAAAATTCTTTTACACCTTCAAAATACATGTCTCTATGGCATGTCAACTAATCTTCCCCTAAAAGTTGTTTTGCCCAGGCTATGTTTAGCAGGTTACTTAAGCCTTTAAGCAGTTTGGTACTAAAAGGATTTGCATATAAAACACATTATAATTTTTTTTTTAATTTTTTAAGTTCGGTCTTCAACTTTTCAAGTGCTAAGTGATGAAGGCCACAGAAGGGGCTGACTCACCTGGTCTTGGTCCTCTAGGAGGGAAACCAGGTCGTTCTCTAGGTCGCTGTTCACGCACACGAGGTGGCTGAGACTGAACTTCTGGTTTAGCTTCCACTCTCGGCTAAAATACAAGGGAAAAAACACATGATATAGAAACACATTCCACAGGAGAAAAACAACTAAAAAAACAACCAAGGCATAATGGTCATTTTAAGTTCAGAATATTTTTAACGTAGTGTCCTATATATGTGAAACATAAATTTTTATAAAGATATTCTGTACCAATCTAGGACTGTAGGGTAAATTTTATTTTCTCACTCAAGGCTGTAACTCACAATAAGCTGCTTTTTATTTACAACCATATTTTTTCAATAAAGTTACATCCACATTGAGATGGCATAAAAGGTATCGCTACAAAATTCAAAAATGCAAGATGAGCCACTCCATGTAAATACATATAGAAAATAAAAAGCCATCTTTATCTTAGGAAGACAAGAATATATGACACATCCTTTCTAATTATCTAGTATGCTGCCCTTCAAATTTAATAGTGCTCAGCAATATCTTCTAAACCCCATCCCATAATTTTTTTAAAAAATCAGTATTTTGATAGTTCAAAATATACAATTTAGTGTACTCTAGCGTCTAAAAATACTATCTTGAAGTTAAAATGCACATAAAAAAACAAGAGAGGAACGTGTTGACAGCATCTCAAATAGTCAAAGAAGTCCTTTAGCTCCCTATTGTTCTTCCTAATGGGGGAGGTGTGCATTTATTTAAGGACTGACCCCAACCATGTTTCTTAATTAATTCTTGGGGGTGGCAGGGGAAGTAATAGTTCATTTTAAGGTACCCTCCAAAAGTTTCTGCTAACTGCTAAATTAAACACATTAATTAAAGTAACTATGCTAAAAACAAAATGACATCTGCATCTACTATTACCTTTTCTTTAATACATTGGCATTTTCAGTATTCCCAACCTCTTCAGGCTGTGTCTGTTGCCTAAATATTTATGGTCCGAGGAAGACACAAAATAATATGCACCTGCAAAGGATGCTGAAAACCCTCAGCAGGAATATGAAGAATGTGTCCTCGAATCAGAAAGCTAGTAATGTCAGTCCTATCTTTATGGCTGATCATCTCTGAGTACCTCAGTGGCTCAAACTCCTTCATAATTTATATTAACTGGGATGTTATAATTTGCAAGGACACATTTTGATACAGAGATATGTGTCTTTCAAAAACAACCATTTATTATAAATAATTTCACCTACTGTAACCAAAAGGTATATTATCTCCTACCCTAGCAGTTTTTAACAGATTTGCCTGTCTCTCCCAATTGTTTTTCTTCCATATAGATCTCCCATTTCCGTCAAAATGAAGTTGCTTTCCATGTTCTAGAATTTTGCTAGTTAAAAAAAAATTTTTAATGTTTAATTTTCCCAGGTTTTTAGTATGTATTTATTCTTACAATGACCATAATCTTAATTTATTTCTACACCAGATAAAGAACCAAGCACAGTGTCATCAAACATAGATGTTCAGTAACTATTGGTTCATTTAAAATTAAATTACATTTTTAGTTTTCTAACACAAAACATGTAGGAGAATGTTCTATGCCTGACCAGGGGACCTAAGTTACAGCCCTGAGACCACTTCTATCTGTATTTAGAATTTAAGACTACATAATAATTTGACCGAAAATGTGATGCCTGAAAAAGGTAGTTATTTAGAAATTTCAGCTAAGCGGGGCAGGGCCTAATAGCACAACTTACTTCAGTATGAAAGTAAAACAGAATTAAAGGATATTCTCTAACAAAGTCTGATGAAGCTAGTATGTTTAATAAATTAATAAAAATAGCAAAGGTACACCTTTTAATTTAAATGTCTCAGAAAAACCTCGACTCATTCAAACCAAGAAAAAGAATTCTGGCTGACTGATTCAGATTCTTTTCAAAACAGATTACTGAAACAAAAATAACTGCAAGTAACAAAACAAAAAAGTTCTTCATTATCCTTTAAGGATTTAAAATTAAAAAACACAAATTTAAGTAAGTGCCAAGATCTTACAAATAATCCATACATTAATTTAGCAACCTGACTTTTAGATATTAGATGATGCCAATATAGGAAAAATAAGACCCCAAAAAAAAAAAATCAAAATTTCTTTCAGTAACTGATTACTGTATGTCAACTAAGCCAGCTGTACACTTACAATTCTTCAAGCTCAATTTCATTAAAACTATTTGCTCCAAGGAGGTAAAATAACTAAGATACCACAAACTACTTTAGGGCCTTACAATTAATTGCATGCAACCAAAAAGTGTGCTCACATGACAAATTCCACAAATGAAAATCAAATAGAATATGAAATAAACATGAAACCATCAAATCAACTCAACAGCAGGTAAAACCACAACTAATATGTATTTCAACCGCACATAAGCTACTTAAATGAACTAATCGACTTCCAAGAAACTTACCAAGAAATTAACTTACCTACTTCTAAATTAATGCCTACCAATACCCTGGAATTAATTTAATTCTCTTTTTATTAATAATCTATGCTAAAAGTGTTAAGGAAATGGATACTACACCAAAGTGACAAAATAAAATTGAAGGGTTTATTAAATCAAGTGGAAAAAAACCACGAATTCATTCTAACATAGCTTAAGGAGATCAGAAAGTTCTTTTAAAGTTTAAATTATAAATGTTTAAAATTTTGTTTTAATAAGGGGGTAAAGGTTGGGAAACAGCCTCTTACAATTTTTTTTAAAAACTTAAAAAAAAAAAATTTTTTCCCCCTGGACAAGAGCTTAGGATCTAATATAATGTAATTTAGACATGGCTTAGACACAGCACTCTTCTTCTTTGATGTAAACAGAGATACATTCCCCTCCAAGGGCTAAAGAAACCTATAGGCTTCCATGAGTGTCCAACTGCATAAATTCGAAGCCCTACTATTTTATTTACATAGCTATCTGACCTTGGGTGAAGTACTCTAGCCCTTAATTTACTTATCTGTAAAACAGGAATAATAACAGTAACCATACTCATAGGGTGGTTGTGAGGATTAGATAAGAATAAATATTAAGTGCTAGTGCTTTGCACAATGCCTGGTGCCACACTAAAGGTGTAAGAGGTATAAGCTACTCTAACTACTTTTATCTAGCAGTGAGTTTAAAATAAATGTGGCCAACTCTCTGAAATCAAGGAACATCCAAAGGATTCCTAATGCAAATCTGATAAGAAATCAAGCATTTCAAAAGAAAATCCGTAAGTCACTTATTGAGTCTTCAGATGGGTAGAAAAGCACAGTCAATACCTGGCAAATTAATTTTCTTCGTTAAGACAGAATTCTAGTTTGTGATCTGAGGTAATTACTCAATATTTCCTGAATATCTAGCTGAAAAAAAAAAAAAGGTATCACGAGGTCATGTGTTCTATTACGTAGCTGATTATGCGTACAACACCAGAAAGGCTGTCTAATAATTACTAACTACTTTTGAAATCTCAAAGTTTCACTGTTTAGAGCATATAAAGAGGTATATAAACACAATTTTATGTGCACTAACCATTCTAAATGTAAATTTTCTAGTGGAACGAAGTTTGATTCAAAATGTAGGGGAGAGTACTGGACACCCTTTAACTGTGCCTATTAACTTTAGAATTTAGTTGATTCTACATTACACCTAATAAACTTATTAGGTAGCCAGTGTCTTATGTTCAGTGTTTTTGAAAGCTCTGAAATGGGTAAGATGACAAACAGACAAAAAGCAGAATACTAGAACGATCAGTTAAGGTGAACACTACAGTCATAAGTTGGTACAGGCTTCAATTAAACGGTATGAACCACTTACAGACTGAGAGCTTAGGCAGTGTATTTTTTAGAGTTTTTTCTATTTTTAAAAAACAATGATTCTTTATAATGTCATACTACTTTGTGCCTTTCCAAATTTCTTCCCTAAAATATTTTTGCTAAATAAAATTCTAAATTTTTAAAAAGGATATTTTTTTGGTTATTTTAAGAAGGCTTTTAAATGACAATATATATTGGTAAAACTAACTTAATCTGTATTTGACACACCCAAACCCCAAATACCACCTATGTAGATGATGAATGGAGATCTGGCATTTAAAGTGGGTGCACTGACACTTAATACAATTTTTTTTGTATATTTAATCCATAATTTCTGATTGACTCATTTTAAAAAGTATAAAAAAGATAAGCAATTGGCAATGTAACAAGGATACAATCCAATGTGTTCACAGATTGGTTACCTGTGAGACTGGTGCTTTAACATGGGGTGGAATTCCAGAGGAAGAAACAGTACCACTAGGAGGCAGGTTTTTACTGGTCACTGAAGCCCAGGAGAAAGCCTGCAGGAAATGCAACAAACCTAGACTACTAATCATGGAAAACCACCAACATTCCTATAGGGAAACTTCCAAATATATATTTTCTTTTCATTTCTAAACTATTGTTCTATATTGGAGGACTCCTAAAAGAAAGGCACACACACACATGCCAGTCTATGTGCCAGCTTTCGAAATCTCATTATGCAAGATTATTTGACTGTTTTGTCTGAACTACTAAATAAATCCACAAGCAAGTTCCTATATGCTCTAAGGAGATGAGCAAGTGGCAAACAAAACCACTAACAACTACACATGCTAGAAAAATAAGAACCTAATAGAACCAATTTCTTTCCCCTTTTGGGGGAAGATAAGGTGTTGTGATGGTGTCAAGGGGAGAGGGGAAGGATAGGAAAGAAGAAAGTACTAGCTGGAAAGTTTAACAGACATTCACAAATTGAACAAGGAACCTCCTGCTCTCACTACGCAAATATACTTTAACCTTCTACTTTACAGAAAGATAAAAGGTGTTTTAGGTAAGTTTAAATGATACACTACGGGTGTCACTCATGTTTCCAAGATAGTTTAATTGGTGTAGTAAGGAATTTGTTCCCATTTAAACCAGAAATAACTTGTATCACTTCTCTTAGCAATAGGCCAACTTGTTTTAAGTTGGGAAATTACATGACTCCTGTTGCATCCGTGCATAGAGGACTTAATACAGAATGGAAGAGCAACTCTCAGCTTCAGTACATGGACTAGAAGATACTAAACACTGCACACACACAAGGATTAATCTTAAATTTTACCCTGAGGGGTGTTTTTTAGGGGGTGAAAATACAATAAAATTTCCTCAGAATTACCAAACAAAACCCCACAGCTTCTTTCATATACATAAAAACAGCATAGCTTACTATTAAACAATTTAAATAACAGAACAAAGGTCATGCTTCATTAATGGCACCAAATAAGAAAGTGTGATGTTACAGGTCTAAAGAGTTCCTCTGCTCTAACCTTTGGTGGTTCCTGTGGCAGAGAAACAGGTTCAGCAGGAGGAGGAGAAGTAGACTTCTCCTCTAACTCTTCCAAGTTCTTCTCCTCCACTTGCGGTTTCTGCTCTTCAGTCTTTGTTTCAGATTCTGGCTCAGGTTCAGGTTCATGAGAGGATTCTTCCAATGGCTCCTCTATGCCATTACTACAATAAAATATTTTGTTCACTTTTCAGTAAGAGTGAAATGATCAATTCAAAAAAAAGAAAATTCAGCATTTCTCTAATTTAATGGGCATAACTAGTAATAAGCTGTTTTAAAGCAAAAGTCCATTAAGAACTAGAAGGCAGAGGGAATAATACTCTCAAGCAGCATTTCTTTAACCTACTTTAAAAACTGGATTACTAAAAATGTTTACTTTAATACTAACTATAAACAAACTGCATATTTAAAAAATAAAATGCTTACTCTGTGTTGTCCCAAACACAATGCATTATCAGCAAATGATCAGTTTTAGGGCAAAGCAAGTTCAATTTTTGAATTAAATAAAACAATGCTTTCCATATAGAATTTACTTTGCATATACACAGTAAATTCTCAAATGCTGGTTTCATAGCTTTAGCAAAAATTTACTTTCAACAATAATTCTAGAAACAAAAACCAGCTTGCAACTACATTATAGTTTAGACCAAATTTGGCCTTGCAGACACTATTCTTACGTCACAGGGTGAGCTTCATAGTAACCACTGTTAGCATTTTCTTGCACAGGTTCTGGAGATGGTTGCCTTTCTTCTTGTTCCTCTTCTACTTCATCTTCTGATTCTGGAAATACATAATATACCACATCTCGTTTTAAGAGGCTTTAATACACAATTTGATATACGTATTTTTAATGTTTAAAGACGTCATATGATATTTCTTACAAAGGCACTTAATTGCAGTATTCCTTGTTCTCTTAAACTGAAGAGCAAGCAAGATGAATTTTGGAATTTACTCTATTTTTTAAAAAGGTCTATTAGTAAAAGGGAAGGGTAGGAAAAAAATGCTATTAAAGTCATAACTCAGTTTCCTTTGTCACATCGATTCAATGGAGGAATAATGGTAAAGAAAAGGAAACAAGCTGATGTATATCAATGGAAGATCAATTAAATAACTATGGTATAGCCAAAAAAAAAAAAAAAAACAACCAGCCAACAAAGATATATTAAGTGAAAAAAAGCAAGCATTGAGTCAGTGTACTTCCACTTTTATAAAAGTACTGGTCAGTAAGGAATACAACAAATTTCTATATTAGGCACCAAACTCTTGGTTATCTATAGAGGATGAGATTGAGGGAAATTTTTTCACTTCCTATGTATCATTTTTATATAATTTCATATAATGAACTATTTCTTTTATAACAACAACAAGAACAAAAAGGAGAAAAGGGAGTTTGACTCAGTTACAACAGAGGCAAATTTCTTTAGTTTCACACTTTCCATGTCCTTAAAGAGCACTGATACTGACAAAACCCTTGTATCTTCAAAGTAACCTCACCTTCATCAAGTTCTGGTTCAGAATCACCAAATACTTCATCTTCATAACGAAACATATCATTGTGAACATAAAACTTATTTGGAACAGATCCCTATAGGAAAACAACATCCAAGTATTCCATAAATACCCATAAATGTGGTATTACATAAAAAGAACAAGTAAACACAATTTTTATTTTAATAATACAGAAATGATATAGACTGAATATAATTTTCCAAAGTTGAACATGCTATGATGTTAATATAAAGTAAATTACAGAAGATCACTCAAGGAATACTGAAACTCAAGAAATGGCTACTCAATATAAAAGAACCAGGACCAATTAACAAACAGAATTTTTCCATTTTGTTTAACATGTAACCTATAAAATAATAACATAATTTTAATATTATTTCTATAATCTTAATCATCTATTTACACATTAGTATCAGGATCTCATTTTTACTTCTGAATAGTCAAAGCACACACACAAAGCTCAAATAAATTAATCAACAGGTCCAATACAGATTTCTCAAAAACAGCTACATGCATACCTATACCTGTAAGAAACTCTGGCCACTTCAAGCAACTAGTAACAGTAATATGAAATCATGTAAGTAAAAATTAACTGAAATGAAAACTTACTTCAGGAGCCAGAACAAAGGTTTGCATAAACTTCCTCTCTGGCTGTCCACTATTAGACAGCAAACCCATGACCTGGACCACTACTCCATCACTCAAGGTTGCATGAGCATCCACATGACGAATTTTAGTATGACATTCGCTGAAGTTCAGAGATAATACTTTGTGGTGTATATCCTTTATTAGGAGAAGAAGGTGGGGTGGAAATACAAACTCATGATACTGCATTACCTATTCAATACTACAGACTTTGATTTCCTCGCAACTCTAGAATATTAACTACTTAATCTCTCTGCCTCATTTGAATTCATTCCACCATGCTATGCATTACTGACAGACTAATGTTCCTAGAACCACTACTTTCAACATGTCACCTCTCTACACAAGAAATCACAATGGCTGTCTCATATTATAGGCTTTGTGCAGCTTTCTCCCACTGTTCCGTATTAAGTATGTCATTCACGTAAACTGTGTTGACTACTCCTTAACCTCGCAGCTAACTTTACTGCTTGTCTGCTGATGCCATTTCTCCTACTTTCAATTTCCTCTTGTTTGGTAAGGCCAAATCTTATCATTCAGAGTCTACTGGAAGTTCCACATCCTCTACAAAGTCATAAGGAGTATAGACTCCTATGCACTCCTGTAACATAAAGTTTAGCCCACATTTCTATAAATGTTATACACTGTCTCAACTATTTCATGTATAAAACACACCAAGGATATTAAAATGTTCCATTTTCTCTTTTGTATCCATGCCAGTGTAATACCCGTGCTTCGTACAAAATTGATGTTTGTAAGAACTCAAAGCACATTCGATGATTACTGTAACATAATTCTAGTATAGCTGATTACATTCAAGAAGAAATCCATGGGCACAAGAAGCTATTTTCCAAATCTCTATCTTACCTCAAAAAAAACCTAAAGTAATCTAAAATGCATATGAAATTGATACTTACATTTTGGCCATAAACTGCCTCCTGGGGCTTTCCACTAGCATCTACTCCACCATGAACATAAGAAGAATTCCTGCCATAAAACCTGTAAAACCATCGATAATGATTGACATTCAGTTGTGAAGAGAAGTGTAAGAGGCAGTAGAGTTCTGGTGTCAAACAGACCTAGTTTCCAGGTCTGGCTCTGTCACTCATTAGCTATGTAATCTTGACATTTACAGTCCTCAAAGTTCAGTTTCCTTGGTTATAAAACAGAACAAGAGTAACTTCTCCACAGAGTTGTTCTAAGGATTAAATGAGTAATGACACAGATTTCTTAGTGTGCCTGGCACACTAAATATACACTCAGTCATTAGCTATTCTCATCTAATTCTTACCGT
The DNA here is from genome assembly GCF_028021215.1 of Eschrichtius robustus. Lineage (NCBI taxonomy): Eukaryota > Metazoa > Chordata > Mammalia > Artiodactyla > Eschrichtiidae > Eschrichtius > Eschrichtius robustus. The sequence continues at coordinate 60,414,586 of NC_090827.1, read as the reverse complement.
ATCTATATTTTGTTAAGTAGAAAAATGAGATATTCAAAATATATTCTAAACACTGATGCTGTAGTTAATTTACCCATTTTTTTCCCCATCAGATACAAAAACTATACAAAAATTATCTAAATTTGTTTGGGAATCAGATACCGTTTAACATTCATTCTACTGAGAGTTCCAAATGATTACTAATTCCAAAGGCTCAGGTTAAAAGTTTAGATATAAATTAATTGAAATAATTCCGAGACTAAGTTAAAAAAAAAATCTACATTATTTTGGCATCTGATTTCTCAATTATACTTCTCTTAAGTACATGATAAATTAGTGTTTCTCTGGTATTACCTAAAGCAATTAGAATTAATATCTTCCTAAATTAAGGTTATCAACATGCAAAGTTAATTTTTTCGTAAAGAGAACTCAGCTCCTATTGTAATAAAACATGTAAGACTTCCTCCATGCCAAGCAATGTTCTCAGTGCACTGTATACATATTGATTCATTTACTCTCCTAACAACCTCAGGATTAAGTGCTATTATCTAAATGAACAAACTGAACTTCAGAAGAGGTTAAATTAACTCCTCAAAGGTCACACACCTATCAAGTCGGGGCAGCTGGCTCCAGAGTCCATGCTTTTAACCATTACCTATATTTTTAAGTTTATACTATTTTCTCTCATGTACTACTGGCAAGCATGTAAACAGCTATCATTCTTCTGGAGGACAATTTGGCTGTAAGTGTGTATAAGAAAAGCCTTAGAGATAATCATACCTTTGACTTAACAATTCTACTTCTAGGAACTTAACCTAAGAACATAACTAGAGGAGGATATGGGGAGGGGGTGGGGTGAGATGTGACAGGGTAAGAGAGTGTCATGGACATATATACACTACCAAATGTAAAATAGATAACTAGTGGGAAGCAGCCGCATAGCACAGGGAGATCAGCTCAGTGCTTTGTGACCACCTAGAGGGGTGGGATGGGTAGGGTGGGAGGGAGGGAGATGCAAGAGGGAAGAGAAATGGGAACATATTGTATATGTATAACTGATTCACTTTGTTATAAAGCAGAAGCTAACACGCCAAAAAAGAAAAAAAAAAAAAAAGAACATAACTAGAAAGGTGCACAAAAATGCATGTGTAAGGATATTCATTAGTGTTAATAAGTGAAAAATTAAAAACAAACTAAACGTTCAGTAACAGGGAAATCTGTTACATAAGCTAAGTATAAAACAGAAGTTTGTGCTGTTATTTGAAATGATGGTAGAGAGCCTTGTTTTTCCCTGTTTAAAAAAAAAAGCTAAAAATGCTAATGCCTACATTGTGAAGACTAAATTTCAGATAATAAAAGGCCTTATTAACTCCATTCTCCCTCAAACTCACATACCCTGTCAATAAGAATGTTTATTTTTATAATAGAAAATGTACAGGTATTCCTTTTGATTGGGGGCATGGGGACGGGAGGAGGTGGTAGTTATATAAAAAAGTCCCCTGGGATAACATAGGGAATATTACACACAGGTTTAACAATGGAGGGGCATAATGCAAAGTAAAACTTTAGAATGCCCAGCATGATTATAAAGAGAACCTATAGATAACAGAATAAGTCCTTTTAACAGTCTTTCCCACATGAAGTGACAATGGTATATTTATCCTTAACTCACTTGGCTAGTGTGTTCTACAACAAATGCTTGCAGAGCCTAATCCTTACAAAGGTCTCACTTATCTTCCACCTGCTAAAATAAACCAGGTAGAACAAAAATTACAAATACTACTCATAATATAAATCAATTTTATTTCAATCTCTGGGAAAAAAGAACCTTACAGATGTCCAACTCTTGCCAAAATAGTAAACAAGGCTACTGTTGCTGTTTTACCAAGGAATACTATCTTGTGGATCAATCAGAAGGAATTTTCACAAGTATGATCAGTTAACTGATTCATTTCCTAACATTGCTACAGACAACTCAAAAACAAAAAAAAAAACCAAAAAAAAACCAAAAAACAAACTTAAGCCTGTGATTTCAATAAAGACTAGAACCCATTAGTTGGTCAAGTCTGTGGTTTTTATTTAAAAAAAAATGAAATATAAAATACCAAGAGTATGTAATTGTGTATATGTGTGTGATGTGTACAGATGTGAATGTGTTATATAATGGGATATAATGTGAGGTGTTTTTCTTACTGTAGATTTGAGTCAAAAATACTTGAAGAAGACTGGTTTTAAGCCATCAGACTGTTAAAATACTGGGCGTGCTTTGCAAAGGTACTGTCAGGACATAAGAAGACAGGAAAGACAAAATTTATATGTAGTCATATTCAAGAAAATAAAACCAAATAAAAATATAAAATATGCAATTAAAATTTACCTGTGTAAATATTCTGGAGCTTTATTCAGCAAAGTATAATATTGCCTCACAAACTCCCGCCCTACAAGCAGCGGACTGGGCTTCTCCATAACCATTTCTTTGCTGCACAATGTCAAATGCTAAGGGAGCAAACATAAGAATAATAACTATTAAAAGTCATCTTTGTTAAATTCCATGAAGTAAATCTTCTTAGCCATTCAAATGAAAATAAAGAAAATATCATTTATTAAAAACTGACTACAACAGCAAAATAATAAATTCCAAACAACTACTACTGATAATCTCCAACATCTGCCATCTCCCCTTTGTCTCTATTTCTTGATCTCCCTATCCTTCAATACAGGGGGAAGTAGCATAGTTCTCTTTCTAATTCTGAAGAGTCCAGTGCTGTCTCAGACTAGGGGCACCATAATAAAGTCTTCCCACTCATAGTATCTTTTTCCTTTGGGGACCATTCTCTCTTACATTCTTGGATTCAAACAGTTTATTTTTGAAAACGAGGCAGAGGGCACAAATCAGGACTTGGTGATTACATTTATCATAGACAGTACTGATTCTTCTCTTCTTTGTACTCTCTCCTTTTAGGGATTAATTTCACTGTTTTCAAAATGATAATGATTATGATTAAAAATCAGCAATAACCCCAACGTTCAGATAATGGTTTTTTACATTTGGTGGATGTCTTTCCAACCTTTCTTGCTATTAATTACCTAACTACATGCCAGGAACTGTTTACAGTAAATGGAATAACCTAGTGAACAAGACTCTAGCCCTCAGGAGTATATAGTCTGTCATGGAATATAGACAAGCAAACAGGGAACAGAATAGGTTAGGTGCTATGATAAAATATCTCTAAGCCCAAAATCTCAAAGATAAGGTCAAGGAAAGCAAGTACAAAATAAAAATAGAAACACCACCTTTCATCATTTAAAGTAAATGATTTATATGTTTATAGCCCCCCAAATAGTAAAAATTGTAACATTAGGAATTGGAGAAAAGGGAAGGGAAAAAAAGAGAAAATTTGAATATTACTTGTTTAAATACATATATATACACTATATACGTGTGTGTGTATCTACTGGGTAAATCAGGATGCAGTTAAAATTCCTGTTAACAAATAAATTTCAACGTAGGTTTCTTTTTCTTTTTCGCAGCACCACGTGGCTTGCAGGATCTTAGTTCCCTGACCAGAGATAGAACCCACACCCTAGGCAGTGAAAGCATGGAGTCCTAACCACTGGACCGCCAGGGAATTCCCTCAAAGTAGGTTTCCTTTAAACAAAAAATTTCACAAAGATAGCCCACCATAATCATTACAATTGTGATGCTGTTTTTAATAAAAATCAGATACCAGCCATAATGGAGCCTACAGACAAAACTCTACAATTCTAGTGACTCCCAACTCAACTTTTACATAATGCTCTATTAGGTTCCCCGTTTCTCCTTTTTCAACTGTCTTGCAACTCTCAATCGATACTAAAAAAAATCTGTTTACATTTTTATATAATTCCTAACTCCTTTCAAAAATAATTAACTGCTTCCAGTGGCAGGGTCTGGGGAAGGCACAGTGGCAAGAAGCCCTTGAAGCAGCCCAAGGAGATGGAAGAGGACGATAAGGCTTTCAAGCAGTAACAAAAAAAGGAGCAGAAGAAGCTGGAGCTAGAAGTGAAGGCCGTGGGGAAGGGTCCCCTGGCCACAGGTGGAATTAGGAACTCTGGCAAAAACTAAGCTGTTCTTATGCCTCAGGTGATGGTGATCCTTACTTCCATTGCTATTTAAACACCTGAATTCTCTTCCATAACATCTGTTGCCACCTCTAGCTAGAATGAAGGGTTGGCGTGGAGCCTGTAGCACATTTTTTTTCTTAAATGTTCATACAGTGGCTCATCTCTTCAGTTCATCCTTAGCCATTTCTACCTTTTCTACCTTAGCTGTGAGGTCAAAGTAAACCCATCCCAGAATCCTGCCAGTCTGCTCTTCAACCTTTGTTCTACCTTATATTCTGTACCACCTACAATCAAACCAACTCATTAAAAAAAAAAAAATTAATCCACAAAGCAGAATCAGATACTGTCATTTAAGGTGCCATTAGTTCCCCCCAAACCGAAAAACCTCCAATAAGGATGAACAAATTCTAATGCATAAAAGTACTCTCAGGACTTCCTTGGTGGCACAGTGGTTAAGAATCCACCTGCCAATGCAGGGGACACGGGTTCGAGCCCTGGTCCGGAAAGATCCCACATGCCGCGGAGCAACTAAGCCCGTGCGCCACAACTACTGAGTCCGTGTGCCTAGAGCCCGTGCTCTGCAGCAAGAGAAGCCACCGCAAGGAGAAGCCCGCGCACCGCAACGAAGAGTAGCCCCTGCTCACCACAACTAGAGAAAGCCCACACGCAGCAACGAACACCCAATGCAGCCAAAAATAAATTAATTTTTAAAAAAAGAGCAATGCATATCTATTTAAAACAGCAACCTTCAATTTGTTGTGGCACACCACAGAATGAAAGCATCACAAACAAGATCTAAGCACCAGTCACAGAAATAAATGGTAGCTGTGGATTAAGCTTTTTCTCTCCTCAGGCCCCAAAGGTAAGGAGGCAAGTTTTGAAGTTCAGAAGCTATTAAAAGTGACCAAGCATTAAAGAAATGGAAATGCCGCCCCACAAAAATTAAAACGTGTATTTATATTATGCTTTAAGGTTTAACAAGTAACTACACATTCCTTTACCTCTGTGAAATAGATAGGATATTAGCTTCATTTACAGAAAAGGAAACCATGATGTTTTGAGAGCCTAAGGAAAGGAGTTCAAGGTCCCTCAGTTAGTTATGAGAGAGGATTTGAAATCAGGTCCCCTCCTTTTAGTGATGTTTTCATTACACTTGCTTAAGAACCACCGCTTATGAAGAACCATCAGGAATGCAAGAATATAAAAAAATTTAAAGTCTAACTGTTAGCTTATTTGATACTGTAGGGAGGAGCCAAAAGGCAGAAAACAGTAACATAACAGGAAATCCAAAACAGTCATCCTAGCATACTACAATAGTGTATCAACATAGAGTAAAATATCTAGAAATTAAGTTAAAAATAAGCTGAAAAACAGCAGTCAAGAAACTGACTCTATTGTTTCTGAAGCCAGTCCAGAGTTCTGGGAGATAGAACTTGTTTGTTCTGTCAGCCCTTAAATGTTTCCCAGTGGAGAGTTAAGTCAAGTTTGTCCATTAAATTCTACTGAATTTAAGTTCAGAAACAACCTAATCTGTAACTATCAAAACCAGCCTTGAAAAGGGGTCATTCCTCACCTCCGTACGCACTCAGTGTAAAATATGTGGGAAAAAGTCTTATTTAAAGCAACCTAGAAAATCCTGATAACAGGCAAACAGCAATAATTCTTCAGGACAAGGAAACTGTTAACCTAAAGACACTAATGGTATTTATAGATTTTCAGTAACTGATATGGAGATTTTCATTTCTGATCTCTCATAAATGAAACATGGATAATAAATATATCCTACTACCAAGAGTGCCAATCCTATTCAAACTCAAGAGCTGTATGCTAACAAACTCGACTGCTCACCTGCTAACTAAACACTCACTCAATTAGACTATCAAATTATTAAAGACTTATTTTCTTCTCCTTCCATTTTTGATCCCCATCCACCCCACAAGCATTCTGGTTCTTTCCTCTTGCTACTTGTTCACCATTGACAAACATCTCAACCTCTGAATATTCAGCAACCTGAACCATAACAGCTCTTAAATAGTAAACAATCCATTTGAGGTCCTTATCCTCCCTACAATTCGTGGACAACCTTTCAGAATTAAACAGCCTCTAGTGATTAAATCATAACACAAAGATACACATGAATAATCCTGAATATTTAAGAAAATAGGAAGATAGTATCATCAAAGAAACAACACAGAATTCAGTACTAAGAATTTCAAACTAATCATACAGTCTATTTTTTGAGACCAGGAATTTTGGACATCCAAAGGACCACTGGATACTAATAGGGTCAACTGTTTAGAAACTGTTCACATGCCTAAGGCTATATTAACTGCCAAATATGGAGCTGGACAAGGAATTCCCATCTTCTTCCCCTCTAGCATACGGGGCTCCCCTAACTGCAGTTAATGATTCACAGATCCAGGTACATGCAATGCTAACATTTGGAAGACTAACACGAGGTGTTAAAACCAGTATTTTAACACAAGTTATTATCACAACAATCATATGGGGGGAAAGAGGGAACAACTTTGCTATTATTCCAGCTTTGGTGCATGTGGGTTCTGTGGGTTTTTGTTTTTGCTTGATTTTTAAGACAGTAAAGGTACTGCCCCTCCAAAAAAAAGAAAAAAATCTGTTAAGAAAGTAGGCATACATTGGAGGAAAAAAATTGATCTATGCGGAAAATTGTAGACGCGTATCTATACTTGCCCCAAAGCGGCACAGGGCCATCTTAAATCTGCCTTTAGAGATGCAGGTAAAATTCGATCAGATTCGACTAACAATATTAACACAATCTACGGACGCTATGTTCCTCCCCTTGACTATCCTTCCCACCCTCCCCAAGAAGACATGGGGAAAGAGGAAGAAACCCGCTCCCCAAAGCACTCAAACATCTCTTCTATTCCTGGGTCAGCAAGAGATCGCCTACATAAAAAGGGCACGGAGAAGGCGTACGTTATATAGAGCCCAGGTTTCCCAGCTCTTTCGGGATAAACCCGCGGGGGGGGTCAGGGACCGCAGAACACCAGGTACTGGGCAAGCAAAGCGAAGGCTGCCTTCAGACCCGGATTCTGTTTCCGTGCACCGAAATGGTGCCCGGAGGCCGCTACTTTCGCATCTGCGTCGCTTCTGCCTCCGCCGACACAGCTTCTTTTCCCCTCCCCCACGGGCGGGGCGGCGGCGGCCTCCCCACTGCCAGGGAACCAGGAATAAGAGCCGCAAGAGTCTGGGACGAGGCTGGTGGGCTCCGCACCCGAAACAACCTCTCGGGCAAGCCCACTCCCCCACGTCCCGTCCGAAGCCTCCATCAGCGCGCCTTTGGGAGCAAGTGCGTCCCCTTTCCCGGCTCGCTACCTCATCCCCAACCAACCCCGGCCCCACCTGTGCCCTCGGAGCCCTCCGTCCGCACGACGCGCGCCGGTTACCTCCCTCCCCACGCGGCCTCCCATCCCTCACCTGAGAAAAAGGCTCGGCTTCTCTCTTGCACACACAGCAGCGTAGGCAGCCGGCAAGAACAATGTCTCTCTCTGCAGCTACACCTCCGACACCGGAGCTCATGCACTGGACGGTTGCCTCGAGCCGCGGCACGCGACGGGAATGTCCCCTTCCAACCACCACACCGACCGCCCTTCCCGGCCCCCATACACACCTCCAACCAACAGCGGCGGCGGGTACGTCGCGCGGAGGTCAGCGGGAAAGTCGCCGAGGACCGGCTGCAGCGGATTCTTCTCGCTCGCCGCCCTCTCCCTCCTCCGACAAACCTCAAACCTCGGAAACCGGAGAGCCACGAGCTGGTTCCCCTCACTACCACCTCTTCCCGGGCGCCAGGCACTGCGGCGAACGACAAGGAACACGGACGTCCCGCCCCCTTTGCCACCGCCCCCTCTTATTGTTTTACCCCTGCCGAAAGGGCTGGGGGACCCCCCAGCACGGCTTCAGCCAATCACGCATCTCCTCCGCGAGCTGGACCCAACCTTCTCGCGTCCCTCTGCGGAGCACGCGCAGAACGCCGCCGCGCTCACGTACTCTCGCGCCCGGAAAGCCGGGGAACCGGAACCGGCGTGAAGCCGGGGCGAGAGTCCGCTGATTTGACGTCACAAGTAGGCTGCCTTTCTCCTGCCCCAAGGCTCCGGCCTCTTCGCCCTTCGAGAGCGCACCCGAACAGGAGCCGGGTCGCTGCAGCGCTGTGCCTTCTGCGCTGTCTTTTGGGGACTGATTTTTCTGGTCCTTTTATGTTATTAAGAGGAAGGGAATTTTAGTGATTTTTTTTTTCTCTCTGAACTAGGTGTCTGCAGGTTGCTGCTCTAGAGAGTAAAAATGCAGCCAGTGGTTTCAGCTGCTTGCACCCTAAACTCAGCCTAGGAAATGGAGGTTTTTAAGCTCCACCGATAAGTTCAAAATCGTTCAACGCTATATTATGGGGCCTACTGGGTGCTAAGTACTGGGATATAGAAAAAATAGGACGTGGCCTCCACAGAGAGAAAAAACAGTTCTATTTCTTTGTGTGCTGTTTAGCGTTAGGCGTTGCTAAATACATACTAAGCATTTTACATGCTAAAGCAGCTGAAAGCTGAAATCCCAGGAGATAGCAAGACTACAGACCTGTCGTAGATCTAGGCCCAGACTTGGCCGCAGGGGCGTAGCTGGGAAAACACTAGACACTGACTCTCATGACCTTGATTCCTGGAAAAAGCCCCATCTCCTTACAGTCAAGGAAGCCACTTTGCACCTTAGTTCTGGCAGTGTTTCTCAGAGACTATCAAGACAGCTGAGGAATTTTGGAAGGAAGGGCTGAGGAAATGGTGAAAGGAACAAAAGGCAATTAGGAAAGGAAATGCCCATAGAAGAAACAAAACGCAGGCATATACATTTCACCAGTTTTCTTAACAATTCTTTTAGAGTAACTTTAAGGTATTTTTCACGTGTGAAAACTGAGGTTTACGGGGCAGTGCAAGATTTGAACCTTCAAAATCTACACTACTTTTAACTTATGCTGCTTAATCACATTTTGTTATATGCAAAATATATGGGCAGACTATCACTCTTATGAAATGAACTTTGACATGTTTTTCCTTAAGGTATCATAATACAGTACATGAAAACTGCCCTTCAAATCTAATACTTATGTGCCAGCCACTCTTCTGTTTTAATTGTTTAATCCTCACAATAACCCTATAAAGTAGTTAGGATTTTTATGCTAATTTTACACAGGAGGAAACTAAGGCTTAGAGAGGTCGAGTTAACTTGCCCAAGGTCACACAGCTACTACTCCGTTGGAGCTGGGATTCAAACACAAGCAGTCTGCCTTTACACTCCATGCTATGGAATACTCTCCTTGTATTAATTGTCACAACTTACTTATCTCTTCTGTTGATTGACATTTCTACTGTTTCCAGTGTGACGCTCTTAACGCACAATGCTGTTATTCCTCACCAAGTACAAAAATTTCTCTAGAGCAGTGATTCTCAGAAATTAACATGCATCAGAATCACCTGGAGAGCTTGTTAAAACACAATGCTGGGCCCCCTCCCAGGGTTTCTGATTCAGCAAGTCTGTGTTGAGGCCTGAGAATCCGCATTTCTAACAAGTTCCCAGTTGCTGCTGCTGCAGCTCTAGGAACAACACTTTAAAAACCACTGATCTACACCATGGGTTGGCAAACTTATACTGTTAGGGACAGACAGTAAATATTTTAGAACTTGAGAGCCATAAATGGTCTTTGTTACATATCCAACCCACCCATCCCCGTTTTTAAATCCTTCAAAAATGTATTAATAAAAGAAATATTCTTAGCTCTGGGGCTATATAAAAACAGGCCTCAGACAACCCCTGTCCGAGGGTACATATCAATTGGTGGAGTTATTGGGAAAAACGACTTCATTATCTTCAATTTTATTAAAATACCCAAAACTGTTTTCCTAAGTAGTTATTTTTACTTCCTAAATGTCTCTTTAAGTCCGTGCCCTCTGAATACTTCTCCATACTTATAGCTTCTGCCCAGGTTCAGGACCCTTTTATCTTTCCAGAATGACTGCAGTAACCTCCTAAGGAATCTGCCTGCCCTACAAATATAACCTCCATTAAATACCCCCTCCCCTGACAGACAATAAGGCAGGGAGAGAAGTAGGAATGTATTCATTCAGTGGCTCAAGCCAAAAACTTTTAAGTCACCCTTGGCTCTGTCTCACACCACACAGCAAATCACCAGTAAATTTCTGTTCCCTCTACCTTCAACATTTATTCTAGATTAAACACTTATCACTATTACTGCTATTATTATTATTATTATTATTCCCACAGCAACCAGATCCTTTATAGCTATAAATCAGATGACATTCTGATGTCATCCCTCCAAAGGCAACACAATAAAATCCCAAGTCCTTACCGTGCAAGGCATCCCATCCCTAATTTAGTTCTTACCATTACTTCTTTTCTTACTACTTTTTCTCTTATACACCTCAGCCCTTCCTTTGACATTTCACATCCCCACCCCAATGTGTGTCTTAGGTGTGAACCTTTATCAAAAGTTTGTGAAAAATCAAAATAAACTGCATCTACTGATTTCCCCAAGTACTCATACTGAAATATCTCACTCAGGCATTCTAAAGGTGAGTTAGGCATGATTTTCCCTTACACAAACTACCCTTCATAGAATTTCAGTTAACCTTATACTGCTTAAATAGTCTACTAGCTTGTCTAAGCTGTATTCTGTGGTTATTTTGTAATCTCCCTATATTATATATTTCCTAGGTTCTCTTCTAGGTTTTTTATAAATAGTGTAACTCAAATGGTAACCTACAGGTTGTCTGGCAGCGTGTCCACTCAATAATAGCTTCCAGGATTCATTCATTCATTCCTCGATTCATTTATTCAGTGGCCACCATTGAGTGCCAAAGTATCAAGAAGAGAACTAGGCTCAGGATGAGACAAAAATAATCAAAACATAGTGTCTTCAGGGAATTGGGAGAAAGGGAGAGAAAGAAAGCAAGAGGAGAAAAGAGAAAAACAAAAAGATAGGGAGAGAGACATGGGAAAAGAGGGAGCGGGAGAGTCGGAGAACGACAGGAGGGGGGCAATGACAAAACTGAATAGAAGTTTGTACTTCTCCTTCATAACCTTAATTGAATGTTTGAATTTATAATTTAATATCTGATATTTCCCCTCTCGTACACACACACGCACACACACACACACACACACACACACACACACACACACACCCTGAAAGTTCCACAAAGGGATACTGTTTGTCTCTCCGATCCAGCCCCTGATACTGGCTCACTGAAAGTGCTCCCTAAACTACTTCATAAATTGGCTGACAGACCACTGTGAGGGAGGGCACCACAGTCTTCCTCATGCGCTTCTAGTATTTTTGATATTTTTACCCTAACTTCTAGAACAGTATATGATTTGTTTATTGTTATTCTTTCTTGATGAATAATAATAGTTTTAAGACTGCGGATTTTCCCTTGCCTATAGTTTAGGCCCCATCCCATAGGTTTTATTCACTACTATTGTATTCTAAATAGTTTGGAAGTATAGTATTTCTTCTTTGATTCAGTTATGGTTTAGAGAGAGTTGAGATTGTCTAAACAGTTTGGATTTTTAAATTTAAACATTGTATTTTTACTTGTTTTAGTGCTTGTAGTCTGAGTGTGGCATGTACATTTCTGTGCTTTGTGGAATTTTTTGTGATTTTCCTTTGTGGCCTAATATAGGTACAATTTTTGTAAGTTTTCTATAAAACTCTAGTCTATTGAAATCTTCTTTTACTGTCTTTTAGTTTCCTTTTTATCTTTCCAATCGTTTTTACAGTACATTTTTACCTTTTTATTTTGAAATAATTTCACAGATCCTAAAAGGTTGCAAAAATAATAAATGAATTCCCATTGCCTACATTCCTCAAATGTTAATATTTACTACATTTGCTTTATCATGCTCATTCATTATCTCTCTCTGTGGCTTTTCTCCTGTAGGCTGTCAATTCCCCGAGGACACATTTCAACTATTTTTGCCTCATCCTGTGCCTAGTACTGTGTTTGATACACTGGCACTCAGTGGTGGCTACTGAATGAACAAATCCAGGCATCTCAAAGAATCCAGTAAGTGGTTATTATGGATACTCTGTCAGACAACTGGTAGATTGTCATGTGACCTCTATCCATAAAAAAGCATCTAGAAGAGGCTCTAGTTGCAATTTTCTTTGGACATGATATCCCTTTACCCCTAAACACTTCAGTGTGTATTTCTTAAAAGACAAGGACATTTACTTCTATATCCACAATACAATTATCAAAATCAGGAATTAACATTTTTACAGTACTATAATCTACAGACACTCAAATTTCATCAACTGTCCAACTAATATCAAACGGAAAAAATTGTTTTCTGGTCCAGGATACAATTCAGGATTACAAACGAATCTAGTTATCATGTCACCTTAGTCTTCTGTAGTCCAAAGTTTTTTCTCAGTCTTTCTTCTTTCATGACCTTGATATTTTTAAAGAGTACAGGACAATGATTTTAAAGAATGCCCCTGAATTTGGTAACCTCTTTTGTTTCCTGATATTTAGATCTAGATTATGCATTTTTTGGCAAAAATACCAGAGAAGTACTGTTCTGTCCTCAGTGCGTCATATGGAGGCACGTGACGTCCACGTGTCCTATTACTGGTGATGTTCCCTTCACGGTTAATGCAGTGTCTGACGGGATTCTCCACTACACAGTTCTGTTTTTCCCTTTGTAATTAATAAGTATCTTGTGTAGTCTGGTACTTTGAAACTGTGTACATACCCCATTTATCATGATAGTTTCACCCAGTTTTAGCAGCCATTGACGATCCTTGGCCGAATCAGTTTTTGTTATGGTGGCTATCTAATTGTGATTTTTCTAATTCCATCATTCTTTCCACATTTATCAGCTGCAGTTCTACTATAAGGAAGACCTTTTCTCCTTTCTCATTTTTAAAAAATCTTTTATTTATATCAGTGTGAACTCATGGATTTCTACCTGATCATCCATTAATATCAACATTTATTTTTATGCTGACATTGTCCCCATTTGGCCCGTGGAAGCCCCACCAAGTTAGCTCTCATGCGTTATATAATTTAATTGTGCATTATTTATTACAAAAAATTGAACTAAGATATCTTTTCAAACAGTGAAAAAGAACAAAAAGTGACAAGGGCCTAAGAGAAGACAGTGGCAAGTAGAAAAGAAATTTATAAGTATATAGGTGGCAAAAGTGTGATGATTAACTAGGTATGGGCAGTAAGGGAGAAGTCTAGGATAGGATGCTTTGCTGGTTTTGTCTGGGTGACAAAAGAGACACTGGAAATATTCACTAAGAAGGAGACTACAGAACTTTGGTATTTTTCTATCCATATGCTTGTATAAAATATTATACTGGGCTTCCCTGGTGGCGCAGTGGTTGAGAATCTGCCTGCCAATGCAGGGCACACGGGTTCGAGCCCTGGTCTGGGAAGATCCCACATGCCGCGGAGCAACTGGGCCCATGAGCCACAACTACTGAGCCTGTGCTCCGCAACAAGAGAGGCCGCGATAGTGAGAGGCCCGTGCACCGCGATGAAGAGTGGCCCCCGCTTGCCGCCAACTAGAGAAAGCCCTCGCACAGAAACGAAGACCCAACACAGCCAAAAATAAATAAATAAATTTAAAAAAAATATATATATATATATATTATACTAGTTACTTCGTCCAATACTTTCTGATCTAATGCCACTTTAGAAAGATCTCTGACCACTGAATCTAAAGGAGCCGCAGTCACTCTCCATCTCTTACTCTGCTCTACGTCTGTTAATAGCACTTAGCACTACCTGACGTTATATTTATCCTTTGATGGGTTTGTTTGTTTATTTATTTATTTATTGTTGCGGCATGCGGACTTCTTAGTTGCGGCCTGCAGACTCTGAGTTGCGGCATGCATGTAGGATCTAGTTCCCCGACCAGGGATTGAATCTGGGCCCCCTGCATTGGTGGCACAGAGTCTTACCCACTGGACCACCAGGGAAATCCCATGATGGGTTTTTTTAAATTGTTGGCCTCTCTGGGCTTCCCTGGTGGCGCAGTGGTTGAGAATCTGCCTGCTAATGCAGGGGACACGGGTTCGCGCCCTGGTCTGGGAAGATTCCACATGCCACGGAGCAACTGGGCCCGTGAGCCACAACTGCTGAGCCTGCGCGTCTGGAGCCTGTGCTCCGCAACAGGAGAGGCCGCGATAGTGAGAGGCCCGCGCACCGCGATGAGGAGTGGCCCCCGCTTGCCGCAACTGGAGAGAGCCCTCAAACAGAAACGAAGACCCAACATAGCAATCAATCAATCAATCAATCAATCAATCTTTAAAAAAAAAAAAAAAAATTGTTGGCCTCTCCAATAAACCAAGTTCCATAAGAGCTCAGATTTTGTCTGTTTTGTTCAATGCTGTATCTCTGCCACAAAGAAGACATTCAAAATCAATTAGTGAATAAATAAATGTGTGTGTGTTTGTGTTTGTGTGTGTAGGGGGTCAGAGAGAGAGAGATACGATCATAATTAAACATTGCTTTGCAGGATACTACTTTTTTTCCTCTTAAAAAAGAGACATCATTTTATGTTAGTACATAGTAGGTCTACTTAATTTTTTTTCCAATGGTTACATAGGTGGGGAATGACATCCTAAGCTTAGAGGCAATATACTAAATTATAAAGAAAGTTATGAGAATGTAATCAAAACAAATACAAGCTATGTAACTGCACATTTCTGCCACAAATTTGAATCAAAGGACTAGCAAAACTTGATAAGAAATCAGTATGAAAACCTAATCAATAAACATGCAAAGTATGTCCCATTTATAGAAAAAAGGACATAGCATTAAACATATATGAAGAGCTGTTAAACAGAAACAATGGCAAACCATAAACAAACTGGCAAATATTTTAAAATGAAAACATCCAATATGCAAAAAAAAAAAAAAAAAGCTCCTTTGTAGACTTCTGTTGCAAGTAAACATTAATTCATCCTTTTAAAAAAGCAATTTGGCAAGATATATCAGAAGCTTTAAAATGTTTGTGCTTTTTGAGTCAATAATTCTACTTCTGGGTATTTATCCCTCTTAAGATATGCCCAAGAAATTCATTGTGATGTTACTTATTTATTATCATTTAAAAACTGGAGGCATCTTAAATATCCAATAATAGTGAATGGTTAAATAAACTATGACACATATCCTTGACACATATACATCAAAAGTTATAGATTTAAATATTTAAGAATATATTTTTATGTTACATATTTATATTTCAATCTTAAACATGTTTATGAACCAATCTTAAGTTAAAAATACGGTTGATAGTTTTTTTTACAAAAAAAAAAAGGAAAAGAATCAGATCCAATCACCATTAGCAGGTGAATTTTTTAAAAGAAAATCATTAGAAATATATTAACTGATTCCTGATTATTATTATAGATTTCAGCATAAAATACTTCTCTGACATTCTACTTTAAAAGGCTTTTCCTCTATACCCTCTCATTTGACCATTTTCAACCTTACTGGATCTTAAAGGATCAACCAATACCATTACCAGCATTTTGCTGATGATGTAGGTGTTTAAGGGATGACTTTACATGCATGTTTAAGGGCTACGCGCTCTATATAAATAAGGCAGGACTCAAAACTATGAAGACTAGGCATTGGAAGGGAGTCAAATCCAAATCCTTCAAGGATACTCATTTTTCTTAGTGTCTTTACTCATCACAATTTTAACCTTTCAAGACTTACATAACATTTAACCTTTTGAGACATGCATTACAAATGTCTTGTACCTGCTACCAATTCAGTTAGTAAGGATTATGCTGCCAGCAGTGTAGTCTGGGCTCTGGAGCCAGGCTGCCTGGATTTGCATTCCAGCTTCATCTCATCACTTATTAAATGTATTACCTGGGTATATTTCCTAGGTATATTACTTTGGGCAGGATGCTTAACTTTTCTGTGCTTCAGTGTTTCTCATCTGTAAAATGGGGACAATAATATCTACCTTATTAGGGTACCGTAAAGATTAGATTAGTTAATAGAAGTAAAACATTTATACCATGCCTGGCACATGGTAAATGCTCAATAAACAACAGCACTTCATGTTTGGTGCTTGAAAAGGTATATGCACCAATTGCTTTCAACTGATTCCTTTTTCACTGACTGCTTGCTGCTTTGCTTGGAAGTAACAACTTACAGCTGTATTATAGCATTTTTTAGTTTTCAGAACACTTTCAAACACATTATCTCATTTCACTTTCACAAGCAATTCACAAAGTAGGTAAGCTGCACAAGGCTAAAAGTGGCCAATTTAGAAAGAGACCCCAGAGTCCCCCGTGGCTCCTGCCACTATACCATATCCCACCACTAAATGATGACCTCCTTAGCCTTAGAGCAAATATTCCTAATTGAAAACCTGTTACTCGAGAATTTCAGGGCTGTCTTGGTACAGCTGGCTCTTTACAAAGCTTTTTTTTTTTTTTTTTTTTTGGCTGTGTTGGGTCTTCGTTTCTGTGCGAGGGCTTTCTCTAGTTGCGGCAAGCGGGGGCCACTCCTCATCGCGGTGCGCGGGCCTCTCACTATCGCGGCCTCTCTTGTTGCGGAGCACAGGCTCCAGACGCGCAGGCTCAGTAGTTGTGGCTCACGGGCTTAGTTGCTCCGCGGCATATGGGATCTTCCCAGACCAGGGCTCGAACCCGTGTCCCCTGCATTGGCAGGCAGATTCTTAACCACGCGCCACCAGGGAAGCCCCTTTACAAAGCTTTTTGATGCAAAGAGAAACCTACTCCCAGGAGTAGGATGAACCCATTCCTTTTAGAGCAGGCGCGGAGAAAGACTATAACGGCCTGAAGAAGAATAAAATGTTCATTTCTTCTGAAATCTTTCCATCCATTATCTTTGTGAGACTGGGACAGGTAGGGTCTAAAGAGATATTCTTCCTCTTCATTTGGGCGTTTTATGTGAAAATGTCACACATCTAGAAAGGTACATAAAACACTTGCACAGCCTGCCTATTTGTTGTTAAGTATAAAATGTAAATAAATGAATGACTGCTATGGGTGGTGGATTTTAGCAATGTAGCTGGTTTTGATCTTATCTATTAAAGTCTTCAAGTAGGGGAGATTCTAAAAGCTCCCAAGCTTGAGAGAATAAAGATTGCAAACTCTTAGATGACTTCTTCAGAATTTAGAGACAAAAATCTCATCATAAATCAACACCCAAAGAATTAGGTTTGGGATTACAAAAGTAACCCACCCTGAATAATGGTTTGTAAATTCTAATGGATTCTATCCACTGCTCAGAAAGTTATGATGACAGCTAAAATCACCTCAGGCTAAGTGATCTAAGAGATAACAGTAATTCTGGCAAGTGTAACAACTAAAGATAATACAAATAAAAGAGAAGTCATCTGCCCTGAGTTGCCAGGAGTCCAGAAAATGATGGCTTTGGAAAGAAGCTTCATCAACGTTTATCTTGCACTGTTCAGGGTAGACTATATTTGGCAGACATCTAGCCATCCCAGGGCTACAGCTTGTGTTTAATCCTTCAGGCCTTACAGTCTGGATATGAGATGCCTTTAGGTTATCCAATTCTCACTAAGCGCTCTGACCCAGAGGAGGGGCCCTGGTCAGCGGGTATTCTATTTATTGGCAAGGCATATCTCCCTCTGTGAAATGGCATTCTGGGGTCGTTAACCAGTCTCCAACGGATTAAGTTAGTGTCAATTCCTATCCCTGAACCAGATTTCCTCATGGAGGGGAGAGGGGACTAGAGAGGTTGTACCATGAGAAACCACAGCTGAGGACCAAATCCTCTGCTTAAATATAGGATGAAACACATGGGATCAAATCCCATTTTCTTCACTGACTAGTGTTGTGACACTGGTAAGGTTAGTTCATTTCTTTGACCTTTAGTTTCCTCATGGATAAACAGCCAGCTTTAGGGGACTTCCTTGGTGGTCCAGTGGTTAAGACTCCATGCTTCCACTGCAGCGGGCAAGGGTGCAATCCCTGGTCGGGAAACGAAGATCCTGTATGCCGTGTGGCACAGCCAAAAACAAACAAACAAACAAACAAAAAACCTAGCCAACTTTAGGGTTGTTGGGAGGATTATTTATACTGTTTAGCACAGTGCCTGGCATGGTCTGATTCCTGTTGTAGAACTGAGGCAGATGTTCAACAACGGGGGACCCCAACACAGCACTTCATAAAGTCATAAACAGACACTAGCCCAAGACCACCCTCCATCCTTCCACTCTCCATTTCTCCTCCGGGGTCAAATACTTGGTTTGACAGTGCAAAGAAACCAGGGCAAAAGACTTTGTCTTAAGTAGACAAATTCAGGAGGAGGAAATGGATACCATACCTTTGAAAGCAATTTGTTCCACTAGTCTCTTTTAGCAACCAGGCTATGGAACTATTCACGGCAGTAAAAAACCAACTGTATGCAAAATGGAATACATTCATCAGTAGACAGAAAACTTAAAAGTGGTAGATCAGTTGTGAAACTTCTTCTGATTGGAAAAAGGTGATCATAAAAAATTAGGTAGCTGATACACAGTGAAAGCATTCTGGCTTTCTTCTATCTTAAACAATTGAGAGCAAAACACAGCCAATTCCTCATGCAAAGTGTCTGCATCAGCCCTTAATTCCACCCACACATTTCCAGGTGTGACCACTTCCTTGTAGGTTCTTGACTAGCTAAGCTCAGGCTTCTGGATCCATGGCAGCAGAACACTTCTCCAAGCTTTATCTCCTTAGGAAGCACAAAATAGGTTTATTACTAAGGCAAGAATCTTCCTCAGAATCAAGATTTGCCCTACCCTTCCAGTCAGACCATCAGCCTGGCTTTTTTTTTTTAATATATCTCTACCCTCCTCCTTCCAGATTGTGGCTCTGACCTATGCCTTGTTGACTCACACTCTCTGGGTGAGCCCTGGCTGTGGAAATATTATACATTTCCTGGCTCATGGCAACTGGCTCAAAACTGACAGGAGCTCCCAGTGACATTCTCATATTTAGCTGAGCTTCAGAGATCCCAGGTCTGATCCCTAACTCAAGAGCCATGACCCCAAATTCCCACGTTGTTGGTGGTGACCTGAAAAGGGAAAGACAACTTAAAAGTTATTGACCACTATCAAACATTTAGAGAAGAGGTAACACCTATCCTTCACAAACTCTTCCAAAATATAGCAGAGGGAGGAACACTCCCAAATTCATTCTACGAGGCCACCATCACCCTGATACCAAAACCAGACAAAGATGTCACAAAGAAAGAAAACTACAGGCCAATATCACTGATGAACATAGATGCAAAAATTCTCAACAAAATACTAGCAAATAGAATCCAACAGCACATTAAAAGGATCATACACCATGATCAAGTGGGGTTTATCCCAGGAATGCAAGGATTCTTCAATATACGCAAATCAATCAATGTGATACACCATATTAACAAACTGAAGGATAAAAACCATATGATCATCTCAATAGATGCAGAAAAAGCTTTTGGCAAAATTCAACAACAATTTATGATAAAAATCCTCCAGAAAGTAGGCATAGAGGGAACTTACCTCAACATAGTAAAGGCCATATATGACAAATCCACAGCCAACATCGTCCTCAATGGTGAAAAACTGAAAGCATTTCCACTAAGATCAGGAACAAGACAAGGTTGCCCACTCTCACCACTATTCAACATAGTTTTGGAAGTTTTAGCCACAGCAATCAGAGAAGAAAAAGAAATAAAAGGAATACAAATCAGAAAAGAAGAAGTAAAGCTGTCACTGTTTGCAGATGACATGATACTATACATAGAGAATCCTAAAGATGCTACCAGAGAACTACTAGAGGTAATCAATGAATTTGGTAAAGTAGCAGGATACAAAATTAATGCACAGAAATCTCTTGCATTCCTATACACCAATGATGAAAATTCTGAAAGAGAAATTAAGGAAATACTCCCATTTACCACAGCAACAAAAAGAATAAAATACCTAAGAGTAAACTACCTAAGGAGACAAAAGACCTGTATGCAGAAAACTATAAGACACTGATGAAAGAAATTAAAGATGATACAAACAGATGGAGAGATATACCATGTTCTTGGATAGGAAGAATCAACATTGTGAAAATGACTATACTACCCAAAGCAATCTACAGATTTAGTGCAATCCCTATCAAACTACCAATGGCATTTTTCACAGAACTAGAACCAAAAATTTCACAATTTGTATGGAAACGCAAAAGACCCTGAATAGCCAAAGCAATCTTGAGAAAGAAAAACAGAGCTGGAGGAATCAGGCTCCCTGACTTCAGATTATACTACAAAGCTACAGTCATCAAGACAGTATGGTACTGGCACAAAAGCAGAAATATAGCTCAATGGAACAGGATAGAAAGCCCAGAGATAAACCCACACACATATGGTCACCGTATTTTTGATAAAGGAGGCAAGAATACACAGTGGAGAAAAGACAGCCTCTTCAATAAGTGGAGCTGGGAAAACTGGACAGCTACATGTAAAAGAGTGAAATTAGAACCCTCCCTAACACCATATACAAAAATAAACTCAAAATGGATTAAAGACCTAAATATAAGGCCAGACACTATAAAACTCTTAGAGGAAAACATAGGTGGAACACTCTATGACATAAATCACAGCAAGATCCTTTTTGACCCATCTCCTAGAGAAATGGAAATAAAAACAAAAGTAAACCAATGGGACCTAATGAAACTTAAAAGCTTTTGCACAGCAAAGGAAACCATAAACAAGATGAAGAGACAACCCTTAGAATGAGAGAAAATATTTGCAAATGAAGCAACTGACAAAGGACTAATCTCCAAAATTTACAAGCAGCTCATGCAGCTCAATATCAAAAAAACAAACAACCAAATCCAAAAATGGGCAGAAGACCTAAGTAGACATTTCTCCAAAAAAGATATACAGATAGCCAACAAACACATGAAAGAATGCTCAACATCACTAATCATTAGAGAAATGCAAATCAAAACTACAAAGAGGTATCACCTCACACCAGTCAGAATGGCCATCATCAAAAAATCCACAAACAATAAGTGCTGGAGAGGGGGTGGAGAAAAGGGAACCCTCTTGCACTGCTGGTGGGAATGTAAACTGATACACCACTATGGAGGACAGTATGGAGGTTCCTTAAAAAACTAAAAATAGAACTACCATATGACCCAGCAATCCCACTACTGGGCATATACCCTGAGAAAACCATAATTCAAAAAGCGTCATGTACCACAATGTTCATTGCAGCTCTATCTACAAACCAGGACATGGAAGCAACCTAAGGGTCCATCGACAGATGAATGGATAAAGAAGATGTGGCACATATATACAGTGGAATATTACTCAGCCATAAAAAGAAATAAAATTGAGTTATTTGTAGTGAGGTGGATGGACCTAGAGTTTGTCATACAGAGTGAGGTAAGTCAGAAAGAGAAAAACAAATACTGTATGCTAACACATATACAATGGAATCTAAAAAAATAAAATAAAATGGTTATGAAGAACCTAGGGGCAGGACAGGAATAATGACGCAGATGTAGAGAATGGACTTGAGGACACTGGGAGTGGGAAGGGTAAGCTGGGATGAAGTGAGAGAGTGGAATGGACATATATACACTACCAAATGTAAAACAGATAGCTAGTGGGAAGCAGCCACATAGCACAGGGAGATCAGCTGGGTCCTTTTGACCACCTAGAGGGGTGGGATAGGGAGGGTAGGAGGGAGATGCAAGAGGGAGGAGATATGGGGATATATGTATATGTATAGCTGATTCACTTTGTTATAAAGCAGAAACTAAAACACCATTGTAAAGCAATTATACTCCAATAAAGATGTTTAAAAAATAATAATAAAATAAAATAAAATAAAAGTTATTGACCAAAGGACTTTTACGCACAAGAAAGCAGACCCAGATAAAGTGTGTTCATAGGAGCAATAATGTTGGAAGCGGAGTTTTTTCCTAAGCAACCAAGAGCTGTAGAAAATCCAAGGAACTTTCAGCCCCTTAAGTAAAAGAGTAATAAGAGGCTTTGGAGGCTTTTCTTAAGCAGAGATGGGAAAAGATTTAAAAAGCACTAAGAAAGACTGTTTCAGATGTAAGTAAATGTAATGGTTTTTTTTGTTTCTTGGGGTTTTTTTTGGCCGCGCAGCACAGCTTGTGGGATATTACTTCCCTGACCAGGCCTTGGTGGTGAAAGTGCCGAGTCCTAAACACTGGACCACCAGGGAATTCTCAAATGTAATTTCCTTAAATGTCTAAGCCAGAAGTTTTTAAGCTGAGTCTATGCACATTTTGAGGGATGGAGATAGAGGATGTTTATGAAACCATGAACATTTTGTATATATGTGTGCATGTGTCTTTTTTTGCTGGAAAGGTCCATATTTCATTGCCTTCTAAAATATATCTATGTCCTAAAAGGTTAAGAACCAGTGATCTAAACCACATTCTTCTTCAATGTATATCATGGTAATAATGAGTTGTTTATTAAAATGAAGGCTTTACAATATAAAGAATGCTATTTTCATTCAAAAGCCATGTTTAACTAAAATTCCATGCTAATCAATGACCTCAGCTTACCCTACTAACGGATGCTGAACTATTTCCTGGTTTTGATAGTATACTACAGTGGTGCAGGATGTCAAATTGGGGGAGATGGGGTGAAGGTTGCACAGGACCTCCCTGTACATTTCTTTGCAACTCCCTATTAATCTATACTTATTTCAGAATAAAACAGTTAAAAAATTTTTAAAGCATAAGTTCTGGAATCTGGTGGAGTTTGGTTCTTAAACCCAGCTCCGCATTTAAAACTTGTAGGATGCTGGGCAAGTTATTAAGTTCTCTGAATCAGTTCCTTGTCTGTAAAAAGGCACAACTGCAGTTCCTATCTCACAGAACTGTTGCATATTCAGTTCGTAGCACAGGTATAAACTATCATGATTTCTGTTAGGCCATATGGTCATAGCCCAGATATCACCCCTCACTAGGTGACAGGTATACGGCTTTCAGACATGGTTCTGAAAGGGGAAATAAACTGTCTCGTTTGGGGTAGTCTTGGAAACCCAAATCCATAAGGTGAGTAAACAGCATAAACAAGGAACTGCTTTTTGGAAATTAGAAGAGAAAATCTAGGGGTTAGTAAAGGAAGGGACACACAGAGACACAAAAAACAACAGCAGGGAATGAGACAACTTTTTAAAACGTGTATTCCAGTCCATATTTGCTCAGCATCAATGGTGTGCTTAAGGACCCTTAGAGTTAGATAGAATCTTCATCTAAATTGTTTCTGAGTAATAGTAGACAAAATAATGATAGTGTGCATTTCACAAAGCCGTATGTTTTCCATTAAGGATTAAACTAAACCTAAAGTTTGGAAATGGGCCAATATTACGATTTTTAAAAGAAAAATAAAAGGACAGTTATATAAGTCATCATTTAACTGTCATTAATAGTTTGCTTTCAAGGAGTGTATCTGCTAAGGTTTAAGACAGATTTGCTCAGGGTGCAGTGAGAACAAACAGAAAGGGCGATTACATTTGCAGCAACATGGATGCACCTAGACATTGTCATACTGAGTGAAGTAAGTCAGACAGAGAAAGAGAAATATCGTATGATATTGTTTATATGCGGAATCTAAAAAGAAATGATGCAAATGAATGTATTTACACAACAGAAACGGACTCACAGACCTAGAGAATGAACTTATGGTTACGGGGCAGGGTGAGGTGGGGGGAGAGTTAGGGTGTTTGGGATTGACATGTACACACTGCTGTATTTAAAAAGGATAACCTAACCAACAAGGACCTACTATATAGCACGGGGAACTCTGCTCAATGTTATGTGGCAGCCTGGATGGGAGGGGAGAATGGATACATGTATATGTATGGCTGAGTCGCTTTACTGTGCACCTGAAACTATCACAACGCTGTTAATTGGCTATACTCCAATATAAAATAAAAAGCTTAAAAAAAAAAAAATACAGGGTCGCTCACAACTTTCAGGGCATTACCTGGGCCCTGGAGAGTTGCTGGGTGGGAAGTACTGTGGAAGAAAAAAAAAAAAAAAAAAACAGAAGGGGCAATTTCGTCAAACTGGAGGTTCAGAATTCCTGGAGCAGATGCCACCTGACCTGAATCTTGAAGGTGAAGTAAGAATGAGCCAGTGAAGAAAGTGCAGTGGTTGACAACAGCTGGCCCAGGCAGAAGGAAGAGCAAGCACAGAGGTGCAGCAGCGGTGACAGGGCTGGCAAGATTAGGCAGTTTGGTGTTACCACAATAATGATATCAAGGCTGGGCATGATATCTCAGAAAGGATGGGCGTAGGGTAAATAGCATTTAAAGAAACATTTTCTTTAAGCTTTCCCACTGTATATAAATCCTAGAAAAAATATTTGCACAAGCACTTTCACCCCAGAACCTATTTCTGTGATGGGCAAAGATGACCATCATGGGCATAGACGTCTCAGAAAAGCTGGGCTTCGTTTCCATGAACTCTGCGCTTCCTCCCTATTTTTCACTACAAACTGAGAAAATATAGAGTTTTTAAGCATTTAAGAGCAGTCCTTTTTCCTTCCCTTGGAACAGGCAGGGGTGTGATGACCTTTCCTATAAAATGTGGGGTCTTAAGGGAATCACAGAGTAAGCTGGAGCTACACTTAGTCATAGAAATCTGTAGAAGTGATTGGTTTCTGCCAGTTGGCTTAGGGATACATATTTCAAATCATTTTTGGAAATTTCTGGTCTGAGGACGAAACATCACTGCTAATTTTATGGACACAGGGAAGTAGTATCTAGTGAAGGAAGCACATTTATGGGTTACTATGTTTGTTGTGTGTATTTTAAACGTCACAGAGCCTCCATTTTCAATGCTTCTGATCTGGTTGGTCTCAAATCAAGACACCGACCTAATACCCCAGTTGCTCTGTGATATTCTAGATAAGAAAGCACAGCCCGAGACCCACATCCCTCCCCCTGCTTTCAGAGCCTCCCTAAGGCACCTGAAAATTCAAATACATTAGGAAAGACCTGATTCACAAAGACCTGCTTGTGCTTTATACTGAAGGGCAAACCTTGTTGGTACATAAAATGAAATTCCACAGAGAACAAATTTCTGTGCAAAGTTCTTCGCCACGTTTAGCATGCATTCTACTAGCTTGTTTGAGTGTGCAAGGAGAGACGAAATTGCTAAGGAAACTAGGAGTAAATCATATGGCGCTTCCTAACACTTGCAGGTATAAAAACGCTACTTCATCCCTAGCCTTATGTTTGTTCTTAAGCATTCCTAAGTGAAGAAAGGGGTTGGTCTACAGTATTGGATATTAGATGTGAAAGAAAAAAATTATATAGGAGGAAAAATCATAAGCAGTTCCCAAAGACATGCCAAAATAAAAGATCCCAGGAAGAAAGACCTAGATAAGGAATTCAATTTCTTATGTTTGTTAAATGTTTATAAACATTAAAGTTCATTCAGTTCAAGTTTACCGACTAGTCCAACTAGCTCCGCAAGCCGGAGATGCTTTCACTTGCCCTCAACAGTTTCAGTCTTCTGAATTTAAATTTCCAAAAAAATCCTCCAGGACTAGATTATTTTCATACTGACCAAAGGAGGCGGCTTATTCAATAAATCATCTGAAGAATACTTTAGAGTCTCAATGAATCTTTCCAAATAATTTGTTCTGCAGGAAACTAGGTGAATTTAACATCAGAAGATCACCATGGCTACTGGCAAGTATGGATCTCACAAACATAATGTTGAGTAAAAGAAGCCGGAAACAAAAAAGGACATATTCTGTAAGTCCACTGGTACAAAATTCAAAAGCAGGCAAAACTAACCTATGCTTGTATAAGTCAGGAGAATGGTTACCCTTGAAGGAGGGGGGCACAAGGGAAGCTTCTGAGATGCTGATAAGGTTTGTTCTTGACCTGGTACTGGTTACATGGTGAGCTCAGTTTGCAAAACTGTATTGAGCTGTAGACTTATGGTTTATGCTTTCTTTCTGTACACATGTTATACTGTAATAAAAAGTAAAAAATAGATAAAAATAACAAGGATCAGCATGGGTCCTGCATCAATGAAGCACCTGGGTTAAAAAATCAACATTTGGGTCCAGAAAAGGAAAATCTACAGAGAAGAAAGTAGATAAGTGGTTGCTTAAGGCTGGTGGTTGACAGCTAAAGGGTATGGAGTTTCTTTTTGAGGCGATGAAAACGTTCTAAAATTGACTGTGGTGATGGTAAAGCACAACTCTATGAATATACTAAAAACTATTGAATTGTACACTTAAAAAAAAATGAAAACAAAAACCAATATTTTATACTTTCATTGCTCAATTCCACTGACTGGTTCCTACTTATTCCCTCAACTCCCAGACTGGATATCTGGGTGTACAATGAGTACAGATGTACATTTCCACTGGAAGGAAGAACTAATTAAAATAATACTACTTGAGTTCCACTGGCCTCCTTGACCCCTATCTGTTTATTACTCACTGCTTCCCTTCTCCGTGAGCGATGCTCAGCAGGAGTCAATATTGTGGGAAGGACTCAGGGGTTCTCCACCTTGGCTGCACACTGATATCACCTGGGGAACCTTGAAAACTACCAATGCCTGAATCCTACCACTAGAGATTCTATTAAATTGGTATGGGGTGCCACGCAGGCACCTGAATTTTTTAAAGCTCCCCAGGGATCAAACTCCAGACACAGTGATATATTGCCTAAACACACAGACACAGAGGTACACAAACACACACACACACACACACACACACACACACACACACACACACACACACACACTCCCCAGGTGATTCTAATATTCAGCCAAAATTGAGAACCACTGGTATAATGGTTTCCACAAAGAACTGAAAATCTAAATTCTCTGCCATTTTTTAGCTGTATGACATGAGTAAGCTATTTGATCTCTCTAAACTTTGGTATGACTTTGAGACATACCTAGCACAGCGTAGGTTAGTTGCCCTTCCTGTTTTCTTTCCCTTCAAAAACTAGAAAATTCTGTCTTATTTTTAAAAGCTGTTGTCTTGGGACTATTCTGAAGCGCCATTCTGATCTTCAGTGTCCTGCGTCTAGTACTTGCTCCGGCTTCTTCACCCAAGTCACAAACTTCTTGTCCTCTGGCTCTCTGTTCCCTGCACTTGTAGATCGAGAATGTGATCCCTGCCTTGGCTGACCTCCCAGGATTTGGTATCTAGACCACATGTCAACCCACTGCTGATTCTGGTTTCCCCTACTTGCTGCTGAAAAGCCAAGCATGCCACACAGCAGACTTTGAGTTTGATCTTAAAGGTCAGGTAGGAGCAAGGATTTAGATAAATGGAGAGAATGGGGTTGGGCAGTCCAGCTAATGGGATGCAAAGGACAAAAGGAAGAGCCAGGAAAACACAAGGGATCAGGGAACATGGAGGGGCTTGGAGGGGTTTCTGGAGAGTAGAGGTGCAAACTAGGAGCCCGCAGGCCAGATCCAGCTCACAGCTGTTCTGCTTAGCCTTCACAGGGTTTAAAAGGTTTTTGATTTTCTTACTAACATTTAAAATCGGGAGATCTCACACCAAAATTTAAATGTCCAGCTTCTCTTGAAAAAGGTAACGATTTGACAACATTGGACCCACAGTCCACACGGAAACAACAGGGAGATGAGTTGCCGCCGCTCCCTTGGGGTGGCGGGCATCGTCCCTCCAGTATTCTGCAGCCCCCACTGCCGCAGGCTTCTCCTCTTTATATACTGACCTGCCTCTCTAGGTGATCAATAATTATTTAGTCAAGGAATGAATTAGAATGGGAGGGATAGAGGCAAAAGAAAAGGAAGAGGAGGAAGCAGAATCCCCCTATTAATAATACTAAAGAGTTATATCAAATCCTCACACTGTACACCTTAAAGTACACAATGTTGTATGCCAATTGTATCTCAATAAAACTGAAAAAAAAATGAATGAAAAAAAAAATACTAGAGAGTATCTGCAGAAGACCTCCAATAGCATACCAGTAAGTGTGGATTATATGGCTTGGGGTGAAAGGTAACCGAAGGCATTTTCCCATACAGCAACACGATAAAGCGAGTATTTGAAAATATTTTAGGTACAACTTTAGTAAACAAGCCCATATGTCAAAAGAGTGCTTGTCTGACTTTATGGGACACTAGCAAAGCCAGGCCCTCCAACCTTTCATATGATATGCAGTTGACAATAAATAATAAAAATAATGCTAATAAAATTAATAACTGTAAAAAAAAAATCTACTTTAAAGGTAAGTATATCTTTATACCTCACCAACTTCTAGGAACAATTTTTTTTTTAATATTTATTTATTTATTTGGTAGTGCCAGGTCTTAGTTGCAGCAGGCAGGCTCCTTAGTTGTGGCATGCGAACTCTTGATTGTGGCATGCGTGTGGGATCTAGTTCCCTGACCAAGGATTGAACCCGGGCCCCCTGCATTGGGAGCGTGGAGTCTTAACCACTGTGCCACCCGGGAAGTCCCTCCAGGAAGAATTTAAGATGGCACTAGAAGGTAGGATGAGCTGAAGTATGAGGTACCACATCCAGAAATAACAGTTGGAGGGATTTCCAGAAATTATTAGCATGAAGTAATAAAAGCATGAAGGAAGCTGGAGCAGCAGGACACAAAAGAAGGCAGGACTTTGAGAAGAGGTAATGGTCAAGATCTATGAATGTCCAGAATAGCCCTATGGCTTAAGGCCCAGTACCCAGGAGATTCTGCCAGAGAAGGTTAGGACACAACACTTGTGGGGTTGGGAAAAAACAAAACAAGATTT
Organism: Eschrichtius robustus; assembly: GCF_028021215.1. Taxonomy (NCBI): domain Eukaryota; kingdom Metazoa; phylum Chordata; class Mammalia; order Artiodactyla; family Eschrichtiidae; genus Eschrichtius; species Eschrichtius robustus. The sequence continues at coordinate 60,385,655 of NC_090827.1, read as the reverse complement.
GATTGTCTGGGAAGGGACATGGGAAAACTAATCAATATTTTCAGGGCCTCAGGAAAACAGGCTTCAGACCTAGAGGGAAAGTGAAGTTCTTTTTTATAAATGTATTTATTTTATTTATTTATTTTTGGCTGCGTTAGGTCTTCGTTGCTGCGCGCGGGCTTTCTCTAGCTGCGGTGAACGGGGGCTACTCTTCGTTGTGGCAGGCAGGCTTCTCATTGCGGTGGCTTCTCTTGTTGCAGAGCACGGGCTCTAGGGCTTCAGTAGTTGTGGCACGTAAGCTCAGTAGTTGTGGCACACGGGCTTCGTTGCTCCATGGCATGTGGGATCTTCCCGGACCAGGGCATGAACCTGTGTCCCCTGCATTGGCAGGCAGATTCTTAGCCACTGCACCGCCAGGGAAGTCCCGAAAGTGAAGTTCTTGAAGAGAAAAGACAAGTAGTATCCAGGTGCCCTCGAGGGAAGGTTGTGTGACTGCAGCCCCTCTCAGGTACCACAGGTTCAATTCAGGCCTGCCTGGTTTATAGCAATCAGACTCAATTCTAAGAGTCACCAAACTGTTATCCTTTTTGGTTGCTGCCATGACCATCTCCTGAACTGGGTGGGTCCGAGCCTGGAGGTGCTGGGTACTAGTGTCCAGGGTCTAAAGTTCAAGGCAGGAGTTGGGCTCAGAAGTCCGAAGTAAGCCAGGTCAACCTGGACATCCCCGGAAATTAGCTAGAAACGTGGGTCAGGAGCTCAGGCTTGAAAATGGAGCTTTTGGGAGCAAAAGAGTTGAAGCTGAGGAGTGAGTGCTAAGAGAGAAGCACAGGTGACTCTCAAAGCCTACAGAGGCGCCACAATTAAGGGATGAAGGGAGAGGAGGCAGCGACCACAGCAGTCAAAGATACACACAGAGGGGCTTCCCTGGTGGTGCAGTGGTTAAGAATCCACTGGCCAGTGCAGGGGACAGGGGTTCGAGCCCTGGTCCAGGAAGATCCCACATGCCGCGGAGCAACTAAGCCTGTGCGCCACAACTACTGAGCCTGCGCTCTAGAGCCCATGAGCCACAACTACTGAGCCCACGTGCCACAACTACTGAGGCCCGCGCACCTAGAGCCACCGCAATGAGAAGCCTGCGCACCGCAGCGAAGAGTAGCCCCCGCTCAGAGTCGCTTAGCATCGCAAAAGAGAGCAAGAAGTTTAAAGAAGGGAGCCAGTAACAGTCACTTGCCAAAGAAAGGACACACAGGACAGAGAATGAAATAATGTCCAGGACCTGGCTGGTAACCTTCCAAAGAAGAATTTTCAGAGAAAGGGGTGGAAACCAGATCGCAAGGAGTTACGTACGAGTAGGAAGTTAGAGGCTGCCAAACACATCAGTTGGTATTTATGGTAGTAAGGTTTGCGTCATGTTTGGCTGTGGAGGTGCTAGCTCTGACAAGCACACGCTGAACTGCCGCCCTGCCACCCCCTTTTATGTCTGGAACTCTAAGATATCACCTGGATCACCTAGTCTTACCCAGTCCTAATTAATAACTGTACTGGTTATATTTCTTATTTTTTGACGTGGAAGCCAATGGCTCTCTGATCCCGTCTCTGGTTGCCAACAGTCCATCCCAGAGTGGGCTGTGTGAAACAAAGGACCGTGGGGCTCACCCCTTTGAGAACAGGAACGGGGTCACCGAGCAGCAGACTGACTATGAAGAAGGGGATTCGGTCTTCCCCTCCGCTTCGTATTTGTTTTTACTTCCCAGTGCCCAGAGGCCTTGGCAAAAAAACACTGAAAAGTGTAAATGACGCAGGTGTGGCAGACAATTGCCAGTCTTGTAGCAGTTGTTCCCAATCATCAGTGTCGTCATGGAAAGAGGACTAAATCAGGAGTGCGGGCACCAATGGGCAGGCTGCTAATTTTATAACTGTAATCCTTTTACACAGTCCCCTGTCCACAGGCACGCAAGGGGTAACATGAAGTCGAATTCACAGCATTTTCCGTATGCTCAAATATACTTGGTTTAAGCAGTCAGAAAATGGTCCTAATAAAAACAAGTTAAGAAAAAGGGAACATGACTTCCTTAAAAGGTACAAAAACATATACTCAGACTCTATTTTCATCCCCTTTAAAAAGACAAGTGAATTGAACTTTTTTGTACATGGCACCAAACCCAGAAACCTTAGATAAAATAATCTAAGAAAATTTAAATCGTAAAATTAATGTATTTTGCTGAAATATTCGTGGATGAAATGATATGATGTCTGGTATTCAATACAACAAATAATTTAGGGGAAGTAGGTAAGAGTACAGATAAAATAAGGTTAGCTTTGAGTCGATAATTATTTAAGCTTGGTGATAAATATGTGGAGATTTAATATACTAATCTCTCTATTTTTATTTGTTTGACATCTTCCACAATATAAAGTTTTAAAAAGTAACACGCTTTTGTTAAGTCAGATAATACCTTGTAAACAAAGTTGAAAAGCAAGCAATAACCTGGGGGGAAATATGCAAAATGCTGCACTGTTAGGGTTTATAGCCTTAAGACAAAGAGTTCTTACAAATGAATGAGAAAGACTAACAACTAATAGAAAAAAATGTCAGGAATGGGTAATTCACAAAAGAAGACATACAAAAAGCTAATAATCATATGAAAACATATTCAACTTCACTAATTCTGGGAGACAGAATAATCGCCCCCCCAGGGATGTCCGAGTCCTCATCCGCAGACCTGTGAATGTGTTACTTTACATGGCAAAAAGGGACTTTGCAGATGTGATTAAGGATCTGAGGATGGGGAGACTGTCCTGGATTATCTGGGTGGGCCCAAAGCCATCACCAGGGTCCTCAAGAGAGGGAGGCCAGAGGGTCTGCGTCAGAGAGAAGGCAATGTGAGCAAGGAAGCAGAGTCAGTGAAGGAGATGAAACAACGCTGTGTTGCTGGCTTTGAAGATGGAGGAAGGGACCATGAGCCAAGCAGTGCAAGTGGCCTCTAGAAACTGGCACAGGCAAAGAAACCTGTTCTCCCCGAGAGCCTCCAGAAGGAAGCAGCCCTGCTGCCACCTTGACTTCAGCCCAATCACTGTGCCTGGAGGAGAACACACAGCAGTGCCAGCTGACCTCACTGGCCTACTGACTTCCAGCAGGCCCTCAGTCACCCTACCTCCACCGCCACTGCGATTATACGTTTCCTACCAATTTGCGCTCCTAAACGACTATGTCACGGCTTCTCTGCTCTCCTCAATTTGCCAACTTCCCCCACTTACCTTCCCAATGCATTCCCTTTGGTGGTGCTGTTTGTTAGAGGGACTTAATCCCACAACACAGTCAAGAGCAACCAAGACACTTGCAAACCCTCCCACCCATGCACCAGCATCTGCACCTCACTCCCTGTCCCCCTGCTGCTTTCCATACACTGTGCGCCCACCTAAGGCTAATCCTCCCCTCTCACCTACTCCAGAGCACCACTGCTGCAGTTCTCTCCATCATCACTACTTTTTCTCTCTCCACTGGATCCTTCCCATCAGCACATAAACGGACTTTAAAACAACAACAAACGTCCCCTACCACATTCCCCTCTAGCTACCTCTCCATTTCTGCTTCTTAGAGTACAATTCCTCAAAAGAGTTTTCTATAGTTGCTCTCTCTAATTCCTCTTCTCCCCTTTTTGAGCCCACTCCAGTTGGCTCCATTCTCAGCACAGATCTGCACGGTGGGAATCATTTCCATTTACAGAAGAGGGAACTTGTTCAAAACCACATGTCAGTCCACAGCTGACTCTGAAGGCTGGGCCCTTCCTATTCACTGCTTCAGCCTGCCTCTCCCACTGTCCTTTCTTATTTTCTCCTGCAAGTTGGACCACCCAGCCAACCTCCTATAACCCTGGCCTTGTCTGCGTGCCTTATAAAGTGTTTATAAGATTTGATTCTAATTAGTTTATGAACCACAACATACTATATTGATTTTGAAACTAATGTATTTCAGATTTTATCTGCCTGTGTCATGGCTTACACTGAGATAATGTTTTCACCTATAGTTATTGCTTTTAGGAAACATTTCATGAATATTTCCCTAAGCTACACCAGATTTGTAAGTTTACGCATTATTTTCATTTTCACTAATACATACTCAGTACAAAAATGTAGAAAACGGGAAGCAAAAATACATCAGCCATAATTACACCACCGAATACAAATACTGTTAGCTTAGCACTTTTATTTCCTTCCAGGTTTAAATATGTACGTTTCTTGCCTAGTTATAAGCAGAGCAAATATGGAAAAGTAATCTTGTATTATCCATTAAAATATGCAAAGAAATCAACATACATAAAAACAGGAGTACTTAAGGACATATGATATAAATGTTTAATTGAGCATGGAAAAAAACAGGACAAAATGTTCATCAGTAAAAGAATAGTTACATAATTTGTTTCCTCTTCTGTAAAATCGAAATAATACTAGTACTTTATGGGACTGTTGTAAGAACCAAATTAGGAAATGTTTAGAAACCATATGATATATTAAATACAGCTGATCAGAAAGCATATTATTTGTACAACAGCTTATCTCCTCAACCCTATATTCTCTAATTCAGTCCTGTCTAGCTCAGGTCAAACTCCTCTAACCTGGCATCACTATTCTAGAAAGCCTCATTACTCTTTCGATTTCTAGGTGCCAAAGAGATGAGGTCATTCTGTCAACGCAACAGATATCAAGGATATTTATTCTTCTGTGTCCTATTTCTCCAAAAGTTAAGGTCTGCTGCATTAGTTTGTAGGTACTGAACCTTTTCTCCAGCTTTAGCCATAATTTACCAATTCTAACCTTTCAGGAGTTAAGACTGCTCGGCATACACCTCTGTTTTTTTCCTTTCTCTTTTGGTGGCCACTTCCTCAAAGTTTTCATTCACTTCCTCTCCCTGGGGGTAGCAAGCTCTTGGTCTTTTTGATCCTGTATTTAGTTTCCTTGTCCATCTTTGGCACATCACAAAATCAGGTATAAAATAAAACTCCCAGCAAATAGAACAGGGCTAGTAAGATAAATATTTCTTGAATGAATGAGATTATTTTTTATTGTCAGAGAAAGAGAAAAGGGTGCAGAAAATATACTATTAGAGTTTATTAATGCCACCCCTTAAAACTGGGAAAAGATTAAATAAAATTGGCCTAATAATTTTAAACCATTTGGTTTGAATAAAATTGTTTTCTTATCCCCCTTAATTTGCTAAAAGGAATCTTGTTGAGTAAGCAATATTTTACACTTGAAACAACAGTGTCATCTGGATCCAGTAAGTAATATCCTAGTCACTATGTTTGTTTTTATTTGTTTTATATTCTAGCCCCTTGTTTGAAGGTTTCTGGGCTCAAATACAAATACTGATATAATTTGGGAGAACAGTTTCATCCAATTCTTTCCTACCCACTGAAATACTCTAGAGTAAAAACACTGTGAAGGGGTCCAGAATATGTCACTGTGGCATAAAAAGTATTTTCAGCAGAAGGCATTTGAGTTCCTGAAATCTCTTATCTGTCTGAAAGCAGAGCCTCCCAAAATAACTCAAAGCACCCAATTGTCAGAAACCAACCAAGGAACATTCTTATCACCAGAGATCTTGAGAAGTCACCACACCACAACGAAACAAACATTGTCACAAAAACTATCATATCTCCCATGATACTCCTCAGGGCCCATTTACCTTTCCAAAAACTTGTTTTCTCATACATGCCCTTTCTCCCCCTCCCCCTCCCTTATTAAGAAGTCTTTTGTTTTCCTGTAAATGCCCTCCTCCCCTCCCCTTTCCTCCATTAAGATGGTATATAAGCCCCCAATCCTAACTGCCCCTGTGAGTCACATTTTCTGTGAACTCCTGAACACACATTAATAAAAACACGTGATTAAATTTTGTCTTTTCTCCTGCATATCTGTTCTTTGTCAGTTTAATTCAAAGGCCCCCAACAACTGAGCCTAAGAGTGTATAGCAATTCTTTCTCCCTGACAACCTGATGATCAAGTATTTCCAATATTTCATTGCAAACACTGAATTTTAAATCTCCACACGGGCCCTGCTATAAGAATAAGCATTATTTATGGTTATATCAGCAGAAGTATATTTGGAAGCTACAAGCAAGGTGATTACTGCCCTGGACACCCCTGCCCACCAGGCCTACCCTGGAATTTGGAAATAAGATTGGCATCAGACACAGCAGAGGTATGTCAATGGCCCGGAAGAGACTTCTAAGTGTTTCCATGAGGTAAATCTGGACGTAACCAGCCTGAATGTGTAAATAGAAGGCATCAGTGAGAAGGTCAGTTGGTCAACCTTGGAAGGATAAAAGAAAGGCACCCAGGGCCCACCCCAAGGGGTGATTCCTGCAGCATCCAGGGCTAGGGGCACTATACTGGCACAGTAATGCCAGCATAGCAGGAAGAACAGTCTCCTAACTTCCTCAGCTGAAGGGCAGTCCTTAAAATCACCCACATGCTTTTGTTCCAACAGAGTAGGCAATTAATAAGTAAATGCTGTTTACAGAAGGAAGGAAGGAAAGAGGCTCCCACAAGCAACCTTCTGATTGTAATCTGGCTTCCTTGTAACTTTCTGTGGGCACAAAAAGTGCTGACAAGGAGTCTCTTCCTCCTGACAGTTAACATATCTTCCTACACATTAACAAATGAACAAACTTAAGGTCGGTGCAAGGTTCAGTTAGCAGAAGCCAGTTTTCCAGGGTTTCAAGCAATTTACGGTCCAGTTGTGAGGACCAGGCACTCAGAGACCTGACACAGCACGAGGGAGCAGCCCCCAGCCCCCAGCCCCCAGCCCACAAGACTACACCTGTCAGTCCTCCCATCCACAGCACTTATCAGTTATGCAACTTCCTCCCCTGGCCATCCTTTCATTCAACAACTATTTACTAAGTGTCTACAAGAGCCAAACACTAACCTGGATGGAGGCCTGTGAAACAGACAAAACAGGGCCTCCTGTAGACTGAGGTCTGCTGAACTGGACATACATATTAGCCAGCAGGGAAGTTTAACACAGTGGGATGAAATCTATAGGAGAGGCAGGTGGGAGCACCAGATTCTGGGGGGTGGGGAACTGAAAGTGAAAAACGAGTAGGAGCCAACTTTGTGGATGGGAAGTGGTCTAGGTGGAGGGTAAGCCGGGGCAAACTTCTGGAGGTAAGAACAGTTAGGAACTGAGGCTGTTCAGTGAAGCTGGAGTTTAGGAAGTTGGGGCAAGGCAAATGTGAAGCCTGAGGGACTTATATAAATCAAACATTTTGAATTTTATCCTGAAGGCAATGGGGAAGTACTGAGGTATGTTAGCCTAGAGAGAAACCACATGTGGTTTTCTTAAAAATATCACACAGGCTCCAGCAAGAACAAAGGAGGGGGCAGGAGGAAGACAGGAGGCAAGGGGTGCCTTTAACTAATATCTTTGGCAGCTGGCCTAATAACTTACCTTTCGTTCATAATTCCCTCCCCTCTTTCGCTATTCATTTGACTCATAAAATGTTTTTAAGGTCACTTCATTTTCTTATTATGGATTACAAGTTGGATTACAAGATGATTTTAACCTAAATATAATTTCATTTTATGGCAACGCCTCTTGTCTATCTCACAGTAAATGCTTCTCTTGATAAATATATTTTGGATCTTAGACAAAATGCCCTTTGTAATTTTTCTATGAAATTTTGTTTTTTATTTGTTTATTTTTTACCTCTTGCCCTGCCCAGAGATCACCTAAACTCATTGCCCAATTTAGGGAGGAAATGCCCAGAGGGGATAATCCCCAGGGAGGGTAAGGTACATTTAACTGCCTGAGGTCCCCACCTGCAGTTCTTCAAAGATGCAAATGGCCCACCTGAGGAAACAGAACACCTACACCTGCCTGGGCAGCAGGAGGTAAAGGCCCACCCAAAGAAAACAAGAGGCCAAAGCCTAAGGTAAATCTGTTTTATTCTCAAAAGTAAAAGCACAGAGGCAGAGCCTGAAGGGGATGGATGCTAGTTTACCATTTCAACAGAAGTCAAGATTATAGACTAGAGCCAAATTAAGTCACCTTCGTACTTTCTTATGGATTTTCCTACAGCTAGTTTCCAGGCCGTTCCCCTGCAGTGATTAGCTATAAAGCTTATTTAGAAAGCAAAAGCCTTGTGCAGAGCAGGACAGTCAGAGAGCACTTCCCACCCACACTGGGCCTGGGGAGAGGGGTCCCCTGAGAAAGAGTGGAGGTGGGGGCAGGCCGGCCAGGGAAAAAAGGATGGAGCAGATGCCAAGGCTAAGGAGTGGCAAGTCCCTGGGACCCTGGAAATGTTGTTCTTCAGCCACTTATGAGAGCTCCCACCTTAGCACCAGCAGGGTCCTTAAGAGCTGGTAGAGGGTGAACAAGGACCTACGATACAGCACAGAGGACTATATGCAATATCTTGTAATAACCTATAATGGAAGAGTCTGAAAAAAGAATATATATGTATATGTGTGTGTGTGTATGTGTGTGTGTGTGTGTGTGTGTATATATATATATATATATATATATATATATATATATATAAAACTGAATCAATTTACTGCATACCTGAAACTAACACAACATTGTAAATTAACTATACTTAAATTAAAAAAAAAAAGGTTAAAAAAATATTGGTAGAGGGTAAAGGACCTGCGGAAGAGGGCTATGAAGGAGGAGTGAGCGTGAGGGCTTCTCAGTACCTAGACCATTGGATATCAGAAAGACTTACTGTGCTTGAAACTCAGATGATTGTAAGAGCAGCTATCATTTATTGAACACAGGAATAGTGCTTAGCATAACAAGTACTTGCTATATGCCAGGTCCTGTTTAAGGTTCTTCACATATGCACGGCACGCATACATACATGCACACACATATATACATAAACACACACACACACACACACACACACTCATTTAATCCTCAAGCAGTCCTATCAGGTCAGTTCTATTATTATTTCTATTTTATAGTTGAGGAAACAGTCTCAGAGAGGTTAAATATGTAACAAGATGTAATTCACAGGTGAGTCCTTTGGAAACTCTACTAATATCCTACTTACCCTTGAACTTCAGCTATTCTAATACACCTAAATATTGAGGCAGTATTGTATATTTTTGCATAGTGTTGTAGACTCTAGCTTGATTGGGTTTGAATCCCAAGCTGTGCCTCTTGCTGGCCGTGTGACTTCGGCCAAATAATCACAGAATGGGCATAATAATGGTAGGTACCCTACTGACCACCTAAGGGCAGTTACAAGGATTCTGTTAGCTAATACCTGCAAAGTCCTTAGAACAATGTTTGGAACACAGTACATACTCAATAAAAGCTGGCCACTACTAAAAGTCCACATTAGATCACAAGGAGCAAATCAGAGTGCAAAGGACGATCATGCATAGCAGTGGGAACTGAAAGCTAACAACCTTAACAGCAAAAGGGAAATGTAAAAGCATAGGTAACCAAGTATGTATGTGGAAATGTGTTTGATGGGAGAAGAGCATAATAAAAGACAGATATGTGCATGACATGTGGCCCTTCAGTCCTGCACATTCACAACCAGGTTAGGGTGAAAGAATGGACCTGAGATAGTATCTGTAACATTTCAAACAATCATCAAATTGATGAATGAGGATGCCATTCACATTTCTTCTATAAAGGATCGTTATTGGTTAGCTTTATTAGAATCCTAGGGTTTAACAAATCAATTTAGAAAAATGTTGAGTCGGGCTTCCCTGGTGGCACAGTGGTTGTGAATCTGCCTGCTAATGCAGGGGACACGGGTTCGAGCCCTGGTCTGGGAAGGTCCCACATGCCGCGGAGCAACTGGGCCCGTGAGCCACAACTACTGAGCCTGAGAGTCTGGAGCCTGTGCTCCGCAACAAGAGAGGCTGCGACAGTGAGAGACCCGCGCACCGCGATGAAGAGTGGCCCCCGCTTGCCACAGCTGGAGAAAGCCCTCGCACAGAAACGAAGACCCAACACAGCCAAAAATAAATAAATTAATTTAAAAAATATATATATATATTAAAAAAAAAAAGAAAAACGTTGAGTGGCCTTAGACTTGCCAAATATAAATTTCATAAAATTAAAATAAACTTGTATCGTTCAAATTTTATGACATTTATTCAGAGCAGAACTGGATTTAATGAGAGTAGAACCTATTATTCAATATTAAATATTGAATCTTGAGAATAAAGATGTAAACATAATCCCAATTAAATGAATTAGCTAATTGGTTTTCTTAGCTATTACTATCAATACCTGTTTTTTGGCCAATTTATACATAAAATAGAAATTTATTTCATAGTAAATTCAAATGCATATGCAACAAACAGACCTTCTGTTATCAAGTACATGAATTGACAAAATGAGTTAGGAATGTGCTGCGTGTTGCAATGGCTACCCTGCCGGGGATAGGTGTTGTCTGAAGGGAAGTATCCTCAGTGCCAAAGCAGAAAACCAGGCACTGTGAGGGTGGATCTAAGCAAGGCTGTCAGGGCCTCTCCTTTGCCATGTCTCTCCCCTACTAGACTTGACTGTGAGAAGGGACCTTGCATTTTGTTCTGCCCAACCCCTAGCACCAAGCCTGGTAAATGATTCCTCAATGTTGGGATTAAAGAGGGCCCAATCTTCATCAATAGTCCAAGAGCCAGGAAGACAGGATCAATACACTCTCCTTATAAACCAGATTATAAAGATTGGCATCACTCTCACTCTCAGTGTTTATTTCCCTATGGTTATCTCCTAGCAGATAAAACACAGCTTTAGTTAGGCTCAGCTGTAGATTTGATTCACAGCCAGTGACGGGTCCACAGCCTTGGAGGGGAAACAGTGCCTCCTAGAGGCCAACATGTTGGTGGCAGGAGTAATTTGTGAGAGACCTGAGGAGGTACATCCTGGGGACACAATGATGATATTATGGTCCAGTTGATCCCTCTCCACTGGGATCGTCTCCTTCAAGTATAAAGTTTGAAAGTCTGTGGCTCATTTTTACTTGAAAAGTGTCATTTTTTTTTTACAGAATCATCTATTCGAAACATTGCTAACCTGTTAATCACGATTCCTTTCAATTCCTTCAACTTCAACTTGGTGCTAAAGTCTGATTATTTGTTTCCCCCTACAAATTCTATGTTGAAATCCTAGCACCCAATGTGATGGCACTGTAGGTGGGGCCTTTGGGGGGTGATTAGGTCATGAGGGCTCCGAATGGGATTAGTGCCCTCATAAACAAGGCCCAAGAAACCTCCCTTGTCCCTTCTGCCTTGTGAGGACACAACAAAAAGACAAAGGTCTGTGAACCAGGAAGTGGATCCTCACCAGACATGGAATCTGCCAGCACCTCAATCTTGGGCCTCCAGCCACCAGAACTGGTAGAAAATAAATTTCTGTTGTTTATAAGCCACCCAATCTATGGTGTTCTGTTACAGTGGCTCAAATGGAGTAAGACCCTTGGATAATAACAAACCAGCTCTGATGACCCTTGGCTTCAATTTTATGAGAGGATATAAGCTAAAGTTGGCTAGCGCAGTTTAACGGGAAAAAAAAAAAGCTTATTGAACATACCACCACATACCAGGTACTAAGCACTAAGCTATTATTGAACATTAATGGTAACTTATAACTTATATAAAAGCCAAAGTGTAGTGTGTGTTTGGACCACTTCTTGAGTTGGTGGATGACTCAATATGAGAAACCAAGAGAGCAACCTCTTCTTGTCTACATATGTTCTGGCAAGATCACAGCTTTGTCTCAGGCTGGAAACAACTGGGAAACACTGTTACTGGGTGGACCTCTGTAACCCATTGGTTAGGGTTCTCCTTCTAACAAATTATCTACTTCTCCAAAGTGGGAGAGCTTACCTGAGGGAAGTACTGGGGTTAAGCTATGGCAGTGGTCAGGAGCAGCCAATGACATGCCCAGGGATAGATGTGGAAAATCAGGAGAGGGCACAGGCTCTGCAGTCACAAAAATCTCAGCTCAAATCCCAGTAATTGAGCTTTGTGACCTTCGCAAGTTACTTAACCTCGCTCTTTCAACAGTTTCCTTTTGCACAAAGGGGATGAAAGTAAGGAGGTTGAGACAGTTAATGAAGACAATATATGAAAAGTGCATAGCACAAGAAATTGTTGCCAGTAATTGTTGTTGTTAGGAAATAATACCAACTACCACTAAACTCAAGTAAAACTGAACAGTCCAAAGGGTCTTTGCAACAGGATGCACCAAATCTCCTGTCCTCCCACCTCCCTTACACTCTGTAAGCCAAGATAAAGGAGAACATAAGCAGCAATAATGAGGGAACATTTATTAAGCACACCTTCTAACCGGACCAGGATGGACACCTGACCCAAGCTGAGCCAGTCAGATTCCCAGAGTCATCCTGAGTCAGTTACTGGGAGCTGAGCTGTGAGGTTACATTGAGAATGCGCTGGGGTCCGGGCAGTGGCCGAAGCCACTTGCAAGCCTGGAAGCAGAGAGGCCGTGAGTCAGCACAGAAAGCGAGAGAATGGAATAGACTCACTGAAAAAAGCACAGACGAGATTATGAAGCCTGACATATCTAGACACACACACACACTACCTGCATGTCGACTCTCCAGTTCTCATGAGGCCAGGCTGTACTTCCTACAGATTTCCTTGAAGATTCCCCTATATCCTTACAAGAGACTCTTCTTTGACCTGAGTTCTTTTGAAGACTCAGGATGGACCCCAGACTCTCACAGAACTTCTTCACAACCTTACGTGACGCAATTTCAGAATAACAGGAATAGAAGCACCATCATGGTTGAGGTGAAAAGTGAACCAGAGGGAGGATGGAGGATGTAGAGATAGAGATGAAAGTATAAACCTCGGTATCTACATGTTTTAAATTTTGTTATTTTCAGAGACCCAGAGGTCTCTGACAGTGAACTGTCATTTAAAAGTGTGAGCTGGGCTTCCCTGGTGGCGCAGTGGTTGAGAGTCTGCCTGCCAGTGCGGGGGACAGGGGTTCGAGCCCTGGTCTGGGAGGATCCCACATGCCGCGGAGCAACTGGGCCCGTGAGCCACAACTACTGAGCCTGCGCGTCTGGAGCCTGTGCTCCGCAGCAAGAGAGGCCGCGCCAGTGAGAGGCCCGCGCACCGCAATGAAGAGTGGCCCCCGCTTGCCGCAACTGGAGAAAGCCCTCGCGCAGAAATGAAGACCCAACACAGCCATAAATAAATAAATAAATAAATAAATAAATAAACAAACAAATTTATTTTAAAAATAAATAAAAAAATAAAAGTGTGAGCAAGAGGCAAGCTACTGAATGAGCAGAGAACTTGCATTTGCATCTCAGTGGGGCTGTTCCTGATCTTTACTTTTTAAAAAATGTACTCATTCATTCGTTCATTTATATCTTAATCATTTTGTGAAAGAGATGATATATCCTAGGAGTATTTGATAATGTGAGGGATTTAGAAAGGTCACAGATATGTATCTCAGGAATGTCCTGGTCCTAAGGCACTCTTTAAGAAGAAGTACTTGGCTATGAAGGGAAGGAGGCAGGGAGGGTACCTAAACCTGGGAAGACTTCTGGATCCCCAAGACAAACTCATACATGTTAAGGGTGAAATTTATTTCCTACCACTGTTCTCTCTTCATCTGCTTTGCCCGTCCTAAATTACCTCGTGCCACAGGACCCTCATAGTGCTTACTCGGAAACCCACTCAAGAGTACCCTTCCCGGATAGTACCTAATGGGCCTCTCGCAATTAAAATGTTCATTCTAGCAAAGCATGGCTCTCATTTAGCTCCTGAGGTATATGACAATTAATTCACACTAATATATGAAGGGCAGTTAAGCATGATGAGGATGTACTCTTTTCATTGATATTTGCATTTTATTTTATTTTATTTTTTATTTTTTTGAAACTATAGCCTACTATGGCCAAATCTAGACAGTGGCCTATTTTTGTATGGCCGTCGAGCTGAGTTTTTCTATTTTTAAATTGTATTTTTTTTAATATATATACTTATTTATTTATTTATTTATTATTTATTTTTGGTTGCGTTGGGTCTTCATTTCTGTGCGAGGGCTTTCTCTAGTTGTGGCAAGCGGGGGCCACTCTTCATCGCTGTGCGCGGGCCTCTCACTATCGCGGCCTCTCTTGTTGCGGAGCACAGGCTCCAGACGCGCAGGCTCAGTAGTTGTGGCTCACGGGCCTAGTTGCTCCGCGGCATGTGGGATCTTCCCAGACCAGGGCTCGAACCCCTGTCCCCTGCATTGGCAGGCAGATTCTCAACCACTGCGCCACCAGGGAAGCCCCGATATTTGCATTTTAAAAGAAGATGTTTGTTGACCCAAAAGGCTAAGTCCTTCATGGCATACTTTTATGCATTGTAAACATCTGTTAGGAAGGTATTTTTTAATCCAAGGGTCCTTCCAGGACCTTTTAAATCACACTGTCTACCCCCATTAGAATATAAGTTTCACGAAAACAGACACTTTTATCTGTTTTCAATCATTGCTGAATCTCCAATGCCTACAACAGTACATTGCATAGTAATTGCTCAGTTAATGTTTGTGGAATGAATAAATGATGATGCCAGGATTCATATCTATCTGGCTTTAAACTGTAATGTTCTTTCTACTATATGAAACTCTATCTCTTTCTTAAAATTAATCTCTTCACCTACCTTACAGTATAAGAGAAAAGAAGGAAAGAAAGAATGAAAGGGAGGGAGGAAAATAGATGGTACCAAGATGGATGAAATGAAATTCAAGTTCAGGCATCAGCTGCAACATGGGGCTCCTTGGGTTTCTCCTCAAAAGCAAACTAATAGTTTTGCCAGGGGCTCCAGATGTTTCTCTTCCGAAACTGTTTCTACTTAATACCTTTTCTAAGCTTGTTATTATTTGTGATTATTTAGAGGAAAAAAAAGGGCATGTTTATTCAAAGAAAAATTTATTCAGTAAAAATTATGTAACAGTTGAAAGAAGAAAACATGCCCCATATCCTTCCACTGAAATATAACCACTCAATTCACATCTTACTACATCTCTTTCTAGGCTTCTTCCTATGTATATATTTTAAATACTTACCCAATTTTTAAATTTATTTTATTTAATCTTTTTTTTTTTTCTGGCCACCCCAAGCAGCTTACAGGATCAGCTTGCGGTAGCTTAGTTCCCCAGCCAGGGATCGAACCCTGGCCCCCTGCAGTGGAAGTGCAGAGTCCTAACCACCGGACCGCCAGGGAATTCCCCATATATTTTAAACTTAGCTATTATCATTGAGTATATACAATTTTGTATCCTGATTTATCACTTTTTTCTATCATCATTTTTTATTTCTGTCATGTACTGATATTATTATTCTCCATGATGTTCAGTGTAAAATTCTGAGTTAAATGAAGTGACATTTTCTGCTGCCAACTGGTATTAAAATTTTATGTTCTTTCATACTGATTCTGTGACAAGGGAATTTTAAAATTCCAATTCTTAACGTTGGCAGGAGACAAAGGAGTTTTACAATTCTCTCTTTCTGTTAAATATTTTTAAAACTGCAAAGAATCAGTAAAACACGGGGTTGTATTTATCTATAATGCTGAGCAGACACCCTTATTCTCTAACCATTTTCCCCTCGAAGTCTTTCCAGATTATGATTCCTGGAGGAATTAATAGCCATTACCCCAAAAGAGAACAACTGCCTTGGACTACATGGAGAGGAACACACCCAAATATAAAGATATTTAAGTCAGGTTTTATTATTTAATATATACATAATGTTATCTTCATCTAGTAAACAGGACCATTCTACAACAGTTGTATAGATTATAGTTTTATATATTAATATACTGTAGAGGTAGTTTTAGTCATATAGCTGAAAAGATTTAAGAGAATACAGAATTTCTAAAGCCAACAAAAGGAAACTATGGTGTAGGGACCAGACTAGGGTTTGTAGACCTGTTCTGCTATTTACTAGCTATGTGACCACAAGTGATCAACAAAACAAAACAAATAAAACCCTGTTCCCACAGGTTGGGGAGGGATATTTTAAAATATCAACCATGTTACAGGCTCCTTGGTAGATGTTTTCACAAAGACCATTTAATTTAATCCTTACAATGATGCTATTGGGTTGGCAAGGTGTAGTAAGTTTTTATTCTCCCCTCTTTACTTAAGAGAACCCCAATTTTACTGGGGGTAGCAATATGCTTATACCAAAACAGAATAACATAATAATGCATTTCCCAGGCTCTCTTGCAACTAAGGCTGGGCAAAGTTCTTAACAAAATAGGTAGAAGTTGAAAGATGGAGCTTCCTGGAAAGGTTTTTATACGAACAGCAGACTGGTAACTACTATTGATTCAGGTAAGAATTATCAATGGATGCTAAAACTGAAGGGTGAAAGTTTGATGAGAAACAGGATATTTATCAATATTAAAACATATCCCCCCAATTATACTTATTAACATCAAAGGGAAAAAAATAGTTAAATGTACAGTAGAGAAGTTTGGCAGACAACACCTTAAACAGATGATCAAAATTAATATCGCTAATAGTGGGACAAACAAATGTTATGTACCTCCTGAGACGACGCACTGTGAGAAGGGCAGCACTTCTGCGATATTACTAGCAAAGATGCCAAAGATGCACCACGTGAACTTAATCGGGAAGATCAGACAAACCCCAATTGAGGGGCATGCCACAAAATAACTGGTCTATCCTGTACTATTTCAAATACTGAAATCATAAAAGACAAAGAAAGAGGAACCGTTCCAGACTGAAGATGACTATAGAGACAACGTCAAAATGCAGTGTGTAATCCTGGTTTGGATACTGGGCCAGAAAAGAAAATAATTGGGACTCCTGGCAAAATTTGAATAAGGCCTGTAGATTAGAAAATTGCAGTGATATCAGTGTTAACTTCCTGGTTTTGATCACTGCACTGTGTTATTTAAGAAAATGTTTTTGTTGTTAGGAATTAGACACTGAAGTAAAGGGACATCATGCCTATAAATTCTTTTCCAGATGATTCAGGGGAAAAATATATATATTTAGAGAGAAAAAAATGATAAAGTAATTGGGGTAAAAATGTTAAGTTTGATCTGGGTGAAAAATATTTGGGAATTCTTTGTACAATTTTTGCAACCTTTCTTCAATTCTAAAATTAGTTCAGAATAAAAGTTATAAGAGTAAAAAGAGTGGGGAAGAACAGATAACTTGTTGATAGACAGCTTTTGACCTTGACCTTTGCCCTTCTTTCTTTCCAGATAAGGATGCAACTACAACCAGCTTGTAACAAAAAAGATGAAAGCCTCAAGCCAAGTATCTGCTTAACAGAAAGATTCCAGCTTACATCCCAGACAATTTGTTTTAAGGCATTCTTTGGTTTTCTGTTGCAAGGCAGAAGGTAATCAAAACAGATATAGCAAAGTTAAGTTTAATTTGACCAAGACTACACCATTCAAAAGTGGCAGGACTAGAATGAAAACCCAGTTCTGTTTAGGTTTGCAAACAAAACATGCCATTTTGACCTATACCATGCTGAAGCCCAGGCTTCACTCTCTATGAAATGGGAATAAGAATTTTAGCACTCCAGAATGAACCTAGAGTGGGAGAGAACCTATAGCAGGGCCTGGCAAAGAGGACAGAGACTCAGATGTTTGCTGAATCAGTAGTTCAGGAAACCAAGCACATCTGTTTTCAGTATTCTGTTACACCGTGCTATTTTTAAGTACTGAAGAAAAAAAAAAAAAAAAAAAAAAAACCCTGTATTTTTGTGGGTGTAATACTCTAGTTGCAGATATTAGTCAGCAGTTTCATTCAGTTTCTTGGATCTCTTTCACCACTCTCTCCCCTTCCTCTTCTTTGCCTCTTCTCTCCTTCACAGAAGCCTTTCTAACCCCCTCTCATTATCAATCAGCTCCTGCAACTCCATCTCCTACCCCACCCCGCCCCTCAAAAAGAGGGAGGGGCTGAGTATGAATTTTGGGAGAAAAGCTCTTTGAAAAAGTGGTTCATTCCTCCGGGGAAGGCAGGAGTTAGCCCCCGGAGAAGGACCATCCTTCCTAAAATGGCAAGGAAAAATCAAAAACAGGGGGCCTAAGTCTCTGGCCAGACCTGAGTAGCTACCTACAGGCCAAGATTCCAAAAGCTCCAGGCAGAAGACTGAAAGGTACAGGAAGGCACTGTACTCAGGTCCAACCAACCCATCAGATATGCAACTCTCCCGAAGTTGAAGGACACAGCAGAACTTAGAATCACTAATTCTATTAAAATGAAATGTGTTAAATTTGTAGTTTCATTGATTTGTTTTAAATGGTTATGAATTTTGAGCTTTAAAAAAAAACAAAGATCTTGATATTTATTATACCATGAAATAAGTACCCAAATACCAGTATAGTCATTTTGCTCTGACCCAGAAACCTGAACCAGACCTAGTTAGCAGTGCCCTCACAGGAAGGAGACTGGCTGTGGCAATGACCTATTGAGACCTCGGATTCTGAGCTATTTAGGACTCACTATGCACATACCTGGGAGAGAGGGAGCAGCTTAAGGACTTGGTTGTGGGTCACTTCGGGTCTCACAAACTGTGGCCCTGCCCTGGAAAGGCCATGTGTGTATGCGGGTATTGGAGGTAGGGAGAAGGTAGTGGGAAGCCTAAGCTGGAGCTCTTCTAGTTCTTTATACTACCCACGACTAGTATGGTGTTTGAGATCCTGGGCAAGGCAGCATTACGAAACAGTCAAGCTAAAGAGAAGACTTCTCTCCTCTGCCTCTCTGTGCTCATAATCTTCTCATCTTCCATTCCTCTGCCCATGGACGCCTGAGCTGCGGGCAGACAATTATGTCCACACCCAGCTCCCTCTTCTTTCCTCAAACTGCATGCCAGTTCTGGACCCTCCACCTAATATCTGCGAGTTATTGAGCCTGCCCCAATTATTCATACAGTGTGTTTGCCATCACAGGCCATTGGTTGCTCATAGTCAACATCATTAAAGAACTGGAACTGGGGAGAGAGGGGATCTTTGACATGTGGGCTGGCTTTGAAAAGTTCTGGTCCAGGTCAGTTACCATCCTGCTGGCCTGGAGGCCAAATCTACATTGACCGGCTGTACTCTGATCTCAAGAGAGAGCCTACAGACTCCCCTGGTCTTGTACTCACCTGGGCCACAGACTCAGGCAAATGAGACAGTCAGCTGCAACCTGCTCTGGGTCATGAACTGCTGATGAACGTGGCAGTGACTCCATACTAAGTCATCTTAAGCTTCCAGGGAATCTTGGCATCACCTAGTAATGCGAACTTCAAAGGACCTAGTCTAGCTGTGCAATGGGGCAGTAAAATCTTCAACCCCATCCTGGCTATTCAGGACCTGCCTGTTCAGCTAGTTATAGAGGTTGGGGGAACACAGTGGGTGTGGAGAGGTGACAGTCAAATTCTCTACAGGAGGTAAGAGTGCCTGGGCCTGGAGCTGATAAACTTGTCCTTTAATAAACAGTCTTATAAAAAGTCCGTTGGAACTGAAAATGGGATTTCCTAGTTAAGGTGTTTCATAAGTAAGCAATTCTCTTTATTTTATTTTCCAAAGAATGGAAACACACCTGGACTGTACTTTTTTAAAAGAGGGTGTAGATATGGCTTTGCTTGAAGATATAAATACAAAGCAATGTAAAATTTTTTTTTTTTAATTTATTTATGGTTGCGTCAGGTCTTCTTTGTTGCTGCGCGCGGGCTTTCTCTAGTTGCAGCGAGCGGGGGCCGCTCTTCATTGCCGTGCACAGGCTTCTCACTGTGGTGGCCTCCCCTGTCACGGAGCACTGGGCTCTACGCGCGTGGGCTTCAGTAGTTGTGGCTCACAGGCTCTAGAGCACAGGCTCAGTAGTTGTGGCGCACAGGCTCAGCTGCTCTGTGGCATGTGGGATCCTCCCAGACCAGGGCTCGAACCCGTGTCCCCTGCATTGGCAGGCGGATTCTTAACCACTGCGCCACCAGGGAAGTCCCAAAATTACTTTTATTAAATAATGCAACATGACCTTTTGAACCTTTCACAGAGCAACAGTACTGATGCGAGCAAATGCTAGTGGCACTGCTGGGAAAATATTTTTCAAAAAAAACTGGCAAGCAGTCAAGTCCATCAGGGGATATAGTGAGCATCTATCCTATTTTTCCTATCCTGATAAACTTTCTCCTGGAACAGTAGTCTAGCTCTCCTTTGAAGAAAGTCCCTGTTCCCCTGTTATTATGCCATATGCTTTGAATTGAGGGGAGGATTCCCACTGTTTGTTTTAGAGGTGGGCGTGTGAATCAAGGCCAATCAGAGCATCTCACACACAGGGCTATAGGAATTGGCCCAACACAAAGGCACATGCCCCAATAAGATCCAGTGAGTCATAAGAGGACTTTTGCTGAGATTCTAAGGAGAGAGGTGAGGAGTCTTCCTTGATGAACTTGGTCCTGGGAGGTTATAGGACTGCAGGAACTGACAGCCAACTTGCACTTGTACAGAGCCAGAGAAAGAAACCAATATAAAGAGCAGAGTCCAGATATAATGAAAGCCCAGATCCTGGAGAGATTATCTTGATGCCCCAGATCAAGCCATATCTGAAGTATCAGACTTTTCGGTAACATGAGCCAATAAAGTTTGAGTTGAGTACTATTATAGGGTAATATCTTTAAATGTTCAGTTGTTAAGAAATTGATGATATACACCAAACATATCTGAGTCTCCACTCTAACCTTTGTTAAGTACTTACTCTGCTTCATGTACTAAAGTACTAGGCACATTAAAGCTATTATCTAATAAAATTCTAACAACAACCCTATGAGGAAGATACTATTATTGTTCTTCTCAAAACAGGTAGAGCAGAAATTTGCACCCTGGACTCTAGAGCATGTGAAACTACTTGACTGTTCCAAGTGCTTGCCTTGGTCATGTTTCGCATCTCCTGAGAGAGGTGGCTGTCCAACATTTTAGCCTCTGAATCTTTTTGTTCAAATGACGTAGGAAGTATAAACAAATGAAATCAATCAAATGGAGCAGGATGGGGGCCCTCTTTCTTGCACCCTCCTCTTCCAAGGAATTCCTAGGGCTTTAAAAAATATTTTTAAAGCATTTCATGGAACACAATAAGAAAGGATGAAGAATACCTCTTCTTGTATGGAACAATTTCCAAGATATATTGAATGGGAAAAAGTAAGGTGTAAAACAGTGTGTACAATGTGCTACATTTATTTGTGTTATTAAAAGCGAGAGAGTACATATACATATACGTATATCCGGAAGGATAAACAATAATTGTCTATATTAATTGCCTGGGTGGCCAAGGAATAGTAGGGAGACTTTTTGCTAAATACCCTTTTGTACTTAATATTTTAACCATATGAATGTATTACCTGTCTTAAAGAGGAAGAAGAAGGAGTCTATAACGATGACAATAACTGCATTAATGTAACGAATTTCAAACAAAAGTGAGCTTGCCACTGGGAGGTTGAGATGGTTCTCCCAATGCGCTGCTATCTGATCCTAAAAATTTAAGTCCTTCCACAGACGTTTGTCTTTACATATGACTAAGTGTTAATTACTAAGTTGGTTACTGAAAGCCAACAAAATATTCATAAACTAAAATTAGTTAGTATAATTTTCTGAGGACCCTGTTTCAGACTCTATTGAGGAAGTCTGGCTGCCATGCAATGCAACAACACGGCAGAATTTCTGCTTCCATGCATACAAGCTGAAAGTGGGAATTTCCTCATTTGGGGAGTTCATTCATCCATTAAAGAGCTACCAAGTGCTGTCTATGCGTCAGATACTGTGCTTAAGCGCTGAAGATATAGCAATTTACAAAAGGGCTAAAATCCCTGGCCTTAAGGGTTTACATTCAGGTGATGGTGGGGAAATATACAATAAACAAGATTCCATTAATGCTATGAAGAATATTTCTTCACATTTTATGAAACCTAAAATTGGGATGTGTCTTTTGGTAGATGGTATCTTATAGTCAGCAGCGTTTTTGGTTTTTTTTCTTTCTTTCTTTCTCTGAGGTGAACTTGGTGGCATCCTAAGAGAATAATGTATCAGACTGATAAGTGTTACGGAGGAAAATAAGCAGAGCAGAGGAAGAAGGAGTATGGGGAGGTTGCAACTTAAAACAGTCAGGAGAGACCCAAGTAGCCTTTGAGCAGACTTAAATAAGGCGAAGGGAGTGAGGCATTTCTCTATGTGGGTAGAGTAGCAAACAACCAAAACACAGGGAAAAACAAGCACAAAGGCCATGAGAGGAAATCAAATTTCAGAAACACAAGCAAGCCAGTGTTGCTAGAGTAGAAGGAATAAAGCAGGAGGTAAGGTCAGAGAGACAACAGAGGGACCAGATTACACAGACTTGTAGACCACCTTTCTACTTAGTGCATGATCATTGCATTGAGTCTAGAGAGGTCAGATAGCATAGTACAGAAGAGCACAGGCTTTGGAGTTAGATTGCCAATTTATGTCCCAGCTGTGCCACTTCCTAGTGGTATGACATCAGGCAAGTTACTCTCTGTGCCTGCTTCGCCATCTGAAAAATGGGGCTAATAACACTACCCATAAGGTTGTTGTGAGGATTAAGTAAATCATTTTATGTAAAGTCCTTGAATAGATAGTCCAGCAAAGATAGAGCACAAATGTGTTTGATACTGCTACTATTGATTGGTTATGAATTTCAATTGCTGCTTCATCATTATCAATTTATTTTGCTGTGTGTTGTTTGATTAATGAATAAAATTAATACATAATGTTATCGACAATATTTTTGAACCCTGATTTTCCAGTAACTAGTCTTTAAAAACCTGTATGTGATATATTTCAAACACAAATTATCACCTCCACTCGTCCTCCTAAGTAGGTATGGACAACACCCCACCCTATCACCACCACCCTCAATCAAAACACAATCTTGTGCAATGATATTTCATTGTTATTGTTGAGTTTGCCACTAGAAAGTAAGAAAGGATGGGGAAAGTGGGCCACTGAGGAGAGCGACTGAACTAGGGGATTGTAAGGAAGCAATTCTAAAAGTGGATTGCAAACCAATAAATTTTGTTAGTTGCTCTGTTGTCAGAAAAATCATTTTAATTTACCTAAGTTAAAATTTTGGATTATACGTATTTTAATGATTCATGACATTCTTATACTGAATATTTAGACTTAAGAAAGGGAGAAGTATAAGGGCGTAAGTCAGGCAGTCACAATTTTTTCTTGTTTTTCTCTTCCTTTATCTAAGAAATGGTGCTTGAGCATCTGCCATGTAAAAGGAATTATGCTAGATCAGTAAAGGGTACAAATAGGAACGAGACGTGGTCTCTGACTTTTCTCTATAAAATCAGTGGAACTGGATTTGCATGTAATCTCCTTTCTCTTTTCAGTCCATTTCATGGCTGCTCCCCTTTCAGACGCCCGATTGGGGGAAAAATTAGGCACTGTACCCTCTCTGCCTCCTCTTTTTCCTGGAAGCATCAAGCGGTTCTACCCCTTCCCAGACACCAGGAGAGAGGCAAGACTGTGAGGTCAAGGGGAAATCTGGGGGCTCCACCCTCATTTCCTCTGTCCCAAACTGTCCATTCCTCCTGCCCATAGTCCTTTCTGGCCAGTGGAGGCTGTTAGGGAAGAAAACAGGTCAAATGAAGGGAAAACTCATAGCACGCTGTTAGTGACTTACTACATTCACCAAAATTTAAAACAAAGCAGGGCATTTTGAAAAGGGTGGTGTCTTAAAATAATTCTGCTAAGATGTCAAGGCGCTGCTTTTTATTACCAAATAATACATGTGATAGACATCCATGAGCCCCACTTGACCTCAGAGCTTTATCTCTGATAATGGGGAAGAGTGGGGCACAGGGAGGAGGGGAGGAGAGGCTCAGGGAGGGGTAAGGCTTAGGGACTGGGTGAAGTTCTTTGCACACATTACTTGGTAATAAAAATGCTGAGCATTTATTGGTTACTTTTTTTAGGCTGCAATGAAATGCCCCCATGGAAAATGTCTGAAGCAAAATGTCAAGTGTCCAGTTTTAAAGCAGAGGACAATGCTTAGTGTACAGTATTTTTGGCAGTATTATCCCCACTGTTCTCCAAGTCACCCAGGCTTAAAACCTTGGCACTAGGAAAGGAACATGCACCAGAGCCTTTGAGATATGTGTTATCTGCAATCCCACCTTACAGATGAAAAAAGGACCTTTTTCCTCAGCATTATATTCATATATCCTTTAATGTTTTGTTCATGTATCCATCAAATACCTTTTATGGGACAATGCTAAGCCACAGAGACATAAAAATGAATAACATAGTCGTGCCCTTAACGGTCCGGCTCAACAGGCATTTATTGAGAGCTTCCCACATATCAACAACTGCAAAGTGCTAGCATATACATACGTATCTGGATTTCAGGGAGAGCTTTCAGAAGATGCCAGAGTTAAGTCTTAAGGAAATATGGGGCTTCCCTGGTGGCGCAGTGGTTAAGAATCCGCCTGCCAATGCAGGGGACACGGGTTCGAGCCCTGGTCCGGGAAGATCCCATATGCTGCGGAGCAACTAAGCCCGTGCGCCACAACTACTGAGCCTGCACTCTAGAGCCCGTTAGCCACATCTACTGAGCCCACTTGCCACAACTACTGAAGCCCACAAGCCTAGAGCCCATGCTCTGCAACAAGAGAAGCCACTGCAATGAGAAGCCCACGCACCGCAACAAAGAGTAGCCCCCGCTCGCCGCATCTAGAGGAAGCCCGTGAGCAGCAATAAAGACCCAACACAGCGAAAAATAAATAAAAATAAATTAAAAAAAAAAAAAAGTCTTAAGGAACTAGCAGGAGTTTCCTTGATGAAGTGGAGGGAGGGGAAGGGCATATCCAGGCATATATCCAGAGTATGAGAGGGAGACAGGAGCTAGAAAGACAGGCAAGAGCCAGAACATAACAGGCCTGTACACCAAGCTAAGGAGTTTGGATTTTATTATGGAGAGAATGGGCAACAGCTGGAGGACTTTCAGAAGAAGATCAACACAGACAGATGTTTTGTTATTGTCAGGCTCACCCAAGGGTGGACTGCAGACGACTGGAAGGAAGCCAGGGTGTGAATGCAGACAAACCAGTTAGGAGGCTATTGCCGTAATCTTGGTGAAAAATGACAATATAAACTATGTCAGAAACAGAAAGCATGGAGAGCAGAGACCTATTTGAGCAATATTCTATAAATAGACATGACAGGATTGACTACTGAACACATGGGGGTGCAATCCAGAGTTTCAGATTCCTCCCAGCTTCCTCCTTCTAGCTTAGGCAATTATTTGGCTAGTGGTACCAAAGAGCGTGTCAGGGCACGCAGAAAAAGCACATTGATTTTGTTTTCTTTAAGGTAGGCTGGGGAATCTGAGACCTGTGGGGCATCCAAGTGGAGACGTGTATTAATCAATTAGCTAACTAGACCCTGCGCTTTTTAGGTTCAAGATATTTATTTACAAGACTACTCCATAAGCGTGTGGACCTGGCACTCTCATTTCGAAAGAAACAAGGCATACCGATTTGAAAAATGCCATTTTTCATGCTAAAAAAAAAAACACACTGAAAATGTAGGGGTTTAGAGTTAATAACAAAACGTCATGTTACTAGCTGCCGAACTGACACGGCAGATCAATGTATTTTCTCTAGTAAGTTAAATGCAGGGTTCGAGTGGTTTCCTCCCCACACCACAGGAAAATAGCGGTGTACCCGGTATTTAGATCCAGGAATTCCTTTTAGCAGGTTGGAAGAGCAAGAGCTGAGAAATGCGCCCTCCCGTGGCAGTGGAATGAGGGGGCTCTAGCACCCTTTTTACCACCAAACAAAGCCCTGTAAAGAAATGCAATTTGCGGGGACGAGAAGGCCACAACGCCGGTACTGCTACACCGCGAAACCAAAAGAACCCTCCCAGGGGCCGGGAACCCTTACCTGTCAGGTCGGCCGAAGGAAAATTTCACTTTCGACTCAACAAAATACGACCCCAGATTTGACAGCTTGCAGTTAAGTCCGCTCGGCGACAATTAAACACCCTGAAAGCCAAAAAGCGTACACTATCCGGATTCTCTCCAGCTGGCAGGGCAGGGCTCGGACCACGTGGGTGGTTGTGACCAGCCCGAGCGACCAGCGCAGGGCTGGGGCAGGAGGTGTGTCCTTGCGGAGGGAGGCGGGGCCTGCGCAGTGGGCGGGGCTTGGGCGGACCCCGGCTACCGGCCTCCTCTCGCCTACTTTCCCCCTTGCCTTCGCCCTTCGAGCAGCCACGTAATGCCACGTCCCCGCGCATGCGCATTTCGACAGGTGGTGGAGGCTGTTTCCGGGCTTAGGGGGCAGGAGCTGCAGCAGAGTAAGAGGCGGTGGTGGCGGCGGCAAGAGAGCGCTGAGTGCGGGCTTGGGGGCCAGGCCCTGCGGAGGACAGGGGAAGTTATCTTTTCTTTCCCGACGGGGCCGGTGGAGCCGGTGGCTGAGCGGCAAGATGAATTTCCTCCGCGGGGTTATGGGGGGTCAGAGTGCCGGACCCCAGCACACAGAAGCCGAGACGGTGAGAGGAGCGGCGGGTCCGGGACTTGGGAAGGGTCCGGGTAGGAACGGGGACGGAGGACTCGGGGGCCCGGAGGTCACCTCCCGCGCGTCACCGTGGGCCGGGAGTCCACATGCCTCCTCCCCCTTTGCCCCTGTGCCTTCCTTCCTCTCCTGAAACCCTCGAGTTGTTTCCTCACGCCCCCAGCGAAACCCGCAGCGCGGCGGCTCGGCCCTGCTGACAACAGCTCCGCAGGCCGCTTGGTGGTGGTCCGCGAGTGGTACCGCCCGGGAAGTCATCGATCCGGGGCAGGGGTGGCCCGACCTGTCTCCCACGCCCCTCGGGGCCGCGGGCCTGTCCCTCCCGTTTCGCCAGTGTCTACCCTGGCGGTGAGGAAAGTCCACCTCCCTCCCTCGCGGTTTGGAATGGGGCTTTGGGGAAGATTGCAAGAAGGTTTAAAACCCAGCTGTTGACCAGAGCAGTTGGCTAAGAATAATACGATAGTTTGGGCACAAAGCTGCCTGCCCCTGTCCCTTCAATTGGAGACAGGTCGTTCTGCCAGGTGTTATTAGTTCGGACCCCGTTTTTCAGTCTTACCCAAATATTTGGGAAATACTCCCTCGGACGTTGTAGGGATCTTTCGCGCTCAAACTGCTTTGGAAACACATTTCCCTTCCATTCACCCCATTCAGAAGTCTGAACTCGTGGTAACAGGATTTGCAGCGTCACTTTAAAAAAATTGTTAGCTACTGCAAACAGTATTTGATAAGTTGGCTCGATTTTAGGTTTAGGATAAACTTTCTTCGAAGTTTGGTTAAGTGTCTATTAGAAATGAGTGTATATGACTTTTTTTAAACTAAGCTTTTAATTTGAGAGTAATTTTAGATCTACAAGAAAGTGACAAACTATGACTTTTGAGGGGGGGCGCTGCGTTGGGTCTTTGTTGCTGTGCGCCGTATTTCTCTAGCTGCAGCGAGCGGGGGCTACTCTTCGTTGCGGTGCACGGGCTTCTCATTGCGGTGGCTTCTCTTGTTGCAGAGCACGGGCTCTCGGTGCGCGGGCTTCAGTAGTTGTGGGACACGGGCTCAGTAGTTGTGGCGCATGGGCTCTAGAGCGCAGGCTCAGTAGTTGTGGTGCAAGGGCTTAGTTGCTCTGCGGCATGTGGGATCTTCCCGGACCAGGGCTCGAACCCGTGTCCTCTGCATTGGCAGGCGGATTCTTAACCACTGCGCCACCAGGGAAGTCCAAGGTATGGCATTTTAAAGGTAAACTTTGGGTAGTATTCGTAGACATTACTGGGTTGTCTATGAACATAGATCCCACGTTCTGTGTTCTTGAGATCCTGAAGGGTAAATAATAGCTTTCATTTGTCAAGCTCTTACCTTGTGCTGGGTACTGTGCTCTTTATAGTTCACATTCTCCTTAGATCCCTAACCACCCTGAAAGATAGGTGATAGTATCCTCACTTTACAAATGAAGAAATGAGGCTTAGAGAGGTGAGGTAACTTGACTTAGGTCACACTGCTAGTAATGGAGCAGGGATTCAACCAAAGTTTGCCTTACATCAAAGCCTAGGCTTTATTGCTGCTGCCTCATATTTTAATACTTATCTGGGAATTTTGGAAATTTATATAATTATTAAAATTAACCTCACAAAATCTGAGTTAGAACTGTTTAAAGCAGAAGCTGAAAGCTGGTGAATCTATCTTCCTTCATTTGAAAATCAGGAGATTTCACATACACACACACACAAACTGATATTTGGCTTCTCTTGTCCATTCCCACCGTGGCTTCAAGGCAGCTGAGTTGTGCTCTTAGAAGACCATGCTCTCTCCAGGTTACCATAGTCACAGCCCACCCCTTCAGCTTTTGTTCATGTATTTTATCTGTCTGATATTTTTCTCTGAGGCACCAAATTTTATAGTGTGGTTTATTAGGGCTTGCTTTGGAGTTAGACCTTGATTTGAATCCTTGCCTTCCACCCCTAATTGGATTGAACAGGCAAGAGATGGCTAAAACCTTATGAGTAAAATAAGGAAAATGCCTACTCTGATGGGTGTAATGAAGATTAAATGAAATAAGGAATAGAAAGAGCCTAAGACTTAGTATGTGCTTAATAAAGGCTAATTTTTATTACATGTGTTAAGGGAAAGAATACTCTTTTTGTTATAGTTAGTTTTGGCACAATGACTTCTGTGATGTACAGTTAACTGGGTATAGGATTTTAAAGCTGAAAGGCCCTTTGCAGATCATCCAGGTGGAACCCCCTTATTTTACAAGTTAGGAAACTGAGGCACAGAGCACTAAAGCAACTTGCACAGTATTGCAGAGCTGAGACTAGAACACTTTGATCTTGCCATAGTGAATGGAACAACATAGCTTTTACATCATGATTTCAAAGTGAAACTTGAGTATCAGATGTGTCTCTTGTATATATAAACTGAAAGGAAAGTTGGGGGGGGGTCCTTGTTCTTGCCTAACTTTGAACGTGTATACTCAAAATTGGAGAACTAATATGTCTTCTGATGAGAATTAATAGTTTATTCTGAGTTACAGTATGAATAAAATTTATTTCACCATCTCATTCCATCAGGAAGAATAATTGGTATAAGGAGTCATGGCTCACTAACTTAGAAGTATTTATAGAGCATCAATAGAGTGTGTTGGTACAATATTAGATCTTTTAATTGGTGATTTGAAGTGACCTGGATATTCCAGTTGCCAGAGCTTAGAATATCTAACTTCTGCATTATCAGCTAGTATTTTGTAGGTTTGTCCATTCCTGCACAATTAAATTATTTCATTGTAGTTTTCCATCTTTTTTGCTATTCTCATCTCTTTGCAGAGGAAAGCCTCTTTTCATTGTCTAAATTCTACTTCTCCTTTAAATCCATCATCGATCCCTTCCCTGATTTGCACCCCTTACTTCTTTCCCCCACCAAACTGCATAGAATCTCTTTCCCCTCTGAGCAATCTTCACAATTTAAGTAGATTGTGGATTTCTTAGGCTCTTTACCATTTTCTACCCTTTAAATCTGTGCCATCTTTTCTGGACTCTTAAGCGTCTTTTGGGCAGTGTTCATATATATTTTATTTTTATTTTTAATTAATTAATTTTTGGCTGCGTTGGGTCTTTGTTGCTGCGTATGGGCTTTCTCTAGTTGTGGTGAGCAGGGGCTACTTTTCGTTGTGGTGCGCGGGCTTCTCATTGCAGTGGCTCCTCTTGTTGAGGAGCACGGGCTCTAGGCCCATGGGCTTCAGTAGCTGTGGCACGCGGGCTCAGTAGTTGTGGCGCACAGACTTAGTTGCTCCGCGGCATGTGGGATCTTCCCAGACCAGGGCTCGAACCCGTGTCCCCTGCACTGGCAGGCGAATTCTTAACCACTGCGCCACCAGAGAAGTCCCCACAGATATTTTAATCTTTGTTTTTCCATAGTAATACTAAATAAATATTTGTTAAATGAATTAATTATGGTGTTATGAAAGAAATCACAGATCTGTAATTATAGCAGCTTACCAATTACTAGGTGCTGAAACAATACTTTTTAAAGACTGTAGGAATCAAAGTTCTGGAATGATTGAAATTCATTACGTCAAACTTTTTACTTAAAGGATTTTTCAGGTTTGCCGTGCTTTGACTGCTTTCCTGCTTTTTCTTAACTAAAGTGCCTGCTAAATGAGTTGTATTATTGCTTGCATAGTACCTAGCTTTTTATACTTAGTTAAGAGTAACTTTGGACTGGTATTAAGATGTTCTTTAGAAACAAAATAGTAAATATTTGTGTTTGTATCATATGATAGTCAATAATTCTATAAAGTTTGGAATATTTTAAGTCTAGAATTTCATTCACATTAAACCTTTCCTGTTTTAGAGTCAAATACTTTTTAATTTGATTTCTCTTTTTTACTTTAGTAGAGAAAGGCACTGATTTCTGATGATTGTAGCCTCCTTAGCCTTGGCATACTTTGTTAGGTCCAAATAAACACTAGTTATAGTAAAAATCCTACTCATTCTTTTGTGTGCTGAGACATGCTTAATTTTCCATCTACCTTCCAGCTAATATCTTTTTTTAAAGCGAGTTTCTTGCAAATTCCAAGAAAAGTGTTAACTACATTCGGTGATAAATCATGGAGGGGGGGTTCTCTTCTCACATTGTGTCCCAAGGCATGAAAGTTGCAAAAGTCCAGAAAAGATATGCAGAATTACTCTACTGTTAAGGCATCTCTTTTTCGATCAGACTTTGGTCAGCTGGCTTAAAAAGCAAAAGGGCTAACAATATGGACACAGCTGTAGTTTCTTTTAATAAAAATTGTTATTAAGGAATGTGCACTTAAATTTAGACATAGTTTTGGTTTAGTCAAGCACATGAGATACCACGTTACTATAAATGTGTAGCCTGACTCCTATATCTGGATTCCTGTTTCATATTCTACATTAATAACCAGGTGAGTGTAGCAACTGGTATGTGTTTTCTCTCTTAGCTCTCTTACAATAAAAATGTCAGAGAAAGCCTTAATAATGATTTGTGTTTTGATCACTTCTATACCCAACCAAAGATGTCTCTTATATTCTTTTTAAGTAGTGTCTATTGAAAACTACATGGCTTTTTTTTTTTTTTTTTTTTTTTGATTTATTTATTTATTTTTGGCTGCGTTGGGTCTTCGTTGCTGCTTGTGGGCTTTCTGTAGCTGCAATGAGCGGGGGCTACTCTTCGTTGCACTGTGCGGGCTTCTCGTTGCGGTGGCTTCTCTTGTCGCAGAGCACGGGCTCCAGGCGCGCGGACTCAGTAGTTGTGGCTCCCAGGCTCTAGAGCGCAGGCTCAGTAGTTGTGGCGCACAGGCTTAGTTGCTCCGTGGCATGTGGGATCTTCCTGGACCAGGGCTCGAACCCGTGTCCTCTGCATTGGCAGGTGGATTCTTAACCACTGCGCCACCAGGGAAGTCCCTACATGGCTCTTTTGAAGGTTTATTATGTATAGATTTTTTGTATAATTTAAAATTTGCATACCAAAGCATGTCCCAAAGAAAGTGAGTAGATGTACTTGAAAGGGTTCTGTTACTAAAGAAGTGTGTACTGAGTGATGGTCAAAAACAAAACAAAAAACCTTATACTTATACAAGGTTTATTAAACAGGCACTGTGTTATGTTTTCAAATATTTTCAAGATGGAGATATAATGTAAGTTGTGTTTGCCAAATCTAATTGATGATATACATTCTTTCCTCCAGGAAACCTTGTAGGTCTAGTGTTCTGAGGAACACATTTTGGTTACTATTGTTCTAAATGATATATTTTTTTAAAGGAATGCTACATTTTAGAAGTCCTTCATTATCATCAGTTTTATGGAGTTCATGAAGTGTTGCCCATTTGGCTGCCTAAAAGACAAAGTAATTCCTGATGCTTTATGGTTTGAGAAGTAATTGTAATCACTTCTGAATTATCTTTTAGGAGAGAATGTAAGAATTTCTTACATAAATTTATTTCTCTTTTTATACATTTATCTCTTATTATTTATACTGTTCTGTCTGATTTTTGTGTTGTAGATATCATAGTAAAGACAAGCTTATATTTTTATACCTCAGGAAGAAATGCCATAAACATTCTTTGTATAAAAGGTTAGTCATCTTTAATTTGAAAACTTTGGTAGTGTTAGACTTTGAGATGCTAGCATTTGTTATTTGGTAGAGAAGTTTCATTATGATGCCTTGCTTAAAAGGGTGTGCTTTTGGAAAACATAGTTCATTTCTGAGAGAAAGCATGGAGAATAAATGCAGTATGTTATGTCAGCTGACTTATTGGTAATTGTAATGGAAATAGATTGTGTTAGGTTTATGGATTTATCTGCAGAGAGACTGTGTTTGACTGTAATGTTCCTACTTTTTTTTTTTTTAGATTGTAATAATTTAGGTCATCTGAAGATAAGTCTGGCTTTTGCTTTTTCTTCTTTTTGGAAAATCTTCTCAGTAGTAGAGTTTGAGTTAAACCAAATTTCTAGCACTTTTTTGTATTTGAAAACAGTAATTTTTTTTATTCCATTAAAACAATATAAATGAATTGACTGTTGATTAGCATGAATTATTTTAGTCCTATAGTCATGGTTGGGGAAGTTCTCTCCAAAAAAGTTATAACTATGTTTTAAGCTTCATGAAGGCAAAGTTATATCAAATAAGTTGGTATTAGGTGCTTGAAAAATATTTGTTGAATAAATGATTGAATGGTTGAATTCAATTTTTTTAAATTGACATTCCTGACTTTCTTTTTTGCATGTCAGTTAAATAGTTACTGAATACTAAAGAAATATGGATTTCTATTAGGAATTGTGAGAAAATATTGCAAACTACATTATGTCAGTGTCCTTTAAATGTGGCTCACCATCCTAGTTTTATGCCATCTTCTTTTTTTCCCCTTTTACTTCTCAGGGGTTTTTTAGTTTCACATTCCTCATCTCAGGTTTTTCTTTCCTAGTCACTCCTATTCCCATTGCTTCTTTTTTGGTCTCCTTTGTGTATTACTGAATAAAAATAAATGACACTATTAGTAAGCAAAACAAACAAACATTAAATTCAGATTATAAGGTAATTCTGATTATGCTCAATTTATCAATTATTAATGGAATTTTTTGTCCTTTTCATATTTTTCTTAATAAGTGGAATTGTGAATCTCACATGGCAATTACTGAAAACAAGAGTCCTGAAACATAATCACCTGCATGAGGTTATACACATTAGTTTACTAATTAGCTTTTTATTTTATTACACAAAATTGCAAACAATACTAGTAAAGTTTAAGTCTTCTTTGACTACCATCTCCAATTTCAGTTCTCTTTCCTGAAATAACCACTATTCTTAGTTTGGTATAAATCTTTCCAGACCTTTATGAATAATCATGCAGTATAGAATTATATATTTGTATGAGCATATTTATCTCTCTTTTTCACAAATGATACACTGTTTGTGGTGTTCTACAGCTTATCTTTTTCATTGATTGATATGTCTTAGAGATCTTTGCATGTTAAAACATACAGCTACTTTATTAGAAATTATTTAAAATATCAGATTTTTAGTTGCTTTTCTTAATTACACTGTATCCTCTTCTAATAGACTATAAAAGCATCTTGATAACAGGATCCATATCTAATTCATCATTGTATTTATCTCTGATTAACTCTAATACCTAGCTAGCATAGTATGAATTAGTTGAAATACTGCTGTCTCTCAAGTTTTTCCTTCTTATCACACCTTTCTTCTGATCCTTTTAAATAAAATTAACTCTGGGTTAAATTTTACTCGTACGTATTTTTTCTCTTTAGAACTGTTTTTTAATATGTAGTATTCTGTTGTTTAATGCAAGAATCACAAACTCAAATCCCAGCAGTGTCAGTTGGGTAGCATCATTGTTCAGTGAAGCAGGTCGGGTTAGAGAAGAGACCAGAGGTCTGGGATGAAATTGGAGCCTGCATATCCTGCCTTGAGAGTGTAGCTAGTGCTCAGCTTCAGCCAGTTGTTGCAGAGAGCCAATTTAATGGCTTTGAATCCCGTCCCACCACATACTAGTTCTGTGAACTTGGACAAGTCACTTTTACCCCCTGTGCTTCTGTTTCCTTATCTGTAAAATGTGGATAGTAATAGTGCCTATCAATAGGATTTTGGTGAAGATTAAATAAATTAAAAAGTATAAAGAATTTTAGAACATAGCTGGCACATAGTAAGTGCTATACATGCCATATTTTAACAGTTCTGTAATGCACTTTAGCATTTAAACATCTCTGAAATCAGGTTGCATCTTGTAATTATAATTGGTGGTATTTCTTTTTTCTTGGCAATACATTTAAAAAATGATAGATCTTATAATCATTGGCTTCTTAAATTGTATGAAATACAGTGTTAGCTACCATTAGCTATCAGGTTGATGTTTTTCTAGAAAAGGTAGAAATCTGGAGTTTTATGTGAAGTCTTTTGATTTTGAAATGTTGGCTTAAAAATTATTTTAAACACTGTATAGGCCAAATAGATTTTTTCAGAGGTTTATAGCAAATAACTACATTATTACTTAGTAGGTAAAATTGAGTATTTTTAACATATTCAAAGTTTTGAGTATTAAGTAGCCTTAGAATTTATCTAGTTTATTCTTCCATCTTGTAGATAACGAAACTGACTTAGAAAGCTTGTATTTAAGATACAGTCAATCCTTGTTATTCGCTGATTTTATATTTGTGAATTCACCTACACGCTAAAATTTGTTTGTAACCCCAAAATTAATACACGCAGCACTTTCACACTGATTTGTGGACAGATGCAGAGTAGCAAAAAATCAGAGTCACTGATGTGTGCATTCCCAACTGAGGTCACACAAAAAGATATTCTGCCTTCTTGTTTCAACTCTTATACTGTAAACAAGTGTCCTTTTCACAGTCTGTTTAGTGTCATGTGTTTTGCATTTCTATGCTTTTTTAAAAATTTCGCTGTTAAAACTGGCCCCAAATATAGTGCTGAACTGTTGTCTAGTGTTCCGAAGTATTGTATAAGAAAGCTGTGATGTGCCTTGTGGAGAAAATATGTGTGTTAGATAAGCTTACCTCAGGCATGAGTAATAGCGCTGGCAGCTGTGAGTTCAGTGTTAATGAATCAAGGGTATATATTGAATAAGATGTCTTTAAACAGAAGCACACGTTAAACAAGGTTATGTATTGGATCCATTGATGAAAATGTTACCAGAGACTCACAGGAACCTAGCGCTGTATTTCCTTTAGGCACAGCAGTTCAGTGTCTGCTAGTTCAGTGTTCATGGTGACTATAGAGCGTAACTATTACGAATAACAAGAACCAACAGTGTTCAGAAAGTAGATGAACAGTGAGTTAATCGGGTGGTATGTTAGAGCAGGTAATAGAATCAAAGCAAAGTCTAACATATTCTGGAAATTTCTTTAAATGTTTGTGTTATTGAAGCAGTAGTTGAAAACATGCTTATTATAAATAATTCAAATCAGTGTATAGTCTAAAGTTGCCCCTTTCTTCCTCTTTTCACAATCTTATTTCCCATTACCAGGAGTAATCTCTAATGAAGTTTGTTGTACATCCTTCCAGAGTGTTTTCTTTGCATTTACCAATATGTTTGTTACACAAATGAGTTTCTTTATGAGTGAAATAGTTATATTCATAGCTATTTGATTTTTTAAAATTTTAACAGTAGGTATTAGAATTTTTCTATTTACTAATCAATGAACATAGGTTTTTTTTTTTTAGAGAGTTTTTAAAAATGTTTGTAAGTTTCTTTGTTTCAAGCAAATAGACAGAAGTATCTTTTCCTGTTGTTACCTGTATTCTATTCTGTAACCTTACATATCTTGACTGTCCAGTTGACCTTTGAACAACACCAACGCTCTGCACGGTAGAAAATCCTCCTGTAGTTTAATTTATAGTTGACTCTGTGTATCCACGGTTCCTCCGTATCCTCATATCCTCGGATTCAACCAACCGAGGATCACATAGTACTGCAGTATTTGCTACCGAAAAAAAACCGAGTATAAGTGGACCTGCGTAGTTCATAACTGTTGTTCGAGGGTCAACTGTATTTATATCTCTGTTGATTCAGGCAGAAAATCTGGGAAGGTTACTTGTTTGCAGTCTACAGAATGGTCATCTGAAATGTGGTGCCTTGGTAGTATGCTGTGATAATGAGTACTTTGGTAAAAGGCCTAGGGACAAATATTTCTGATTTTTTACTAAAGTAGACTGGATTAATTTTTTTCTGTATTACAACTCATTCTTTTGATCAATAATGGCAGCAAAATGTTAACTGAAAAGGAGCAGGATGGCATTGAAATCTGTGGGATTTAAACTTGTCCTTCCTTTCTAATGCTCCCATCATGTAGGTAAGGGTGTTGAGGACTAGGACAAGAGTCTGTGACCTCAAACAAATAGTAAATTTATAAATTTGCTTTAAACTACTAAGTGGCCTCCTTGGTTGGATTCTGAGAGAGTGGGTGAGTTGCTAGCAATAAAGTCTCTCACCTCAGGATCCCATGTGGGACACTGAATAGACATATCCTTCAACTCTAAAATACTGTCCTTTTTCCTTCTGATGGTAACATCCTCATTCACTCTGCTTCCCTACTTTTCCACTTGCTTCATTTTTGTTACCAATTACCCACACGTCCGCCTATATCCAAATCATTGCTTAACTTGGGACCTTCTGACCAGCTGTGCTGTCCAAAGTAGTACTTTCCACCAAGTCTCTGTCTTATTTCCCTAATCATTTCCCTCAGTGCACTTATTATTTTCTGTATTTATCTTGTTTTTAATCTATTCTGTTGTCTCCTTGCTATTATAATTTCATTTGAGGAGGTACCTTCTATAGTGATTCACTGCTGTTTCCCCAAAATTGAATTTTGCAGGGCCCAGCAAGATATTAAGCACTTTAATAGTATTTCTCAAACTGACAGTGGTGAAGAACCAGTTGGATTGTTTTTTTTTTTCCCCCAATTTCCAATTCATCACAGACCAATACTTTTGTAAAATATAATAAAAATGAATTGATAGGAAAATGAAATGACAATACACACACACATACTCATGGACATACAATATACAAGCCCAGTTTTTGTTTTGTTTTTTAATTAAACAACCATAAAGGTATCCAGTTGTTACAGAAGTTTCTAATGCTTAGTCCCAGTTTCTTTTTCTTTTTAAATTATTTATTTATTTATTTTTGGCTGCGTTGGGTTTTTGTTGCTGCACGTGGGCTTTCTCTAGTCGCAGCGAGCGGGGGCTACTCTTTGTTGCCGTGCACGGGCTTCTCATTGCGGTGGCTTCTGTTGTTGCGGAGCATGGGCTCTGGGCATGCAGGCTTCAGTAGTTGTGGCACATGGGCTCAGTAGTTGTGGCTCTTGGGCTCTACAGCGCAGGCTCAGTAGTTGTGGCACACGGGCTTAGTTGCTCCACGGCATGTGGGATCTTCCCAGACCAGGGCTCGAGCCCGTGTCCCCTGTATTGGCAGGCGGATTCTTAACCACTGTGCCACCAGGGAAGTCCTCTTTTTTTGTTTTTATTGAAATATAATTGACTTGTAATATTATAATAGTTTCGGGTGTACAACGTAGTGGTTTGGTATTTTTGTACATTACAAAATGATCACCCCTGTAAATCTAGTTACAATCTGTCACCATGCACAGTTATTACAATATTATTGGCTATATTCCCTATGCTGTACATTACATCTGTATGACTGACTTTGTAACTGAAAGTTTGTACCTCTTAATCTCCCTCACCTATTTTACTCATCCCTCACCCCCCTGCTTAGTCCAGTTTCTGAACTTAACCTTGTCACAAACCACTGCTCTCTGGTCGCACTGACCATGGCCCCGATGAGGGTAGCAGCACTCTTAACTTAACGTTTGCTGAATGAATGAATGAATCACCAGCTTCAAGCTTGCGGCGCTGAATTCTTCAGACGCTGTTACTCCTTTGACTTTACCAAAACCAGAGTATTCTGAGCTATAGAAAAGTGACTGCAGATTGATATCAGACTTCAGCTGGCTTGTTCAGTCCAGCTGGCTTTTTTTGATTGTCTGATGCTTGTTTTAAATGACAAAAGAGACATTTGAATACATGCTTAAGGAAACGCTGTAGAAGTGTATGAAATGGAAAGTGAAAGTGCTCCATGAACGGGCGTTTAAGGTCCTTCTGTTTTGTTTCTTTGTCTATCACAGCGCTGCAGTGGTGGTTCTCGTAATTATGACTGTACACGTGCATATATTGCCTTAGGACAAATTTCTGGAAGTTGAATTCCAAACAGCAGCTGCTTCAGGCATTTTATTCTTTATCCTCAAGCCTCTTAAGTTCATTTCTTTCAAATATTCTTTTGTCTTATCTACCTCTGCAGCCCTTCCCCATTGCCACCACCCTAATGCCCTTTTTTTTTTTTTTTTGTTTACCCTTATTTCTTGTCCGTTATAATGATGAGCTGACATATTTTTTCTGTAATCTCTTTCTGCTCCAGTTTCTCCTTATTATCTCAGCCAGATTAGTTCTTTAAAAGTGAGTATATTAATTTCTTAAGTACTTATATGTAGTGCTGACTCTTCCGTAAATACCTGGTAGCTCTTGATTATAGCTTTCCCAGAGTGAAGCTCCAACTCCCTTAGAACAAGGGACTACCCTGGCTTGGGCAGTTAAGTCCGAGGCTTATGAGGGTCCTTACTGGGCTGTGGTGCAAGTGGAAGCTGTTCACAGGAACTACATGACAATGTTCCCCTGTTTACAAAAAAGAAAAAAAATCTTTGCAGTCCCTGGAGTCTGCAACAGGTGCTCAGGCTCCCATTTCTTTGCACAAGAGGCAATGTAGGATAGTAGAAAGCGTGTGGGCTTTAAAGTGAGACATCTGTAGCTCAGTTAGAATCCGAACTGTACCACCAAACTGGCAGGGCATTTTGGGGTGCATTGCTTTATCCCTGAACCTCAGTTTCCTCTCCTGTAAAATGAGTTTATTAGTTTAGGTATTGGATCAGCTGCTGTAACAGAGGTCTAACCAAGATAAAAGTTTGCGTCTTTGTCCAATAAAAGTCCAATTAGAAGGCAGTCCCTAGGATAGGTTAGTTATGTTCCTCAGGGTGGTCCAGGGGCCCAGGTGCTGCTTTTTATCTTGTTCTGCCATCCCCTAGGATGGTGCCCTTGTTTGAATTGTTGAAGGTGCTTCATTACCTGCAGGTTCAAGTTCCAGGCTGAGGGAAGAAGAAAGAGGAATGAAGAACAGATAGCTTCCTTTTAAGGACATGACTTGGAAGATACAAAGAACTCATTGGCCAGAGTGTAGTCACTTTCTGTGCCCAGGTGTAAGGAAGGCTCGAAAAGTAGTCTAGGTGGACAACCTTTGCGCCCAGCTAAAACACAGAGGGTTCTAATAACTAGAAGAAGGAAAGAGTGGATAACGAAGCACAATCATATTGCATTGTGTTGGTTTTTTTAAGTCAGGAATAAACGCAATAATGGTCTTTGAAATCTTCAGTTTCTGAATAAAAATTAAGTGTACTTGCGCTGCAAAATTTTTTCTTGGTAAATGTCAAATGAAAAATATAGACCTGTGTTTGGCCTAAAACATGGCTAAGGTTTTTGTAAGGTTTGGAACATATATAATATTTTCCTTTCATTTGGTTTCCATTGTCTGTAAAAGGTTGCAACGTAGCACTTTATTATGGAGAGATCACTTATTCAGAAACTTCCACTGTGTGGAATATTATCAGGAGGTAGTATGGCTTTCGCATAGCAAAAGTAGAAGTTGCAAAGTCCATGTACTCAATCTTGATTTCAAGCCTGAGTAATTTGGGGTTTTAGACATATTACTATCTAGCCTAATTATCAGATTCCTCACTCAGTAGCAGATTAAAGTCTGCAAAATTTGAATGGTCTTTTAGAAACGTATATGATGGAAATGACAGCCAAAAGCCTGATAGGATAGAAAATTAATACAAAGGAGTCATAGAAGGTTGGTAATAATAAAGTTTGTTAAACATTTATTGAGCATTTATAGGTGCCAGGTACTCGGCAAAAACTTTTATATTCATTACTTCATTTAACACCTAAGACATCCCTATTTCTGATATTGGAGAGGACTTAGGTTTAAATGCTAAGAAAGCTTATAATTATGTTCTTTGTTTAAGAAGACAGGGAAGGTTGTAATTAGTTTTAGATTGCTATCAGAAATCACTAAAATGAAAAGACCATTTTGGTGCCTGACAGAAAGTATCTGCAATAGCTTAATTATGGTTCTGGATAAATAAGTTGTTCGTATATTCATTTTTGACTCTTACCGGTTTGCAGTATGGTAATTGCCTTAAGTCACTAGAGAGAAAGTTCCGATTAAAATCCCTAGTCGAGTGTGTCAATTATATCTCAATAAAACTGTAAGAAAAAAAAAAAAAAAAGAAAAATAAATAATAAAATAAAATCCCCAATCGGGAAGAATATGTACTTGCCACTAAAACCCAAGTTTAATAGATAAAAAGCATGTTTATAGTCTTCACGTGGCTTGCAGAATCTCAGTTCCCTGACCAGGCACTGAACCCAGGCCACGTCAGTGAAAGCCCAGAATCCCAACCACTAGGCCACCAGGGAACTCCCAGCATGTTTATAGTCTTAAAAATAGTCTTGATACATATTTACCCAAACTCAGGAATGAATGGATTTTATTTCTATAATTGTAAATACTACACTTTAAAATAGTGATTAATTTTTAAGTTCCGTTTTGCAACCTTCTAAAAAACACTAGTGATTTACTTATTAATGAGAGTCAATTGAAGCAGAAACATATAATTTGAAGTCCTTAGAAATCTGTTTTTAGCTAACAGTTTAATCTTATATAATCCTTTCCCCCCCCCCCCCCCCCCGCCCCCATGTTATTTTAGATTGATCATCATTCCCAGAAATAAGAAGCATTTAAAATTATTGTAGGGAATTCCCTGGTGGTCCTGTGGTTAGGACTCAGCACTTTCACTGCCAAGGGCCCAGGCTCAATCCCTGGTCAGGGAACTAAGATCCCGCAAGCCACATGGCATGGCCAAAAATAATAATAATAAAATAAAATTAATTTAAAAGGAAAGCTTTCATATTTTAGAAATCTCCTTTGGTATATTATTTTAATAGAACAAGTATATATATGTATGTGCATAATATAAAAATTGTTCATAGATATATAAAATTTATAAACTCACATTAGACCAGTTTACTTATTTGGACTATAAATGCTATTTTCTACATTAAAATATGTATAGACAATTATAAAGTAAGAAATCATTTTCTACACCTGGCATTCCTTCCTTATATTGTCTGGTGAACTACTCATCCTTTAATTCTTGATTCAAGAGTGTCATCCTTAATATACCATTCTTAAACAGTATCTGTCTTAGTCTATTTGGGCTGCTGGAACAAAAATACAATAGGTTTGTTGGTTTAAGCAACAGGCATATATTCTCATAGTTCTGGAGGCTGGGAAGTCTAAAATCAAGGTGCTGGCAGATTCTCTGTCTAGTGAGGGCCTGCTTCCTGGTTCATGTACTGCCATCTTCTCCAGTGTCTTCATGTGGCAGAAGGCATGAAGGAGCTCTTTGGGGTCTCTTATATAAGGGCTCTAATCCCATTCATGAGGGCTCCACCCTCCCGCCCTAATCACCTTCCAAAGGCCCCTACCTCCTAATACCATCACACTGGGGGGTTAGGATTTCAACACATGCATTTTGCAGGGAAGTAAACAGCAGTTCCACTTTCAGATAGAATTCACTACTTTTTCTTTTGTGCACCTGCTTTATAAGCATATACTTACATAATTTTAATTTGTTATTGTAGTTTATTTACACAACTGTCTTCCTGTGCAAGCTCTTTGTGGCCAGAGACCATATCTTACTTTGGTTAGCGCAAGAACAAATACATACATGCTCAGTGTGTATTTATTGACTGAGTAATGACTGTGCATTCTAGTCTAAAAAAAAAAAAATTGGACTTTATAGGCAATAGGGAGCCATTGAGGATATTTTTATTATGTTAGTTTATTTTTATCAATTAAGAGCAGATTTCATATTATTTTGATCAGCAGAGTAGAGATAGCATCTTTTAAAGATGAGTTCAGTCATGAAAATATCCTAGAAATTCCGATAGAACATAAACCAGTTCACTTTATTCCATTATTACTCTTTTCGGCTTATAAAGGTAATACTTGTTCATTATCAAAATTCAAACATCAGAAATAATGTAGAAAATGAACATTTCCAGCAACCCACTAAAAGACAGTAGTATGGTACGTAGTCTTAATTTCTTCTATACATGTTCACATAGTATTTTTTTTTTCTTTTAAAAATCATTTATTTCTATGTTCCTAACTTTCCCTCTAGCAGTAGAATCACATTAATAATTCTTTTTAAAAAATTTTTATTATAGTTGATTTAAAATGTTGCATTAGGTTCTGCTGTACAGCAGAGTTAATCAGTTATACATATACATGTATCCACTCTTTTTTAGATTCTTTTCCCATATAGGTCATGACAGAGCATTGAGAAGAGTTCCCTGTGCTATACAGTAAGTCCTTGTTAGTTATCTATTTTATATATAGTAGTGTGTATATGTCAATCCCAATCTCCCGATTTATCCCTCTGCCTTCTTTCCCACCCCCTGGTAACCATAAGTTTGTTTTCTACATCTGTGACTTTATTTCTGTTTTGTAAACAAGTTCATTTGTATCATTTTTTTTAATTACACATATAAGCAATATCATATGATATTTGTCTTTCTCTGTCTGACTTACTTCACTCAGTATGATAATCTCTAGGTCCAACCATGTTGCTGCAAATGACATTATTTCATTCTTTTTTACGGCTGAATAATATTCCATTATATATATATATATATATATATATATATATATATATATATATATATATATATATATATATGTACCACATCTTCTTTATCCATTCCTCTGTTTATGGACATTTAGGTGGCTTCCATGTCTTGACTATTGTAAATAGTGCTGCAGTGAACACTGGGGTGAATGTATCTTTTCAAATTATGGTTTTCTCTGGATATACGCCCAGGAGTGCGATTGCTGGGTCATATGGTAGTTCTATTTTTAGTTTCTTAAGGAATTTCCATACTGTTCTCCATAATGGTTGGACCAATTTACATTCCCACCAACAGTGCAAGAGGGTTCCCTTTTCTCCACACTCTCTCCAACATTTATTGTTTGTAGATTTTTTGATGATGGCCATTCTGACTGGTGTCAGGTGATATACCTCATTGTAGTTTTGATTTGCATTTCTCTAGTAATTAGTGATGTTGAGCTTTTCATGTGCTTTTTGGGCATCTCGATGTCTTCTTTGGAGAAATGTCTATTTAGATCTTCCGCCCGTTTTGTGATTTGGGGTTGTTTTGGGTTTTTTGCTATTCAGCTGTATGAGCTGTTTGTATATTTTAAAGGTTAATTTTTTGTCGGTCACTCTGTTTGTAAATATTTTCTCCCATTCTGTGGGTTGTCTTTCCATTCTGTTTATGGTTTCCTTTGCTGTGCAGAAGCTTTTAAGTTTCATTAGTTTATTTTCATATTTTCATTGTTGATTTTTATTTTCATTGCTCTAGCAGGTGGATCAAAAAAAGATCTTGCTGCAATTTATGTCAGAGAGTGTCTGCCTATGTTTTCCTCTAAGAATTTTATAGTATTCACATAGTTTATTAATGGTATAGTTTTAAACCAAAATGAGCTTATGCTAAATATACTATTAACTGTTTTCTTTTTTCACTTAATGTATCTTGGACATCTTTTCGTGTCAGTGCATATGGGTCTGCTTTGCTCATTTGATTAATTGCATAGTGTATGTGTACTGTATGTTAGTTAAATGTTTTCTGATTGGTGGATGAACCTTTAGATTCCACACCCCCCCCCCTTCTTTTTTTCCCCAATAAACAGCATAAATTTATTGCTCACAGTTCTGGAGTCTGGAAGTCTGAGATCAGGGTGCCAGCATGGTTTGGTAAGGGCCCTCATCAGGGTTACACACTTCTTATTTATTATATCCTTATGTGATGGAAGCTAGAATTAATTTTTTTTTTTTTTTTTTAGATTTATTTTTTAGCTGTTAAAAATATTGCTACAAAGAACATTCTAGTATATAACATTGTGTATCTGTGGGCATTTTGTTTTGTTTTGTTTTGTTTGTTTTTGGCTGCACTGGGTCTTCGTTGCTGCGCGCAGACTTTCTCTAGTTGCAGCAAGCGGGGGCCACTCTTCGTTGCGGTGTGCGGGCTTCTCATTGCGGTGGCTTCTCGTTGCAGAGCATGGATTCTAGGAGCACAGGCTTCAGTAGTTGTGGTGCATGGGCTCAGTAGTTGTGGCTCTCGGGCTTAGTTGTTCTGCAGCATGTGGGAATCTTCCTGGACCAGGGCTTGAACCGTGTCCCCTGCATTGGCAGGCAGATTCTTAACCACTGCGCCACCAGGGAAGCCCCCTGTGGGCATGTTTTTAAAGGATAAGTTCCTAGAAATAAGAATGCCTAGTGGAAAGGATATGAACATTTTAAGTTGTAATAGTTTTTGCCAAATTGACACTTTTTTAGGTTACTTTCCGTCTGATAGAATATGAGCCAGTTCATTAATCTATGTCTTTCTCTATCCTGTATAGTTCTGTTTTTA
The DNA here is from genome assembly GCF_028021215.1 of Eschrichtius robustus. NCBI lineage: Eukaryota > Metazoa > Chordata > Mammalia > Artiodactyla > Eschrichtiidae > Eschrichtius > Eschrichtius robustus. Next base: position 60,341,004 of record NC_090827.1, on the reverse strand, counting down.
AAATCATTTTATTGAAGTATATAAAAAAGTACACATGTCATATACATAAACCTCACAACCTGAACACACCGATGTATCCAGCTCCCAGATCAAGGAACAGGACATTACCAGCACCCTAGAAGTCCCTTTTGTGCTTCCACTCACTGCCCACCCCCATGAGCAACCACCGTCCTGACTTCTGATAGCTTAGATTAGTTTTGCTTGGTTTTCTTAGTTATAAAAATGGAATCATATAGTATTACTATATGGTAGTATTATTTTAATTTTTGTGAGACTGATAGGTGAAAAATAACATCATTGCTATTTTAACTTGTATTGAATATGTACCTTCATAATGCCTAAGATTATTATCGTTGTGTATATCTCAAAGCTTTTTTAAAAAATTAACAAGGCTCAGGGCTTCCCTGGTGGTCCAGTGGTTAAGACTCCATGCTTCCAATGCAGGGGGTGTGGGTTTGATCCCTGGTCCAGGAACTGAGATCCCACAATGCCACACAGTGCGGCCCACCCCCCCCCAAAAAATTAACAAGGCTCAAATGTTAGCATGTTAGAACACAAAATAAAAGATTGAAAGTGAAAGCAAAGCAAACCCCCAAACGCTAGGATTATGATCATCTCCCTCCAATATTCCTAAAGCTAAGTGTCTCCCCCAGATTAAATAGCCACCTTCAACAGATAATGATTAAAGAGCTTCTGGACATGGAAGTTCATATTCTGACACAAGTCTCTCTGTACACCAACCAAAAATGGGGCTGATCCTAGAGTTCAAGCATTGCAGGGTACTGGGACTAAGTACTCTAAGCAAGATGGGAATCTCAGATTCAGAACCAGTGCTTGAGGTCTAGGACTAGGAAAAACCAGGAAGTTCCTCCCTGTTTTCTAGGTAGCTCTAACTACCTAGAAAAAAAATTATCAAAAGATGTACAAGACCCGAGAAGCAAGAGGAACTACAGTCCTGCAGCCTGTGGAACAAAAACCACATTCACAGAAAGATAGACAAGATGAAAAGGCAGAGGGCTATGTACCAGATGAAGGAACAAGATAAACCCCCAGAAAAACAACTAAATGAAGTGGAGATAGGCAACCTTCCAGAAAAAGAATTCAGAATAATGATAGTGAAGATGATCCAGGACTTCGGAAAAAGAATGGAGGCAAAGATCGAGAAGATGCAAGAAATGTTTAACAAAGACCTAGAAGAATTAAAGAACAAACAAACAGACATGAACAATACAATAACTGAAATGAAAACTACACTAGAAGTAAGCAATAGCAGAATAACTGAGGCAGAAGAACGGATAAGTGACCTGGAAGACAGAATGGTGGAATTCACTGCTGCGGAACAGACTAAAGAAAAAAGAATGAAAAGAAATGAAGACAGCCTAAGAGACCTCTGGGACAACATTAAACGCAACAACATTCGCATTATAGGGGTCCCAGAAGGAGAAGAGAGAGGGAAAGGACCCGAGAGAATAGGTGTAGAGATTATAGTCGAAAACTTCCCTAACATGGGAAAGGAAAAAGTCACCTAAGTCCAGGAAGCGCAGAGAGTCCCATACAAGATAAACCCAAGGAGAAACATGCCGAGACACATAGTAATCAAATTGGCAAAAATTAAAGACAAAGAAAAATTATTCAAAGCAGCAAGGGAAAAGCGACAAATAAGATACAAGGGAACTCCCATAAGGTTAACAGCTGATTTCTCAGCAGAAACTCTACAAGCCAGAAGGCAGTGGCATGATATACTTAAAGTGATGAAAGGGAAGCACCTACAACCAAGATTACTCTACCCGGCAAGGATCTCATTTAGATTCGATGGAGAAATCAAAAGCTTTACAGACAAGCAAAAGCTAAGAGAATACAGCACCACCAAACCAGCTCTACAACAAATGCTAAAGGAACTTCTCTAACTGGGAAACACAAGAGAAGAAAAGGACCTACAAAAACAAACCCAAAACAATTAAGAAAATGGTCATAGGAACATACATATCGATGATCACCTTAAACGTGAAAGGATTAATTGTTCCGACCAAAAGACACAGGCTTGCTAAATGGAGACAGAAAGAAGACCCATATATATGCTGTCTACAAGAGACCCACTTCAGACCTAGGGACACATACAGACTGAAAGTGAGGGGATGGAAAAAGATATTCCATGCAAATGGAAATCAAAAGAAAGCTGGAGTAGCAATACTCATATCAGATAAAATAGACTTTAAAATAAAGAATGTTACAAGAGACAAGAAAGGACACTACATAATGATCAAGGGATCAATCCAAGAAGAAGATATAACAATTATAAATATATATGCATCCAACATAGGAGCACCTCAATACATAAGGCAACTGCTAACAGCTATGAAAGGGGAAATTGACAGTAACACAATAATAGTGGGGGACTTTAACACCTCACTTACACCAATGGACAGATCATCCAAAATGAAAATAAATAAGGAAACAGAAGCTTTGAATGACACAATAGACCGGATAGATTTAATTGATATTTGTAGGACAGTCCATCCAAAAACAGCAGATTACACTTTCTTCTCATGTGTGCACGGAACATTCTCCAGGATAGATCACATCTTGGGTCACCAATCAAGCCTCAGTAAATTTAAGAAAATTGAAATCATATCAAGCATCTTTTCTGACCACAACGCTATGAGATTAGAAATCAATTACAGGGAAAAAAACGTAACAAACACAAACACATGGAGGCTAAACAATACGTTACTAAATAACCAAGAGATCACTGAAGAAATCAAAGAGGAAATCAAAAAATACCTAGAGACAAATGACAATGAAAAGACGACGATCCAAAGCCTATGGGATGCCACAAAAGCAGTTCTAAGAGGGAAGTTTATAGCTATACAAGCCTACCTCAAGAAACAAGAAAAATCTCAAATAAACAATCTAACCTTACAACTGAAGGAACTAGAGAAAGAAGAACAAACAAAACCCAAAGTTAGTAGAAGGAAAGAAATCATAAAGATCAGAGCAGAAATAAATGAAATAGAAACAAAGAAAACAATAGCAAGGATCAATAAAACTAAAATCTGGTTTTTTGAGAAGATAAACAAAACTGATAAACCATTAGCCAGACTCATCAAGAAAAAGAAGGAGAGGACTCACATCAAGAAAATTAGAATTGAAAAAGGAGAAGTTACAACAGACACCACAGAAATACAAAGCATCCTAAGAGACTACTGCAAGCAACTCTATGCCAATAAAATGGACAACCTGGAAGAAATGGACACATTCTCAGAAAGGTATAACCTTCCAAGACTGAACCAGGAAGAAACAGAAAATATGAACAGACCAGTCACAAGTAATGAAATTGAAACTGTGATTTAAAAATCTTCCAACAAACAAAAGTCCAGGACCAGATGGCTTCACAGGTAAATTCTTTCAAACATTTAGAGAAGAGCTAACACCCATCCTTCTCAAACTCTTCCAAAAAATTGCAGAGGAAGGAACACTCCCAAACTCATTTTATGAGGCCACCAACACCCTGGTACCAAACCAGACAAAGATACTACAAAAAAAGAAAATTACAGACCAATATGACTGATGAATATAGATGCAAAAATCCTCAACAAAATACTAGCAAACAGAATCCAACAACACGTTAATAGGATCATACATACACCATGATCAAGTGAGATTTATCCCAGGGATGCAAGGATTCTTCAATATACGCAAATCAATCAATGTGATACACCATATTAACAAACTGAAGAAGAAAAACCATATGATCATCTCAGTAGATGCAGAAAAAGCTTCCAACAAAATTCAACACCGATTTTTTATAAAAACTCTCCAGAAAGTGGGCATAGAGGGAACCTACCTCAACATAATAAAGGCCGTATACAACAAACCCACAGCAAACATCATTCTCAATGGTGAAAAACTGAAAGCATTTCCTCTAAGATCAGGAACGAGACAAGGATGTCCACTCTCACCACTGTTATTCAACACAGTTTTGGAAGTCCTAGCCACGGCAATCAGAGAAGAAAAAGAAATAAAAGGAATACATATTGGAAAAGAAGAAGTAAAACTGTCACTGTTTGCAGATGACATGATACTCTACATAGAGAATCCTAAAAATGCCACCAGAAAACTACTAGAGCTAATCAATGGATTTGGTCAAGTTGCAGGATACAAAATTAATGCGCAGAAATTTCTTGCATTCCTATACACTAATGATGAAAAATCTGAAAGAGAAATTAAGGAAACACTCCCGTTTACTATTGCAACACAAATATAAAATACCTAGGAATAAACCTACATAGGGAGACAAAAGACCTGTATGCAGAAAACTATAAGACACTGATGAAAGAAATTAAAGATGATACCAACAGGTGGAGAGATATACCATGTTCTTGGATTGGAAGAATCAATATTGTGAAAATGACTGTACTACCCAAAGCAACCTACAGATTCAGTGCAATCCCTATCAAATTACCAATGGCATTTTTTACGGAACTAGAACAAAAATTCTTGAAATTTGTATGGAGACACAAAAGACCCGGAATAGCCAAAGCAGTCTCGAGGGAAAAAAACGGAGCTGGAGGAATCAGGCTCCCTGACTTCAGACTATACTACACAGCTACAGTATTCAAGACAATATGGTACTGGCACAAAAACAGAAACATAGATCAATGGAACAAGATAGAAAGCCCAGAGGTAAACCCACGCACCTATGGTCAACTAATCTATGACAAAGGAGGCAAGAATGTACAATGGACAAAAGACAGTCTCTTCAATAAGTGGTGCTGGGATATCTTGACAGCTAGATGCAAAAGAATGAAACTAGAACTCTCCCTAACACCATACACAAAAATAAACTCAAAATGGATTCGAGACCTAAGTGTAAGACCAGACAGTATAAAACTCTTAGAGGAAAACATAGGAAGAACACTCTTTGACATAAATCACAGCAAGATCTTTTTTGATCCACCTCCTAGAGTAATGGAAATAGAAACAAAAGTAAACAAATGGGACCTAGTGAAACTTCCAAGCTTTTGCAAAGCAAAGGAAACCATAAACAAGACGAAAAGACAACCCTCAGAATGGGAGAAAATATTTGCAAATGAATCAACGGACAAAGGATTAATCTCCAAAATATATAAACATCTCATGCAGGTCAATATTAAAGAAACAAACAACCCAATCCAAAAATGGGCAGAAGACCTAAATAGACGTTTCTCCAAAGAAGACATACAGATAGCCAAGAAGCACATGAAAAGCTGCTCAACATCACTAATCATTAGAGAAATGCAAATGGAAACTACAATGAGGTATCACCTCACACCAGTTAGAATGGGCATCATCAGAAAATCAACAAACAACAAATGCTGGAGAGGGTGTGGAGAAAAGGGAACCCTCTTGCACTGTTGGTGGGAATGTAAATTGATACAGCCACTATGGAGAACAGTATGGTGGTTCCTTAAAAAACTATAAATAGAATTACCATATGATCCAGCAATCCCACTACTGGACGTATACCCAGAGAACCATAATTCAAAAAGACACATGCACCCCAATGTTCACTGCAGCACTATTTACAATAGCCAGGTCATGGTAGCAACGTAAATGCCCGTTGGCAGATGAATGGATAAAGAAGTTGTGGTACATATATACAATGGAATATTACTCAGCCATAAAAGGAACGAAATTGGGTCATTTGTTGAGACGTGGATGGATCTAGAGACTGTCATACAGAGTGAAGCAAGTCAGAAAGAGAAGAACAAATATCGTATATTAACGTATGTATGTGGAACCTAGAAAAATGGTACAGATGAACCGGTTTGCAGGGCAGATGTTCAGACACAGTTGTAGAGAACAAACGTATGGACACCAAGGGGGGAAAGCCGTGGGGTGGTGGGGATGGTGGTGTGCTGAATTGGGCGATTGGGATTGACATGTATACACTGATGTGTATAAAATTGATGACTAATAAGAGCCTGCTGTATAAAAAAATAAATAAAATAAAATTCAAAAATTAAAAAAAAAATTAAAAAAAAAAAAGATGTACAGACCCAAGTAGAAGAAATTATACTCATACTCAGGAAAACTTTTTTTGGCCTAAGAAATTCTTTAAGCTGAGAGTACTGAGATGTATCTCTTTTCAGGAGATATTTATGTAGTTTTTTTCATGGTAAAAAAAAAATTATAGTAGAAAAACTATCTACCAATTATTTAATAAAGAGAAAGTTTTAGTTTCATTTTGGAAAGTCAATATAATTACTATGAAGTAAATACGGTTTAAGGTAGGAATAATTTCAAAATGTTAGTAGTTAGAATGAATTAAATCAAAAAGTAAAGCTAAGCTCAGTTAACATACTGCATTTGCAGTATGAAGAAATGCAAATCAGTATAGTAAAGACTTCTAGAAATCCTGCAGTGCGGAAACATATTTAATTTTGTATAACCTTGTGTTTCCCACTGGTTCTGTGATCATAGGAAGTCTTTTGATATCTTTCTGGGACACCGGAAGTCTATAGAACATAATTTGGAAAACACTATATGTATTTAAGCCATTAATTTCAATACATAGGATGCAAAAGTTTGTGCTATGCCAAAATCATATTTATAGAATCTTACTAAGAACTGTCATTAAGGAATAAATAATAACAAAATAGTAACAAACTGTTAGAGCTATAAAAAACTGTTCTTTATCAGATGTTTTCCAAGTATTTTCATCTATTCTGTGGCTTATCTTTTCATTCTCTTAACACTGTCTTTTGAAGAACAGGAGTGATGAAGTCCAAACTACCATGTTTTTCTTTTATCAATTACACTCTTAGTATGTGTCTGAGAAAACTTTGCCTACTTTAAAGTCACAAGGATTTTTCTCCAGTGCTTTCTTCTAGAAGTTTTTATAGTTTTAAGTTTCCAAATTCTTTTTTAATGCAATTTTACATACACACACAGTTTGGTACTTTTGCTACAGTGGGCTCACAATTTACATATAGTTTTACCACTTGCTCTTCCCCCCCCCCCCACTATTTATTTATTTATTTATTTTAAATTAATTAATCTTACTTTTGGCTGTGTTTGGGTGTTTGTTGCTGCACGTGGGCTTTCTCTAGTTGCAGTGAGCGGCGGCTACTCTTCGTTGTGGTGCACGGGCTTCTCATTACGGTGGCTTCTCTTGTTGTGCAGCACGGGCTCTAGGCACGCGGGCTTCAATAGTTGTGGCATGCATTCTCAGTAGTTGTGGCTCGCGGGCTCTAGAGCGCAGGGTCAGTAGTGGCGCACGGGCTTAGCTGCTCTGCAGCATGTGGGATCTTCCCAGACCAGGGCTCGAACCCGTGTCCCCAGCATTGTCAGGTGGATTCTTAACCACTGCGTCACCAGAGAAGTCCCTCCCCACTATTTATTAAATCACAGTATTTTCATGTCAGTACAGTTAATTTTTTTGAGTAGCTGCATAGTATTCAACTGAAGAATGTACCACAATTTATTTAGTTTTTCTTGTCTTGATGGACAGTTGTTTCCAATTTTTTCCTATTGTAAATAATGCTGCAAGGTTTATTTTAAAGTTCAGTTCAAATTTTAATTCCTGCAAATTTATTAAAAGCTTGGAACATTTCACCTTTCTAGATTTTGAGGCACACTTTAAATTTTTGATAAACAGTTCTGACTTTTCTCGTTCAAATATATAGTGGAAGCGTTAGGGTGAAGTTATGATGTAAACAATGATTATTTACAATTTTCTTTTATTAACTTCCCATCATATACCATAACCCTAATGGATTATGCAACCCTCTTGGTTCAAACAGCTGTAATAGGTATGTTTAGAAAGCGCTGGTTCTACTGATTTCTCTTAATTCCTGAATTTATATGACTTACTTTATTTGACTTCTCTTCCACCACTTCCATTTTTCAAGTCTCTGTGAAAAATCTATTTGATCTCTGTAACAAGATTATAATACTACCTAGTTATTTCGATTTGTGAAAAGACTATTTCCATGACATCCCATTTATTGATTTTTTTTTTCCCCAAAATAAATGGTATAAATTTGGGGGAAAATTTCATGTTTCTTTTTTGTTCTTTTTATTCTATTAATGCTATTTCATTTTTCCCTGACAGATTCAAAAGCTTTGTGATAGAGTAGCTTCATCTACTTTACTGGATGATCGAAGAAATGCTGTGCGTGCTCTCAAATCATTATCTAAGGTCTGTAACACTTTATCAGTTATTAAGTTTATTAAGTTGGATATTAGTTACTTAAATAACATTTTTCTTTTGTGCAGAAATATCGCTTGGAAGTGGGTATTCAAGCTATGGAACATCTTATCCATGTTTTACAAACAGATCGGTATGTCTCTATTTAATGATTTTTCTCCCTAATTTTTCTTGAAATTTTAATTAATTTGTTTTAGAGTCACTATTCCAGAAACGATTGACATATTAAGGCTATTAAGTTTTTACTTTCAGTTGTCATTTCAGTAAACAGTTATTGGATACTAGGTGCAAACCACTGTGCTAACTAAGCATTAGGACAGACATAATCTCAACCTTCAGGGGTTGAAAGTTTTCCATTATATAAAAATGTAATGAAGTTACTGCTAATTAAAGGCTTAAAACTTGGAGTTTGAATTGACCAAGTGAATCTGTTGATTTTCATTCAGATATACTATAATGTACTGTTCTCTAATATAATATGAATATTATGGTATATCAGTTATTCAGACTTTCTTTTTTGGGGGAGAGAAATAAACTGTACTAATAGAATGATGTCTTAAGGGAAAAATCACTCAGCCTAGTTTTTGCTCTTTCAATTTCTCTTTAGGAGAGTATCTGCATCTTTGGTTTTAATTAACAACTATACATGAATAATTTTCAAATTTTACCCCTAGTTAATAAATATATCCTAAAGCTTTAGCTGTTCAACAGACTTTTCTACCATATCAAGAGCTCTCAGAGGTATCTTAAATTATAAATGTTCAAAAGTTAATTTGTCTCTAGTTGTCCTACTCCTGTTCCACCACATCCCCCCTACCCACCCAATCCACTTCAACTGCCTTTTGACCCAAGTTCATCCCAGTTAGCACCTTTCCATTAAAACAGGAAACTGGAGGATTTGTGCTGAACTTATCCCTCTCCTTAACCCATTATGCCCATCCAGACAAAAAAAAAAGCTGGAATCCGTGAATTTTCTTCATTTCCATTGTTGGGCTTAGTTCTGGCTCTCAATATCAATCACTTAAGCCATTTTCATAGCTGCTGTATTAGTTATCTATTGCTGCATAACATATTACCTCAAAACTTACTGGCTCAAAATAACAAATATTTATGTCACAGTTTCTGTGGATCAGGAATTCAGAAGTGGCTTAGCTAGGTGGTCTGGTTCAGGGTCTCTCATGAGGTTGCATGCAAGATGTCGTCCAGGAGTACAGTCATCTGAAGGCTTGACTGGGGCTGGAGTATCTGATTCCAAGATGGCTCACTCACACTGCTGTTGGCAAGAGGCCTCAGTACCTCACCTTGTTGCTCTCTCTGTAGGGCTGCTTGATCATCCTCATGATATGGGGACTGGCTTCTCCCAAAGCAGGTGATCCTAGAGAGGGAACAAAGCCACAATGCCTTGTAGGACTTAGTCTCAGAAGTCACATATCATCAGTCCCATCACATTTTATTTTATTAGAAGCAAGTAAATAAATACAGCCTACACTTAAAAAGAGGAGAATTAGGGTCCACCTTTTGAAAGGAGCTGTATCAGAGAGGTTTTTTTGACATATTTTAAAACCACCACCACCTCAAACTGTATTCTTTGCCTCTGATCGCTTTGTCCTTCCATTCATTTCAAGAATTTCATTTCATTTACATTTCTGTCTGAAATGTAAATCTTCTATCACTCACCTATTTAATGTATTTCACAGCTCCGTGCAGTGTGAAGTCCAAGTTCCTCAAACAAAGCAAAGCATATAAGCTTTTTAAAGATCAAGATGCTGCTTGTCTAACCTCATAACCCCTTTTGTAATTATATTTCAGCAATGCCCAGCTGCTTGTTGATACCAGTTAGAACCTTTTCTATCCTCCTCAGTGTAACCCACATTGTCTACCTTTCAAAGCCTACTAATTCTAATGTGTTTGAGTAAATCCACTGGATATGTCAGGACTGTCTGTTTTATTAACACCAGAGTGGGCAACTGCAGTAGGCAGAATAATGGTTCCCCCAAAGATATTTATATTCTACCAGCACAACCTATGAATGTTACCTTAGATGGCAAAGGGGCTTTGAAGATATGATTAGGTTATGGATTTTGAGATAGGGGAGATTATGTTGGGTTATCCAGGTGGGCCCAGTATAATCCTGAGGCTTCTTAAAAGTAGAAGAGGAATGCAGAAGAGGAGGTCAGAATGAGGTGATATGAGAAGATCTCAGCCTGTCTTTGCTGGCTTTAAAGATGAAAGGAGGCCTCTAGAACTGGAAAAGGCAAGGAAATGGATTCTCCCCTTAAAGCCATCAGAAAGGAAGGCAGCCCTGCTGAGACCTTGATTTTAGTCCAGTGAGACCCATTTCAGACCTCTGACTTCCAGAACAGTAAGGTACTATATTTGTATTGTATAAGCCACTAAGTTTGTGGTAATTTATTACAGCATCAGTAGAAAACTAATAAAGTAACCCAAGTCAGTTACCTGCTTTAAACAGTATTCCAAGTTATATGAGAAAATGGGCCTTAGATCAAAAAAACTTCAGTGTGATTATTATACATACATATAATTTTTCTTTTTTATTTCATGTGTCTTTATACATTTTCTCACTGAGTCTTATAAAGTTGGTAATGAAACCACTAACATCTTGATATGGAAAACAGAATCTGCCTCTATGTAAAGTGGCCCTTATTGTCATTTTTAGTGCACAGTAGAAAATAAATGTGTAGATACTCTCGATATAAAGGTTAAGAAATATATTTTTTAAAACATTTATAGCACATTTACTGTGTGCCAGGCACCATGTTTAGAAATAGGGTGTACCATATAGCCTGGTGAATGTGTGAACTAATAATTGATCATGTTAGAGGCTGATGGGTGTTTTATTATGACCCTTAGGCAACAAACAGAGCCAAACTTCTCTGAGCCTTCTTGTGTTTCATTCCTTCTCTTGTGCTAAATTCCCTTTCCATTTGCTTCCAATACTTATCTGTTATCTTCTGTTCTCAAAATGTTCTGTGAGTGTTTTCTTAACTTCATTGATTGCAAAGGTCTATATTGTGCAGCCGTCTCTTTCCACTTCTCATCTTCATTACTCTTTTATGCTTCTGCTCTTGGCCTAACTAACACTCTCAGAATCCTTCAACTGAATCCCCTTCATGCCTGGCTACATCACAGAGAGTTGTGTTCCCTTTCTTGGCCTGGCTTGAAACTCTCCATCTGTCCATGGGTCTGCTTCTCTTATAGCCATCTTGAGGAGAGACTACTCATTCTCCCAAGTCCCACACTCAGGGCCTGAAAGTTGTCTGATGGAAACTGGTGTTTCCAAACCATGACACCTCAGTAGTTTTTTGGTTTTTTTTTTTTTTAAGTGTACATTTCAACGGTTTTAGTATATTCACAAAGTTGTGCAACTATCACCGCTATCTAATTCCAGAACATTTTCATCACTTCAAAAGAAATTCAGTATCCATTAGTTGTCATTGCCTATTCCCTCCTCCCCCCAGTGCCTAGCAACCACCAACCTCCTTTGTATCTATATAAATTTGACTGTTTTGGACATTTCATATAAATGGAATCATACAATGTGTGGCTTTTGTGTCTGGCTTCTTTCACTTAGCATAATATTTCAAGGTCCATCCGTGTTATAACATGTATTAGTATTTCATCCCTTTTTTGCCTGAATAATATTCCATTGTATGGATATACCATATTTGTTTATCCATTCTTCTGTTGACAGACAGTTGGGATACTTCCGTTTATTGGCTGTTATGAATAATGCTATTATGAACATTTGTGTACTCGTTTTTGTGTGAACGTATGTTTTATACAAAGGAATGCAATTGTTGGGTCATGTGGTTTAACTTTTTAAGAAATTGCCGAACTCTTGCATGGAGGCTGCACCATTTTATATCTTCATCTGAAGTGTATAAGGGTCCAGTTTCTCCTCACCAACACTTGTTATTGTCCCTTTTTTAAAATGGCCATCCTAGTGGGTGTAACTCGGCATCTTATTTTGGTTTTGATTTGTATTTACCTAATGACTAACGACGTTGCATATCTTTTCATGTACTTATTTACCGTTTGTGTATCTTTTTTATTTTTTTAATGATTATTATTATTATTATTTTGGCCCTGAGGCATGAGGGATCTTAGGTCCCTGACCAGGGATTGAACCCGGGCCACCTGCAGTGGAAACGTGTAGTCTTAACCACTGGACCACAGGGAAAGTCCCCTTGTATATCTTTTTTAGGGAAATGTCTAAGTCTTTTGCCTGCTATTAATTTGGTTACTTGTCTTTTTATTATTCAATTGTATGTATACATTCTGGATACAAGTCCCTTAACAGACATATGATTTGCAGATATTTTTTTTCCCATTCTTGGGGTCGTCAAAGGACACTTTTTTTTTTTTTTTAATTTATTTATTGTATTTATTTTATTTTATTTTTGGCTGTGATGGGCCTTCGTTGCTGCACGAGGGCTTTAGTTGTGGCGAGCGGGGGCTACTCTTCATTACGGTGCACGGGCTTCTCATTGTGGTGGCTTCTCTTTGTTTCGGAGCATGGGCTCTAGGCGCACGGGCTTCAGTAGCTGTGCACAGGCTCAGTTGCTCTGCCGCATGTGGGATCTTCCTGGACCAGGGCTCGAACCTGTGTCGCCTGCATTGGCAGGCGGATTCTGAACCACTGCGCCACCAGGGAAGCCCCAAAGGACATTTTCTTGATAGTGTCCTTTGAAGGACACAAGTTTTTAATTTTGACAAAATGCAATTTATCTGTTTTATCTTTTCTTGCTTATGCTTTTGGTGTCAAATCTAAGAAACCATTGCCTAATCCAGTGCTTTGAATATTTGTACCTGTGTTTTCTTCTAAGAGTTTTATAGCTTTAGCTCTTACATTTAGATCTTATATCCCATTTTGAGTTAATTTTTGTATATGGTGTGAAGTAGGGGTCCAGCTTCATTTTTTTGCATGTGGATATCTAGTTGTCCTAGCACCATTTGCTAAAGAGACTGTTCTTTCCTCATTGAATGGTCTCTGCATCCTTGCCAAAAATCAATTGAAATAAATGTTAGACTTTATTTTTAGACTCTCTATTCTGTTGATCTCCATGTCTGTTCTTATGCCAGTGCCACAGTCTTGATTACTATAATTTTGCGGTGAGTTTTGAAATCAGAAAATGTGAGCCCTTCAACTCTGTTTTTCTTTTTGAAGATTATTTTGGCTATTCTGGATACGTTGAATTCCCATACAGATTTTATGATCAGCTGGCAGCTGGGATTTTTATAGGGACTGTGTGAATCTATAAATCAAGTTGGGGTATATTACCATGTTAACAACATTACATCTTCCTATTCATGAACACAGATTACCTTTTCATTTATTTGAGTTTTAGGTAATTTCTTTTAACAGTGTTTTGTAGTTTTCAGTCTTGTACTTTAGTAAAATTTATTCCAAAGTATTTAAATCTTTTTTATGTTATTTAAATGGAATTGTTCTTTTAATTTTATTTTCTGATTGTTCATTGCTAGTATACAGAAATACAAGTGATTTTTTTTTTAAATGATAATTTATTTATTTTTGGCTGTGTTGGGTCTTTGTTTCTGTGCGAGGGCTTTCACCAGTTGCGGCGAGCGGGGGCCACTCTTCATCGCGGTGCGCGGGCCTCTCACTATTGCGGCCTCTCTTGTTGCGGAGCACAGGCTCCAGACACGCAGGCTCAGCTGTTGTGGCTCACGGGCCTAGTTGCTCCGCGGCATGCGGGATCTTCCCAGACCAGGGATCGAACCCGTGTCCCCTGCATTAGCAGGCAGATTCTCAACCACTGCGCCACCAGGGAAGCCCTGATTTTTTTTTTTATATTGAGCATATGTCTTTCAATTTTGCTGAATTTGTTTACTAGTTCTAATAGGTGTTTAGTGGATTCCTTCGGATTTTCTGTGTACAAGATCATGTCATCTGGGAATAGGTGTAGTTTTAGTTCTTCCTTTCCAATCTGTATGCCTTTTATTTCCTTTTCTTGCCTAATTGCTCGAGCTAGAACCTCAAGTTCAATGTTGGATAGAAGTGGCTGGAGGAGACATCGTTATCTTGTTCCTCATCTTAGGGGTAAAGCATTTAGTCTTTCACCGTTACATATGTTAGTTGTTGGATTTTCATTTTCAGGAAGTTCCCTTCTGTTCCTACTTTCTCAATAGTCTCTTAAAAGATGTCCCTCAAAATTTCTCAAAAACAAGAATGATAAATAATAATAATTTTAAAGACCCACTTCATTTGAGATTTATATCCTCTGGTTGTGACCCCTTTTGTCCCTCATCTTTGCTTTCACTCCTAGTCACTTCTTCATATTCACTGGATCTTTCTGACCTGTATCTCACCCTTGCTTTTCACTCTATATGCCATCATCCTCCATCATGCTTTCAAAATTTGTCTGTTTATCAACAACTAAAAAATCTTATACTTCCTGAAACAAAAGAGAAAAGAAAAAAATCTTACACTTCCTGACATTATAAATAGTACATGTTTACCATAAGATTTTTTTTTTTTTTTTTTTTTTTTTAGAAAATAAGATATAAATCAGGGAAACAAATTCTAGAGGTCCAACTAGAGATAACACTGTTATGTTTATATAAACATTATATGTGTTATATAAAGATTATATATATATTATAAAGCATATATGTAAACATACAGACTTATAAAATTACCTGGCTTGTACTAATTTTGCTGGTTTTAAAGTTGGGTTTATTTTACAAATTTATTTATAAGGTTTTCTTAAAATATATATAGACACACATGAATGTATATATATATTTTTTGCTAGATTGGATCATTCTGCACATTAATTGTTAATATTCAGTTTTTTCCTACTGGCACTAAATCAAGGGTGTTTTAATTACCATGTCATTAAACATTCTTTAAAAATACATTTTATAATTGTTGCTATAGGTATGGATTTACCACACTTTTAAAAAAAAATGATTAGACATGTAGGTTGCTTCTAATTTTTCACTATTATAAATAAAAATAAACCTTTATACACCTTTACAGTTTGCACTCTGATATTTTCTTAGGGTAGGTTTTCAGAAATGGGATTAATATTTCCTACAGTCTTGTTAAATAAGAGTATAAAATGGTCATAACAGCTATACTCTAACTAAGCAGTGTATAAGTATAATAATTTCTTTCTTCCAGTTCGGATTCTGAAATAATAGGTTATGCTTTGGACACACTATATAATATAATATCTAATGATGAAGAAGAAGAAGTAGGTAAGTTTCTTTTACTGTGTTCTCTGTACATAAAATCAACTGGATTGTGCCAATTTTGCTGGTTTAAGGTTGAGTTTATTTTATAAATTTATTTATAAGGATTTTTTCTTTTTTTCTTCTGTTTTTGTTTTCTGCTTTTTGGTTTTTGTTTTTCATCAATAAAAGGAAGACATTAGCTTAGTTCCAGAAAAATATCTTTAAGATGATTGCTTTGTATGTGATTTGGAGATGGAATTAGATTCTTCTTTTTTAAGAAATATTTTTCCCTCTCTTTGTATTGATTTTAGTTGAGCAGAATGAATATTAGTATTCTCTAGATTAAATAATCATTTTTGGCTATTGATTAAAAATCAGAGTATTTTATTAATATGTTACCTGGTGAGCAATATGAAGTTAGAGGGTTTTTCCTGATATATACTTAAACTTTTCACATAAGACTTACGTTAACTTATAAAGAGCAACAATTTTTTAAATTTAGAAGGTTTTGTCTTGTTTTGTTTTGTTTTGGTGACGCCACGCGGCTTGCAGGATCTCAGTTCCCAGACCTGGGACTGAACCCAGGCCACAGCAGTGAAGGCCTGGAATCCTGACCACTAGGCCCACCAGGGAACTCCCAGCATGTGAAATACTTGACTGGAGGTCTATACATTTTGTTCCATTTATTGTAAAAACATGCACTGAGTAACATTTTACAATGCTGTTGAAGAGTGCTTTCCTCATATCACATTGGCTGTGGTAGTAGGACACAGTGGGTCTTTCATTTTTCTAGACAATCAGAAGGGCGATATTCATGCATTTTATGTCTAATTTAGATGGAACTTATAGGGTCTTCCAAAATCTGAGTAGACAAGGCATAAGGAAATGTAGATAATATTGAGTTTGCACATATTTTATTGAAATAACAGTAGAACAGAAATATATGTAGATATTAACTTCACAAAATACCAGTAGTAGGAACATTTGAAACTGGGCTGTGCTGAATAGTCACAATTTCTTAGACTTGAATATCCTTTTTCTTAAATTTTCATTTCTCTGTGATACCTAGCTGACAATTTAACTTTATTAATTTCTTTAGTAAAAAATCTTTAGCAAACATAATTTGGTTCCCATGGAAAAAGAGGCTGTCAGTCACATGACAATACTTAAATACAGTACACGCAAGAACACACTTTGAAGATAAAGATACTTATTTCTCCTAGTCATTTCTCAGATGAGAAAATTAGATACAATACACTTGTTAGAAAACATTATAAAGAAAAAGACTCTTCTTAGTTGTTTCAGATGGAAAATTTAGCTCTTTTCTAATTTGTAGTGATACTTTTTGTGTTTTAAAAAACTATATAGCATCAATTAGGTAGTTTTCCTTTATTATAAATTTGCAATCTAATAATGTTTAAAGTCTAACTTTTTGCTTCCCTTAATGTATTTGGCCTCCTTATTTTTAATTCAACATCTAAAAATGATTCTTTGGATGAAACAGGATAAACGATTCTTTGGAGAAACAGTAGTAGAATCATTTCTTCTAGGAAAGATTAAAATATGAAGTTAGGGTAATAGCCTGAAAGAGTCAATTTTTAAAAATCTAGATATTGAGAAATACGGCCTTCAGTTCTGTTATTGACAGAACTCTCTTTACTGCTTCATCAAAAGATAATTCTTAGCTGCCATAATGAACTTCATTTTAGAGTTCTTTACCTTGAGGATATTTTAATAACCCTTCAGTTTATTGATAAATATGTCTCATAATCCTACATTTATAGCATATGCTGTATCTCTATTAGGATATCTCAGATTTGAGTAAAATGAGTATGAGTCTCTTCTTTCAAGAGATTATATTGTTTATTTGATGTTTTTAAGCTCTTATTTATTTTATTGTGAATACTATTACATAAGAAAGTTTTTTTATCACCCACTTTTTATTTATTTCTGTCTACCTTTTCAGATGATATTGAAGGTAAAAGATTGCATTTAATATGCATGATGCTTTTAGGCATAATTTCTGGTAATATAAAAGGACACTGTCAAGTGAGTTTCTTCTGGCTGGTACAAAAAATCTTGAGATTTGTTTCACTATGTAAGAATTTCTTCATTAAAGAGGAATATTTGATAATCTTATATTACTATTTATTGTCTCTATGGCTACTAAATCTATTTTCCAGAACACAGAAAATATTCTAGTGCGTATTTTAACAAAATTAAGCTTTTTCTCTGGTAGGACAATCTATTCGAATTACTTTTTATATACTTCCTGGGGAAAAAATTTTGAGGCAGTTTATTTAAAAATAAAAATAATATTTGAAAATGTATACATGTATATGTGTACATATAAATTTTACCTATATTCAATAAGAACTGGAAGGTATTCCAGTTCAGAGAATACTTGTATGTTGATATTGTCCCTTTAAAATAATGCATGCACGATAATGTCTGGTTACTGACATTTTTTATATTAATTTACAAAACTCACCAATACTGTCTTTCTTTTTTCTGGTGGTCCTTTTCAAGTTCCATTTACTTTTAACATTGATACTTCTTTTCCTCATAATTTAAGTAACCACATTTTATTTTGTTTTACCATTTTTCGTGAGATCCTTAACTTTTTAAAATGAGGAAGGAAAAATCCTTTTCTAAAGTAGGTTTAAAATGGTACATAACAAAATTGCCTATACCTAACAAGAAACTAACAAAGAAACTAACTTATTAAGCTGTATAGCATTACCTTTTGTGAAATTTGAACCCCTTGTTTGAAAGCAGATAATATTGAGCATTATGCCTTGACTCTTGTGACAATGCTATTTCCTTGTTGAGTAGTACAGATCAGTAGTCGTTGTTTCTATTATTATTTCATCATATTTGTATAGAGCTTTAAATCTTACAGTGCTTTTATGTCCATTATCTTATTTGATCCTCATAGCAACCTGTGAGGTAGGTGACATTTTTGTCTTTTCTAAAAAGATGAGGACATGAAAACCCAGTGATCATGTAACTTACATAGTATTGTCTAGTAAGTAGGGTAACAGGATTTTTTTTGATACATATTTTTGTATTCCATAGATTTCTGATTTAATAAATTATGGCCATTTTTCTGACTGGATTCTTTATTAAATCTTGTAATTTATATAACTAGTTTATACGATGCAGACAAATGTTAAAAAAAATATAGGTGTACTTGTTTAACTAATTGACCACAGTGTAAAAGAAGGTTACTTGATATTCCCTCACTCTGAGATAGGACTACTTTTATTAGAATATCTCTTTCTATAAAGCCGTTTTGTCCTCCATAATATGGGTTATGAACTTGATATGGAGTGGAGTTCCAAAGAGAAGGTCCAGAATGTTTTTTAATATTGTTTATACCACTGGAAAAAATACAACTGTAAATACATATGAAGAATAAATGTATATACAAATATTTAGTTAAAAGCCAGTTACATAAATAGGCCTGAAATGTTTCCAGAGGTATATAAGGACTTTTTAAAAAGCAATCTTTAATTTCATGTACCTGTCATAGGTTTATTTTCACTATAATATCAAAGGGCCATTTTGTTCTTAAGTTTTCATTTATCTTACAGTAAAGGGACATTTACTTTTACAGGTTATGATAAGTATACCAAGTAGTATATCAGCTATAGGATGTAAAAAATAGACTTAGCTCTAGAATTTTTTAAATATATTGGATGAGAAAGGATGGTTAGTTGTCTCACACCTTTGCTTTCATGTGAAATAGATATAATATTTCATGAATCTAGTTTTGGTTTACAACCTTTAGATATAATTAGTGTAGTAGTTTTAGCTTAATTTACTTCTACGTCAAAATAGCTTTGTATGTTACTTTAATTGCTTAGCAAATTTTTGTAGGACTCTACATTAAAATTCAGAAGTGCTGTCTTAAGACTATAACTTAAAGGAAGTAGAGTATATATCTCACTAACACTTTTTTAGTTGACAATATTAAACCAGAAGGAGCTGTAGATTCCTGGAACTGGATCATATTTTACTAGTTCAATTCAAAACATAGATCTTAATTATATACTGCTAAGCTATAGTATTTTATACAGTATAGCTACAGAATAAATCCAATGCACAGTATTAAGTCTACTTCCTGCTAAGTTATTAGCGTGTGCTCAATGCATACATTGAATTAAGCTTTTTCTTGGGTTAAACCTATGTTTCTTAAAGTATAGCACAAAAGACCTAGAGTTCTCTGTATTAAAAGGTGTCTATGGTTAAATAAACGTAACATAGTATATCCCGCTCTGAAACTTCACAAAATTTACATTAGTATAGTAAATACTGAGAATCCTGCAGTAAAGAAACCTGTTCAATTTTGTTTAATCCAAATACATTTGTACACCTGCACTTGCTTTCATGAGATACCTGTTAACGTGCCACACAATCCTGCATTTCGAGAAATACTAACCAGGGCTTAAACTCACAGCTTAATTGTTTGTATTTATCCACATAAAAATATTTCAGCATTTTTTAAATATTTCATAGGAAGAATCCATCAAGTCTGTATATGGTTTTCCTCCCTTCCTTTATTTATTTATTTATTTATTTTTGGCTGCGTTGGGTCTTTGTTGCTGTGTGCGGGCTTTCTCTAGTTGCGGCGAGTGGGGGCTACTCTTGGTTGCGGTGTGCGGGCTTCTCTTGTTGCGGAGCACGGGCTGTAGAGCACAGGCTCAGTAGTTGTGGCACACGGGCTTAGTTGCTCCGCAGCTTGTGGGATCTTCCTGGTCCAGGGCTCAAACCCGTGTCCCCTGCATTGGCAGGTGGATTCTTAACCACTGCACCACCACCAGGGAAGCCCTTCCTCCCTTCCTTTTAAGATTAACTTACAAGTTTTTGAATATTCTCCCAAATGTCAATGAATTTTATTTTGAGCTCTTCTCTAGAAGTCACAATCTTTGGGCCCAAGGGCATTATCTGTCTTATAAGCAAGATTGGCCACTTAGTATTTTAAATAATAAATAAGTTCCTAATATTAAAAATTGGGAGGTTTTGCATCAGTTTTTAGATTTTAAACTTCTCTTTTTAAAAAATCTGAAGACCGACAACACCTGGGCCTGCATTCTCCCACGGCAGAGTCAGCTGGAGCTGAGTAACTGCTGCTTTCCTTAGATCGGGCACGTACTCTCCATCCTGTCTGTAGTCTTATACCTGGCCTGCTTCATTCACATACATTACTGTCTTGCCCCTGTAGTTGAGTTTATACTCTCTACTGTATCCACACTACTCAAATAAAAACCATTGTAAAATAAATTATATTTCAAAAGCATTTTATTAATTATATACCCAAGAGTTGTTTCATGCAATAAATATGAAAATATGCAAATGCAAAATAACCCTACAAAGCATCACAATTAGGTCATTGCACTGCTGTGATAGTACTTTCTAGAGGGAAACAGTTCTAAGGTGGAGACAGTTAAGTTACTTGCCTTTTCAACATAGATTTCTCACATATTTGGAGAGCTATTTTCTTCACATGTGTGGGCCACTTTTTGTAGTTTTCGTTATCTGCTTTTTTATCTATAGAATTTCATTAGAATCTGGCTAATTATTTGTTCTTGGTACCATCCGCCACAGAGCCATGGTTTGTTAGGGTTCCAGGGTAGGTAAAAACAAGATAGGCTCATTAGCCCAGTGAATCTTGTGAAATTTTATTGGATATAGGGCATTTACCATACCATGGGAATCAGGGCTCTTATTCATAGCTGATTCCAAAGAGGGAGATTTTCAGAAGATTTTATTAGCTCCCAAATTTCCATATCTTTTCCAATTTCTTTGTCATCTCCCTTTCCATCATCATGTCACCTTGCAAATAAAATGGGAAGGGTGTGCACTCTTGCTACTTACCCAGTCTGAGTTTTTTTCCAACTCCATGGTAAATTCAACTTTGAGCATTGAAAACCACAATGTACCATGCAAAACTTTACATTCAGAGGTGTTTGAATAATTAGGGCACAGGATTTTATCTGCTCCCAATGGAACAACAGGAAATCTTTTAAGCAGATCAATGATAGATACCGTCCCTTGAGTCCACGCTAGTTATGTTTGAGTATTAGACTTCCTTCTGATTAATATTAGACCTTTGTAGCATCAAGCCTTTGCCACCTTAACTTAATACCCTTGACATAATAATTGTGCAGTAACATGTAGATAGCTTTCAAGTGTACTTTTTTTCATCCCTTCATGCCCCCCTCTATCTGTTTTTCCTGAAATAATGGAAATATTTCAGTGGAAATAATGACTGCTTCCCTAAACAATTCTTCTGAAGCCACCATTAATCTAAAAAATTAAACTTGAAGGGCAAAAATTAATAGTTTACTAATGTTAAAAATGCAGGAAATTTATTTTTATTTGGCATCCAAACAACCATAAACTCAAGTAACTACTTATTTTGGGAGATTGCATGCAGCTTTTCTGAGAAAGAGATATAAGGTAAAATATCAGTAACAGGATTCGCTTACAGACAAGCATGTTTCTGGGAATATCATAGGATATACGTTTTTTTAAACATCTTTTGCATCTTGGTGATGATACTCATTAATAGTAACCTGACAAGAATCTCAAAATTTTTTTGAATCATCAAAAGAAGATTGTTATGTTCTGTATAATTTTAAAACTTGAGGGAATTCCCTGGTGGTCCAGTGGTTAGGACTCTGCACTTTCACTGCCGAGGGCCCAGGTTTGATCCCTGGTCAGGGAACTAAGATCCCACAAGCCGTGTGGCGCAGCCAAAAGAAACAAAACTTGATAATACATGTAGATATATAGCATATAATAAATCTTAGGACTGTGGTTCTTAAGGGCAGTTTGGCCCCTCCTGCCACCTAGAGGACATTTGTTAACATCTGGAAATATTTTTGGTTGTCACAACTTGAGGATACGTAAGGGAGTGCAACTGGTATCTTGTGGGTAAAGGCCAGGGATGCTGCTAAACATCCTAAAATGCATAGGGAGTCTCTCACAACAGTGTCATTGTCAATAGTGCCGAGGTTGAGAAATCCTGCTTTAGAGACGATGATGTTGCTGGTGTGAGTTGAGCACTTATTACTCACCAAGTACTGTGCTACATGTTTTATCAATCCTTATTTCTAATCCTCAAAGAAAACCCTGTGTAAAAGAAAATTGTTCCCATTTTACAGGTAAGGAAACTGAAGCTTGATATATTTGCGCTGTTTGCCCAAAGTAATGTGACTAAATGGATGAATATGGGCTTAATTGGTCTGACTCAAAAACCTTTGTGAGCTTCTTCCTTTTTACTGTATTGCCTCTCAAGAAAGTATTTGACTACTCCATACCCTAGCCATTCTGTTCATAAACAAATTACTTTTGCCTGTGTTAGCAATTTCTCTTTTCTCTTTTAGCAATTTCTCATGTCTCTTTCATGTTAAGTTCAGAGGTAGTACTTGACAGTTAATTGCTCCTTTCTCTTTGAAACACTTTTCCACTCATTTCTCAGTCTCCACTGTCCCCTGATTTTCTTTCTGTCTCACGGCGCTACTCTTTCTTTGTCTCCTTTGCTGTTTTCTTTCGTCTCCCCAGCCTCTTAACATTGGAACATCCCAGGGCACGGATTACTTTCCTTCCCTGTTCTTTCCTTTGGTGATCTCATCTAGGCTTGTGACTTCAAATATAGTCTGTATGCGTGCCTCTCAAATATATGTGTCCAACCCAGACCTCTCCACTGATGTCCATAATTGTATATTCAAATACTTACTTGATATCTCCAATTGGATTTCTTTTCCCCACACACAGCTTTATTGAATTATAATTGAAATATAATAAATGTACAGATGTACAATTTCATGAGTTTTGACATGTATAAACCCATGAAACCATCACCACCACCACCAAAATAATGAACATATCCAAGTTTCCTTGTGCTTGTTTGTAATCCATTCCTCCTCCTTCTAGCCCCATTCAATCATAGGTCTGTGATTACTGTAGATTACTTTGCATTTTTCTAGAATTTTATGTAAATGAGATCATACAGTATATACTCTCTTTTTGGTTTTTTTGGTCTGGCTTCTTTCACCCAGCATAATTATTCTGAGTTTCATTCATGGTGTATATCAATAGGTTAGTCCTTTTTATTGCTGAGTAGTATTGATATTTTGCTGTGTGAGTATATAACAATTTGAGAATCCATTCCCCTGTTGGTGGGCATTTGGGTTGTTTCCAAGTTTTTGGCTGTTACATTTGAAGCTTCGTACTATGTACAAGTCTTTTTGTGGGCGTGTATTTTCATTTCTCTTGAGTAAATACCTAGGACTAGAATGGCTAAGTGATAGTAGGTGTATATTTATAAGAAACTGCCAAACTGTTTTTCAAAGTAGGTGTACCATTTTACATTCCCACTGGTGGTGTATGAGAATTCTAGTTCCTCCACATCCTCTCCAGTACTTGATATGGTCTGTCTTTTTAAATTTTAGCTGTTCTAGTAGGTGTGAAATAGTATCTCACGGTAGTTTTAATTTGTATTTTCATAATGAATGATTATATTGAACAATTTTTGATGTGATTATTTACCATCCATATACCTTTCTATTCTTTGGTGAAGTGTTTATTCAGATCTTTTGTTCATTTTTTACTGGATTGTCTTCTTATACTTGAATTGTAAGAGTTCTGTATATATTCTAGATAAAAATCCTTGTGATAGATATTTCACAAATACTTTCTCCCAGTCTGTGACTTGCCTTTTTATTTTCCTAACATTGTCTTTTGAAGAACAAAATTTTTAATTTTGATTAACTCCAGTTTATCAATTTTTTTCTTGTATAATTTGGGCCTTTTGTTTCCTATTTGTGAAACCTTTGCCAAACCTAAAATCACTAAGATTTTCTCCTGTGTGTTCTTTTAAAAGTTTTATAGTTTTAACTCTCATGATTAGGTCTGTGAGCCAATGGGTCTATTTCTGGACTTCCTATTCTGTTGGTCTCTATGTCTATCGTTTTGCCTACATGACATGTGTTGGTTACCCTACCTTTATAATATATCTTGAAATTATGTAGTGTAAGTCCTCCAACTTTGTTCTTTTTCAAAATTATTTTGGCTCTTTTTGGTCCTTTGCACTCCCATATCAATTTTAGAATCAATTTGTCGATTTCTACAGAAAAAACTTACTGAGATTTTGATTGGGATTCTGTTAAACCTACAGATTGATTTGGGGCAAACTGACATTTTCACAATACTGTGCCTTCTAATACAAGAACACAGTATATATATTATTTAAGTCTTCTTTAATTTCTCTCAACACCATTTTGGAGTTATCAAAGTAAATAGGTCTTATACATCTTTTATCAGATTTATCCCTAAGTCTTTAATACTTTTTGATGCTGTTTTTAAAATTTGAATTTCTAATTGTTCATCACCAGTATATAGAAATGCAATTAGTTTTGTATATTGACCTTTTATTCCACTTAACTTTGCTAAATTCACTCTCTAGTAAGTTTTTTGTAGATTCCATAGGATTTTCTACATAGACAAACATGTCATCTGTAAATACAGTTTTACTTCTTCTGTTCCAGTCTGTATGCCTTTTATTCTTTTTCCTACCCTGTGGCACTAAGATCTCCAGTACAATGTTGATTAGAATTGGTGAAAGTAGATATTCTTGCCTCTTTCCTTATCTTAAGTGGAAAGCATTCAATCTTTTACCATTAAGTTTGACGTTAGCTATAAGTTTTTTGTAGATGCCCTGTATCATCCAGTCTTGTGACTTTAAGTATCATTTTTATGTTTATCATTCTAATGTGTATGTCCAACCCAAACTTATCCACTGACAGCTATGCTTGTGTTTATCCAACTGCTTACTTGATTGATATCTCCACTCACATTTTTATGTCTCAAACTTAACACATCCAAAACTAAACTTATGATTCTCTCTCTACTCTCAACTTGCTTCTTCCAGTGTTTCCAATCTCAGTAAGTGGCAGTGCCATCCTTCCACTTCTTTAGGCTGAAACCTTAGAACCACCTTTCCTTTTTTCTCCCCCCCTTCTCATACCCCTGTAAGGAATATGCCAACAAATCTTGTTCCTTCTATTTTCATAAGAATTAGGACCAGTGTCTAAGTCACTTTCACCACTTACCTTGATTATTGCCTCCTAATCCCTCTCATTATTTCCCTCTTTCCCTGACGTCTTCTTAGCACAGCCAGACTAGTCCTTTTAAAAGTAAAGTATTTTTTGTTTAAGTAATGTAGTTTTAAGGTTCAGAAATAGTGGATTCTTTTAGTGATGCAAGAGATGATAAAAGAAATATTTCTTAGGGTTTCTGAAGGATAAACCTAGCATATTAATCAATATGCTAGAAATTACGTTTTATTAATAACCCAGAATATTAAAATATTTCTTTTCTACTTTTGGTCTCTTCTTTTTTCTCTTTTCTCTACAAATAATTAGATGACATTATCACTGTCACTGTTGGATTGTCTTGCTCTTCTTGTCATCTGCTGGGTTTTTTCCATTTCTAAAGTATATTAATATTAAAATCTCACATTTAAAAAAGAACTATTTGAGAGATAATAAATATCTTTGATCTTAACTGCCAACTCCTTTGGTTTATAGTCACTTCCTGGAGCAATATGTGTAAAAGGCTTAGCTGTGTCTGGAATGGATAAGGGGATGGGGAGTAGTGTATTTGCCATCTCTAAATTGCATTTATTAGAGTAGGCAGATTTTAAATGATAATTGGCTTTGGCAATTGTTGCTTCAGTTTTTAGTGATCCTTTACATTTTTTTGACAAAGTACATTGAAACAACAAATACCTTAAAGACTTTTAAGTGTTAAGGACGAATATAAAATCTTTTAAAGAATAAGTGAAAAATTAAATGCAAATTCTGGTTTTATTGCCAAATAACTATGAGATATATATGTTGATTTGCTTGAAAAAGATACTGAAAAATCTGTAGATGATTGGTTTAATTTTAAAATTAAATTATTTGACATAGTAACAGAGTCAGCAAGGACTATATGTTCAGTAATGTTTGGGGGGGAGGAGCTTTTGAGGTATAATTTACATACATTAAAATTTCTTCTTTGCGGTTGTATAGTCCTGTGTGTTGGGCAAATGTATACAGTAGCATAACCACTATCACATTTGAGATAGAATATTTCCATCACCCCAATAAGTTCCCTTGTACTCTAATTAGAAGTTTAACCTAAAAATGACCTTGAGAAAATGTGAAAATCTAAATATATTTTCTTTGAATATCATATTTAAACATTTAAAGAATAAAAATTTATTTAAATGACCTTGAAAGTTATTTTAAGGATATGTCTTTCTAGCATAATTGTGATATCACTTCCAGGCACACTGTTCCAAGAAAATTATCATTTCTGCTTAGCTTTTTCAACACAAAGGATACTTTAAAATAACAAAGCATCATATTCAAATACTTCATCTTTGAATATTACAGAAGAAAACTCCACAAGACAGAGTGAGGATTTGGGAAGCCAGTTTACAGAAATTTTCATTAAGCAGCAAGAAAATGTCACTCTTCTGTTATCTTTATTAGAGGTAAGTAAAGAACCTTGCTATTTTTGTCATCTTAATAAGCTTCTTTTGTTGCCCTTTTGGGTGTTATTGAGGAAGCAACGTATAGATACCTTTTTTTAAAAAAAAAATAAATTTATTTATTCATTTATTTTTGGCTGCGTTGGGTCTTCGTTGCTGCACGCGGAAGCCTAGTTGCGGTGAGCAGGGGCTACTCTTTGTTGCAGTGCACAGGCTTCTTGTTGCAGAGCCCGGGCTCTAGGCACGCAGGCTTCCGTAGTTGTGGCTCATGGGCTGTAGAGCGCAGGCTCAGTAGTTGTGTCGCACGGGCTTAGTTGTTCCGCGGCATGTGGGATCTTCCTGGACCAGGGCTCGAACCTGTGTCCCCTACATTGGCAGGTGGATTCTTAACCACTGCACCACCAGGGAAGCCCCTGTATACCTTTTCAAGATAGTGAAATTTGTTGTATCATGACAAGAGATTCACATGTGTGTTTTAAGAACTATGTAGCCTCTTAGAATACTGTCTGCTTCTTATTTCCATTTTTACAAAGTACTGTTATATCTAGTCAATAACAGTTTAATCAGTTTGATCAATTTATATTAACTCTTTTCTTTTTATTGCTTTTTATTTCTTAAATTAATTTTTTAAAGTTTGCCAGACTCTTTGTTTGTTTATAGTTTTTGGTACCATTCTACTAGTTGAAAAGTTTTGCTTGAAAATGTGAATTACAAATGTTAAATATTTTAAATTCCTATATTGTAGGAGTTTGATTTCCACGTCCGCTGGCCTGGTGTGAAGCTTCTTACTTCTCTTTTAAAACAACTAGGACCTCAAGTGCAGCAAATTATTTTAGTCAGTCCTATGGGTAAGTGACTCATCTTCCTTATATTATTTTGATTTAAAAGTGAGGATCATAAAAAACAAAAACAAGCAAAAAAATAAAATTGAGGATCATTCCTGAAGGGGGGGGGGACTGAAATGATGTGTTAATAAATTGTTTATAATTTGAATCACTATTTGTGTTTTTGATCTGCCAGTGTTTTTCACATGGTTATATGTTTCTAGGTGTTTCAAGGTTGATGGACTTGTTAGCAGATTCCAGGGAAGTTATACGTAATGATGTAAGTCAAGTTTGAAGAAAAGTCTAAGAATATGCTTTTTTTCTCTTTTTGCAAATGAAATCTTTGTTGACCCTTATTCAGAGTCATAGAAGTTAGATTTGGAAAGTTGGGGTAATGGTTTAGACCTTTTGAAGTTATATACAAGGCCACATTATTTCTTTGTTTCCAACCTATTCAGACCTATTCAGTATTTTGGCTTAGACAAATGACTTTGCTATTCAAATTTATGCCTTCCACAAGTTTAGGATTTCTTCCATTCTTTTCTGAAAGGTTGTACTGACACCAAATTCTACCTCCAGAAAGAGCAGAGGAAATATCCCTAGACACTGAACTGCATAAACTTAACAAAGTGTAACATTTGGAATCATCACCCTTAATTGATTGAATACATATTTCAAAGTTTTTCCCTTGTAATCTCTATTTAACTATAGAGGATGATTTGCTCTGGAGTTAATTTGTCATTCTGATTTACTTTAATATTTGCATATATATTCGAGTATTTTATATTGATTCAATATTGTTTTGTTGCTTGAACATTCTTTTCTGTTGTTATCTACAACTTGATCAAAACCATAATACTTTAGATAGCAATTGGAAAAATCTTTAAAATTAATATTTAGAGCTAGGGCATCTTATCAAGCTAATTCAGTCTCCATATTTACACTGAGAAGCCCAGGACTCACAGAAACCAAGTGATTTGTTCTTTGTTAGTGATGTCTTATTCATCTTTGTGTTTTTGGTACCTGGCCCTGTACCTTTCTCATCTTAAGTGCTAATAAATACCATTTGGATTGCTTTTAGTCTCACAACTGTTTCATGACAAAGCAGAGACAAAACTGAAATGCTCTTGACTTCTAATCCGCATAGACAGTTTTTTTTTTTAGCTTTGCATTTAAAATTTTGTAGTACATATGTCAATGCAGTAATATAAGTGGTGAAATGATACAGTAGTATAACTCATGAGAAGGACAGTTTTTATTCTTTAATATTCTTTTAAGAATTGTGTACCTATCTATTAGGAATTTCGAGTGTCTTTTCTTGACTAAAATATTAGTATGTATCTTAAACCTGAATTTGGTGTTCTGCTCTTCTCTTTCCTTTAACTCTCTACGCTTTTTTTTCTTTTCCTAACCTTTTTTCCTCAGTTTTTATTTGAGACAGATAAAATGATTCACTATGTTGGCTTTCATTACTTTTACGATTAGAGATTAAGTTATATTTTTGCTGTAATGTTTAGGTTTTGGAGTTTTACAGCCATCTTTCCTTTGGCTTCACAGATTCATTTAAATTCTTTGTGGAGACTTACTATCGAACATTATGCAGTAAAACACAGCATAATACACCACAGTTGACTCCAGCAACCAGAGGAAACTAACTGGCACCTGTGGCAGTTACTGGTGGCACTCTGTTACTGCCCAGAATAATACACTGCTTTCCCCCCCTCCTTTGTATCTTTTTCTTTCTTTATCCTTCTTTTAAAATTCTCTTTTCATTTCCTTCTTTTTAATATTTCTCATTGCATTCAATGACAGTTATTAACATTGACTAACCTCCCTGGGAGCCTGTTGGTAAAGATTTTTAGCCTCAGTTTGTTTTATATTTGAAACATTTATTTTGATCTGGATTTAGAGAATTAGTTGGTCATTTATCATAGATACAGTGAACTATCATATTTATTTATGTTACTTAGGGCTTAAAAATTAGCAAGAAAGGTTGAGAAAACTCTAGGAAGTAACTACCAGCTCACTTCTAAATGATAGACAGTAATTCCATTCTTTAATTTTTAGTTTTTTATTATGAGAAATGTAAACACACACGAAAATAGAGAGAATACAGACAAACCCGTCCCCTAAACCCATTAATTTTCAAGATTTTATTATACTTGCTTCATCCACCCCTCCCCTCACCACTCTCCTTTATTTTTGACTAGAGTATTTAAAAGGAATCAAACAATCTATATAATTTCACTATTACATACTTCAGTATACATGTCGTGTGTGTGTGTGTGTGTGTGTGTGTGTGTGTATTTCCTTATATAACTACAATGCCATCACATTTAATGAGATAACAACTTTGTCTTAGCTCTCATTAAATAAGATAACTATTCTGTACTCAAGTTTCCCAGTTGTCTCATAAATGTCTTTTACAGTTGGTTTCTTCAAATCAGTTTCCAGACAAGGCTCTCTCATTACATTTGATTGTTAATGTCTGTTAACTTTCTAAAGGACTTGATTAGGCTCTGGTTCACCTCTTTGCTTTGATATTTCCTAGATGATGCAGTGTACTTAATTTTGCAACACATCAGGAAATGTAATATCTGGCTGTCTCACTTGTAGTGATCAGTGGGTTTGATTCAGGTGGTGACAGCCAGATCCCTCCATGGGTCCCTTCATCCATTACATCTGATCATTCATTAATGATCATTGCCTGAATCAGTTATTTTGTTAAGAGTTTCAAAATGATGATTTCTATAATTCTGTCATTCTTTCACATTTATTCAGCTGTAATCTTCCTCAAAGAAGAACTACTTCATCAACCAGTATATTTTATTACCCTGAATTATAATTCATAGATGAAAGGGAGGATAAATAGCTAAATCCCTTTAATTACTGGTTTTTATTTTATTTATTTATTTTTTTAAAGCAACCCTAGGGGTTGAGCTATTCTTTTTTATTTTTTTAATTAATTAATTAATTAATTAATTTATTTATTTATTTATTGGCTGCATTGGCTCTTCTGTTGCTGTGCGTGGGCTTTCTTTAGTTGCAGCAAGTGGGGGCTACTCTTCGTTGCGGTACGAGGGCTTCTCATTGCAGTGGCTTCTCTTGTTGCAGAGCACAGGCTCTAGGCACGCAGGCTTCAGTAGTTGTGGCTCACGGGCTCCAGTAGTTGTGGCTCACGGGCTCAAGAGTGTAGGCTCAGTAGTTGTGACACGTGGGCTTAGTTGCTCCGCGGCATGTGGGATCTTCCCGGACCAAGGCTCAAACCCGTGTCCCCTGCATTGGCAGGCAGATTCTTAACCACTGTGCCACCAGGGAAGCCCTACCAGTTTTTAAAGTAAGGAATTGGTGCCCACTTACTTTCAATGACCAATGAGTATACTTTCATTTCTAGTAACATTTTAGTGGATGTGTTTGATTAGAGGAATATGTCTCTTAATAGTCAGGGAAAAGAAACTGGTATGTATTGAGAACTTAGGTTCTATAGGAGTTATTTTATCTCCTTTAGTCCTCATAAAAACCCTATGACAAAGATACCATCCTTGTTTTACACATGGCTATACTAAGACTTACATAAGTTACATACAGGGTTTATGTAATTTGCTTCAAGTTGCACAGCTAGTAAGTAGACCTTTAAAAAACCCACTGTATCGAACTCATAACCTTAGTGTTCTTTCCACTGTATTTATTCCTCCCTGTGTTAGCAGTTAAACTTAAGTTAACATTTAGTAGGAGAATATGACATGTAAAAATAACCACTTTTGCTTTCTCTCTCATCTTAATGTTGAGACTGGACAGTAAGGGAAATGAGTAGGAAAAGCCCAGTAAGGCTGTGGGCATTTTTTGTTTATATGAATACTTATTTGCCCAGTACTGACAGCCAACAGCTTATTTGACTCTTTGGAACTTTTGAACTACTTAGTTGCTCTTCCTCTTCCTCTAAGAAATATCTGTTTTTTTCATTAAATATTTTCTGTCTCTTTGACCATTATGGTATTGTTGGGCTCCTGTGGGCTCATAAAATACTTGTTGTTTGATAGTGAAATAAGCAGAAATGGTTAACAGTGAATATTTTTTGAATAATAAAGAGGTTGCAAAATATATAACCTAAATCTAGCTCAACAGGAGCTGAGAAAACTAAAAATCAGAAGCAAAGACTACTGAGAATTGTCTCATACTAGACATGGTGTTCATGAGGCATGAATTCTCATTCTTCTTTTTTTCTATCAACTTAGAGACAAGTTTTGGGAATTTCCGGGCCAGATAATTACAAGAATATCTGAACTTTCCCTGCTAAAATGTGGTGATGTTTATTGATTTATATTATTGATTTCACAATTTTTATTGTTACTATTGTGAAGCATGTACAGAGGCATTACTGAGACAGATATAATCATGTTCAACTCTCTTAGACCACAGTGAAAGCCAGGTAATGAATGATTGATGAATTGATGAATATGCGAGAATTGTTGTATGTTTATATTGTACAGTGAAAAGAGAACTGAATTAGGAATTGGTAGACATGGGTTCCAGTCAAGGATCTGTCTTTTGAGATTTATATAGCTTAGGGAGGTAAATTGCTCACCTTCTCTGTCCTTGTTTGCCCTATCTATAAAGTGAAGGAGTTGGACTTGTGAAATTCCTGCCACTTCTAAAACTCAGTGGTTTTTAAAGTAATTTTTAAATGTCTTGTAAAAGTTGTATTCCACTAAACATTACCTTTCTTCTCCATAAGGGCGTCTTACTACTACAGGCACTAACAAGAAGCAATGGAGCAATCCAGAAAATTGTTGCTTTTGAAAATGCTTTTGAGAGACTACTGGACATTATTACCGAGGAGGGGAACAGTGATGGAGGTATAGTATGAAGAGATTGATTTGGAAAGATTTCTTTTGTTCTCACTGACTTGTTAACTTTTCAGGAATGCGACTGAAGGGAGAAATGAGGACACACATTTTCTTTGTTGTTTTGTTAGATGTTGAGAGAGGCTTCCCTGAGGGAGGATGGATGCTTTATATTCTTTCTTTCTTCCATTATGGTGTGTTGAATATGGATTTCTTTTTATTTATACTGCTTACTATCTGTTAAACTTCCAGAATCTATTGATATCTTACATCATTTCTGGAAAATCTCAGCTATATCTCCTCAAATACTGCTCCATCCCATTTTTTCCTATCTTTCTGAACTCAGATTCAGTTCTCTGTCATATGATTAGATTCTCACTTTATCATCTTACTTTCTTGTCTGCATTTTCTGTCTTTTTGTCTTTTCAGGCTTTCTTCTGGGTTATTTCCTCTGGCCTGTTTTCTATTTAAACAATTCTCTCTTCACCTGTATTTGATCAGCTTTTGAATGTGTCCATTGAGTTTTGAATTTTTCTTTTCTAGAAGTTCTGCTTGTTTCTTTGGCAAATTTGCTAGGTAAATTTTTTATAACTTCGTTTTCTCTGCATGTATTTTCAACTTATCTTTTATTTCTTTGAATATAAGAAACAATTACTTCACGATCTCTGTCTGATAATCGCAGTATTTTAAGTCTTTGTGGGTCTGGTACTTTGCTCTGCTGGTTCTTACGCATGGTACAACATTTTCTGTGTACATGGTTGTCTTTGACTATGTTTTGTGTCGTACTTAGCAGAATTACTTATAGGAATTTGAATCCTAGGATGAAAGTAATTTCTTTCAGAGAAAATGTGCTTGTTTCTGCCAAGCCCTGGGGGTGCAGTTTGGGATCACGTCATTCCAGATCGAAGGGTTGATATTCCCTGGACTACTCAGGCAATGCAAACCCGAGCTACAAAACCTATGAAGACTAGTTAACTTTTCATTTTTTGCACCCTGAGGATATATCCTTTTTTTTTTTTTTTTTTTTTTTTCCCTTAGGATATATCCTTTTGAGGTCCCATTTTATTAGGTGAAAAGTTTTCTGTTAGATTCCTTCCCTACCTTGTGTATACCCTTGGCTTTGGTTTGTTTTCCCTCTGTCCCATGAGACTGTCAAAATGAAAAGTTTAGATTTATCAAGATTGAGAAATGTACTGCCGGCCAAAAGGTACTTTTATACTTAACTAGCTGTATAGATAATCCATTTTCTTGTCGGTTTTAGCCTGCTGTACTATCAGTTCTTCATTGCTCCTAGGCTTTTTTTTTTTAATTCAGCATTTTTGTTGTTTTTAATGAGAAATTGATCAAAAAACCTAGCACTAGAGTCAGAGGAGAAAAATGAGTTTATTTGCATTCACTGAACTGGGGTTAGCAAGTAGTGTAGTATAGTTGACAGTTGGCTTACTAATGTGGAAGGCAGGGCCAGGCTGGAGATAAAGATGTGAGAGTCTTTATAATATAGGTAAAACAAAATTAGATAAACGAGGAAGATTAGATGAGTCACTTCGAGTAAGTGAAGAGTGGTAATGGAAGTGCTAGGACAAACCCTAAGGAATACAAATTGTTAAGAGATCACAGAGGAAGAGCTATTGGTAGAAGAGACTGAGAAGAAACAGGCTGCGAGGCAAGAGGAGAACCACACTTAGAAGGGTTGGGGGAATTGGTAGCACTGTAAGAAGTCACTGAGTTATCAAGATAGGACAGAAATGTATCTGTAGGACTTAGAACATGGACATCATTGGTGACCTTGGGGACAGCATTTGTGTTTAGTGGTTGCCTCAGAATCCAGATTGTAGTGTCAGAGGAGTAAATTAGAAGAGGGAAAATAGAATAGCAGAGAAAACTCATATCAGGAATTTGGTGAAGTCAGGGGAGAGCCAGGTGAACAGAACTGGAGGTTGACAAGGAACTATTTTTCTCTTCTTAAATTTTTTATTGAGATATGAAATATTTCAAACATACAGAAAACAATAGAAAATAGTATAACAAACACTTGTGCGCCTACCATCCAGTTCTTTTAAATAAAGTATCCTTCTGAATATAATCTCACAGCTTACTGTTTGGGGTTTTTTTTTAATTAATCTTTTTTTTTTTTTTCGCCACACGGCATGCGGGATCTTAGTTCCCCAACAAGGGATTGAACCCGCACCCCCTGCAGTGGAAGCTCAAAGTCTTTACCACTACACTGCCAGGGAAGTCCCACAACTTGCTGTTTTTTATTCAACCTTGTGTTTCTGAGATTTATCCATGTTGATATATGTTACTCTAGTTCATTTATTTTAAGTGCTATATATTACTCTGTATTATGAATATACTATGATCTATTATTTTCTGATTGAGTTGACAATTAGGTTGTTTATATTTTTGCTAATATAAACTGTTACAGTGAATGGTCTTTATGTATTTACTTGTGTATTAAGTTTCTCTATATACCTACAAATAGAGTTGTACTTTTTTCACCATTACCAGATATTGTCGAATGGCTCTCTTAAGTGGTTTTATCAACCTGTACTCCATCAGCAGTGTTTTCAAGTTCCTGTTTCTTCACATCCTTGTCAGTCCTTCCTTGCCAATTTGATGAATGTGAGATAATATCTTACCGATTTTATTTCGTTTCTTAAATTAATGAGATTAAGCATATTTTCATGGGAGTAGTCACCATCTATTTTTGTTTATCTTTTACCCCTCTGAATTACCTTCTTGCCCGTTTTTGTATAAGATCGTTTTTCCTTTTCCAGTTGATTACTGGGAGTTCTTTGTGTATTCTGGATACTAATCATTTGTTGATTATACATGTTTCAGTTATCTTCTATTAGTTTGTTTATAGTGTTTGTATTAAAGTTTAAAATTTTAGCATAATAACGTGTTGGGGTTTTTTTATGGTTTATGCTTCTATGTTTTGTTTAAGAAATCTAACTCTACCTCAAGGTCATAAAGAGAGTTTCCATCACTTTCTTATACTGAAGCCTTTTAAAATGTGTCTTTTACATTTAATTAATAGGGATTTTGCATTTGAATGATGTTATAAGATTTGTGATCAAATTTCCGTACGTGTGAAGGTCTGTTTCTGAGTTCTCTGTTATGTTCCATTAGTCTATCTAGTTCTACACTAAAACCACACTCTTTTAATTACAAAAGCTTCATAATAATCTCCTATCTATTAGAATATAGGAAAAATTTCCTATCTTGGCCCTCTTCAGAATTGTCTTACGCGTCTTTCCCTTTTATTCTTCATATGAATGAAACTTATTTGCTAATCAAGTTATCTGAAAACCCAGTTGGGATTTTGATTGGAAATATATTGAGTTGTTTGGGGTTTTTTTTAAGTTATTATTTATTTATTTTTGGCTGCGTTGGGTCTTCGTTGCTGTGCACAGGCTTTCTCTAGTTGTGGCGAGCAGGGGCTACTCTTAGTTGTGGTGCGCAGGCTTCTCATTGCAATGGCTTCTCTTGTTGCGTAGCACAGGTTTTAGGTGCGCAGGCTTCAGTACTTATAGCATGCGGGCTCAGTAATTGTGGCTCGTGGGCTCTAGAGCACAGGCTCAGTAGTTGTGGCACACGGGCTTAGTTGCTCCGCGGCATGTGGGATCTTCCCGGCCCAGGGCTCAAACCCGTGTCCCCTGCATTTGCAGGTGGATTCTTAACCACTGCACCACCAGGGAAGTCCCGGAAATACGTTGAGTTTAAAGATTAAGGAGAATCGTCATTGACTTTTTCTATCCATGAACCCAGGTGTATCTTTTAATCTCTTCAGGTGGTCTTTTATGTCTTTCAGTAATGTTTTATAATTTTGAGCACAAGAATTGTATATTTTTTTTATTCGATTCATTCCTAGGCATCTTATACTTTTTGTTACATGTGAATGGGATCTTTTTTTATTACATTTTCAAATTGGTTACTACTTGATTTTTGTATATTGATCTTGTATCCAACCATCTTATTAAACCATTAGTTCTCCTTGGACTTTCTGTGTAGATACAGTATTTTCTACAAATAAGTGTAATCTTTTTTTCTTTCTTTTCAGTTCTTATACCACTTTTCTTTTCTCTGTCTCATTGCACTGATTAGAATCTCATGTATTCCTGATGGGAATGCAAAATGATACAACCATTTTGGAAGACCGTTTGGTGGTTTCTTACCAAGCTTAACATACTCTTAACATACAGTCCAGCAATCACACTCCTTGGTATTTACCCAAATGAGTAGAAAACTTATATCTACACAAATCCTGCACATGAATATTTATGGCAGCTTTATTCATAATTGCCAAGACTTGGAAGCAACCAAGATGTCCTCCAGTAGGTGAATGGATAAACAAACTGTGGTACATTCAGACAATGGAATATTATTCAACGATAAAAAGTTATCAAGCCATGAAAAGTCCTGGAGGAACCTTAAATGCATATTGCTAAGTGAAATAAGACAGTCTGGAGAGGCTACATACTTTATGATTACAAGTATATGACATTCATATGAAAAGACAAAACCATATAGAGACAGTAAAAGGACCAGTGGTTGCCAGGGATTCGGGGGTAGGAAGAAAGAGGAATGAATAGGTGGAACACAGGATTTTTAGAGCAGTGAAACTATTCTGTATGATACTGTAACGGTGGGTACATGAAATGATACATATGTTGAAATCTATAGAATTTACAACACAAAGAGTGAACCCTAATGTAAACTATGACCGTGAGTTAATAATGTATCAGTATTCATTCATCCGTCTAACAAATGTACCACACTAATGCTAAGTGGTAATAGCAGTGGAAACTGAGACAGAGGGAGTATATGGGAATTCCCTTTATTTGTTGCTCGGTTTTTCCGTAAACCTGAAGCTGCTCTGAAAAATCAGGTCTGTTTTTTGGAGTTTTTGTTGTTGTCGTTGTTTTGTTTTGTTTTTGACCCTGCCGCACGGCTTGTGGGAATCTTAGTTTAGTTCCCCAACCAGGGATTGAACCCAGGCCCTCAGCAGTGAAAACGCAGGGCCCTAACCACCGGACCGCCAGGGAATCCCCTAAAATCTGTTCATTTTTTAAAAGCAATTAATTCTTATAATCATGCAGCTTAACTTGTAGGAGCAAAAGTGTGCATGTACTACACAGAGGAACCTACTCGCTGTGAGCATCCAGCCTCTTTTTTTCATATGCTTTGCAGAGGAAACAGCTCATTGGTTAGGAAGCCTGAGGAGTGGCCAGATATCTGTAAGGAAAACCAGGAGGGAGTCGTTAGTGTTTTAGAAACCAAAAGAAGAGGAAGTTTCAAGGAAGAGGCATAAAGACAACAATGTCAGGTGCTTCTCAGCGATTAAATAATATATGACTGATTCATTCAACAAATGTTTAGTAGTGACCTACCATGTATACATCCGATGTCTTGTCTCTCTTTTTTTTTTTGGCCTCACCACGTGGCATGCGGGATCTCATCAAACCTGCGCCCCCTGCGGTGGGAGCGCAGAGTCTTTTTTTTTTTTTAATTTTTATTTTATATTTATTTATTTATTAATTTTGGCTGTGTTGGGTCTCCGTTGCTGTGTGTGGGCTTTCTCTAGTTGCAGCGAGCGGGGGCTACTCTTCGTTGTGGTGCGCGGGCTTCTCACTGTGGTGGCTTCTCTTGTTGCAGAGCACGGGCTCTAGAGCGCACAGCCTTCAGTAGATGCGGCGCGTGGGCTCAGTAGTTGTGGCTCGTGGGCTCTAGAGCGCAGGCTCAGTAGTTGTGGTGCACGGGCCCAGTTGCTCCGCGGCACGTGGGATCCTCCCGGACCAGGGTTTGAACCCGTGTCCTCCTGCATTGGCAGGCGGATTCTTAACCACTGCACCACCGGGGAAGCCCCAGAGTCTTTTTTTTTAAAAGCCATTTTACTTTCTTCTTGGAATGCTTTTCTGCATCCCACCCACTTCATGTGACTAATCCCTGCTTATCTTTCCCATTGGTGTTTATTTTATTATTATTTTTTTATTTTGGCCGCACCATGCGGCATGTGGGATCTTGTCTCTCTATCTGCTGAGGATACAGAGAGGTGGTAAGTAGGACATTCACAAAGTCCTGTCTTCATGAATTACAATCTAGTGAAGACAGATACTACATAATAATAAAAGGAGCAGGCTACCGTGAGCGCATATAGCTGGTGATCCTGACCTACTCACTGGATCTCGCTAATCATTCCCGAAGAAATGACGTGTAAGCCGGATTTGAAGAAAACACGTGAGTTACTGAGGTGAGTGGGTAGTTGAAAGTAGAAGTCAGGAGGTCACTGGGGGACCTGGGAAGGAGCGGGCTCACTGCCGTGCACACTGAAGAGATGCTGAGCATTGAGATTTTTCTTCTGAAAATGTTTGAGGATTGAATGTTCCTTCAGGTTTTACCAAAACCTTAACATTCCACTTTACATTCTTTCCCCAGGTATAGTAGTGGAAGATTGTCTGATTTTGCTTCAAAACCTGTTAAAAAACAACAATTCCAATCAAAATTTTTTTAAAGAAGGCTCATATATTCAGCGTATGAAACCCTGGTTTGAAGTTGGAGATGAAAATTCAGGCTGGTCCGCACAGAAAGTGACGAATCTGCACCTAATGCTACAGGTATACTGTCCTGAGACATAAATGTGATAAGAATTTTGACAGTGATCCTTTCAAAGGAAAGAAAATGGCTTGTGTTTGATAAATCCAGGATGTTGAGTTGGTTTCAGATGGGCTTTTAAAGGAAAAAAAACAAAAAACACAAAAAAACCCTTTTAATGTGGAGATTGGCAGTCATACGCAGAGATGGAGATCCCCCCACGCACCCCCATCAGTTAGTTTCAATAATTATTAACATCTGGCAATTTTGTTTCATGTTTTATCCCCCTCTCTGGCCCTGCAGGATTATTTTAAAGCAAATCCAAACATACGGTTTCCTGATAGGTTTTGCACTAGAAAATAACAGGTTAGCTTGTTGAGTTCAATTTTTAAAATCTACTATCTTCAGTTAAGGTTCTAATATCATAAATTTTAATACTCAGAATATTAAGTTCAAAGAAATTCATTCAGTAAACATTTACTGAGAGCCAGGCACTGGATGCTTGGAAATGAATGGTAATGTCCCTGCCCCCAAAGATTAATAGTCTTGAGTTTTAAATCTAATACAAGTTAAATTGACAAATCACGTGTAATTTTATTTACGCTTTATGGTGAAAGCTTGGTGGTGATAGACAGTAAAAGCGAAGACAGTAGGATCCCAAATGAATTCTACATCAGAGAAAATGGGGAAGTTTTTAGAGTATTTTACTTATTTATCCCTTTATTGAATTCCCCTTCTCCAGACCCTTAAGCTTGTACGGCTCTCCCACCTTACTGACACTAGTGATTCCTGTGGGTCTTCGAGTGTCTCTGAATTGTGCCTGCATCTCTGAAGTTGTGTTCCTCAAAACTAGGTGGTTAATCAGACTGGTAATTAGAATCCACATATTGTTGCATGCTCTGGGAGTTGCCTGCATGGCGTTGATTGATAATTAGGGTGACCATATGCCCCAGTTCACCAGGCCAGTATTCATTTTGTAATTACTAATAGTGTCCTCTTTCACTTCAAAAGTGTTCCAGTTTAGATAATAAATTATATAGTTAGCCTATTTAGAATATGCCTAAAAACTGTTAGGAAAATATTTTACAGGAGAACATGGGCAGAATCTTTCTATTTATACTCCCATCTTCATTGTCTCTGTTTTTACATGTCAGTATTACACATTTCAAGGCTATTAGTTTTTTATGTTTTAGAAATAGTGTCCCAGTGGTAAGCTTGATATTTTTGCTCAACACTGCTTTCTTAATAAAGGAAATTCCTCTAGAAAAGTAATTTTCAAAACGTGATTAGAGAAAATGAAGGGATCTGATGATGTGCAAATTACATATATATTTCCTGTCAGAGTGAAAATTTAAACTGCTTGAGCAGCTTACTCATGTTTTGTAGCTTAGGGTACTATGTAAATAATTATTTTTGAAGAAAGTCTCACTTGTTAAAAAGTAAAAGTACTATTTTACCCCCTAAAAAAATTTAGAATAGAGTGCTGCATATAAACAGAAAAAGACAGTATTCTAGTTATATAGTAAGTTAGTTCTTTCTGTAAGTATTCTTTACTTTTAGAAAGTGAGTAAACTAGATAACTAATCTTGAAGAACATAAACTTCAAAATAAAGAAACTGAGTTTAATTCAGTTTAATATATTCTCCACTCAAAGACTGAGTAGTTGATGTAGTCATAGCTTCACAGGCCACAGGTTATCTTCTGCTTTTCACCCTATTAGAGGGCTCTTTCTTGATAGCTTTATTGCTTATATTTAGGGTTGCTTGTATTTCAAGTTCTCTATTATGCATCAAATGAAAATGCGTTATAAATGATGATAAACAATCCTTTTTGGATAGCTATTTCCATTTAGAATTACTCATCATTACAGTTATAATTATGGAATTCTAGGCCGCTAAAAATTGAGATTGATCCACTTGAGGATAGTTCATTCAAATTTTGCAAATTAAATTTGGGGGAAGCATCTTATTGAAAAATTTTTTAGTTGTAAAACATTTATATTTTTTCTTGGAATGATAATTTTATGACTAATTCTACCTACAGGAATCCGTTCTATGCCGTTTTTTGGATAAATACTGCCAGTGACTCTCAGAAAGCTCATTACCTTATGAGAGACTCCTTTTCATTATTATTATATTTGTTACGGTGATCTGCGATCAGTACCTTTGATGTAACTATTGTAATTGTTTTGGGGCACCACGGATCACACCCGTGTAAGATGGAGAACTTAATTGATAAATGTGTGTGTTTGACCGCTCCACTGACTGACTGTTCCCCGTCTCCCTATTCCCTGAGACATAACAATATTGAAATTAGGCCAGTTAATAACTTTACAGTGGCCTCTAAGTGTTCAAGTGAAAGGAAGGGTCGCATGTCTCTCACTTTAAATCAAAAGCTGGAAATGATTAAGCTTAGTGAGGAAGGCATGTTGAAAGCCTTCATAGGCCAAAAGCTAGGCCTCTTGCACCACTTAGCCAAGTTGTGAATGCAGAGGAAGAGTTACTGAAGGAAATTATAAGTGCTACCCCAATGAACACATAACGATAAGAAAGTGAAACAGCCTTATTGATGATATGGAGAAAGTTTTAGTGGCCTAGATAGATGACCTAACCAATGACAACATTCCCTTAAGCCAGAGCGTAATCTGGAGCAAGGCCCTTACTCTCTTCAATTCTGTGAAGGTTGAGAAAGGTAAGGTAACTGCAGAAGAAAAGTTTGAAGCTAGCAGAGGTTCATGAGGTTTAAGGAAAGAGGCCGTCTTCATAACATAAAAGTACAAGGTGAAACAGCAAGTGCTGATGTAGAAGCTGCAGCAAGTTATCCAGAAGGTCTAGCTAAAATAATTAATGAAGGTGGCTACACTAAACAGCAGATTTGCAATGTAGATGAGACATCTTTCTACTGGAAGAAGATGCCACCTAGGACTTTCATAGCTAGAGAGAAGCCAGAGAGAAGTCAATGCCTGGCTTCAAAGCTTCGAAGGACAGGCTGACTCTCTTGTTAAGGGCGAATGCAGCTGGTGACTTTAATTCAAAGCCAGTGTTCATTTACCATTCCAAAAATCCTATGGCTCTTAAGAATCATATGCCACATCTTTTCTGCCTGTGCTCTATTAAATGGAACAACAAAGCCTGGATGACAGCACACCTGTTTACAACATGGTTTACTGAATATTTTCAACCTACGGTTGAGACCTACTGCTCAGAAAAAAAAAAGATTCCTTTCAAAATATTACTGCTCATTGACAATGCACTTGGTCACCCAAGAGCTCTGATGGAAGTGTACAAGGAGATTAATACTGTTTTCATGCCAGCTAACACAATGTCCACTCTGCAGCCAGTAGACCAAGGAGTGATTTTGACTTACAAGTCTCATTATTTAAGAAATACATTTTGGTTTCTTTGTTTTTTAATATTTATTTATTTGTTTGTTTGTTTGTTTGGCTGCACCAGGTCTTAGTTGCAGCATGCGGGATGTAGTTCCCTGACCAGGGATCAAACCCGGGCCCTCTGCATTGGGAGCGTGGTGTCTTAACCACTGGACCACCAGGGAAGTCCCTAAGAAATACATTTTGTAAGGCTGTAGCTGCCGTAGATAGTGATTCCTCTGATGGATCTGGGCAATTGAAAACTTTCTGGAAAATGAAGAACATTTGTGACTCATGGGAAGAGGTCAAAATATCAACATTAACAGGAGTTTGGAAGAAGTTGATTCCAGCCATCATGGATGACCTTGAGGGATTCAAGACCTAAGTGGAAGAAGTAACTGCAGATGTGGTGGAAACAGCAAGAGAACTCGAATTAGAAGTGAAGCCTGGAGATGGGACTGAATTGCTACAATTTATGATAAAACTTGAATGGATGAGGAGTTGCTTCTTATGGATGAGCAGAGCAAGTGGTTTCTTGAAATGGAATCTACTCTTGGTGAATATGCTGTGAAGATTGTTGAAATGACAACAAAGGATATTACAAAAACTTAATTGATAAAGCAGTGACAGGGCTTGAGAGGACTGACACCAATTTTGAAAGAAGTGTGGGTAAAATGCTATCAAACAGCATTGCACGCTACAGAGAAATCGTGAAAGGAAAAGAAAGCCGATGCGCTACACTTCATTGTCGTCTTATTTTAAGAAATT
This sequence comes from Eschrichtius robustus, assembly GCF_028021215.1. Classification (NCBI taxonomy): domain Eukaryota; kingdom Metazoa; phylum Chordata; class Mammalia; order Artiodactyla; family Eschrichtiidae; genus Eschrichtius; species Eschrichtius robustus. Next base: position 60,297,647 of record NC_090827.1, on the reverse strand, counting down.
GCCACAGACACCCCAACCTTCAGCAACCACCAACCACCCTGATGAGTCAGCCGCCGTCAGCATCAAACTCCACCAACAAAGACATTGTGACTCGCTGAAGGCTCAGATGGTGGTCAGCATTTTTTAGCAATAAAGTATTTTTTTAATTAAGGTTTGCCCATGTTTTTTTTAGACATAATGTTATTGCACACATAAGGGACTACAGTATAGTGTAAACATAACTTTTATTTGCAATTAGAAAACCAGAAAGTTTGTGTGATTTGCTTCATTGCGATATTTGCTTTGTTGTGGTGGCCTGGAAGAGAACCTGCAATATCTCCGAGGTATGCCTGTATTTTTTAAAAAGCAGGAATAGAAGGGTAATAAATTTAAAACAAAAACCAACAAATGAAAACCACCGACGTCTAACTAGAAAGGTCCGAGAACAAGAGCCAATGTGTAGTCCTAAAGCCTCTCTCCTGTGACGTCAATTTATTAATGAAGCCTCTTTGAGAATGTCTGCTAGGCCAGACGTGGAAACGTTAACTATTTTAATTCTTCATAATTTACTGATTTAACTACTGACTGAGTTTTTCCACAAATTCTAGTGATTGCCGGTCACCTTTTTATTCACCAGCAGTAAAAATAGCACTTTTCATACCCATTTTATTTTTTATATTTTATCTCCCCCCACAAAAACGTCCCCTTTCTTAGTGAAGTCGTTATCTATCATATGCACCAACTATAGCAATAAAATTGTTTTAGTCTCCTCTGTTATATCATTGATTACTTCTGTACATTTAGGGTAACATTTGTATAGCACTTTGTCACTAATAAAGTGTTATCATAAATATGCCATTTGATCTTGATATATATATATAAGATTTTGTACACACATATGCATATAACTCTAGTTTTAAAATGTAAGGTATATACAAATTTATTTTGAAGATGTAACTGTGCTGAACAGTTGTTTGAGATAACATTTTTCATGTCTCTGAAATTTCATGTTCGAGGTTAGACTAATCATAGCATCATAGAACCTTAGGGATTTAATTAACATTAACAGTCAATGAGGCTAACCCCTTGCCTAATGCACAAATCTTCAGCCATGTCTCCAGTTGTTCATTTTACCCTCTCTTTAAACATTTCCAGTTTGGGGGGAATTTTATCACACCTCAGGCCATTCTATTTTCAGACCTGCTTTATGATTAGGTCTTTCATCCTTACTTCCATAAGAAATCTACCATCCTCTTACTTATTCATTTTTTGAATACAGACTACGTTACAAATACCGTGCTTGTTGTTTGGGATACAAAAAATGACTGAGGCAGTTTCTGCTCTCTGGGAGTTCACAATGACCTGAAGGAGATAAAATTAAGGAAATAGCATAATGTGGTATGTACTGTAACAGAACTGTGGCCATGAGAGCATGAAGGAAAGAGCTCCTAGATCTGGCTGAGCAGTTGAGGGAATCCTTCACATAGGTTTTCTGTTCATATAGATCAAATTTGTCTCAAGACTTTTCAAATCTTTAAAAGACAGATTTTGTGTTCTCTTTCTTTCGCAGCTTGTTCGTGTGCTGGTTTCTCCAAACAACCCTCCCGGTGCTACCAGTAGCTGCCAAAAAGCTATGTTCCAGTGTGGCTTACTGCAGCAGCTTTGCACTATCCTAATGGCCACTGGAGTTCCTGCTGATATCCTGACTGAGGTAAACCAAATAAAGGCAGAGGCTACTCTGTGGAAGCTGAAGTCAGGAAGCCTAGGAAGAATTAGATTATCAGCTGAATGAAAAATAGGAATTGTTAACCATTCTTGTATGTTAAATTCCTTCTTGACCCTATAAAATATTAGCATAATGATGACAGTATCAATTCCAAAAGGTGTATTCATTTCTCAAGTTTAATAATATATAAATAATGTTAAAGCTTAGAAGATTTCTCATTAATTTTATTGTATTCAACAGGAGTGTACAGTATGATTTATGTTTTTAATTTTGAGCAGAGTATGACTTAGTCAAGTAAGATTTGAGTCTTATTCGTAGAATAATAAACTCTTTTTCCTTGACATATGGCATTTTCTGTTTCCTGCCTATTAAGAAAAAGAAGTTAGTTTGAAAAAAAGAAAGGTTTAGTTTATTTAATTTTTTTTCTCAAATTAACACATGCATATTAAAAGCACAGATAATAGTAAAAGTTTTATAGCAAAAACTGTCTTTGGACTCCCTCCTCCCTACCCTAAGCCCCACTTCCCCCCTATATAACCCTCCCACTTTACTTCCTCCTTGTCACCCCAGTAATTTGTATTTAAATCAATAATCAGGGTTTATAGTTTTATGACTATTCCAATACTGTTTCCTGCTAAGCCAAATAGAGCCCCATATCTTTTTTTTTAATAACCCTTTTTCTTTCCTGAGTTATAATAGTATTCTTTTTTCATTTTACGGATTTTCTATATATCTATACATATTAACACTATCATGTGCTTAACACATTGTTCCCCATTCCAGACCTTCTTCTGGAAGCCCCCCATCCTCCTGCTCCAACATGGGCTGCTTATTCTCTATTTCTGCCACACATCTCTTATCCTGGGACTTTCATTCACCATCCTCCAACGATCCTTTTTCCTCTCTCTTAACTTGGGGATTCCTTGGTTGTCTGGATTCTGTGTCCTTTTCTCCCACCCCTTGGTTCATTATCTTATTTTATTTAAATTCCTGAGAGAGGGCAAATGGCAAGATAATTTGTTTTTAGCTCTTTCATGTCATTCCTCCACCTGCAGTATGACTCTAATGTTTGGTTAGGTATGGAATTCAGAATTGGAAATCATTAACACTCAACTTTTAGAACATTATTCCAGTGTTGCTGTTAAGAAATCCGAAGCCATTTTGAATCGTCATCCTTTTTGTGTAACCTGCTTTCTCTCTCTACAATCTTTCTTTGTTTATGGTTTTCTGAAATTTACTGGTGATGTGCTGTACTACACACCCCACCCCACCCCCAATAATTTTGGGGCCCTTTCAAGCCAGAGACATAAGTACTTCCGTTCTGAGGATGTTTTACGTATTCCTTGACCATTTCCTCTTTTCTGTTTCTGCAACTCTATTAATAGATTGTTGGACTTTCTGGATCCAGTTTGTCTTTTTATTCTGTTTTCTTGGAGGTTTTTTCAACTTCAACCTTAAATTGAATTTTTAATTTGTTACGTTTTAAATTTGTTCTCTGATTTTATTTTTAAGCATCCTTTTCTTGTTTCATAGAAGTGGATTCTACCTCATAGGAGATATTAATTATAGTTTTTTGAGATTTTTAAATGCATGTGGTCAAGTATTATTTTTAGTTAGAGGCCTACGCTTAATGTTTTAAAATGTTATCTCAAGAAAGTGTTACAAGACTGTGATGCTGTCACTGATTTTTTTGGTGTCTAAGTTTTGCCGTTTAAAAGCAAAAAGCAAAAGAATATAACATTTTCTTCTTTTGAAAACAGGTTTTTTCCCTTGACTGACTTTCTCTAAATTCTCTCCCCCATCCCCATTCATTACAGACCATTAATACTGTATCAGAAGTTATTCGAGGCTGCCAAGTAAACCAGGACTACTTTGCTTCTGTAAATGCACCTTCAAACCCACCAAGGTAGGAAAAGGGAAATACTGAGATCCCACAGAGGAAGTAAAAACTTACTTTGGGATTTTAGGATATCTCATATACACATCTTATTCTTTTAAGAAGTTCAGTCATGTGTTTTGAAACAAATTATCTGACAAGATAAATATGTTGGTATTTTAAGAGTTTGTGGTCTTTGGAACTTATGTATTTGGGCTCAGGTATCACTTCCTAGCTATGTGCCTTAAGCAAACAGATCACTTCATTTCTCACAGCTGCAGTTATCTTTTCTGTGAAATGGAGATGAAAATAGTTACTCGCTTGTGTTCTGGCTATGGTTTTTCAGTCAATAAAAATGGCTAGTTATTGATTTGTGTACCTGGATTGCAATGTTTCTTTTTGTTCTTTTCTTTTTAAATGCAACAGACCAGCCATTGTAGTACTTCTTATGTCCATGGTTAATGAAAGGCAGCCATTTGTATTGCGCTGTGCTGTTCTCTACTGTTTCCAGTGTTTCTTATATAAAAATCAGAAAGGACAAGGAGAAATTGTGTCAACGCTTCTACCTTCCACTATTGATGGTAAATAATTTAATTCTTTTTTTTTTTTTTTAATATTTATTTGGTTGCACCAGGTCTTAGTTGCGGCAGGCGGGCTCCTTAGTTGCAGCATGCATGTGGGATCTAGTTCCCTGACCAGGGATCGAACCCAGGCCCCCTGCACTGGGAGCGCAGAGTCCTATCCACTGCGCCGCCAGGGAAGTCCCGTAAATAATTTAATTCTAATTTCAGTTTTAAAGTAAGTAATTGTCTTTTAAGCTTTTAATGGTAAAATATATCATAAGTGTGTAGTAGATATTTAAATGTAGACTATTAGAATGTAATAGAATATTTAAAATATTGCATTTCCTTGAATTTGTTTTAGAAATGTAGTTTTTCATTAAGGTAATAATTTCTGGAGTATTACCATCATCGGTTTGATGCCTAAAGTATTCTAATATTTCTTTGTTCTGCAACTTTTCTTCCAAAGTACTTTTTTGCCATCTTTCCATTTGTTTTTGAAAAAACAGACTTTTGAAAGTGTTACTTAATACTGCTAATTAACGAATTTTTAAGTAGCATTTCATACTATTTTTGTGTGTTTGGAAAGCAACATAATTAATTTTTACCTTATCTGCCTGCCATCTTTGTAGCAACAGGTAATTCAGTCTCAGCTGGTCAGTTGTTATGCGGAGGTTTATTTTCTACTGATTCACTTTCAAACTGGTGTGCTGCTGTGGCCCTTGCCCATGCTTTGCAAGAAAATGCTACCCAGAAAGAACAATTGCTCAGGGTTCAACTTGCTACCAGTATTGGCAACCCTCCAGTTTCTTTACTGCAACAGTGCACCAACATCCTTTCACAGGTAAGGTAGCCAGCAAAACTTCTCTAAGTGGGGGGGGGGGGGGGGGGGAGAAAGTTTCACTTTGATGTCAGTGATACAGGGATTTAAGGATGTCCTTAGTAGATGTAGATGAAAAAGGAGAGAGGCAAGGACTGCTCATTAGCTCATTGTCACCAGAAACGGTTTTGTGGAGAGAAAGCAATAAATATTCTTATAAGAATGGTTTTGCCAAATTGTGAATAAGGTCTGCATCACGATGGGAACACATGTTCTGGACAGAAAGGTGGTTTTTTTGGATTTGTTTTCTTTTTATATCATCCACACAATTCTTGCATGTCATTTTCTGTTTCTGCTTAATAGCTGAATTCGGGTCATTTGTGAGAGGGAATAGAATAGAGTGGTTCATAGCTGTGCACCTTGCTCTTTCTCTTCCCAGAGCAATTGATCTTCCTTTCAGAAAACAAAAATAAAATACCACTCCAATGCTTATATAGTTAGACAGTAAACCCCCTGATGTCTGTGAGCTCTCAAATCCTCAAAATGCCAAGGCATATAATTTACCTAGTAAGATGTAGGTAAACAACTTAAAATGTTTGCATTCCTTTAGACTCGTAATGAAAACAGCAAAGCTTCATTGAAATGTGGATGCTAAGGCATTTAGGAATGTCCCTTACAGTTATTAGATGATTTGCCCACATGCGCCAGCCTTGCTGTTAAACAATTCAGGTTCATGCTTTAGCAAAACTGTAAAGTCATAGACATTCAGAGTCACTCAAGGAGAGTAAAAATGTACATAAGTCTAAAATTGGTCTGTCCACTGGTATTATCCTATCCCTTCCCCCTGATATGCAGAGTCCTTCTTAATTTTTAATTTTGCCACACTTGTTGAATTGTTTTATTGTGACCTTTTAGAGAACATCAGTGCTATCCATATGAAGTTATAAATGAAACCTTGAAAATTAACAGTACTGAAATGGGGAGTTGAACACTTCCTTTGTTGCTTAGAATAGGTTTACTTTGATTGAAAGCCTATTTTATCTTTATCATTTGTCTCTTAGTGATTTTTTAAAAGTACCCAAAGCATTCATATCCTTACTTATTTAATACTTGTCATTCTCTTGTTGCTGTGTGTGGAAACAGCTGTTCATTTCTTTTTTTTTTTCCTTAATTTTTTATTGGAGTATAGTTGATTTATAATGTTGTGTTAGTTTCACATGTACAGCAAAGTGAATCAGTTATACATGTATCCATTCTTTATTAGATTCTTCTCCCATATAGGTCATTACAGAGTATTGAGTAGAGTTCCCTGTGCTATACAGTAGGTCCTTATTAGTTATCTATTTTATATATAGTAGTGTGTAACAGCTTTTCTTGAGCCAAACAGAAATTAACCGCCCAACAGTCGTCACCACATACTTCACTCTAACATTGCAATTACAATTAATGCATAATGAGAAATCCTCAAGATAGTGGTGTGTTACCAGTCTAAGTAATGACAATGCTATAAAATTATCTATTCTCCTCTAAAATGTATATACATTGTTATATAATAAAAGATTAGAACTATCCTGTCCCAAATTATTGGCCTGGGTTTCTAGAGACTGTATTTGAGGGATTTTTCTAGATTTACATTTTTCTAAAGCAGTAATATTTATGAATAATTTTCAATGTATAATTTGCAGGGTGATAAGATCGACCGACGGGTATGTATTACTTGTTTGGGCTTAGGCATTTTCCTCCTACAGCAAGCCTTTTTCTTTGTCTTGGGTTTTGCTGATTGGTTTTTTTAACTGCTTGTTTGAAGTTGTATTCTACTCACACTTGTATGTGTCAGCAAGTTAATCTCTATCGTGGCTCTCCAGTTTTTCTCCGTGGGGTATTGTAGTGGTGTTATTAAGGACTATGGGAATGAGAATCTGAAGCTATACTTGTGCTTCCTCTGGGGATGCTTGCACTTTCTGGAATTCCTTGGTTTTGGGTTTTTTGGTGTGATTTTTCACCCAAGCTTGCTTCTTTATTTCCAATGAAACCATTTCAAAGGTAGTAAAATTTAGGATTAAGAATTTTGTCTTTAATCAGTATATGAAAGAATGTGATGACTTTTATATTACTTAGGTTATTGAAAACATACAATAGTAAGTATAATTTTGTAATTTGAAAGAGTTTAAATATCTTGAGTTATTCTGGATGTAACCCATATGCTACACTACCATTGGGGATTAGTTTTTGATGCGTGTTGGGGGAGAGTGTGATTTGTGTTTGGTTTTGATTTGTTTTCTGGAGTATTTGGCAAAAATGGCATGTACCTTAATTCCATATTTGGAATTTGTGTTCGTAGTTTGTGTTCAATTATGCAGTGTGGATAGTAATAACTGAGGTCCTATTAGGAATTGTATCTTTGTGTATGAGCATGATTTAACACATGTTAATAACTCACACACAGACATATTTGGCAGCTTTAGCTGGCAGAATTTTTTATATTAGGTAAAGTACTTTATAAGTATACGTGTCATTCATTTAAAAGGGAAATTTTTGGAGGTATAATTTATATACAGTAAAATGCACAGACCTTAAGTGTTCAATCTGATGAGTTTTGATGGTTGAATATACTTCTGTAACCGCCACCCAAAACAAGATATAGAGCATAGTGTTCAGAAACCCAAAAAGTTCCATCGTGTCCCTTTCCTATTAATTACTCTGTCCTCAGAGGCCACCACTAAAAAGTGAATCTGATCATAATATTCTAGAACCTCATTTTAATGCTTAAACACTGGAAGTTTAAACTGTTAGCTTTTCATATTTTTTAAATGAACAATGCAAAAATACTAAACTTGAAATCCACAGAGTAGGAGTATGAGGCATTTTTATTTAGAAAATATAATTGGGGCAACATAGTAGCTTATGTTAAAGGTGATTCAGCTTCGTTTATTTTGTCTGTGGTTCTCTTCCATCCTGTAAAATCTTTGCTTTTGTCAGCGGTTCACAAACTCTAGGGGACTGAGAAGAGATAGGTACTTTTTCTTGACTTAAACCTGTAAACAAACATGCAAACAAATGTGTTTGTGTAACACATAAACAAAATGAATAGTTTTAGTCAGAAAGTGAGGTGTGGCATTCTTTTCCTTTTTTTTTTTTTTTTTTTTTTGGCCGCGCTGCATGGCTTGTGAGATCTTAGTTCCCCAACCAGGGATCGAACCTGCGCCCCCTGCAGTGGAAGCGTGGAGTCCTAACCACTGGACCGCCAGGGAATTCCCAAGTGTGGCATTCTTTTAGCTGGTCTAGCTGTTTATATTGTAAGGAATCCATGAGAAAGTGAGAGAGCACTGAAATAGAATGTTTTGATAGCTTTTATTGCTCAATTTCTAATTTTACTTGTTTGGAGGGATAGAGCAGCTTGATCAGGGTTTTGTTGGATTTATATTATTATCAACACTTTATGATAGTATACTGGACAAATACGTTAACATTTTTGCACTCTCTAATAGTTTATTTTTCTTTTCATTTTGGAAAATTTCAAAAAATAGAAAGTAGAAAGAGAATAATGTCTACTACCCAAAGGTAACTACTGGTAAAATTTCAGGCTTTTTTTTTCCCTATACTGTTTATTTACATAGCAGTGATCATACATTAGATTCTATTTTGTATTCTGCATTTTTTCTTACAAGTATTTTCCGTGTTATTAAACACTAAATCAACATCACTTTATATGGTTGCACAGTATATATTTCACTAAGTAGATATACCCTAAGTTAGTTAACCATTTGCACATTTAATTATCTCCCATTTTTCCCTGTTATAAATCATGGCTTGATGAACATCAGAATAACGTAGTCTGCACAAAAGACCATTATTACAAAGTCCTCACTTTGCACGTTTACAGTATGCATGGATTTCTGTTAACGCAGCAAAGCAAGGACTTGCCTGCATTTCACTGATGTTTAAAAAAAATTCTCCCAGCAATTGTATCGTTTTTTTCTTTTCCCAGTTCAAACTTCCGCCATCTATTTTAAATTGGGGGCATTAGTTCTGCTTTTAATATGCTACTAGGTAGAGAGTCGTAGAGTCACAGAGTTAGAAATGATGGTAATAGTTTATAACATTTGTAGAGCACTCACTGTGTACCGTGCGCTGTTCTCTAAGTTCTTTACTTGTATTAACCCATTTATAATCCATGAGATAGGTATTAACTCTTACCCCTGTTTAAGGATGAGGAAGAGAAGTTAAGTAAGTTGCCTGAGGTTTCATGGCTGTCGAGTTTTAGAACCAGGATATGAATCCTGGTATCCTGGCTTCAGAACCTATCCTCTTAACCTCTTTGAGATCATTCAATCCAACCACCTCTGTTTACTAAATGAAGAAGTTGAGGCCCATGTAGCGTATTGAACTTGTCCAAAGTAAGGCTGTAGAAGATTTGGTTCTTCTAATTCCCAACCAAATGTCATTTTCACCGACACCATACTGCCACTCTTAGAATTAAAACTTTAGTCCTTTAAATTTGAAATGGGTAAATACATGGTTTAGAAATCAAAATGATACACGAAGTCTTGGCCCCAACCCTGTCCTAGTTCCCCGCCTCCTGTTACTCTTTTCTTCTACCTCTGGAAGTGTTTTTTCTGTATATGCCCTGATCTGCACCTTGGTGTTTTGTTTTGTTTCACTTAATAGAATCTCGCACTTCTCCTTGCAAAGTGAAGTAAGATTGCGGTGTGCTAGGTGCTCTCTTCCCCCACAGCCTCCCAACGGTGTGTTGTCACACTTGTACTTTTGCCAGTCTGCTGATAGGTGGAAAATGTTATCTCAGTGAGTTTTAATTTATATTTTTCTTACTAAAAGGCTGAATAGTTTTCTATATATTTATGCATCATTTGAAGGTTTTTTCATTAAACTCTTTTATCATCTGCCCATTTTTCTATCGGGTTGTTAATCATTTCTTCTTTATAGGAACTCATATTAAGGAACTTAACCCTTGTCTGTGATAAGTTACAAATATATTTTTCCTGATAGGATCTTGGTGTTTTGTTTTGGATTTTTTTTTTTTTTTTTTTTTTTTTTTTTTTTGGTATCAGACTTTTATTTTATCGCTTCTACATTTTAAGTCATACTTAGGCTTTCGCCACTTCAAGATGTTAAGGCATTTGCCAGTATTTCCATCTCATACTTTCTGGTTTCATTCTTGCATTTAAATCTTTGTTCTCTTTCTCTCTGAATTGTGTGAGATATGGATCCTCTGCTCTTTTAAACTGCTCTCTAGTTTTGCCAACATCTTTGAAGTCTGTCTGTAACCACTGATAGTTATATTCCGTCTTTTTCACATACTAAATTTCCATTTGTAGCTGGATCATTTCTGGATTTTCCATTCTCCTTGATTTCTGTCTGTTCATGAGGTAGTATCACCTCATTGCTCTCTTTCATTTTTTTACAGTTTCTCTAGTTATTCTTGCTTGTTTATTTTTCCATTTGAACTTGAAAACCAGGTTGTTTCGGTCCAGAAAAAAAATAGAAAACCTGTTGATATTTTTATTTGGATCACATTAATTTTACAAATTAGTGTAGAGTCAGTATCTTCATGATCTTGAGTCGTTCTCTCTAAGAACATGTGTCTTTCTGTTGATTTGTGTCTGCTTTTGGTGCTCTTTAGAAGTGTTTTTAAACTTTCCTCATTTAGGTTTTATACAGTTTTGATTAGGCTCATTCCTGAGTACTTTATCTTCTTTTGTTGCTGTAGTCAACAGGGTGTTCCATTCTGTCTTTTTTTTTTTTTTAATTTTTATTTATTATTTATTTATTATGTTTATTTTTGGCTGTGTTGGGTCTTCGTTTCTGTGTGAGGGCTTTCTCCAGTTGCGGCGAGTGGGGGCCACTCTTCATCGCGGTGCGCGGGCCTCTCACTATCGCGGCCTCTCTTGTTGCGGAGCAGAGGCTCCAGACGCTCAGGCTCAGCAGTTGTGGCTCACGGGCCCAGTTGCTCCGCGGCATGTGGGATCTTCCCAGACCAGGGCTCGAACCCGTGTCCCCTGCATTGGCAGGCAGATTCATCAACCACTGCGCCACCAGGGAAGCCCCCCATTCTGTCTTCTACCTGGTTCTAACTAGTTATGTTTGACTGTGCTCTTCTTAACCTTCAGTTAGACCCCAAAGGACCTACTTTTCAAAATTGAATCTAATTCCATTTTTCTTTACTCAGACATCAGCCAGTGATTTGATAGAATGCCCTTGTATATACAATGTCAGTATATTTGGTACCTGCAAATGGTATTCCAGTAATTAATTTTTTATGTATAACCAGGGGAAATCAACAAAACATTCACATTTGTAACTTGAGTAATTAGTTGTAAATTCTCTGTTGCACATAGTCAGTTGAGAATAACTATATTTTTAAACTTCAGTGTACTTGGGTAACATGAAAATATATTGTGGACAGTAATGACATAAAGGCAAGGAAAAAGTAAAAATAATGCCTTATGTAAAAACTAAATTCATGCTGATTAATGCTTACTTGGCAAATCATTTGAAGAGGTCTAATTTGAATTTGTTTAATTATTAAATATACTTGAAAAAAGATTATGGAAAGGCCAAGATACTGACATCAAGATTCATGAAATTAGAACTGTCTGGCTGAGTGATAGAAATTTTTCAAAACACAGTAATGGTTACTTTAAATCCATTCCTTGTCTAGATTTTTGAATAATTGCATTTTGGATATTTTCTGAAATTACCCCCAGAGCGATGCATTACTGTGCTAATTTCCATTATTTTGTTTCAAGCAAGTTTTGTTTTCCTTAGACAAAAGTACAGGTTATGTAATATAATGTGGGCAATGGCAATATTATGAGCTAAGAGAATATCTCATATAAGAGATACAAATGTGTTGTATTAAAATTTAGGAAACTGTAATGTTGATGGACATGCTAGTTTTCAGTATTGTTTAACATACTTGGCAGCAGTATAGTTAGTGGTTTGAGGCACTTAGCTAATTTAAATAAATCTTTTTCTCCTCCATTAAGTTTGTGATTTCTCATTATTTGGCATTTCTCAGGGGGTTTGTAACATGGTTTATTTATTTTCTTGTTAGAGAAATATATTCGTTAATGAAATTTGACTAAATAATTCAGGAGATTATTTCTTTGTATTTTTCTTGATTTTTTTTTTTTTTTAAATTTTATTTATTTATTTATTTATTTATTTATGGCTGTGCTGGGTCTTCGTTTCTGCGCAAGGGCTTTCTCTAGTTGCGGCGAGCGGGGGCCACTCTTCATCGCGGTGCGCGGGCCTCTCACTATCACGGCCTCTCTTGTTGCGGAGCACAGGCTCCAGACGCGCAGGCTCAGTAGTTGTGGCTCACGGGCCTAGCCGCTCCGCGGCATGTGGGATCCTCCCAGACCAGGGCTCGAACCCGTGTCCCCTGCATTGGCAGGCAGATTCTCAAGCACTGCGCCACCAGGGAAGCCCCTTGATGTTTTTTGAAGGAGGTAGAATTTGTCCCTTTATGAGAAAATTGTTTTTAAAATTCCTGTTGAAACATCATAAATTTGCCAGCAAATTTATGTTTTGTAAAGTGTTTTAGGATTGATAAAATTTTTTAAGCATCCACATCATATATTTCTTCCTTAGCATATCAAGTTTTCCATTAATAGTATTTTAGATAACCTGGTATATGCTTATGAGCGTGGATCAAGTCTAATTTCTGCTCTCTGTTTATTTTGAGAAGTGCAGCCCAGAGAGTACATAAGAATGCGTTCTCTTGTTCAATTTTTAAAATCCAGATTCCTGACACATCTTTTATAAGACGTTAAATATCTTTTTATGCAGATGGGGAGGGATCTTAGGGCAACTTTAAGTCTGAAAAAAATAAAACAAGATTTCTGCCACCTTGTTTATTGCAGGGAAGCAAAATACAGACAAGAGTTGGATTACTAATGTTGCTTTGTACCTGGCTTAGCAACTGCCCCATTGCAGTAACACATTTTCTTCACAATTCAGCCAATGTTCCCTTTGTATCCTTTATGTTTTAGTAAGATACATGTAAGTATTTACCTTTTTTATCTTTTCTATTTCTTCTTCTCAATTAGAGTTAGCTCCATGCCCCAAATATTTGAATCCTCTTTATCTATGTTGCAACTTTTTAAACTGTTAAGGTGACACCGATGCTTACTTAAGCTGTGTGTGTGTGTGTGTGTGTGTACATGTACCATTGTTTTATGTTTGCTCGGACTGTGTATAGAAATTTTTGTAGAAACTCTTACATGAAATACATGTCAAATTCAAATTGTAAAACAAAGTACTCTGGATATTATGAACCATTAGTTTTTCTTAACAAAGATTTCAGCTTACAGGACAAATTGCAGAAAATCTTGGAGAGGAAGAACAGTTGGTCCAAGGCTTATGTGCTCTTCTGTTGGGCATTTCGATTTACTTCAATGATAACTCACTTGAGAGCTATATGAAGTAAGTAAGGGGAAAATGCCAGGGGAAAATGACTTGCTAATGTCATCAAGAGATAATGATAAATTTTTTCTGCCAAAGTGTAATGTAGACCAAGCTTTTATGTTTTGTTATGACTTTTTTTTTTTAAGCATCTCAATATGCTTATCTCTGTAGAGAGAAACTAAAACAACTGATAGAGAAGAGGATTGGCAAAGAGAATTTCATAGAGAAACTGGGATTTATTAGCAAACATGAGTTGTATTCCAGAGCATCTCAGAAACCCCAGCCGAACTTCCCCAGTCCAGAATACATGATATTTGATCATGAGTTTACAAAGCTGGTAAAAGAACTTGAAGGTAAGACAACAAAGTTTATCTTGATATTCATTAGAAAGTAGTACCTAGGATTATATTATATATGTATATTCTGGATACATGCAGATTATATGATAAGCCTAAAAGTATTTTTTTTTCCCTGGCTCTTGGTCTGTGGCCCATTTAAGGACTTTTGGCATTCAGTAAGATTGGAAAGATGATTTCTTATCTCTCATGCAGTTAGGCCATATGTTTTTACTGACTAAGTCTTAATAATAAAACAGTATTTTAAATAAGTCTTCTTTTACAGGTGTGATAACTAAGGCTATTTATAAGTCCAGTGAAGAAGATAAAAAAGAAGAAGAGGTGAAGAAAACACTAGAGCAGCATGACAGTATTGTGACTCACTACAAAAATATGATTCGAGAGCAAGTACGTACTGATAAATCGTATACAATCTCTGTTATACTAAAAGTATAGATACTTCTTTACTTTAGGGAGGAATTTCTCTTGGCATTTCCAAATGCAAGAGGATACACAAAGTAATACTCATCGTTTTCCTAAATAATTCAAAAGCATCTGAGTATTCAACAAACTGAGAGCTTAGTATGTGCTAAGCAAGTCTAGTGGTAAAGGTAATCCAAGGTATGTGGCAGCATTGAGAGGCACCTAATTTAGCTAGGTAGGAGCAGGAGCTTGGAGAATACAGAGAAGCTGAGTCCTAAAAGGATAACTATGAGTAAGCTAGGCAGAAGCAGAGAGAGGGACGAGAGGTGTTACTGGCATGGACACAGAACACTCGTTGGCTGTATGAAAGAGAATTTGAGAGGCAAGGCTAGAGGGAGGGAGCCCAAGGAGGAGGTGGTGGTGGTGGGTGGAAATTGGGAAACTGACGGTTGACGATGATGATAGCGGCTGCTGTTTTGTGTACTGTGTTCTGGGTGCTCACCGAATACAGTTAAACGCCATCTCATTTATTTACTTTTCACAACATCCCTACAAAGTAGCTGACATCTGCAGTTCAGAATAAATGAGGAATCAGAGAGTTAGAGAATTTAAACTTGTCCAAGGTCACTCAGTGCTTGGTGGAACAGAATTCAAATACATGTGTGTTACTGGGACTCTAAAGCTCACACTGTGTGGTGTAGAGGGGACGGTCCTGAGAAATGTGGAAACCAAAGAAGATAAAACTGACAGGACTTGGTAGTGATCGGACGTGGGGACGAGGGGGGGTAGAAAGGGTCAGATACGATCCTTAGATCTCTGTCTTGCGCACCCGAATAGATGACATTAAATTAGATAGAACGAGAGGGAGCTGATGTACTAGAGTGCGTCATGATGAGTTAAGTTGAAACTACATTTTCAAAATCATCAGCTGACATTTCCTTTGCAGGATACCGATGAACCCCACACTTGCGCAGGGTTGAGCACCTTAAACCTTCCATTACATTCCTTCGGGATGTTTCTTGGTTTTCTTCTCTCATTTAATTCCTCACTGTGGTATATATACCGTTATTGGAATGGAATCCTAGAAAGTGCTGCAGAATTATGGTGTTAAAATTCCAGAGTCATGAAAACAGTACACGGGGGCATCTCATGTGGGGCAGGCTGCTACCCCTTCCCTGCACTGCCCTCCACCCCCTGCTGATTGTGACAGCTTGAGGCAGGTGTGGCTAGTAAGAGCTTTTGTGTAGAGCCTTCTAAATGAGAGCTGCCTATGTATTCTTCTCTTCCCCACAATCTGTATTGTTGAGAATGAAATTCTCAGAAAGAATAAAAATATACTAGTGGTGTATTTTAGCATTCAGTCTGAGCTTTTCAGTTTATAAGCACATTAGTAAATTAGAATCATCTTTGAACGATCCAAATTTGAATCATTACACTACCCATGGTTATTAGGATTTTTCATCTGTCTTAGTACAAATTTGGCGTCATTTCCAGATGGTAAAATGTAATTTTTAGAGCAATGGGAAATAAATACTTGGAATGTGATATTATAGCCTGCACTTGGAGGTGATAAATATGGTTGATTTGGAAGAAGAAAAGAGTGATTTGACACAATTACTATAATCACTTTTCTTTAGAAATGTTAATTTTAAATATTCTCATCACTTAGAACTAATGCCATTTGGCAATTAGGCAACAAACATCGAGAGCTGCAAAATGTTTATATAAACTTTGAATTACATTTGATAATGCATCCTAAGGAAATTCTCCAAAATTCAGGAGAACAGTTATATGGACTAAAATATTTATTGTAATGATATTATCATTTAGAAAAATGGAGAGCAACCTCAGTGTTGCTTTTGAGTATAAATTACATTGCATCTACTGATTAATATTGGGAAATTTTGATTGAATAGTAAGCAAATTAAAGGTTACAAAATGTATGTGGACGGATTATGACAAGTTTAAAAAACCTGGGTTGGAAAGAATTAGAAGAAAATGAAGGCATAGATTAAATTCTAACTAGTTACACTAGGGTGATAAGAGATGAAACCTTTTTTTCAGAATTCTAAATGTTCTGTTATATGATTGTCTTTTAACGTTAAAAGTAACAGAGGTACATACATATATATACATATACTAAGCTTCTTAAATAGTTTGGTATAAATATCTTAAATAGTTTGATGGACCATAAAATGAAGTTTTTAAAACTGACCTCCCCCAACCCCCAAACCAAAATTACAGTGAGATTGCAGACTGTGCCATATAATGGGGCCTTGAAATCTTACAGTTCTGCTGCATGTTAATTGGCCTTGGTGCATATATTAATGTGTTATTGCTTATTTATTGAATGCTTTTGGAAATATTGAGTAGTTTAACATCCTCACCCAAAATAATCTCTGATTTTTAATTTGTTCATCCCCTTAATGCTAACTAGTCTGAATTTAAAACACTTCAATTACGTTTTGGTTCACAGGATCTGCAACTTGAGGAATTGAAGCAGCAGATTTCTACGTTAAAATGTCAAAACGAACAGCTCCAGACAGCTGTCACACAGCAAGTATCTCAGATTCAGCAACACAAGGATCAGTATAATCTTCTTAAAGTACAGCTAGGTAAGTGTATCTAGCCATTCCTGCTGTAGTGTCCCCAGGAGCTGGACAAAGTCAGACAGATTATTCTTGTGGACTAGTCTTTCTGTAACCTTAAATTAATCACTGTGACAAACATGTAAGTCAGAGTTTGAAGTCCAGGCTCTCTGCTCTGTGTTTGATGATCTGATCCATTGATTCTCAACCTTAGCTACCTATACATTAAGATCCCCTGAGATTTTTATTTTTTTAATACCAATACTGAAACCCCACTGAGGTTTCTAATTTAATTAGTTGGGGGTTGGGTCCAGGCATCAGTGCTTATTAATTTCAGGCTCCCCAGGTGATTCTAATGTCTAGCCAGTTGAGCCAGCCTGTTGACTGGTCTAACCTTTCCATTTTCTTATCTGCAAAACAGAGCTGATAGAAGCACCTGTGTCATCTGAGAATTAAATGAAATAATATATATAAAATTCTAGTTCAGTGCCTGGCACATGCTAGGAACGCAAATGCTTGTAAATAGTCTCATTCTATACTGCTTATGATTGGAATGCTAGCTACTTAGAAATATAGTTAATTTTATTTATATGAAGGTGACCAAAATTTTCAGAAGAAAATATCTTTTACTTCCTCTATTTATGACAATAATTTGTCAGTTCTTTTAGTCCATATAGAAAGCTATTCCTTTGTGAAGTTTTTTAAAAAATATTTATTTATTTATTTGGCTGCACCAGGTCTTAGTTGCTGCATGTGGGATCTTTAGCTGAGGCATGCGAACTCTTAGTTATGACATGTGGGATCTAGTTCCCTGACCAGGGGTCGAACCTGGGCCCCCTGCAATGGGAGCGCAGGGTATTAGCCCCTGGACCACCAGGGAAGTGCCCTGTGAAGAATCTTTAAAGGATTTTATTTTCCCTTATATTAATTGACAGAATTGGAATTTCAACTACTGTAATTCTTTTTTTTTTTTTTAAACATCTTTATTGGAGTATAACTGCTTTACAATGGTGTGTTAGTTTCTGCTTTATAACAAAATGAATCAGTTATACATATACATATATCCCCATATCTCTTCCCTCTTGCGTCTCCCTCCCTCCCACCCTCCCTATCCCACCCCTCTAGGTGGTCACAAAGCACCGAGCTGATCTCCCTGGGCTATGCGGCTGCTTCCCACTAGCTATCTATTTTAAATTTGGTAGTGTATATATGTCCATGCCACTCTCTCACTTTGTCCCAGTTTACCCTTACCCCTCCCCATATCCTCAAGTCCATTCTCTAGTAGGTCTGTGTCTTTATTCCCGTCTTGCCCCTAGGTTCTTCATGACCTTTTTTAGATTCCATATATATGTGTTAGCATACGGTATTTGTTTTTCTCTTTCTGACTTACTTCACTCTGTATGACAGACTCTAGGTCCATTCACCTCACTACAAATAACTCAATTTTGTTTCTTTTTATGGCTGAGTAATATTCCATTGTATATATGTGCCACATCTTCTTCATCCATTCATCTGTTGATGGACACTTAGGTTGCTTCCATGTCCTGGTTATTGTAAATAGAGCTGCAGTGAACATTTTGGTACATGACCTTTTGAATTATGGTTTTCTCGGTGTATATGCCCAGTAGTGGGATTGCTGGGTCGTATGGTAGTTCTATTTTTAGTTTTTTAAGGAACCTCCATACTGTTATCCATAGTGGCTGTATCAATTTACATTCCCACCAACAGTGCAATAGGTAAACTACTGTAATTCTTAATCTTAGATCACTAAACCATGCAGTTTAGTCTTAAGACTATGCTGTTTTTCTTCCCAGAAACCCTGAAAATATCAGTTCATTATTTTTATCAATACACTATTTTTCGGAACTTCCCTGGCGGTCCAGTGGTTAAGACTCCATGCTCCCAATGTAGGGGGCATTGGGATCCCTGGTCAGGGAACTAAAATCCTACATGCCGCACCTACGGCGTGGCTGGGGAAAAAAAAAATCACTATTTTGCAAAGATGAAATGTGCTTACAAAAATCCTACCAAAGTAATTACTAAGGAAAGTATGTATTTATTTTATACTTCAATCGTCAATTCAAAAAATGAAAAGTTCCGTGCTGGCTTTTCAAATTTTATGCCTGTCTAATAGGAAAAGACAATCAGCATCAAGGTTCTTACAGTGATGGGGCTCAGATGAATGGTATTCAGCCACAAGAAGTTGGTAGGTTGCGAGAAGAGATAGAAGAATTAAAAAGTAATCAGGAACTTCTACAAAGCCAACTGGCTGAAAAGGACTCTTTCATTGAAAATTTGGTAAGTGAACGTTGACAGTTTTTAAACAGGAAGTCAAGAATAATTCTCATTATCCAGCTTGTTTATTTTTCTGGATCCCTTAAGCTACAGTATCATATTAAGGTTTTAGAATATGAGCTCTGGTGTCAGACTGTCTAAAGCTTCAGTGCTTCCTAGCTAACTGAATTTGAGCAACTTAGTTAACCTCTTTAAACTTGTTTCCTGAGCTATAAAACGGTGGTGGTGATATCTGTCTCATTGCTGTGAGAATTAAATGAGATGCTCTGTTAAAAGCTCTTTTATTGATTTTTTTTTAAAGGTAGATTTTATTAATTTCTTTAAAAATCTCTATTTTTTTTACTTTCGGCTGCGTTGGGTCTTCGTTGCTGTGCGTGGGCTTTCTCTGCTTGCGGCGAGCAGGGGCTACTCTTCACTGTGGTGCACGGGCTTCTCATTGCAGTGGCTTCTCGTGTCGCAGAGCACGGGCTCTAGGCGCATGGGCTTCAGTAGTTGTGGCACACGGGCTCAGTAGTTGTGGCTCGTGGACTTTAGAGTGCAGGATCAGTAGTTGTGGCACACGGGCTTAGTTGCTCCACGGCATGTGGGATCTTCCTGGACCAGGGCTCGAACCCATGTCCCCTGCATTGGCAGGCAGATTCTTAACCATTGTGCCACCAGAGAAGCCCTGTATAAGGTTCTTTTAATACATGGAAATCACTCAATAAATACCTGCTTTTATGCTCTTTCTTCGTATGACCTCAGTTAAGTGCCTAGATTTAATAAATTACTTGGTATGAGTATAAACTTATTAGCTATGGAAAATTTGTAGACAATATGTGCTATGTTGAAATGTTATTTTGGGTATAAAATTTAAAATGTCAAGGTGAAAGTTTTTGGTAAACGTATACCAGACATAGCTTATATGTGTACAGTTTCGGTTTTTTTTCTCTCTTTAAACTGAATTTATTTCATAGTTTATTTCTATGCTCTTTGTAGAAATCATCCCAACCATCACCTGGCACAAATGAACAGTCTTCAGCAACAGCTTCAGCAAGAGATTCTGAACAAATTGCAGAATTAAAACAGGTCATTTTTCAGCTTGATCCAAGCTCTGTTTTGTCTTGTTTTAATTATAATAGCATAACAGCACTGCAGTTCCATTAATCTAGAACTGCTTTGTCAGGTGTAAGCAAAATTTGATAGTGAAGACAGCCATTTGAAAATCCAGAAACTGTTTTAATTATACAGTAATGGTATTTTGCTTTATATTGTGTTTTTATTTTTCGGTGATGTTCTTTTTAACAGATCTCAGCATCTTACCCAGATTATTTATAGATTATCAGTAAACTAACAATTAAGGAAACTTTAAGTGTATTTATAAGCCACAAATATGAAGATATAAAGTCTTATGCCTAATTTTCATGATAACTGGTTGATTAAATGTATTGGGCATTTAAGTCATTCTATCCAGAAAAATGTTGGTTTTTAGAATTGGAAAAGGGAAAAACAGGAAGTAAACTTGTGTATATCTCAATTAGATGACTCTAGCTAAAAAGCAAAATAAACTTTTTCTGCTATAGTAATTTATATTGTTTAGAAAAGCAAATAAGCCTTTTCTTCCTTCCATCCTCCCTTCCTTCCTTCCTTTCTTATAAAAGGAATATATGTTTCTTTAAAAAAAAAAAAAGTGATGCTAAAGAAAGAAGTGAACAGCCTGGCCAAGCTAGGACTAACTTCCTTCTCCCTCCAGTAGCCAGCTGGTCCTCACCCACTGACATGTCTGATCTGATGGGAATGACCAGACAGAGAGAAACAAAATGTCTTATTTTGATAGTGTCTTTGTACCCCAGAGTAGATTCTACAATCTACTTAAATTATATTATTTAAAAATAATAATAATAATTTGTCATTAACGATTTACAACTCTCCAATATGTGTCCATAATGTTTCCTTCTTGTGAGGAAGAGTGATATCTATTTTGATTTTATTAATTCTAGAACTATATTAAAATTAAAGGGAATTAAGTTATTAATATATACCCTTAGTTTGTAAATCCCAAGTAAAAATTTTTACTTTTTGTGTTTCCCAAAGATATATTTTAAATTTTATTTATTTATTTATTTATTTGGTTGCGCCAGGTCTTAGTGTGGCATGCAGGCTCCTTCGTTGCGGCACATGGGCTCCTTAGTTGTGGCACGCAGGCTCCTTAGTTGTGGCATGCATGTGGGATCTAGTTCCCTGACCAGGGATCAAACCCGGGCCCCCTGCATTGGGATCGCAGAGTCTTACCCACTGCACCAGCAGGGAAGTGCCCCAAAGATATATTTTAAATGACAGTTTTGTTTTTTTATAATACGTAGTAAAATACGGTATAAAAAGAAAACCAAAAAGGTTCATAATTTCCATGTTTACATGACTCATTTTGACAACCGAAAAAAAGCAATCAAAGAAAAGGTGTGTATGTACATGATAGAAAGTTTTAAGAGAGTAAAAAAGCTTTTTACATGACAGCATCCCACTACTTACCACAATATCTCCAGACACTGCCAGATATCTTGGGGGAAGATAGGCCCTAGTGGAAAACCACTGTTACAATTGCTTTATTTTCCTGTACTTTTTCTGGGGGGGGAGGGAGAGAGCAAGAAGTTTGGAAATTTCAACATCTATAATATATAAACTTTCAATTAATTCTGCCACTTTCACTACAGTACCTTTTTTTTTTTTTTTTTGGCCACACTGTGTGGCATGCAGGATCTTAGTTCCCCAACCAGAGCTCGAACCTGTGCCCCCCTGCACTGGGAGCGTGGAGTCTTAACCACTGGACTGCTAGGGCAGTCTAATGCTTTCATCTATGTTTGGTGGCCCCCTAGTCTAAAACCATCCTATTTTGCCCTTTTCAAATAATATACCTTTAATCTTCCACCAGGAGAAAAGGAAAAGTTACCTGATGCATGAGATTAGGACAGGGATTTGGTGGTCTATTCCTAAGCCGGCTCTCAACCAACCCTGCTGTTTTTGACTCCATTTTTACTCACACTTTCCAAAACATCCCAGGCCCTTTGGTAGTTATGCATTGTAAGTCAGGTAGCAGCATGGCTTTCTAAAAGGTCAGCCTACGTTCCAGCTGTCTCACGTGTGCTGAGTCAGTTGCCACTGTCGTTTGCTTTCTGAAATTCCCCAATTTATTGCTCTTTTCTTTTCTCTTACTCTCTCTGTCCTTGTGGGTTTCTCCCTCCTGCCCACCCTTCCTCTGTCCCTCTCTCCCTACCTCCTTCCCACCTTCCTTCCTCTTTCCCTTCCTCCCTCCCTTTATTATTTTTTACATTGGATCTCGCAAGGAGGCAGAGGTGAACATGTTTAATCTACACGTTTAATTCTCCATCTTGAACCCACCAAGTTCAACAGTAGTTCTTCCACTTAAATTTTAAAACTTGGAAGTTGTGATTTTAGAGAGAAGGGCCAAGAAAGGAAATAATTTTTTATTTCTTGCTGTAAGTAGACATTTCCTTGATGAAATTAATGCTATTTAATGTTACAACTTAAGTATTTTTGTCTCTTAGGAACTGGCAACATTAAAGTCTCAGTTAAACTCACAGTCTTCGGAGATCACCAAACTACAGACAGAAAAGCAAGAGCTGTTACAGAAAACAGAAACATTTGTAAGTTAATTATTGTTTTGTTCTCAAAAGTAGTAAACACAAGGTTGAAAGGTTATTTATCAGCCACTATGGAAAAGAAGCAGATTGGTCAGATAGCACCTTCCATTCAGGTTATCCATTAGCCAGAGTTCCAGTCACATAGGCTTCTTGGCCATGAGGACAGCCATATTATAGTCAGACTCACCAGGTCAGTTTAATCAGTTACTTACGGTTCATTTTGTTGGTATTTTATATTTCACCCCATCTTTGTCTCCTTCAGTCTAACCTGGCAGGTTTTCTGCTGGTATAAAATTGTCAGAAACCTTGTTGGTGACCCATGCAAGTCACAGGGTTCCAAGCCATCAAGCAGGGTCCTCCTGGATCCCTCCTGGGGAACCACGTCTCTATTCCAGCTTCTACAGAGATGGTTGATTGTGTCCACGTGTCGCACGAGTAACCGCCTCACAAATGGCTGTCCAGGCACACCCTTGATGTTTCACTAGAACGTGCTTTGTCATTTATTGCAATAGGGATAGGCTGAGAGTCTTCTGAATCTTCAAGCTCTGATTCCCTTTTCTTAACAGCTCCTCCTTCAGTTGACCTCTGTCCTCTCACATTTCACTGTAAGCGGCAAGGAGAGACCAGCCACACCTTCAGTGCTTTGGCTAGAGGTTTCCTCAGCTCAGTAGTTCATCACTCGCAAGTTCTGCTTTTCACAACACTCGAACACAATCCAGCTAAGTTCTTTGCCACATTATATATAACAAGGATCACCTTTCCTCCACTTTCCAATAGCATGTTCCTCATCTCTGAGAGCTCACCAAAACCTGGAACATCCGTACTTCTACCAGCATTCTGTTCATGATGATATATATGTTTTCTCTAAGACCATAGAAGCTTTCCCTATAGAAAGCTTTATGAGCCCTTACTGGAATCACCTTTAATGTCCATATTTCCATCAACAGTCTCTTCAAGCTAATTTAGGCTTTGTCTAACATGAACCTCAAAATTCTTTTAGCCTCTGCCAGTTCCTAAGCCCCTTCCACAGCTTGAGGTATTTGCTTACCCCAGCCTTCCTCATACTCTGATGAGAGCTGATGCCACGCCACTCCTGACTCAGCCTCCTGCTCCACTGAAGGGGCGACTTATCTATGCAGGGAAAGCACTTTATTGTGGGTAAATACATGAAGAATTAGACTTTCTGTTATTGGAAAGAAAATTTCCAAATAGCTAGGAAATTAAATCATCTTTGGAATCTCGTTTTGATTGTAACTGTAAAGAAACATTTTTTTTTCCAATTTCTACTTTCAGGCAAAATCAATTCCTGTACCAGGAGAGAGTGAAACTGTAATAGCTACAAAAACTACTGATGTAGAAGGAAGACTATCCGCATTATTACAAGAAACTAAAGAATTAAAGGTTGGTTTTGGTGAAACTTTTATTCATTGCATATTATATGAAATGAACTCCGGAAATTTGATTTTATTTCACTTAATTTCTCAAATTCTTAGATTTATGAAGAAAGTTAATGGAGTGTAATTTTATCTCACAATACGTCCATTCCTATTTGGATGACTAAAGGTGGCACAAGTGAAGGGTTTTTGTTTTGTTTTGTTTGTTTTGGCTGTGTTGGGCTTCGTTGCTGCGCGCAGGCTTTCTCTAGTTGCAGCGAGCGGGGGCTGCTCTTCGTTGCAGTGCACAGGCTTCTCATCGCGGTGGCTTCTCTTCTTGTGGAGCACGGGCTCTAGGCACGTGGGCTTCAGTAGTTGCAGCACACGGGCTCAGTAGTTGTGGCTCGCAGGCTATAGAGCTCAGGCTCAGTAGTTGTGGCACACTGGCTTAGTTGCTCCGCGGCATGTGGGATCTTCCCAGACTAGGGATCAAACCTGTGTCCCCTGCGTTGGCAGGCAGATTCTTAACCACTGTGCCACCAGGGAAGTCCCACAAATGAAGATTTTTAAATGCCATTTCAAATAGTGGTATTAAATATATAAAATAAGAATGTATATGCATGTACTTTGAAAGTAAAAACAGATTTTAGTAAGAGTAAAAAATAGTTAAGTTTGCTTATCAATGTTTAATCACAGTAAGAAACGAGGAGTAAAGATTTGGCTAATACACAAGCCACCTGTAGGTTTTCCATAGGCTGAGGAACATAGGCATATTAAATCCTGCCAGCCTTTTGTGTGACAGAGAAATCAAAATAGATAACATGAAGAAAGGAATGAGGTAACAGTAATAAAAATAAAAGGTAGGAATTAAAACATGGGAAAAGGAAGATAATATATGATTTTGCCTTTTGGATTGTGGTCAAATTATTTTATTTTTAAACCATTGATTTTACTTGAAGCTATCTTTCTTTTCCATTTAACTGTATGTGTGAAGTTGGATAGAATTTTATTTTTAAACTTGAATTCTAATTCTGATGGCTAACCAGGCTTCTGCTATAAAATGTTTTGTGTCTTTATTTATTCCTCTGATTATCTGAAATGGTAGGATTTTTTTGAGGAATAGGTAATTAAAACTATTTTTGGTTGTTAAACTCTATTTTTCACAGTAACCATCTTTGATGTATAGCCTAACATAAATTCTCATGTTACTAGATGAGTGTGTGTATGTGTGTGTGTGTGTGTGTGTGTTTGTGTGTGTGTGTGTTTGTGTGTGTGTGTGTGTGTGTGTTTTAGACCTCCTGTTCCCCCAACCCCTAACGCCAAATTCTTCAGACTAGACAAGCACAGCAATTTATCAAAGAAGGAACATATTTGTTAAAACCCTAGGAGAGTGAATACTAATTTTAGATTAGTGATTTTCACCTTTCTTTTCCTAGAATGAAATTAAAGCTCTGTCTGAGGAAAGAACTGCTATTAAAGAGCAGCTGGATTCGTCTAACAGTACCATTGCCATTTTACAAAATGAGAAAAACAAGCTTGAGGTGGACATTGCAGATTCTAAAAAAGAACAAGATGATCTCTTGGTGCTGTTGGCTGATCAGGATCAGAAAATATTTTCATTAAAGAATAAACTCAAGGAACTTGGTCATCCAGTAAGATTGCAGTGTTTCCAAAAATGATTTATATTGTGTTTCTTTATGATGTATTTTTAAATATTGTACCGTGACATGGGAATGTTGTGCCTATATATCGATACTACAGGCAGAGATCTGTAGGTACGTGAACGTGGTATCATCTGCACTGCTCTTATGGTATTCAGTGAATTGACTTAAGACACAGGTTAGATGCAGTTTCCAGCGTTTGTTAACTGTTCTCTTTGGGGCTCTGAGCCTAGAAAGTGAATTGATTTGATTGCTCCTGTGGTCACAAGACTCTCGCTATCCAAATGTGTCGTCCTCTTTTGCCGTGTTGATTCAGGTTTGTGTGTAGAGAGGTGTAGCCATCTGGCAGCAGGTTAACCTATGTATCTCGTCTCATGTTAAAAATGACAGGGAGCCTCGAACATTAAATCAAGGAAATCAGATGGCCTGTAATCTACTTTAATTTCTGGAGTAAAGAATTTATCAACAGAGTAGATATCATTATGTGTTGAATGTGAAGTGAGCAGATCCTCAATGTTAAATGTATATTTTCCCTTTAGGTTGAAGAAGAGGATGAACTTGAATCCGGAGACCAAGATGATGAGGATGATGAAGATGAAGACGACGGCAAGGAACAGGGTCATATCTAGCTTTACAATCTCTAGGAATGATAGGGGTTACATTGTAACTTTGAAGACGGAGTCTTAAGACAGTGCTTTGGTTTGCCTCCACAGAAAGTAAAGATTTAGAAACCAAGTGGCAGACATTCACTAATACAACTATTGATGTATTTTTAAAATGAAGCCGCCACCCATGTTGATAATCCTGTTATTCTAACTTTATGTAGAACACACATCTTTTATCGAACTGAACTATCCTCCCAAAATATAATTTGCAAAGAGCTTCAGACACCAAAAATATAATATTTTCAGGCATAAGGTGGCAATGCTCTTTGCCTTTTAGTTCATTGGTTATATAAGTTCTGTATTTGTCTGCTATTTTTACTTTTCAGAATTTGTGACTTTAAATACTAACATGATTGATTTAATGTGTGTTGGAATCATTGTTTCTAAATTCAGTATTGGAGTTCTTAGCTAATGATTTCCTTTTAAAGGAATGGATTTACTTAAAGGCAAGATAGCATTATTCTGGGGGATAATATATCATCAGCCCTCCATCCAATGTGACTCCTAAGATGAGTAGATTAGGACAGTTTAGAATGAGTGCCTTGACACTTGATATGGCTGCATTCTGTACCTCAGTGAAGAAGAAGGATATTAGCGCACAGTGAAGAGGATGGTGTTTCTGAGAAACTTCTGCAACAGTGTATCAGCATGTGTGTGGTTTTGGTTTTATTTTTAAGCTAAACATTAAAACAGATTACAAGTTAACAGCTCATACAGCTCAGAATTAGTATTATTGTTTGATTATTATAAAACATATTATGTTCCTAGTTTTAAAAAGATCCAAACTATGGTTTATATAATTTATTGGCATTTTTGCTGAATAGGTTTAAGTCAGATAATAGATTTTTAAAAAACAATGAAGCAATGTGTCAAAATTTAATGTTTTCGTAATAAAAATAGATATTATGTTCACTTAATCCCTGGTCATGGTTCCCTTTTTTAGATTTTGAGAGTAGTAGTCTTTGTACAAGATGAGGCAGAAGGAAGGGTGAGAGGAGTCCTTCTCTTACTAAAAGGACTTTGCTATAACTGCGTGACAACAGCAATCTTATCATTTAAAGCTAACAATAAGGATTCCATAAGATTGGAGAGGGCTAATTGGAGCAAAAGCAGAAGTTGGAGAAGGGTTTGGATGTTTCTAAATTGAGCATTGGAGTTCTTTCTTCACAGTGATTTCTATTTAAAGAAGTAGGCTTTCTTAAAGGCAAGACAGCAAGAGTTGGGGCATTATGTATATCATCTGCCTTCTGGCTTCAGGAATAATTTGAGCAGTCCATTAAGGGGCACAGATTTTGAAAGAAGTATCTTCACATGTCTTGAAAGGGGAGATGGCTGTGTGTTACAGAGCACCCGTGAATACTGCAGTGCGCCCCTGCCTAATCCCACCGCTGCCACGCCATCCTGAGATGGCATCTGCCGTCAGAGAACCACATGATTATTACTGGACCAGCTCAGACCGTGTGAAGTTTTCCTAAACTTGACACCACGTAGTGAACATTTCAGGCTAATGTTACAAGGATAAGGAAAAATGTGTCAGGAGTAAGAATAATACTTCCAGAAATAATGGAATACCAAAGATCTTCAGAAAGAAACATCTGCAAAATCAGTGATAGTTTGCCAAAGTTCAGTCACTCAGGCTGGCTTGGAGTAGAGAAGACACAAGAAGGCCTCGAAGCTGCACAGTCCAGCCCGGAGCCCAAACGGACACCTTCCTAACATAGCTATAGTTTTTTTGGGTTTCGTTTGTTTGTCTGTCTGTCTTTGCCTGGATTGCTTCCGGAGCCTCCTAAACTGGTCTCTGCGCCTCCAGCTGGTTGCTGCCTCTGCAGGCCATCCTCCGTATTCACCGCAATAAGCTTTCTGAAATGCAGATAGGAGCCAAAGAGATCGCAGTTGCCTCCTGTTTGGAGCCCTTAGCCATGTGGATAAGACTCTTTGTGCTCTACCACTCTCTAGTTTAGCTCCCTTCAAGTATATTTTAGAACCATAGCAAGATATTTGCTATCATGGCATATATCCTGCTTTTTCATTTCTCACTTTGCTTTTGCACATGTTCTTTCCTCTGCCCATTTGTCAGCCCTCACATTAAAGGCTACTTCCATGTATTGAGAGCTACAACAGTGGAGCAATCATGAAGCACAAAACATACTTGTCCTTATTTGAAGTTTTATTCAAGTGTAGTTTACACCTCTAGCACATTGGAAAGAAAAGAATAATCATCCAAGGTTACTACAAAAGGTAAAAGTAACAGCTCACATTTTACAGTCTTAAGTTACTACTTTGAAATTATGCTGAGAGAAGATCAAACCCTTGTTTGAAAGTTTTTTTTTTTTTTGCAGCCAGGTAAGGGCCTCATAATGTTCATCAGAACCAAAATCTTTACTGTTAGAGCAAAATGTATTAATTCATTCAATGAATATTTACTGAGTATAATGTGCTGAATACTGCCTGTAGGCACTGGGGATATGAATGAGACAAAGTCCCTTCCTCATATAACTTACGTTCTGGAGGAGAAAACAGTAAACAAGTACATAAGACAATGTCAAATGCTTTGTAGCTTCTGGAAAGGAGCTTGCATTAACCAGAGGAGTGATTAGATCTGATTTGTATTCATAGATTACTTTCGCCACTAGGTCGAGAATTGTCTATGGGGAGGAGGCTAAGAAAGAAAGCCAGGGGACTGGGTAAGAAGCTATTGCCCCCATCTAAGCAAAAGCAGATGTAGTTCAGACTACGCTGTAGGGGTGGAGGTGTCTAAAGTGGTAGGATTTGGGATACATTTTACAGGTAGAGCTGAGAGGATTCGTTGATGAATTGCATGTGTCTGGGGAGTAGAGGAGGAAGACAAGAGTAACTCCTGGGGGAAGGCGGGTGGAGCAGGTTTGGGGTGAGATCTAGAGTTGTGTGTTAGGCTTGCTAAATCTGAGACCCAAGTAGATAGGTTTATACAAATAGATAGATGCTCAGTAGGTAGTTTGGAGCTCATTAGGGTTGGAAAAAAAATAGTATGGAGATGGAATTTTAAGTCCACCCAGTAGGATAAGTTCTTACGGGGAGTGAGTGTAGAGAGAAGGCAGCCAAGAACTGAGCCTTTGGGCAATTCAGCCTTCAGTGGTGGGGATGGATCTTAAGAAATATTAAATGAGTAATGAAATAATCTTACTCCAGAGCAAATTTGAGCCTTGGAATTAAGGGGAGAACTGAGCAAGCTCTGACCTTAAAACTGATTTCCTACTGCAATTTTGGAAAATGAAAACTTAATTCTTTTCAAACAGCTTTAATGAAACACATTATTCTATTAACGTAGACTAGTTCTTTACTAGTGAACCTAGTTAAACTGTGGGGTTTTTTGTTTGGTTGGTTTTTGTTTTGTTTGTTTGTTTGTTTTGAGGAATCTGCCCTGCTAACCAAATAGAAGATATTTATCTAAAGAAAATATCTGTTTACAATTACATTATATCCTTTGAAAGGTTTTATTTTAATGCAAGTTATTTTATCAAATTGTGCCTTTTGCGGGTTAGCGACTTGCTTCCCTTCCAGAAACTCTAAAGTTATTCTTGCAGTTTTTCTATGTCTACAACTCAGAAACTTTAGGATTTTCTATAACCTTTCAAAATGAAAATTAAAATGTTTCCAGAGAGAAAAACATTAAGGTATGACACATATCTATCTTAAATGGTTTCCTTTCCTGCGGATTGACTCATTTTGTCTAGACATAGGTTTTTCCATATTCCCTCTAAGCAACCATGACTAGTTGTTTTCGTTTGAAAAAGCTTAAACATTGACCTTGCTACAGTTATATGTTACTCTTGATTTTGCTCCTTATAAAAACATGAGATCACTTTGAATTATGTTTTTCTACCGTGAGAATGTAAACAAGTGAGTTCCAGTATCTACTTTGCTAGTCTTTTTTCAGCTCTGCTTTTAATTCTAGATTTATTTAAATAAATGTATTATTCTCTGAATCTAGTGGGATATCTAAAGGGGTAAAACTCACCATTTTGTGACTCTTAACAAGTTCTGTCACCTCTCTGTGACATTTCATGCTAATACCCTGTGAAGTAACTTGTTGCCTAGTATCAGGGAGAAGGTGAGATGCAAACTGGTTGCTGTGGTGGACATGGAGTGGAACTTTCTGATTCTTTTTTACCCTCGTGTTCTAGACCCGAAATGAGGTTGCATAAATAAAGCCTGTAAAACAAAAAATGTAGGCAACTGTTTTGCAGCAAAAATGGTTAACCTGTTTAAAAGCAGGATGAGCTGAATAAAAGCTTAAGTATTACCTAGGTTTCTATACTGCACTACAAATTACCACAAATTTAGTGGCTTACAATAACACACATTTATTATCTCCCTAGTCTTTGGGCCAGGAGTCAGAGCACAGCTTAACCGGGTCCTCTGCTTTTGGTCCCAAGGCCGCAATCAAGGTGGCAGCCAGGCTGTGTTCTCATCTGCAGGCTCAACTGGAGGAGGATCAGCTTCCAACACTCGTTCAGGTTGTTGGTAGAATTCATTTCCTTACAGTTGTAGAACTGAGGGCTTCAGTTTCTTACTGGCAGTTGGCAGAAGTCTGCCCTCAGCAACTAGTGGTCACCCCTAGTTCCTTGCCTCATGGGCTCCCTCAACATGCTCGCTGATTTCATCAAGCCAGCAAGGGGAAGATCTAGCCCCAGTCAGCCAGCAAGACTGTGTTTTATACGAAGTAATATGGGGACTTCCCTGGTGGCTCAGTGGTCAAGAATTCGCCTGCCAATGCAGGGGACACGGTTCGATCCCTGGTCCGGGAAGATCCCACATGCCGCGTCACAACTAAGCCTGCAAGCCACAACTACTGAAGCCCACGCACCTAGAGCCTGTGCTCTGCAACAAGAGAAGCCAACGCAATGAGAAGCCCGGGCACCACAAGGAAGAGTAGCCCCCGCTCGCCGCACCTAGAGAAAGCCGTGCACAGCAACGAAGACCCAATGCAGCCAAAAATAAATAAAGTTAAAGTAATATAATCACATGAGTGACATTCATCACCATGCTGTAGTCAGTTGGTTAGAAACAAATCAGGTCCTGCCCACTCTTGGGAGGGAATTACACAGAGGCATGAATACCAGGAAGTGGAGATCATGGGATGCTGCATACTTTTCTTTTCTTGAACCATATTTCTTTTGTTTTTCTTTTTCTTTTATTTTGGCTGCGTTGGGTCTTTGTTGCTGCGCACGGGCTTTCTCTAGTTGTGGCGAGCAGGGGCTACTCTTCGTTGTGGTGCCCGGGCTTCTCGTTGCAGTGGCTTCTCTTGTCGTGGAGCACAGGCTCTAGGGCACATGGGCTTCAGTAGTTGTGGCGCATGGACTCAGTAGTTGTGGCGCACAGGCTTAGTTGCTCTGCAGCATGTGGGATCTTCCCGGACAAGGGATCAAACCCGTGTCCCCTGCATTGGCAGGCGGATTCTTAACCACTGCGCCACCAGAGAAGTCTCCCAAGGATAATTCTTGTTCATGTTCATGTCCTTAGCATGTCATCTGTACTCTGCTCCAAATCGTCATTCCAAGACCAACACCGAAGAAGCAGGTTCTTCCTCGGACAGGCAGGTCTCTTGGCAAAGGGAAAAGAGAGATGGCAGAACCTCATGGTGGCTCTTAGAACTTCTGCTTAGAAGTAGCATCACTTTCATTCACATTTCAATGGCCAAAGCAAGTCAAGGCCAAACTAGTGTCAATGCAAAGTATAATCCTTCAGTGGGAACAGGCCTGAGAGGGAGGGGCAGTGAATCACATGTGAAGGTATAACCAGTAAATGTTAGTGTCCTTCACCTCCATCTTTTCGCTTACTGATCCTGCTGAGGAAGATAGTTGTAGAGCATGAAGAGGCAGTGTAAGACGTGGTTAGTGGTTAGGAGTCTAGATTCTGGAGACAGACTGCCTGAGTGTGAATCCTGACTGCCACTTCCCAGCTGTGTGGCCTTGAGCAAGTTATTTAACCTCTCTACGCCTCAATTTCCTCCTCTGTGAAGTGAGACTAATAATAGTATCTATGTCACAGAGCTGTGGATTAAATTAGTTATGTATGTAAAGTATATAGAACAGTGCCTGGCACATGGTAGGCCCTATATAATTGTCAACTGTTGTTGCTGCTGCTGTTATTGTTAGTATTGAAAGAAACCTGGCTTAAAGTCAAAGGACTTGATTTAAAATCTCAGCTTATTCTAGGCCACTAGACTTAAGTGACTTGAGGTCACTTATCCTATTACTGACCTTCAGCAAGTACCTTAATCTCTGAGTACTGATTATTTCTTCATCTGTAAAATTGGAATAACATTCATTTCTAGAGAGGCTGTGTAGAATAGCGGTCCCCAAATTTTTGGCACCAGGGACCGGTTTCGTGGAAGACGGTTTTTCCACAGATGGGGGTGGCAGTCGGGGGAAGGCTCAGGCAGTAATGTGAGCCATGGGGAGCGATGGGGAGCAGCCAGTGGAGCTTCCCTCGCTCACCTGCCAATCACCCTCTGCAGTGTGGCCCGGTTCCTGACAGACCACGGACCAGTACCGGTCCATGGCCCAGGGGTTGGGGTCCCCTGGTGTAGAACAGTGAGTAAAAGCATGGACTCTAGAGCTGAGTTACTTGGGGTCAGATTCCAACTACACCACTTTTAAGCTGTATGACTTACTTAACCCCTGTGTGCCTCAATTTCATTACCTGTAAAATGAGATAGTAATCGTACCTTATGTTCATAGGAATATTATGGGGGTTAAGTGAATTACTAAGAGTTAATATATGTAAAGGTGTGAGAACAATGCTTGTAAATGCTCAAGAACTGATGGCACATATCCAAAGTGCTTAATAAGTTTTAACTAGTATTCTTTTCTTACAGAGTTTTGAGGATTGACTGTATGAATAGGCATGAGGGACTTCGCTGGTGGTCCAGTGGTTAAGACCCTGTGCTCCCAATGTAGGGGGCCCGGGTTCGATCCCTGGTTGGAGAACTACATCCCGCAGGCATGCCGCAACTAAGACCTGGCACAGCCAAATAAATAAGTACTTACTTTAAAAAATGGGCATGAAAAGGTGTTTTTATAGAAAGTACTAGTCAAATGTGAAGACTTAGAAATCTGCAGTATAGTCTTCTGTGGCTATGTAATTAGGCTTCACCTGGCTTAGCATGCCCAGGCAGCAGTAAACATTTTCTTTTGGAAGTCTGTTCAGCTCAGAGCAACCCCCTTAACTGCCTCCTTTAGCTGGGGATGGGCCCTGGCTGCTATGTTTGTAGCTTGTGAATTGTAGATACAAAAGCTGACACTTGGTCTTGCTTCCAGTATAACTGAGCACTTTACGTATCAAATTCAGGACAAAGCTTTGAACCCTGAGATAAACCAAAAAAATTGGAGTCATTCTGACTGCTTCTGATCTCCAATAATAAAGCCTTAACTATTTCCTGTAAACCTGGACTCCCTAGCCAAAATAATTTTGTCCCTGATTTTTGCCATGCTGCTATCTAAAGATACATCATGACCTTTGTGAAACTGATAGTCATGTGGGAAAGTTGCTGTTTTCCCACCATGAGCAGACAAGTGTAACTGTCATAACCTTTGTAATTTGAGTTTCTTTTCCTTTAAATACTTGTGTGGTTTTTTTGTTTTCGTTTTTGTTTTAATCTTGGAAGGCTGTTCCCTTGTACTCTTTGCAAGTAAACTTTATCTTTTCTTTTCTAAATGTTCCTGTCTTGACTATAGTAGTTGATTGGACTAGGGGTTGCACCCCTGACCCAAGAAGGGCCAAATTCTCTGCTCCAGGAATTTATATTCGTGTTCTCTTCCAGCTTCTTAAACCAGGAAGGTGTGAACCGGAGGGCTGTGGAGTAGCCGTCTACACCAGATATGGAACAGAGAGGTGGAGAAAGTTCACTGCAGAGAGGAATGAAGCAGAAGCAAGGTGGGGTGGGAATGAGACAGGGGTTGAAGGACAGCCCTAACAGCCAGTACGCCAGTAGCCTCCATCCTATCACACTGTTTCATTCACTTTGTAACACCAATCACTGTCTACAAATGTGTGTGTCTCTACACCTCCAAGAATGAAAGCAAGCCCTGTGAGGTCAGGAAAATTGTCTTGTTCATCTCTGAATCCCAGTGCCTAGATCAATGCTTGGCAATATAGAGGGCAGTCCATAAATACTGACTAGATAAATGAATTCTATTTACTTGTTCGTATTCAAATTAGAAATCTGGGAACTTCTGTCCCATTGTTTCAAAGGTGTCAATATCTGCTTTGAGTAATTACAAATCTAGCAGAATTAGGGACATTGACCAAGTAGTAATTGCATGTAATTAATTTTGAAGCCTGAGACTTCAAAAATTATAAAGAACTTGCATTCCATGGAATGGGTTGCATTATAGCATCCCTTCAAGAAGGCAAAGTTCATGGGTCATCATGTAGAATGATCTGGGATGATTTCTCCCAGCCATCCCTGGGGTTACAATGATGAGCCCTTAAGAAAATGAGAGAGGGCAGCCGTCTTGTTCCTGTCTTCACTATGAAATCTAGGGGCATAGGCATATAATTGCTTGGTTTTATGTGTGACTTACATAGAACATTCATTATCCCTTCAGAAGGCCTTTTTCTTACAAAATGTTTAAAGGAATGCCCTTTATAAGTAGCTAATTAACATGGGCATTTTGCGCAATTAATAGTAATGGACTACAATTTTTCATATATTTTCTACCAGTGCTTATTCATGATAAATCTGTTTTGATCATAATGAGTGTTTTTCTCTGGTTAGGTATTTTATCTTTGTTAATACAGAGATAAATAACTTTCCACCTTAGTTAAGGAGTAATATGGATCTGTATGGTTCATTTTTGTTTCTTTTCCACTAACTTTACCTTCCTGAGTCAGAATTTCTCTGTGGGGTAAAATGTCATTTAATAAACTTAAGCACTCCTTGAGTTTTTAAAACAAAAATGTTTATTATGTGCATTTGTTCTCAGAGTTTCCTTCTTTTTGAGTTTTTAAGTTTTCTCTCCTATGTGTGTGTGTGTGTGTGTCTGTGTGTGTTGCATGTGTGGTGTGTTGGAAACAGGTAAACCATTTGGGAGGGAATAATTGCTTTTTTAGAGAACTAACTTTCAAATTATGTGGCAGAACCTTTTTTTATTATTATTATTAATTTTTATTGGAGTATAGTTGCTTTACAATGTTGTGTTAGTTTCTGATGTGCAGCAAAGTGAATCAGTTATACATTTACATATATCCACTCTTTTTTAGATTTCCTTCCCATTTAGGTCACCACAGAGCACTGAATAGAGTTCCCTGTGCTATACAGTAGGTCCTTATTAGTTATCTATTTTATATATAGTAGTGTATATACGTCAATCCCAATCTCCCAATTCATCCATCCCACCCCCCCTTACCCACCTTGGTAACTGTGTTTGTTTTCTACATCTGTGACTCTATTTCTGCTTTGCAAATAAGTTCATCTGTACCGTTTTTCTAGATTCCCATGTGGCAGAACCTTTGACAATATTTTAAGCCCTTCTGACCCGTATTTAGCTTTACAGAGGGTCTGCCGATAATGACGACTCCAGAAGGAACAGAGCATGGGACACCACAGCTTGTTCCTGTCTTCACTACAAAACCAACAGATCTGCTCCACTGTATTTAAGTTTATTTGGGCAAAGAAACATTTACTTGAAGTCCTCTTTTATGAATACTCTTTTGAGCCATGTTCTCCGTACTTTTTCTTCCTTCTTTCTGACTTTCATTTGCTTTATGTTAGTGTGACAATGCCTATGCTCTTGTGATAATTGTATATATTTTTTCTTTCTCTTCTTTTCTTTAAGAAAGGAGGTTATTTTTGTTCAAATTGACTTGAAAGCATTCTCAGAAGTGATTTGTGGGAACTTGGATGAAAACGGACCCATTGTTGGTCACTGTTCTTGAAAGTTTTCTTACTATTTATTAATTACCTAACGACTCCTCATGCAACAAATCTGATTTTTTTTTAACATCTTTATTGGAGTATAATTGCTTTACAATGGTGTGTTAGTTTCTGCTGTATCACAAAGTGAATCAACTATACATATACATATATCCCCATATCTCCTCCCTCTTGCGTCTCCCTCCCACCCTCCCTATCCCACCCCTCTAGGTGGTCACAAAGCACTGAGCTGATCTCCCTGTGCTATGCGGCTGCTTCCCACTAGCTATCTATTTTACAGCAAATCTGATTCTTTATCATTCTTTGCATTTAAAAAAAAAAAAAACTTTGAAAGTTGTGGGCTTTGGTCTCTATTTTCCACCTTTCCTATTTTGTTTAATTGAAATTGCCCAAACTGATTAAATTAAAATATAATCAAATTGTGAGAGAATTATAAGTCTGCATGAATTAAAAATTGTATTCATTGTCAAAAGGATATTAGAATAGAGAATGACCTTGGAGGACTGTTGTGTTTTAGAAATCTGTACACTGAAATCTATCCCTGTTATTGAAGAATTACAGATGGGGAAGATTTATCTCTTAAGCATTTATTACTGCATCAGCCTCACCAATTATCTACTGACTATGTCTAAATGATGGTAAATTTTTTAAAGGCTTGAAATGTAAATGTTTCCTGTTGGCACAAGCACAGAAGCTGAATCTACTGTTAATGGCCTGCTTATCCAATTGCCTTTAATGGAGATAAAATAACCATTAGGATCTAGTCCAAGCCCTTGTGTATTAGATGAAAATTTTGCAACTAGTGCAACAGCAGCTTTTGGTTTTGAAGTCCCTGCAGCTGTAAGTTTGACTTTAAGCAGTTGATTACTTTCTGCAGTGGTAGATTAGATTATTTCTGTGTGTTTCTTATAACCACATGAAATTTCTATTGTTTTTACTTTTTAGCAGATCTTCATTTATTCAAGGTCTTTTTGATGACGTGCCTGAGCCAGAATTGGCTAGTAGGTTGCACCTCGTATGGCAGCTTGGTGTACTGGGTTGAGATCGTGAGACCACATTTTGCTCAGTGGGAAAAGGTACCCTGCTTGATTAGTGATGTCAGCCGTGGAAAGAGAATGGATATTAGCGATGGGCTGTGCATCTGATATCAAGTAAGCACGGTTATGCCTTTAGACAACCTTTGAAAGGCACTGAGTTACCATTACTGTGTGGAGGAGGAAAATTTTTCCTCTCTTAGGTTTGTTTAGTGAATGGGGTCTGAATTTAACTGACAAAAGACGGAGTTAACAGGAGAGAAGGAATACAAATTTATTCGTTTTTTATGTGCACAGGAGTTCACAGAAGAGTTAAAGACGTGGCTAGATTTGGGCACATATATTACCATTTTAACAAAGGACAGGGGATTTGAGGTTCAAAGGACAATAAATTGTAGAGAAGTGACTAGAAAATTTATTGGAGAACTAATGGAAGATAAGGGTTATTTTAGCAAAGTTTGTTTAGGCAAACTCATCTCAGTGTTGACTCCCAGTCTCTGATGATAAGAGTGTTCTTCTCTTCCTGGTACAGTGAGGACACACCTTCCTAAAGGGAAATTTACAGCCTGCTTTCAGGCAGATAAGGGGAAGGCAGAGAACTTTCCTGTAGCTTTTTATTCTCAATTGCCTTCAGCTCAAAATAATCTGTGTGCCAGTGTGGCATATTTGTGGGTGGACATCCTGATCCCCTTCAAATGCTAACCTATTTTTCAGAGTGGAAGATTGCAATGTAGGAAAAAAGTGAAAGTGATTGTTTTCCCAGCTCCTTAACTTTGATTTTGAAAATGTTTTCTCCTCTCAATCTCCCTTGAAAGTCAGCAGGTCTATAAAGCAAGTGAATTAACTTACATTTCAAAATTTTGTTTCTTACTACAAGAGCTTTTGTGATGTCTAAGACTCTAAAGTACAAAAAATTATTCCAGATTACAAAAGGGCCACATTAAATCTTTCAGGTTGCTCTGTATTTTCCCAGCTGCATGTTTTTCTTCCTTTTCTCCTATTTCTTCATCCCATTCTAACACATGCTTTGGCGATGACAGCCCCATCTGTGTGAGTATTTCCTTTTACTTTCTTCTTCTGGATTCTTTATTAATATACATGCTTTCCTACATGCAGTACAGTACAGAAAAGTTCCTGTGGTACTTCACATTTATAAGCACTAGGATTTCTATTTCCGCTTTCATTTTTCAACTTAATGTTTCTGTGTTATGTCTAGAAATACAATAATATAGTCATTCTGGTACTGCAAGATTCCCTTGTGTCTGCTTCTTTTTGTCTTGATTTAATCTTCATGCCTAGTGGTGTGCTGGAGTTGCTCGTCAATTTTTTAGGGATTTTGTGAGCTGGTTTTTAAACATGGCCATTATTGAAAATTGAATTATATAAACTTACAATTAAATAAATTATATTAAAAACATAGATAGGGCTTCCCTGGTGGCACAGTGGTTAAGAATCTGCCTGCCAATGAAGGGGACACGGGTTCGAGCCCTGGTCCGGGAAGATCCCACATGCCGCGGGGCAACTAAGCCTGTGCGCCACAACTACTGAGCCTGCGGGCTTAGAGCCCGGGCTCTGCAACAAGAGAAGCCACTGCAATGAGAAGCCTGTGCACCGCAACGAAGAGTAGTCCCCGCTCGCCCCAACTAGAGAAAGCCCGCGTGCAGCAACGAAGACCCAACGCAGCCCCCCCAAAAATAAATAAATAAATAAATTTTTTAAAAAATCAATTGAAAAAATAAAAGCATAGGTAATAAGTACTCTAAACTCAATTCAACACTTCCTAATTACTTTACTATTATCTATGCTCTTGAGGATGTTTATGCCAACTCTATCTGTATGGAGGAAATACTACCTATGGTGTGCTGCTGCACACCTCTTCACAGCTCTGTATTTAGTGATGTCATGGCAAAAACCACAGACTGGAGCTTTATCCTCCCAGAGAGGCAGTTATTAAACATTTGCCAGCACACCACTGCTCTAAGCCCATAAAATGCTGCTTGATCATGCATTAAGTTTTAATAACCAAATCCTCACTTTTGCTGTGTTTAACATCATTCTTCTTTCTTCCAATTTCAAGATTTGTGCAACCAGTTCATAGAAGGGTTTCTATCAAGACATATGCTTTGTCCTTTCAACCTTGTCCAACCAAACAGGATAGTTTTACCTTCTGCAACAGAAGCTGTCTAACAGAAGATCAACTTTTGTTTTATTGAGTAGGTTAGCTTCCTCCTTTGAGTCAGCTCTAAGTTTTTCGTTTCATTTGCTGCAGACAAGCACCACTAAAATTTTTGAGCAAAACTCTGTCAGTTGTACCGTAATCAAATTGAGTAGTTGCTGCAGCTTTTCAATTCCAGCCGTCTGCATAGGTGGCATAGTTTAGTTTCTAATTCACGCTCACTCCTTTATCATCTCTACCAATTCACTCTCTGAAGATACATTGTCAATGCAGCCATTTCCACTTGAAGGAGACTCTGTTTGATTTAACAGAAGAAAACTGATGTATTTTTATTTTATTCTATTTTTATTTATTTATTTATTTTTATTTATTTATTTTTGACTGTGTTGGGTCTTCGTTGCTGAGCGCAGGCTTTCTCTAGTTGCGGCAAGCGGGGGCTACTCTTCGTTGCGGTGCATGGACTTCTCATTGCGGTGGCTTCTCTTATTGCAGAGCATGGGCTCTAGGCGCATGGGCTCTAGGCACGTGGGCTTCAGTCGTTGTGGCGCACGGGCTTAGTTGCTCCGCAGCATGTGGGATCTTACCGGCCCAGGTCCCCTGCATTGGCAGGCGGATTCTTAACCACTGTGCCACCAGGGAAGTCCCGAAAACTGATGTATTTTTTAAAATTTCCTGCTAAAACAGTCCTTTTCTGAGGCTTTTCTTTTAAGAATTTTGCAATTTAGAATTCCTCTGTTTGTTATCATCTGGGCTTTCTCTTTTACTCTGGTGGCTACAGCTCAAGTGTTGGAGACCAGCGACATCGGAATTATCTCAGTAGTCTAAAGAGTACTGTAGGAATTAAAAGCATAAATGACCAACATCAGAATCTTTCCAGGAACTTCCTTGGTGGTCCACTGGGTAAGACTCCTTGCTCCCAATGCAGGGGGCCCAGGTTCGAACCCTGGACTGGGAACCAGATCCCGCATGCATGCTGCAACTGAGACCCAGCACAGCCAAAATAAACAAATAATAAAATAAATTAAATAAATTTTAAAAAACTAGAAAAAGACTAACAAGACTTGATCTATTAAAAAAAAATCAATCTTTCCAGATTTGGTAGAGACAATTTGAGAACAGGAGATTCCAATCCCTAGGGCAAGGGAAAAAAATGCAAAAATAAAAAGATAGGACAGGGCAACAGATGGCATAATCCTATGGCTTCCCACTTTTGCCTGCAATTGGCTGAAAAAAAATTTTTTTCAGAGATGGTTCAGAAGTTGTGCTGTTTTATTTTTAGGTAACAGTGAGAAATTGCCTCAAAGTGTATGTGCCAACATCGCTTTCCTGGTTCTATGGCACTTCCTTATAGAAGAACTTCATTTCTACGGGAGTTGGTGATTGAGGTGAATCCTGTAATAAAAATAGGTTCACAGGCTACATCCCCAGGGGTGATTGACTATGACCAGGACCTCCTGAGCTTTGAACGCTTCCCTTGAAATTTGCTTCCACACGCAGACAGCGGCACAGGCGGATGTGGGTCTGGGCCTTCTCCCAAGAGAAGGGAGCACTGAACACTTCAGCTTACGTAACTCCTCGGGGCTCCTCAGTGGGAAGGGGGGTGGGGGGGAAGGTGCTGCTCTGAAGTACTCCCTTTGTGGGGAGACCTGGAGTAGTCAGAACTTGGGGTGTCAGGGGAAACCTGGCTGACACACCACAGTAGGTCCCCAGGTTCCCAGGTACAGAGGCCTCTCCATTTCCCTCCGACGTCTTGGACTGGGCAGAGGGTGCAAGGACAGGGCTTCTCGGAGCTGTGCTTCCCAACAAGGGAAGAGCCGGGGTGGACGGACTCTGTCTAGGAATGATGGGCACGGACAGAAGCTGGACACGTGCCACCGTGCTGACAGTGGGTCTCATTCCATCTGGCGCTCCAAAAACACTGGAAGGCCACAAAGCTAGCAAGTGCGCTGCCTTCCTGTCGTAAGTGTTCTCTGGTCACTCTTTTAGTCTTTGAATTGGCTGTAAGTAGAAGGACAGAGAGATCAAGTTAGAGAAAGCACTTCCTGGCTGGAGTATACGGGTGGCGCCATGCTAATTGACAGTTTTGGCCTAAAAGAACCTCTTTTTTTTTTTTTTTGAGGAAGCAGTGCACATATGACTCCTGTAGGAGATTAAGGGAGCATCTGAGGCTGGGGTGACATGCAATGGGTAAGTGTGGTTGAAGTTGGGCTAACCTGGGAAACTGGTTTGGCTTTTGCCTGATTTGCCTACATTTTGAATGCCATCTGTCCTCTGAGATACAAACTTAGAGAATGGGGAAGCAATTCCTGGGGACAGGTCCATGGCAGTGTCCCCAAGTAGAAAGGTCCTAAAGCATCCTTAGATCCCTGCTGTACCCTGGTCACTGCCACCCACCACCAGAGTCATTTCCATGCTGGTGCTTTGACTAAACAGTTAGGATGGGCTAGATATTTTCTGTCCTTTCATTTTTCTCCCCTTTATTACCAGTGTGTCACAATGGTAGGACATCTTCAACAAAGGAATCTTTTTGGCACAAGTGAGCTATATTCCACAAACCCCATGACTGATCAGGGTCCTTTCATTTGGTCTAATATTTTTATATCCTTCTTGTCTCCATTGACCTATTTTTCATCACCAGTTTCCCATTAGAGTAGTTAAGTGCCATGAACAAAAACTATAAATGGGTCAAAGTTTTTCTTGAGCCCAAGTTCTGTTGGTCTTGCTAAGGGAGCCACAGAGCTTTTTAGGCAAGAGTTAGAGCCTACAAACATCCTAGTCATTATGTCCTAAATGATTAAATTTTTGTTGGTGTAGTTGTTATTTTAGTCTTAGGATTTCCTTCAGGATGATATTAGAATTGAAATGGTTAGTTTCAGCTTTATATCTTCTAAACTTAGCCCAGGACTGAACTTTTCTGGTATGACAGAAAAATATTACATGAAAAAAAAAAAAAAAATCTGTTCTGGCTGAATCCGAAACATTTCTATTTGGGTTCAGTACACAAGAGGTTTGAAAAATTCAGACACACTCATATTTTACCAGTCCCTCAAATATTACCAGAGTGCTAAGTTTCAACAATTCAAATATGGACTTCTCTTGTAAATTATCTAAAACAAAAGTTCCTAACCTGGGTGAAATTCTGCCCTCCAGGGGACATTTGACAATGTCTGGAGACATTGTTGGCTGTCACATATGCAGGATAGGGGGGCTATTGGCATCTAGAGGGGACAGGTCAGGGGTGCTGCTAAACATCCTGCAATGCACAGGGCAACTCAGCAACAAAGAATTATCCAGCCCCAGAAGTCAATAGTGCCGCTATTGAGAAACCCTGATCCAAAGTAACAATTCTTTTAGGAAACATAAATGCTATTACTGACTTACCACCATCTGAACTATATAGTAGCTTTTTCTGTACCCAGGACTGCTGTCACTGTTCTCTTCTGGCAAACCAAGTACCCCTTTCTAAAAACTGAAAAATGAAGTTGTCTTAGAACCCCTTTTTTCTTTTGGTCTGTTGCTTCCTTTCCAAATGGATACCTATTACTCAAAATTTGGAGAAGAGCTACTCAAAGTACATATACTAAGTGTGTGGCTCTGGCAAGATACATAATGTCTTGGATAAAATGGGAAACGTGCAAACAGACTCAGGGCAAGTCAAGGGCCAGAAGCCATCTCTGTCCCCATCCCTCCTTCTCACCGGAGCCCTGGCCTCACATACTCTCTTGCCTTGTGTCTCTGTGTCTCTGCTCTGCAGCCAGAACCAACCTTGGCCTTCTCATCCCAGCTTCCTCCTCTGCTGGGACCTCAGAGACAGTGCAAGTTGGTCTATGAGCCCATGTGCAAAATAACCCCTGACACCACCCCACGCCCCCTCAGCCAGACCCCAGGAGTAAGCCAGGTTTCAACTTTGATTTTTATCTCCTCCCCCCAAAAACACACACCTTTTCAGCTATGTGTGTACATTGGCTAAAATTCCTTTTTTTTTTTTCCTAACTTCAGAGGATTTCCACTTAAATCTTCACATTAAGCCCTTTGTGACATCCTGTAATGTTGCAAAATGTTTTTAGTCCCTTGGATGTATTAAGTGAATAATAATGCCAAAAATATCTCATGAAAAAAAAATGTATAAATAGAAAGCATCGCTCTGAATATAAAATTATCAAAATCCGTGGTTAGAACAGTATGCACTCATTCCTGATAGCAGCCCTATGAAGAAGGCATACAGGAAGCACGGATGTCCTTTGTTCCCGAAGCCATAAGTGGGCTGCTATGAACTAAGTATTTGTGTCCCCCTACAATTCGTATATTGAAACCCTAATTCCCAAGGTGATAGTTTGGAGGTGGGGCCTTTGGAACGTAATTAGGTTGTGAGGTTGGAGCCCTCATGACTGGGAATGGTGCTTTTATAAGACAAGACACCAGAGAGCTTGCTTCCTCTCTCTCTGCCATGTGCGGATACAAGATGGTCGTCTGCAAATCAAAAAGAGAGGCCTCACCAGGAATGGATTGGCCGGCACCTTGATCTTGGACTTCCCAGCCTCCAGAACTGGGGGAAATCAGTTCTTATTGTTTAAACCACCCAGTCTGTGGTATTTTGTACAGCAGCCCAAGCAGACCAAAACATGGACTCAGCAGGAAAGAGCACCAAGATCAATTAGCAGTGTCCATCCTGATTAAGCCAAATGGGCAGCGATGGCATGTATGCTCATATTTCCCATTAATTCTAGATATATAGTAGACATATATCTGTATCTATCTGTCTATCTATCTATCTACCTTTTTGGAAAGAGCAAGTATTCTTTCTTTTTGGGGGAATCATTCTT
The DNA here is from genome assembly GCF_028021215.1 of Eschrichtius robustus. Taxonomy (NCBI): domain Eukaryota; kingdom Metazoa; phylum Chordata; class Mammalia; order Artiodactyla; family Eschrichtiidae; genus Eschrichtius; species Eschrichtius robustus. The sequence goes on along the minus strand of NC_090827.1, from coordinate 60,253,326 downwards.
GTATCCCCATACCACTGGTCAAGAAATATATGTTGAATAAATCACTTGTACAAATTCTGAAATTCACACATGACCCTGTATTTTACTCTGTCATCTCCCACAGAACGGGTGAGAACCAGGAACAATATTGCCGAGTCTAGATGCCTATGCTGGGTGACCAGCCAGACTGACTTGCTAGGTTAGTCATTTGTTCCCATAAATCAGTCAATAGCAACACACAATTAAAGTTTCCACAAAACGACAAATTATATGTTATAGACTTCTAGGTTGCTCGTGAATAATGGGGACCGTGGTGTCAAAGCCCAAACTTTCACTCTGAGGTGCCCCGCCAGCAGAAGAGTGGATGCCATTCTTCTAGAGGCCGAGTAGGAAAGCCATTGCCTACTAAAATATATGCTGGAGTCTCCCATTTCATCTTCAATATTTACATGAATTTTGAACTCCATGCCACAATATGCTTATTATACTATTAACATGTTTTAAATCACCAGTTAAACTTTTCTCAAAAAAAAAATCTTCCAGGAAACTAACTGACAGCCTTCAAAGATGTATCATGTTGAGCTCGTGGCTTGGCCCACCTCTGACCCGCCACCGGGTCCTCTGCAGGAGCACATTGTGATAGATGAGAAGGGTGGGTGTGATGCATGACATGCCCTAGATGGACTTTGGTAGGTGTGGCAGGTTCAACTGTGTTCCCTAGAAAGACCTGTACCAGTTCTAACCCTCAGTACTGTGACTGTGACCTTCTTTGGAAATAGGGCCTTTGCAGATATAATTGAGGATCCCAAGATGAGTTCATCCTGGATTTAACCCAATAAGAGAGTTTTAAGACACAGAGAAACAGGGGAGAAGGCCTTGCGAGGATGGAGGCAAAGACTGGAATTATGCTGCCACCAGCCGAGGAACTTCAAGAGCCAATAGAAGCTGGAGGAGGCAAGGAAGGATTCTCCCTGAAAGCCTTTGGAGAACGCATGGCCCTGCTGACACCGTGACTTCTGACTTCTGGACTCTGAGAATAAACTTCTGTCGTTTTAAGTCACCAGGTTTGTGCTAATTTGTTACAGCAGCCCTAGGAAATACACGTAAGAACTACAAAAATTACAATTCCAAAGATAATACCGCCAATATCTGAACCCTGCTCTGGCCATGTGTCAGAAGTTCATTTTAACCACTGATCTCAGGCAAAGGGGCAAAGCTACAATGAATCTGAAATCCAGTCTCCAAACGGCTCTGCTAACTACCCTCACAGATGCTTTGCAAAGTAGATCTTTATCTTAAGAACATTATAGGTGTTTTTGACCAAATGCAGGCCGTAACCAAAAATATACAAATTTGGATGAATCCCAAGAAAAAATTCTTGCCTATGCAAATTGGATTTGTATCTCAAAATACTTTGACCTCATAAGTGGCCTTGGCTGAACATTCGTCCTTGATGCTCACCTACTGCCTATTACCATTTTGTAAAAGTATCTAGTGGTCTATTTAATTGTTGTGAAGATTGCCAGAAGATGTATTTCAATATTTTTAAAAGTATCTTAAAATAACATAAAGGCCTAATTCATCTGGCATTGGCAAATATGACTTGGAAAATCAATTCCGTATATTTTTAGACCATACTACCAATTTGGTCATATCCATACATGTAATTAGAAGAGCTGGAAAATGGGGCACTGTCTAGCAGTACAAGTTGAAAACTTTGAAAATGTTCCACAAAATGCTAGAAAAGGAAAAATCATTTTATACATGGCTGATGAGAGAGAACCGATTAGAAAACAAAACCAAAATAAGCGTGTTTAAGATGCTGAAGGTGATATTAATGTTCTGACTTTATAAATATTAAAAACATTATTATAGGGACTTCCCTGGTGGCACAGTGAGTTAAGACTCTGCGCTCCCAATGCAGGGAGTCTGGGTTCAATCCCTGGTCAGGAAACTAGATCCCACATGCATGCCACAACCAAGAGTTCACATGCCACAACTAAGGATCCTGCCTGCCACAACTAAGACCTGGTGCAACCAAATAAGTAAGTAAATAAATATCAAAGAAAAAAAAAAAAGTGCTTCAAAGAAGTGCGTGGAATGCGAGTGTGTCTGTGATGATCTGACTTGACTGGTGGGGGTGAGGAGGGAGGGTCAGGGAAGTGCTGTTTAAACTACACTCCCAGGGATGACTAGCAGTTAAGAGGTATTGAGGGAGGAGCAGGGCCGCTCTGGGTGAGGGGTGGAAGGGAAAAATATTTCAGACGAAATAAGCAGCACATTGGAGACTCTGAGTCAGATCTCTGTTGTTCTCCTTTTCCATCTCCCTCTGTACCCATGGGCTCTTCTGTGCGTCTTCAAACAAAAACCCAAACAAATATTTTTTTAGGTAGAATGTGTTGTGGAGTTATTCTTAAGCAGAAGGACCTTCCCCTTATCCAATTTAGTCTCTCTCTCTCTCTCCCTGCCTTGGAGTCAGTAACTTAAACATCGCTTCTGAACATATATTGATTCCTAAGTTACCCTTAGTCACCTTCATTTTAGCATAAATGAATTTAGATCCTTTCTTGAAAGAAGGAATGGATATAAAAGGGTATAAGAATGGGGGAAAAATTTGACATAATCTATCTTATCTCCAGAGTATAGGAAATCTAGATGTCATGTGCCTTTGTGTTCCTATGGGTAAATCTAGATACCCTGGAAGGGGAAGAAGTGGGAACACACCAGTGACTACTCACCATCTGAGATGTGAGAACTCCATGGAGAAAGACCAGAAGACTCACACGCTGCGCCATGCTGAGGCGCTGAAAGCACAAGTGAAACTTTTTTATTTATATAAATAAACACGTATGTGCGTATACATAGATGATGTCTTGATCATTCAGCCTTTCCTTTATTTATTAAACACCCACTGTGTACCATGGGAGGTAGAGCACAGAGGTGCTGGAGCAGGTGGGACTTGAAATACTGACTTTGACACTTGCTAGCTGTGTGACCTGGGGCAAATTATTTAACCTCTTCATGCCTCATTTTCCTCATCTATAAAATGGAGATAATATTAAAAGCTATTTCGCGCTTCCTTGATAGCACAGTGGTTAAGAATCCGCCTGCCAATGCAGGGGACACGGGGTCAAGCCCTGGTCTGGGAAGGTCCCACATGCTGTGGAACAACTAAGCCCCAGGTGCCACAACTACTGAGCCTGTGCACTAGAGCCCGCAGGCCACAACTACTGAGCCTGTGCTCTAGAGCCCGCAAGCCACAACTACTGAGCCCGCGCACCACAACTACTGAAGCCCGCGCACCTAGAGCCCCTGCTCCGCCACAAGAGAAGCCACCGCAATGAGAAGCCTGCGCACTGCAACGAAGAGTAGCCCACGCTCGCCGCAACTAGAGAAAGCCCGTGCACAGCAGTGAAGACTCAACGCAGCCAAAAATAAAATAAATAAATTGAAAGTAAATAAATAAATAAATAAAAGCTATTTCAAGGGTGATTATGAAATTTGAATGAGGACATGCACTTATGAAGCACTTAAAATAGTGCATGGAACACGGCAGCCATCTGTATGTTTTTATCTTTTATTATTACCATCATGCTCTGAGCGAGCACAAATGGAGAAGAATTCATAGTCTATTTAAGAGATCAAATAAAAAGAGTGGATTTCTGCCTGTACTGCTTACTGCTTCATCCCTTGCTCACAGTGGTTACTCATTAAATATTTGCTGAGAGGATCCACAAACTGGATGCAACTCAGGGTGAGTTTGACCTGAACAGCGCCTTGCACAGCTGTCTAGGTCAGAAGACGGACGTTTCAAGAGCAAAACATACCTAAAGCAGAAGTACCTAACGGTCGTATGTGTCCTAGAAAATCAGGCTCTGGTTAAGCACGTGACACCACCAAGATCCTGGCTGCTTCTTGACCCGTATCACCCCAACCGCATGGTAGATGGTCAATATTCTTCAGCCACAGAGGCCCTTGAGGTATTTTCCAGGGATCCTGACTCCACAGGGTGGTGGGTGACCCTGTAGGCTTCTCCAGGAGCCGCTGGAGACCCACCGAGCCCTGTGAGTCAGTGAGCCTGGTTCCCCGAGGGCAAAGAAAACAGGGGACAGCTACCCAGCTGGACTTGTCTTTCTCCTGGGCTTAGTTCCTGGTGTCGGGGAGACACTGCAAGTCACACCTTTGGAGGCAGGAACCATCTGAAGAGCTCTGATGTGAATATTTGTTGACTATTGAAGGGCACCAGAATATGCCACCCCAAATTATGCCTCTTTGGCATCTGAGTTATTTTGAGCTAAGGCCACCGAGACCCAGTAGATGCAGGAAAAGTTCCAAAAACAGGGGATAAGTTTTCCTTTTGTAAAGATTTCCACTTGTGAACGATGTCTCCCTCTCTGGTACCAGGAAGAGGAGGGCTCTTAACAACTCTTACCAATGGAGAAGGCATGACTTGAATCTGCATAACAAGCCTTCCTAAATTGCCCTTGTTACTGTGCTTTCTCTGGTCACCTTCCCATGACTGGTCTCCCCCACCCAGAAACCCCAAACACCCTTCCTTTGTTTTAGCCTAAGATAGGCTATGAGCCCAAGTTCTAATCCCCGCTTTGGGTTACTCATCGCTGGGTGCTCCCTTGGGTACATGCGTGATGCACATGTTAATAAACTTCCGTTTTTCTCTTGTTAATCTGTCTTTGCCAGCTTACAGGGCCCCAGTTGGAGAACCTAAGATGGGTAGAGGAAAAAGAGGTGTTTTTCCTTCCCTACACTATTTCCTGCCTACTTGTCACTCTAAAATCCTTTACTGGGAGCTTTCTATATTCCAGGTCCTGTGTAGTGTGCTTTTCACACATTATTTCATTTAATCCTTGCAGTAACTACATCAGATGGGTATTTTATATGCATATTTTGTAGATGAGGAAGTCAAGGTTAGAAAGGTTAATAACTTCCCCAAGGTCACATCAAAGGAGGTGGTACAGCAGGGTTTGAATGTCTGTCTGACTCCAGTTGATTCTTTCTGATCCCCAGGCCTCTGTTTCTTACTTGGCCCTTTGGAGTTGGCCAGGGAAATGGGCATGCGTGAACATTTTACCATTTACACAGAGCTTTTCTCAAAACAGCCTAGAGCAGTGGTTCTCAGGTAGATCCAGGCAAAATTGAACTTTATTTGGAATTTTCCAGGAAATGTCCACCATTTTGGAAAATCAGATCACCAATGGCCCACCACTTGCATATGTGCGTGTTGTATTCATGGAGATCTGCCTGGAAACCAAGGAGCTGACAAACACTGTCTTCTAACAGTGTCATGCCTGAGCATCTACATATTGAAATATCTATAAATCACTCTCTTTGGTTCTGCTTTACAGCACAGTTAGAGCATTATATTAGTTCTTTGAAGGTAAGTATACAGGTAGATGGTTTTATCTATGCATTTCATTACTGGAGACTCACCTGAGAATTACAAAATATTTGTATTTAAAAGGGGGTGTTGGGTCTGATAGGTCTGGAAGAAGGAGGGAGAGCAAAGCTAAGTGGAATCTGGGAGCTTAAAAAGACTGCAGTACTGTCTAGACTTCCTGCCCTGGTTGTGGGTCTCTCCCCCAAGCACCTCCTGTTCTGGCAGCTGTCCTGCTGACATCTGCTTTGGGGATCCAAGTAGAGGAAGAACCAGGATGAGTGGCAGCCCCTTGGCAGCAGCTAGTCCTAGGAAGGCACCCTGAGGAGGGAATAGGGCTCTTTGGCCACCAGAGAACGGCTGCCAAGAACCCTTAAAGATTTCCCCTGAGAAGTGAGAAAATGACAGACCCAGAGAAATGCTAAGACAAGGTGGCAGTTGAGAGAGAACGGGAAATACAAGGTAGGCCCAGGTGGCGGCAAAGGAAGCCTGATGCTCTGCACAGGAGACTAGGTGTGTCGGGGCAGACCCGTGATGGCACGTAGGCTGGTTCCAGGTCATTTGCTGCCGACTCCCGAGGCCACTGGTAAATGTTGACCTAGCTAAGGTGGGTGTTCTGCTTGGGTTCAAGTGCAAAGCTCAGCTTTCACCTAATTAAGGGTTTTCTTTTGCCCTCACCTCCCTGGATAATTATAGCTAATAACAAATATAACTTACACTATATTTCACAGTTGCCATGCTGCAGACACTGGTCCAGGTTCTTTAACTGTATTTGTTCCTGCCCCACAACAGCATCCTGAGGTAGGGACTTGTATTTCTATTTCTATCTTATAGATGAGGAAACTGAGGCAAAGTGAGGTTGAATAATTTGCCCAAAGCCCTGGCTATGAAATGAAGATCAGGATTCCAACCCAAGTACTTAGACTGCTATGGACTGAATTGAGTCCCCCTCAAATTCATATGTTGAAGCCCTACCCCCCCCCCCCACAACAAGTATGATGATATTTACAGGTGGGTCTTTGGGAGATAATTTGGTTTAGATGAAGTCATGAGGCTGAATCCTAATGATAAGATTAGTGCCCTTAAAAGAAGAGACCAGAGAGATTGCTTGCTCCCATACTCTGTCTCTCTGCCATGTGAAGATACCGCAAGAAGGTGGTTGTCTGCAAGCTAAGAAGAGAACCCTCACCAGAACCTGACCATGCTGGCACCTGACCATGCCCAGCCTCCAGAACTGTGAGAAGTAAATTTCTGCTGCTTAATCCACCCAGTCTATGGTGTTGTGTTATAGGAGCCCAAGCTAAGACGCAGGCCCGCTGTACTGCTCCCAAGACTTGCTCTTCAGGCCCCTTGGTTCTATATATATGTGGTACAGTTCCAGGTGTTGGGGTACCTCTGTACCTGGGAGCCACCTCCCTGTCATGTACAATGATACTGTCTACTTTTATTTTCCCATGAATCTAGGGTCTTCCTCTGACACACACCTGACCAGCACTCCCCATAGTGGGCCATCCCCCACCCACCACTCAGCCTTCTGTATTGATGAAGTCAGCTGGACTGACTTTATGTAGGCAGATTACGCTGATACTCTGTAGTATTGTCTAAGGAATATTAACTCCCAAAGATGACCTCTCTTTCCCTCCCTGTGATATTGTCTGATATTCCACCTTTAGAGAGTCATTCCTTTGACTGAATTTACTGCCTCTCCTAATATTCAGTTCAATAAACATTTATTGAGCACTGTGCAAGGTGGCAGGGATAAAGAGATGAAAGTTATTACCTTTTATATTAAAGTGTTGTCAGGCCTGCCAGTTCCACTGGCCCCTTATGAAGGAAAAGCAACCTGGCCAGTCTGGCCACATATAAGGGAACTGCTCAGTAAGAATGCTCCATATCAGAGGAGAATTAAGCACCCATGTTTGGTCAGGGACAATGGGAAGTGAAACCAGGCCTGCCTGGAAAGAGGGTCAGAGAGAATAAATTTCCCAGGGTCCCAAATAACTTCCAGAAATCTAGAGAACCACCTCAAGAAAGGCCAAGCGGGGAGCTATGTCATAATAATTTTAAATAATAATAATAAAACAGAAATAACAAGACTAATCCTCACTAAGCTCTCATTACAGCCAAGGCACTGTGCTATCTATTTGATCTTCCCAACAATGCTACAAAACAGGCTTTAATAACCAGTACATGTTTAAATTACCTGCTCAGTTAAATTTTCTTAAAAGCTTGCTGGAATGACGTTAGCTAAAGCTATAGTAAACAATCTGAGTAAAATGACCCTTTTATCCAATAGATACTAATTTTTTTATTAGTATCTATTTTATCCAATAGATACTAAAACATCTTGTAGGTATGGGGCTGTTTTGTTTCCTTCATCTCTTCTCTTAAACTACGCACTCCTCTAGAGGTTTAGCAAAGGGGAAAACATATTTAATGACTACAGCCTTATCATTTCAAGTTTGAACAACAAAGAAATGTACGGGAAAATCTTTCCCAGCCACAGACTTTGCAGATTCTGTCTCTGCCTTTTCCCTTCAGCGAATCTGCTGGGGGAGACCACAAGGAAGAAGGAATTGGAAACCTTGCAGACAAATCAACAGGCTCGCTCACCTAACAGACTTCTACCACCGTGGTCTCTGTTTCCTGTTTGTTTTTAATCATGTGCTTCATCAGTAAACAATTTTGAGTGTGCGCCATATATATATGCATATATATGTGTAAGTATATATATCATATAATTATTTACCCGTTTTAAGCATGTTCTACTGCATATTTATTATGTTTATTATAGAACTCACTAAAAAATAAGTTTAAAAGTATGAATTTAAAAATTAAAAAATTCTAAAATCTTTTCCTACCCCTGTGGGTCTTATTGCCCGCCCCCAGGATACAAACATTCCACTCTACTCCAGTGACAATTTCATGTTGCCATATCCACCAGAAATAGCTCCTGCTCTAGCTGATGTCTGAAGGTCACTAAGCCCTGAATCCATAAATCAATAAATCAGAGCGTAGGCATTTCCCTCCAGGCCCCTCAAGACTCACCTGCTGCCGCTGGAGCATTCTAAGGCAGGAGGCTCCACCACAGAGCGATACCCACCAGACATTCTCTTAACGCCACAAAATGCGCGTGGCTTTGTGTGTTTTCTAGACGGGAAGCCTTACAAAACATGATGTCAGCTGGGGAGTGACAGTCTGTTTTCAGGATTTGTTTTTGAGAGAATTGCTTACCCCTGGCTTTGCAGCCAACCACATGCCCCTGATCATACATAATTATACCGAGGCTGGAGGGGAGCATGCACTTCAGAAGCTGGGTGAGGCCAGTACAGTACACGGACCGTGAATTCCTGACCACCAGAGAACCCCTCAAAGAAAGAGAACCAAATCCTGTAGACAAGTAACATTTGAAATATTTTGTGTGTAAGTTTTATTTTCTTTCCAGATAAAAACTACCATTGTTGTCAGAGAAAAATACAAGGCAGATGTCAAATTCTAATTAAGTGAACCTAAGTTACATCATGTCTTCTCCTGTGCTGGCCTTTGCTCTGATGTTATGCGTGGTGGGCAAATAGAAATGTACCAGAAAGTGTACACATCCACATCCTGCAAGGGAAGTTCCTCCAAGAGAGCTTTCTAGAGAGCAAATTTGTATCCTGCACACATGTACAGTATACTTACATGTACTTCAGTTCTATATTCCTGGTGTGAAACCTATTTAGTTATTGTATATGTTCTTTTAATACCCTACTAGCTTCAGTTCATAAAGATTTTATAGATTTAGTTAAGAGTTTTGCATTTTTGTTCATAAATGAGATTTGTCTTCAAGATTATTATGTCTACTTTGGTTTTGCCAAGAGGTTTTCAACCTTTGTAAAATGACTAAGAAAGAAGCTTCTCCGCTTTCTCTATGCTAACTTATATTAGCATTTATCACACACATATATTTCCTTATATTTTTCTAATCAAACTGTGGCTCTCCTCAAAGGATATTCACGTCTGCAGGGTTTCTGTGAGGGTTATAGCTCTAATGCTTTTCTTACCCTGCTTGAGCTACAAGAGAGTGGAGGACCTTCTTGCCCTGAGGCAGACTGGACTGTCTCAGATAAATATTTTGATTACTAGGCCAATATCAATGAATTTCTTGTGAAATATTGAAACTAGCCTTGTAAGACTATGGGCTCTTTCACAGCTCTGTTATTTGTTTAAGAAAGCACTACTAGTCACAAATCCGAAAATGGCATTTTGGGTTTAAGATTTGTTTGATGGTAACAGTAGTCTAGTGTATAGACATCACTTTTTTCCCTTACATGAGTGCTTCCCAACCAGATTTCCAGGTATCTTAATTTTTATGTCACAAAACAAAATGTAGATATTTTGCTTATAGATTATATCTATGTATATGTTTATGTAGATGTATATATGTGTAATATGTATGTCTATATTACATAATACTTTTTTCTTTGGGGGAGATAGTCTGTAAAAAATCAAACTGGTAGACTGTCTAAAGGTCAGATTGCAGCTCACATCGAGTCCCCTCCCCTCTTGCCCCAATATTTGTGTCTCTCCCCACCTCAGACACCTCTGTATTCTCAGTTATTCTGGTCCATCTTTAATAAGATTTTTTGAAACAGCATTATTTCTTCCTGTTTTAAAGATATTAAACTCTGGCTAATTTATTTTGGCCAAGGGGAGAATACCAGAAGAGTCCTGGTTCTAGTGTAATCCCAAGAGAGACAACTGAAGAACAGGTAAACTTGGAAACTGCAATTCTAATTCACAGTGAAGAAGGAAGGAGAGGATTGGGGAGATGGATAATATTTGTTATGTGGACGTGGAAATGTGAATTATTAACCATTGCCTGAGACAGGATTTGCTCTTTTTGAAGTCTAATATGAGTCTAGGAGGGCTCGGGAGTTTCCTGCAGGATGGATTTTCCAGCAGTCTTATTCTGGATTTCAAAGGCCGGGTGAAAAAGGGAACGGAGGACCCTGTGCTTGTAGAGTTGAAGACGGGAGGGTTTAAGGATACATGGAAACAATTCATTCTTGCCTGGGAGGGGAGACACTCTGATCACGAAGCTGGTTTCCACTGGCGGAGTGTGATCACTCCGGCTGTGCAGACTCCCGCGACTTCTCCAAATACGTGTGTGTAGGAGGGGGAGCTGCACGAGCTTTCTCCCTAGTTTGCTCAATTCAAAGTTAGAATGAGTGTTTGTGCAACTGACCTTTCAGGTTAAGGTCGATCATTTGCCGCATATTTGAAAGAAAGCATGTTTTGTCCTCGTGCTTGAAGCTTTAAACTGACAACGTATTTTCATCAATACAAGGACTGGATTTTCAAACGTGGTTTGCCAAATTTCATCTTTTCAGACTAGCTCTTTTAGTTACGCGTACAGAGCCTTGCTGAACCGCCAGATATCACAGCGACGTCATTTGCCCCAAGCCCTTGAAGGAAGGAGCTAATTTATGTTGTTTATCTTTAAATTTGTAGAGTGTCTTTACCTTTAAGTTTTATTGGAACTGCACCACTAACAATGCTAGGAAAAGGACGCGGTAAATGAGATCAGAAAAGGGGTGTGGAATATGTAGATGAGCGCAGTGACTGCTGGTCATGCTTAAGCTACACATATTTTTTTCTAAGATTTTTGGCAATATCTCGATATCAAAATATTGCTGTTGGTAATATTAGCTTAGAAACTCTTTATTCTAGAAGTAAGGGGGTCTATAGACTGCATGAGAAAAGTGATCCTATCTTTAGAGTTACCTGAATCTGAGGGTGAGGTGCCCGACTAAGATACGCTTGTCACGTTTACTTAAACGAAAAAATATCATGATCCTGAAGTTGGTTTTTTTTTAGCGCGAGTTTTAGTTTTTGTCTATGGCGCGTGGTGATCCTTGCGATTCCCCCAAGTATTGAAAGTTTGCTTGTACAATTTGTGGTGTAAAGAAACTGTGTTCATACTTTTCCTTGATGTGTGTTGTTTAACAAAGGAAGTGTATTCTAGGCGCGTGTCAAATTCTTTCGTAATATTGCCTTTGTTTTTTTTCTTCAGCAGGTTTATTTATACTTAGGAGTTGCGTGTGTTTCTAGGTAAATCTGTGTAGTCCCTTAAAACTGGAATGAACCGGTAGCGTTCAAAACTTTGACCAGAAAAAAAATAAGATCGCGGTTCTGGTCGGGTTATAGTTAACGAAAACGCGATACTTGGAGGCAGAGAGCTGTCTTTCTTGTTTTCCCGGGAATGTATTTGTGTTTTTTATATCGCTTTTATGAATTATTTGCTGTAGACCCTTTTGTTTTGAAGTCAACGGTTTAGCGTCTTGCTGCTCCTGACACCTTTTGTATAGGCCGTTCTTTTTTTCCCTCTAAGGCCACTTGGGTAATGCGTGATACTTTCCACCTCAAATCCTTAATGACACGTGCTAGAGCTGTTTTCCACGCTGTAACATTTTCACAGGTTCCAGAGATCGGGACGTGGGAGGTTTGGTGGGCTGTTATTCAGCCTACCACATCAATGAAGCCTGCAGATTTGTCAGGAGCAAGAGAATGACACCACTAAAAGGGGTTGGAAGTGTGTAAATGTGCGCAGTGTCCTTTGGCCTTGTTCACGTTGTACATGTTTTTGCAAATATGCTGGGATCCAAGATGTTACTGCCTGGCGTTTACAATTTGGAGACGTCTTTCTTTTGTAAGTGATGGTCTAGCGCTTGCAGGAATAGAGTGAGCGTCTGCATGGAGTGTTCGGAAAGTTAAGGTAAGCGGTGCCAGGATCCACCTCCTGCTCCAGGGGGTGGGGGGCGGGGCCTTGGCAGCGTGCAGGACTTATCGCTCAGGGCCAGAGTGACGATGAAGTAGCTTTTTCAAGAGCGGGGCTCGTTGGTTTGGATGTTTGAAAAACCTGTGGCAGATTTTTCAACAGCTCCACGTGTTGAAGGATCTGATTCTCAAATACAACCCTGAAATGAGCCCGAGGGCTAACACCACCGTCCCAGAGCCACTGCAAGACTTGTTTGATGTTGCAAAGAAAAAGAAACACTTGTTTACAACAGGTCCTGACTATTATTGTCTCCTCCAAAGCGTCAACAATTTGCAGTCAGAACCCGGTTCCTCCCACTGCGATGATCCTTCTGATGTTCTGTCGAAGGTTCAATTCAGCCTGAGGTCTCCGTGCCACACATCTCGTCGCCTGACCACGTGGGCACTGCAGGCACCATATAGCACTTGTCGTTGTCGACATCGTCATCATACTAGGGTTATCAAGAGGGAAGAACCAGGGTTCTGGTAAGTGTTAACACTGTGTGTGTGAAAGAAAGAGGGAATGAATTTATATTTTCTCTATCTCTATTTTCTGTGTTTTAAATATTCTGTGTTTTATTCTATGTAGTTCTCTTTCAGGTCATTAACAAAAGCAATCCAAGTGTTGAAAGAAAGAAAATGTTAAGTTGTTGCTGACGTGTAGTAGGTAGTTAGGCCAATGATGGTTGTGTCTGTACTGAACATAGGCAGACTTTTTTTTCTTGTCATTATTTCCTGAACAATACAGTGTAAAAACTACACAGCATTTACATTGTATTAGGTATTATAAGTAAGCTAGATATGATTTAAAGTATACAGGGAGGATGTGCATAGGTTGTTTACAAATACTAGGCCATTTTACTATATATAAGGGATTTGAGCATCCACAGGTTTTGGTATCCGTCGGGGGTCCCGAAACCAATCCACACAATGTAGAGGGACCACCGTGCTTCCAAGAATCCGTGTGGAGCCATGGTTCTCAAACCCAGCTACACGTTAGGATCACCCCAGGCATTTTTAACATGCTGATGCTTTGGTTCCTTCCACAACCAAGAATGACAATTCAGTAGGTCTGGGATGGGACCTAGGTGTATTTAAGGTCCCCAGATGATAGTAACATGGAGACGGGGCTGGGAAGTTCTGGGTAAGCATTTCCGTCCAGGCTTCAGCTATCAAGATGCATGTAACATACCCTTTATTAGCCATGTAAATACTTGCTTTACTAAGTCTTCTATTTGTTCTCAGTGCTTTGGTCATGAAACTGTAATTTATAGCCCTTACGGTATCTGCTATACCGTCGAATATATTTTATGTTTAACAGCACCCTCCCTGGGATAGCAAATACTGTTTCAAAGCAGTGAGAATCCCATGAGGACAGAAGTCCAGACTGTCCTGCTGTCATCTGTTTCTCCAGTGCCTGGAACCAAGGAAATACTTAAAATTGTTTGTTGGATGGATAGGTAAACGATCAGAGAGAGTTAAGACCATATATTGGACTACTAAACTCAAATATATTTAATGATAGAGTCTAGATTAGAAATATCTGTGTCTGAGAATGCTGAGCTGGGTCTAATCACATAAGTAGTAACAGAGGTAAATGTGAGGTCCTGTCCTTCAGTCCGAGGGTACAGGCACAGAAAACATCTAACATGTTTTTAGCAATGCATGAAAAGGACTTCTTAGTGGTTACCCAACAAGACAGTTACAGGGACTTCCCCGGGGTGCAATGGTTAAGACTCCGCGCTCACAATGCAGGGGGCCCAGGTTTGATCCCTGGTCAGGGAGCTAGATCCTGCATGCATGCTGCAACTAAGAAGATCCCGCGTGCCGCAACTAAGACCTGGCACAGCCATATACATAAATAAATATTAAGGGAAAAAAAGACAGTTACAGCCCTAAATCATATTAATAGATGTAGGATCTGGAATGTCGGAGACAATCACCCCATTTTTATTCCAGATCACATCTGTGGTACTATGTGCAGTTCTGAAAACCATCATCGAGGATGGGGACAATATAAAAACTAAAGAATATTTGGCAAAGACTCCCAGGATATTGAAAAATCATACCATGTCATACAGAGGATAGTTGGAGGACTGGGGAAGTTTTCTTGGAGGAACTCGGGACTGTGAAAGTTGCCTTTATTTATTTGAAGGGTTAGCATTGAGAAACCAGGCTGGATTTATCTGATGTGACCCCAAAGAGTTGGATTAGAACCAAATTTTAACTCCATACAAAAAAATGACTTTTCCAAGATCAAAGCTAGCCAAGAAAGGACTGTGGAATGTCTCTCTTACATAGACTGAGGTATTCTGGCAGGATGTCTGTATGTCAGTGATGTTCTGCAGGAGCACTGGGGGGTCCTGCTTAAACACAAATACTGCTTCAGTAGGTCCCCAGTGGAGCCTGATCTCTCTTGCATTTCTAACACGCTCCCAGGTGATGTCCACTCAATGGCCTCTAAGGTCCTTTCCAAGTCTGAGACTTCGGTTTCTATGAAATAGATGCATGTCCCCTCCTATGCAGACTCCACTCCCTTTGACTTTAGGTGTAGCCCTGTTGCAACCAGTTGTAAGGAGAGACCTTTGGGAAACTTCCCAAATTAAGCCAAAGTCCCCTATGAATGCCAGGTAGTGATTTTTCCACCACGAAGGAACAGAAGGGACTAATAGACTGTGATCACTGTTCTTAATTAAGAGGTAAAATGGTTACCATTCTCTTTCCTGAAAAGTGGACTGCGGATTTGTAGAGGTGGAGAATGAGTAATATCTGTAAAATCTTTTTTGTTCCTTTTTGCCTTGTACATCTGTAGAGACGGATTAGGGAGAAACTTGTAACTTTGCCTCTCAAATAAGACAAAAGGAAATTTTAAGTGCATTTCCGCATGGCTTCATCAATTTCCATCCCAGTTAAAAGGGTCAAAACACCATCTCCTCTTGCCGGAAACATCCCAGTGGTCTCTCAAGGGCTTGGATGTAGGCTGAGGACAGTCTTGTCACCCACCCCTCCCCAAGACTGGCAGAGACTGCAGGCTGCATACCCCTCCCCGACATTCTTTTTCCTTCCTTCCTTTGTCATAGAATCTCTGGCTCTTAGCTAGGCATATGACTTCCCAGAGAAAAAGAGATCCTGTTTCCTAGATTCCTTTGCTTGTTTTCCTGATCTCTCTTTAAATGTCGTTAATGATGGAAAATGACATTCCACGTGGGAATAATATAGTGATATAAACATTTTTAATGAAGCATTGCCATTTTATCCAGGATACTGAAAAGGGTTCGCTGTGGTACAAGGAGCAGAGAGGTAAAGTCTTTGATCGTCAGCTGCGGTGTTAAACAGTGCTGGAGGAAGAAGCTGCATTTGGCTATGAAGTTCCTGAAGAACTTCATGAATCATGAATCTCCCCGTCTTTCGGGGGCAAAGGAGCCTGTTGTGTTAGGAGTCGAAGGAGGAGCAGTTTCTGTTATTGGTGGGAATGGTGGCACGGGGGCTACGGTAGTCCCTCTGTTCATTGGTGGTTTCCGCTGATAAAACAAAAATCAAGACAAAAAAGGCATTTATAAATCTTCAACATATAAATATTACATAGCTACTACTTGAGTAATAAAATATTTTAAAGTTTTTATAGATAAGAGGGGAGAATTTTCAACCAATACCATTTTTTTTTTAGTTTTATTAACATTACCAACTTCCTCTATTTCTCTCTGTGTGTATGACAGTTAATTACTGAAATTTCAAATTGTTTGCATTTCATCTTTGAAAAGAAAAGCAAATACTTTCTTTCCAACCTTGTTGTTCCAGCCAATCTTTTTGGGAAGAACAACTAGAAGAGTTGGACGCCCCCGCCGCCAAGTGTTTACGCATACTTCTGAAGGTAGCAGAGTTCTAAGAAATTGAGGCTTTATGGACTCGAGATTGTGGGGAGGCAAGAATGCCAGGGAGGCATTTGACTGCCCTCAAGGCAATTGGCGGTTCCTAAAGCAGTGGCTGAAAGGCTGCAAGCCGAGCAGGACTTTTGACAAACTCACAGGGCTGGGGGACAAAAGTTCAAGTTCAGGGGCTGCCAGAGAGAAGGAGACTTGGTAGGTAACCCGGCTTACGGCTAGGACCCCAAAGACCTCACCCTGGGGGTAAGAGTGAACCAGGGGGACTTGTTCTAATCATCTCAGTCTCCAAATGGATCAAGGTGATCTGTGAATGTTGTCCCCATAGTCTACATAGTCTAGAAACAAAAGTAAATTCTCTCTGGAGGACGATAACTTCATCCAGAACCTCAAGTTGTCTCTATAATTTTCAAAAACAATGTTCACTGCTCAATCAAAAACAACCAGGCTAAAAAAAGAATCCAGAGGGGGTGGGGTTAAGGGGAATGAGACTCAAGTGACAGGGAAAAAAGTCTATCATAGAAGCAGACCTTCAGGAGGTCCAAACAGTGGAGTTACCAGACACTGACTTTAAAATAACTGTGATTAAAATGCTCAAGGAATTAGAAGATAAGATGGTGACTTTGGCATAAAATGGACATTTTAGAGCTGAAAAATAGAAGGAAATAGAATAATTTTAAGAAATTATGATTTCTTAAATAATTTCACATATTTTTATATATAAATATATATGTATATTTTTTTTAAATGGAAGTTCCCTCTCAGATATTTTTAGTAGGATACATGTAATGAAAATTTGAGAGGACTTTTGCTTAATAACTATCCTCAACATTTTCAAGAAATTGTAATGCTTTTCAGACAGATTCACAAGTTTTAGTTCTTCCATTAATTAGCAATTTTGTTAGTATGTGGAACATTCTTAATTCATAAGCAGTGACTTAAAGTTTTATTAAAAATAAGATATAAATGGGAAATTAGCCAGTATTATGATGACAAAACCCTCAAACATGATTTCACATTTCCTGTCTTTCCCTTTATTTTCCTGAACCTTCATTCTTCTTTCAAGTGTTGATAATGATAGAAAAATCAAAAATGAAAACTTACACAGGTAATGAAGAGTTCATAAAACCTCTGAAGGTACTGCAAGGGGGGGGAAAAAAAACCCAGTTACCTGACATTTAATTGTTAGGAAATTTTGTTTCAGTTCACATATAATTTTTTTAAGTTCTTAGAAAAAGAAATAGTTCCAAGAAGAAATTGCAAAAATTACTTTAAGGTCTGTGAGTAGTAAAGAAGCTTGTTGTAATGTAAATTGGACAATCATATAGAAGAAAAGGGAGTTAGGAGTTAGCTGAGATGAGGATCAGTACAAAAATTTTCCAGAGATTAACTCCACTAAAAAACAACCAGAGCCCATAGAAACATAAAGATTTATCTCTGCCTTTTTAGGCAGACTATAAAAGGAAAGGGAAGTTGAGAGCCAAGATGAGGAACAGAGAGCTGTGTGCTTTGGCAATTCTCTCTGAGCAGAAACCTGAGCTTTCAAAGACGCTCCAGACATCTTCAGGAAGATGCAAAGCAGCAAGCAATACACCAAGAGGCCACAATCTACAGATCAAAATCTATGTTAAAGATAATTTCTGAAAATAAGTATAAATTTATCTCTGAGCTTGCTTGGCAAAAAAAGCAGACATTTGTCTGTTGAGATGGAGTCTTCTAAAAGGAATTAATAATACATGCAACTTCTTAATGAGGAATTTTTGATATTATCATGGATGTATTTAATGAGCTTACCAGGTGATGCAGTAATAGTCTACATGGGCTCATTCTTTGACGGATCCTCTGAAAAGTAAGGACATAATATTAAGTTGCAAAAACAAAATATTCTGGTGATTTCTGGGTTCTAGATTATTTAAGTCAGATCATGCTAAACTTGTAAAAGACGTTTAATGACTTATGTTATCCCCTTATTGTGAAAGAGAAGGATCTAAACCAGTTGTATGTTGAGAAGGGTGGTGTTCACCCGGACAAGAAGTGACACAAGGCTGGTGTTCTAACTTTCACGGGCCTGGAGACGGTCCATTTCTCTGGAGATGATTCTCCCAACTGGCAGGAACTGTCCACAGAATTCCTAGGTATGCCAGTGAGGCTGGTTCGTATGCTTCCCACCTTAGATTTTTCATTTTCACCTTGGAGAAAATCTTTTTTTTTTTTTTTTTAATTTTGTTGAAGTATAGTTGACTTGCAATGCTGTGTTAATTTCTGCTGTACAGCAAAGTGACTCAGTTATACATATGTATATTCTTTTTCATATTCTTTTCCATTACTGTTTATGACAGGATATTGAATATAGTTCCCTGTGCTTTACAGTAGGACCTTGTTGATATTCATTCTATATGTAATAGTTTGCATGTGCTATCCCCAAATTCCCACTCCATCCCTCCTGCAGCCCCCTCCCCCCTTGGCAACCACAAATCTGTTCTCTATCTCTGTGGGTCTATTTCTGTTTTGTAGATATGGTCATTTGTGTCATATTTTAGATTCCACGTATAAGTGATATCATATGGTATTTGTCTTTCTCTTTCTGGCTTACTTCACTTAGTATGATAGTCTCTAGTTGCATCCATGTTGATGCAAATGGCATTAGTTCATTCTTTTTTATGGCTGAGTAATATTCCATTGTATATATGTACCACATCTTCTTTATCCATTCATCTGTCGATGGACATTTAGGTTGCTTCCATGTCCTGGCTATTATAAATAGTGCTGCTATGAACATAGGGGTGCATGTATCTTTTCCAATTATAGTTTTATCTGGGTATATGCCCAGAAGTGGAATTGCTGGATCATATGGCAACTCTATTTTTAGTTTTTTGAGGAACCTCCATACTGTTCTCCATAGTGGCTGCACTAATTTACATTCCCACCAGAAGAGTAAGAGGGTTCCCTTTTCTTGGAGAAAATCTTGTAATCATACTTTATGTTCCTGAAAATATTACTTCTTGAAAATGTCACATATTTTCTCCCTAAATCATATCTTCCTAGGAGACAACAAATATTCTTAATTTTGGTTTTTTTAAAAAAAGAACAGTTACCTTCCAGTTTAAGAAGTGATCATGGCGAATTCCAGAATGAAATTCTCGTACCTGTGAAAATTGAGAGGCAGAGTATGGAGACTGAGGAAATAGATGTAATAATAATAATAATAGTAATTAACTAGGAGATTTAGACTTTGAGTTCCCAGAAGGCAGGGACTATATTTTGTCATCTGTGTAATCCTGGCACCTAGCATGATCCGCCCATTTCAAGAAAAATTTGTTTACAGAATAAACGAATGAATGTTGCATCTGTTAACATCGGTCACTAATCCTTTTTAATACCAAAAATATTATCTCAGTTACAGGCATACCTAGTTTTATTGCACTTCACAGATACTGCATTTTTTTTTTTTTTACAAATTGAAGGTTTGTGGCAACCCTGTGACAAGTCTATCATTCATTATTCCACCAGTGCTTGCTCACTTCATGTCTCTGTGTCACATTTTGGTAATTCTCACAATATTTCAAACTTTTGATTATTATCATATTTATCATGGTGATCTGCGCTCAGTGTTCTTTAATATTACTACTACGACCTGCTGAAGGCTCAGATGATGGTCAGCAGTTTTTAGCAATAAAGTGTTCTTCAATAAAGGTGCACATTGTTTTGTAGACATAATGCTACTGCACACAAAACAGATTACAGTATAGTGTAAACCTAACTTTTATATGCACTGGGAAGCCAAGAAATTCGTGTGACCCACTTTCTTGCAATATTTGCTTTATTGTTGTGGTCTGGAACCGAACTCGCGATATCTCCGAGGTAAACCTGTAATTCTCTCAGCCTACTCACTCTCTGCTTTGTTCATAATAACAACCTGAGCTGTAGTTTTCCTTAACCTGCTACCACGCGGCGTCCGTTTGTCTCAAGGTTTATCAAGGGCTTCTCCAGAGCAATCGCAGCTCCCTCTGACGGCCCCTCCCTCAACCTCCGTTGCCCAGTGGAATAATCACCTGGGGAGCATATAAAAATCCTGATGCCTGGATCACACCCCAGACCAACTACGTCAGGTTTTGGGGGTGGGACCCAGACATCAGGACTTTTTAAAGTTTCCCAAGCAATTCCAAAATGCGGCCAAGATTGAGAATGACTGCTCTGTTCTGAGGCCAGGAGAGCTTCTCAGCTGCGCTTGACTCAAATCTATTGTTTTTCTAACAGGGTCTTTTAAAATAGATTGAAAGAGCTACTTTTAGCTCCAAAGAAACTTAAAATGGATACTGTGACTTTGACTCCAATGATAGATTTTTTTTTTTTTTTTTGAGGGTTGAATATAAAAGTTTGGAATGCATGAACCAAGGCTGATTTGCAGAAATAGACATTAAGAGTTTACTTACTGGTGTGCAGTGAGCTGTGACCAAAAGGAAAGTGATCAGAAACACCACTTTCATCTTTCGACTCTATCTACAAGTAAAACAAGAGTATTAATTCTTAACTTGGAAATTATGGAGCCCTTTCCTGCTTATGTAGCGTGACACTGGATCAGGCACATTATTACGGAGCTTGGTGAAGATTATGCTATTGGGAACCAAAGGATGTATAGATTAGAGATTCTGGAAGATATTAAACAATTGGAATATAGATTATGATTCACATGCCTTAAGAATTGTGTGTGGCTCTAATTCAAGATCTACAACATACACACACACGCATGCGTGCATTCAAGTACAGTACAGTATAAAACATTTCATGCTTATTAGGAATATTCCCAGTGAGTTTAAAAGAATATTGGTCTATTCTATTAACTGCTTGTAAAAACACAGCTTTTAAAATAGTTATTATTTCATTTGATTC
Source organism: Eschrichtius robustus (assembly GCF_028021215.1). Classification (NCBI taxonomy): domain Eukaryota; kingdom Metazoa; phylum Chordata; class Mammalia; order Artiodactyla; family Eschrichtiidae; genus Eschrichtius; species Eschrichtius robustus. The sequence goes on along the minus strand of NC_090827.1, from coordinate 60,232,386 downwards.
TTACAGTGACTTTGATAGGTAGATATCATTAGTATAATATCCACTTGGAAGTGGGTATTTGTCTTGTCTATACTCCTATATTATGATGTAGATTGTTTATTTGATGTGTTAGTAAATGCTAATAGGTTCATGGTTTTTCTGTTTTCTACTGTATCATGGCAACTTTTATTTCAATCATTTTCATTTTTCATGCAAACAGGAAAAATTCCATCATCTTTTAAATGATATACAAAATGCCTTTTTTGTTGTTTTGAGGGAAGAGAAGAGAGATCAGGCATTCTGAAGATAAATATAATTGTTTTATTTCTCCGTAAGAATACTGTAATTTTTATCAAGAGTATATTGATTGATTTTTGTAAGTGGTGTCGCTCTTGGTAAATGTTTTTAATAAAACTTAATTCTGCCATTTGAAATACTTTTTACAAAGAGAGCTCTAAATGTAATTTTAAAGCAAATCAAGACAAAATGACAACACATATCCAATAATCTTAGATCTGTAAAATGCCATAAGAGAATATGTCCTGAACCAAACTGCCAATGACTGATTTTAAAAATCCATCATCAAGGTTAAACAATACTTGAAATGGGAAGAAAGTCTTCAAGAGGATGATATGAAGACCAAATTTATGTAAATATTATTGCCTGCTGGAAGGCTTGCATCCTTCATGTTCCCCTGTTATAACTGTTGATGTTCCCCTTATTTTTCCTTATATACATGCTGTAAATATGGAGGAGGGAAACAGGAATGCACATTCGCAGGATAACTTTTAATATTCCACTTATGTAGGATTTTTGTCACTGCTGTTTTTCTATAATTTGTTTTCAGTCACTATTTTAAAGCCCTAACATAACCCAGAGCAAACATCAGAGTAACATATTTAAAATAAATAAACATGTGAGTACCTGAGACAATATTTAAAGAATTAAAAACATAGGCCATGACTATAAAAGAGAATTAAAATGTTATTGTCAATAAATTAAATTCTTTAATTCTCAACCTTTCCAGTTATCCATATCTTTTACAAGATAATGTAATTTATAATTGAAAGGATATTTGTTACCTTGTACACCAGGAAAAATGAAATGTCCAATATCGTTAAGATTTCCTTGACGCCTCGTTTGCAGATGATCTGGATAATCGGAAGATATTTATATATGTGGATACTAATGACGTGCTGTGTCAGCACTTTAAAAAAAAAAAAAGATTCCTCATGACCCTCATTTACATAGGAATGGGACAGGGGTTTCCCGTGCAAGGACAATACCTCATTCTTTGCAGGACCAAGACCCTTGTCTCTGATCATAATACATTTTTGTGGTTATTCTTGACACATGAATAATTCAGGAGGCCTAGGGTTTTGCTAATGAACAATCAGGACAAATAATTGCAACAACTAGAAAAGTACCATACTTGTATTAGTGGTTTGGCTAGGAGATACACCCTGAGAATTTCAACTTAAAAGACTTAACATAAATCCATTGAAATCTGCGTGAATCATGCATTGACAGAGGATGTCTTTTTCTGCCATCTCATTCAGTGGGGAGACAGAGCCTATGAGCTGGATAAGTGGAAGAAGCACTAGCCTAAGTGTCAGCCCTCCGCGTCCGAGCTCAGCCACTGCCTGTGTTGGCTACACCTGGTGAAGGTCAGTTTGGTTTTCCACAGAAAAAATCCCCAGGGCTCTCCTTATCTCAGAGTCCAGGTCCCAGCTAACTCAATACCAGAGAAAGGAAATTCTTCCCTCCTCCGACAAAACCCCATTCATCTCTTGCTCCTGTATGTTTGACAGGATAAATATTTAGCTCCTTTCAGAGAAGTCCTATACTCTCCACATCTATAGGTTTCACTTTTATGGTCCAGGCTGATCAGTCTGCAGCATTTTTACCAAAATCTAGGTTATCCAGTCTTAAATAACATCACCTGTGGGACACCAACAGCTTAGCCAAGGCGGCATCACTTTGCCAAACCCAATTCCTTTCACAATATATATATATATATTAATGAGCACTCCTTTATTGGGCTAATAAAAATAGTGTCACCTAGTTCTGGGAAAAAGTTCCAGTGCTTTGAAACTCCAGTGCAAAATGAAATAAAATGCAAACTTCACAACTTCACCTCACAGACCTCCCACCATGTTCTAGCTACATAAGTATGTGAATAGTGTAATTGCCCGCAGCCCGGAATTCACTCTTTTTCTCTAGTATGATAAAACAGATTGATTCCTTTTAAAGCAGTACCCATTCTCCTCTTTCATCTTGTCTGGAACAGAGATAATGGATAAGTGGGAAAAATCAAAGAAACTTCTGGATCCATCACAATGGGAGTCCAACCACCACACTAAGCAGCAGCAAATGGGATGGTCTGGGAGCCATATCAGAACCTTGTTTGTTAACTTATCTGTGTCTCCTAAATTGAGGCAGTGTCTAACTCTTGGCTTCTCAACAGTGGTGATCAGAAGTTTGTTTCTTCAGGAACAAATTTGAGTGGGTGGACCTCTCAGCTTTCTCGGATTTGGCATCCCACAGGAGTATGTGCTTTCCCTTTGAAGATTCACAAGCCCTCAGCACTAAGAAACACAGACCACCATCCAGAGCAGAATGTAACACACTTTCTCAGTGTGGCTTTTGCTTTTTTTTTTTTTTTTTAAGTATAGTTGATTTACAATATTATATTCGTTTCAGGTGTACAACATAGTGATTCAATATTTTATAGATTATACTCCATTTAAAGTTATTATAAAATATTGGCTATATTCCCTGTGCCGTACAGTAAATCCTTGTATCTTATTTTATACAAAGTAGTTTGTACTACTTAATCCCCTACCCCTATCTTGCCCCTTCCCTCTCCCCACTGGTAACCATTAGTTTGTTCTCTATATCTGTGTCTGTTTGTTTTGTTATATTCGTTCGTTTGTTCTATTTTTTAGATTCCACCTATGAGTGATAACATACAGTATGTCTATCTCCATCTTATTTCACTAAGTATGAAACCCTCCAGGTCCATCCATGTTGTTGCACATGGCAAAATTTTGTTCTTTTTTATGGCTAATATTCCATTGTGTGTGTCTGTATATGTATATATGTGTGTATGTATGTGTGTGTGTATATGTATACACACACACACACACACACACACACACAGCTTCTTTATCCATTCATCTGTTGATGGGCACTTAGGTTGCTTCTATATCTTGAATATTGTAAATAAAGTTGCTGTGAACATTGGGGTGCATGTATCTTTTCAAATTAGTGTTTTCGTTTTCTTTGCATATATACCTTGGAGTAGAATTGCTGGATCATATGGTAGTTCTATTTTTAGTTTTTTGAGGAACCTCCGTACTGTTTTCCATAATGACTACACCAGTTTACATTCCCACCAACAGTGTAGGAGGGTTTCCTTTTCTCCACATCCTCGCAAACATTTGTTATTTGTGGTCTTTTTGTTGGTAGCCATTTGGACAGGTGTGAGGTGATATCTCACTGTGGTTTTGATTTGCATCAAATCAAAGTGTTGAGTATCTTTTCATGTGCCTGTTGGCCATCTGTATGTCTTCTTTGGAAAAATGTCTATTCAGGTTTTCTTGGTAGGTAGATAGACAGACAGATAGATAGATAGATAGATAGATAAATAGAGAGATGATAGAAAGAAAATGGAACAATGGAATATTATTCAGCCATAAAAAAGAAGGAAATCTTGCCATTTGTGACAACATGGATGGGCCTGGAGGGCATTATGCTAAGTGAAATAAGTCAGACAAAGACAAATACCATATGATCTCTCTTATATGTGGAATCTAAAACAAAACAAAACAAATCAAACAAAAAACAGATTGGTGGTTGCCAGAAGTGGGGTGGGGGGGATGAGAGAAATGGATGAGGGCGGGTCAAAGGGTTAAAAAAGTGTAGTAAGTCAGGATGTATGATAGCTACAGAGGGGGAAAAAAGTATAACACCAGAACACTTTACTCTGTTCTTAGAAATAAGCATGACATTAATGAAAAAAATTTTCTTTTAGGGTGAAGCTTCAAGTTATCCCTAAGTGGTCATAATAAAGTCTAATAGTATTTTTAATGTAGTGAGGGAATTAGCATTTTCAAGGAAACCTGCAAAAATATTTTTGTTAGGTTAAAAAAAAAAGAAAAGAAATGTGGTACTGATAACTGCTGCAACATGTATGCACTTTGAAAACATTATGCAAAGAGAGAAAGGCACCAGACACAAATGTCCACATATTGTATGATTCCATTTATATGAAATGTTCAGAATAGGCAAATACATAGAGACAGAAAACAGATTAATAGTTGCAAGAGCTGGGGAGAGGGAGAATGGGAGTGACGCTAATGAGTATGTTGTTTCTTTTAGGGTGATGAAAATGTTCTGGAATTAGAGAATGGTGATGATGTACAACTCCAGCGATATACTAAAGCCATTGAACTGTACACTCTAAAAGATTGAACTTTATGGATTGTGAATTATATTTCAATAAACTTGTTATTAATATATGCATATGAACAAAAAAGAACATAAGAACAACTCATGATCCTAATGCTTAGAGCTGACCACTAGCAACTTTTTAATGCATTTCCTTCTAGTCCTTTCTTTAACATATTATTTATGTAGCTGAAATCTTAATGAAGTCTTGCCTTTTTTTTTTTTTTTTTTTTTTTACATAATATGGCAACTACAGACTCCTTGTAAACACTAATTTTAATAGATGCTTAATAGTTTACTGGCTGAAAGATGAGAGGGCCTGAACTGGCAGGAAAGTCTGCACATAGAGTGGTGTTCTAGGAATCCTAACTAGCTGGGTGATTCAAAAGTCAAAACAGATAAGCAAAAACCTCTAGGTTCTCACTCTTCCTTAGGAAAGAGATAACTTCAATAGTTAATGAAATCAAAAGAAAAATGTCAAAATGTCATATGTCAGAGGACTAAGTTCCTTCGTATATAAAAATCACTTTAAAATAAATAAGAAAAAAATGAGTAACTCAGTAGGAAGTAGAATAAGAACATGAGTAAGTGGTTCACAGAAGAAATACAATGGACAGCAAATTGATAAGATTTAAAATGCACATACCCTTTGACTCGCAATTCCACTTCTAGGAATTTGCCTTGCCTCTATAATCAGACAAGGGGGCAATGAAAAATGGACAAGAGGATTTATTTATTGCATTATTGTTTATATTTGCAAAAATCTGGTCATCTAACTGCTCCTCAGTTGGGGATTAGTTAAATAAATTATGGTAAGCCATATAATGGAATATATTAAACAAACCACTGGAAAGAATGAAGTAGACTTATGTGTAAGGATATGAAAAAATCACCAAAATATATTGTTTGGTGAAAAAAATCAAGGAACAAATCATGTAACTTCACATGTGCTTTTAAAAAGATATATTCCAATATGCTTATGCGTACCTTTAAACAATTCTGGAAGGACATATACAAACTGTTAACAAAGGTCTCTTTCTAGAAGAATTTTTTCATTTTATACCTATTTATATTGTTAGAATTTTTTACTGTATATATTTTCATAAAGAATATTAAAATATATGTCAGTAGTTGCCATTGAGTTTAATGGGTTTTAAAAGACTATGTTTATTCCCCAAAGTGAGGATAATTTGCTGAGTTATATTCAGGAAACCACTTCAGAGGAAAGATTTAGAACATTCTGCTGCTGATATTCTAAGGATGACTTTGGATCCCGAAATATCCCTCCTCTTCTCAATTTCATGGTGAATGATGCCCAATTACTACATTTTCTGCTCGTCGATTCCAGCTCTCATTGCTCTGTCTGTATCTTTATAAGAAGTCCCACCCTTCCTCCACTTACTTGAGTTAACAAGAGCTAGTTCTTTTTAACCAGAACACCCCAGGTAAAAAAGATATTTAAAAAAAATGATAGTTTAACTAATTTAGGTTCTTAAGCCTATGGACACTGATATGTTTTCTGACCAAGACTCTAGGGAATATACTAGTGTATTAACTCGTTCTTAACCAACTGAATTATATCGAAGGAGACATTTATGATTAGTAAGGGCCTATAACCAATTGTTCTCAAAATAAAATGAGGAAAGTGAAAAATAGAGACACTCAGTAACATTTCTGAGAGAATAAATGAAAATCATCTGGAGGTCTCACTCTCCACTGTGATGGAGGTTGTGGGTAGGAATGACAACACAGAGGGGGAAAGAACCATGAGAATTTCATTAGAAGGAAATCAAGGCTGGGGCTGGGAGATAGATATGGGATGGAGAGAGGCTTTGACATTCAGCAGTGGTTCCCAAGTGACGGTGCATGGACAAGCTGCCTCAGATTTATCTGGGGGAGATTTAACCATTTGTACGGGGCTGACAAATGGCCCTCCCCAAAGAGGTCCAGACCCTAATCCCCAGAACCTGTGAATGGATTACCTTACATGGCAAAAAGGACTTTGCAGGTGTGCCATATTATGTTAAAAAAAAAAAAAAAAAGGCAAGACTTCACTAAGATTTCAGCTACATAAATAATATGTTAAAGAAAGGACTAGAAGGAAATGCATTAAAAAGTTACTAGTGGTCAGCTCTAAGTATTAGGATTATGAGTTGTTCTTATGTTCTTTTTTGTTCATATGCATGTATTAATAACAAGTTTATTGAAGGACCTTTTAAGGTCCTTGAGATGTTGATAGCATCCTGCATTATCCAGATGGGCCCAATGTAATTACACAGGCCCTTAAAGAAGGAGGAGGGAGGCAGAAGAGGAGGTCAGAGTGAGGTGATGTGAGAAGAACTCGCTGTGCTGCTTTGAAGATGGAGAAAGGGGCCATGAGCCGAGGAAGGTAGGCAGCCCCTAGAAGCTGGACAAGGCAGGGAACAGATGCTCTCCTAGAGCCTCCAGAAAGGAAGGCAGCCTTGCCGAGACCTGTGTTGGATTTCTGACCTACTGAACTGTAAGAGAATAAATTTATGTTGTTTTAAGCCACTAAGTTGGTAATTTGTTATAGCAGCAATGGGAAGTAAATATGCCATCTACGAGCTCTGGGACCCCATCCTAGGTGATTCTGATCCAGCATTTTTATAAAGCTGATATCTGTCCAGGTTTGGAGAACCCTGCTTAGAATATGCTTTAAATCCATTTAGAAGAATGGATTTAAAGAATGTAAGTCTTTAAAACTTTTTGTAGATAAAACTTTTTGGAGATCTCATTTTTCTAAAGCACGTCCAACCAAATACTCCTCCTGATGAAGGAGAGTGTGTGACAGAGTGACCAAGAAATCCAGAAATCAAGTTTTAATACGTACTGATTTTTAGTGAATTTGGTGTGTTATTACTTTGCCGAGTTCTGCTATGTTTGCTATCTACTTCCTGGAACAGTTAATTCCAAATTTATCTCTCAGATAAAGAGATTAATTTGTGTAATTCTTTTATAGTTACACATTTTGTTTCAAAATGCAATGCGTCCAGCCAGTATTTGGTGGGCATTCCTGTGAGCAAGGCACATCAAACCCTCCTTCTTCCCGGTTCTCGCCTCGGGGCTGGGTCAGCAGTCCAGGGCTTCTCAAGGTGGCAGCTGGCCCTTGGTTCTGTGCTGTCACCGAAGAGCGAATTATCCTCACTCTTGGGGTAAACACATAACATGATTACAGTTTCATCAAAACTGCTGCTTTGCTCAGACTCAGTATTCACATTGTGTCATTAAAGACATTTGAATCTTATGTTTTGTAATGAGAAGCTCCAGCCTCTTTGTCAGTTATAATTTTTGTTCTGATTAAGGTCTAAACAAAACAAAACAGAAGCCCTCTAAGGTAGAGGTTTTCAACATGGCCACATATTAGACTTTAACATAATTGTTGATGCCCAGTTTCCACCCCCAGACTTTCTGATTCTGTTGATCCGGAATGGGGCCCAGGTGTCAATATTTTTTAAAACGCTTGCCTCCCCAGATGATTCTAATGTGGAGAACCCTGTTCTAAGAGACTTGAACTCTAGGGTGCCTGTCCTGCCTCCTTTCCTTTTGAGATTTGAGATGCCCAAGAATTCCTGCTGGTGGTTGTAGGGAATCCCACTGTTGGAGGGGCCGGCAGCAGGCGCTTTGGCCTCGGCAACACGGTTTCTTCTTGGATTAGAAAGCTGACAGGACAACCTACTCTTTCAAGTGGAGTTATGGATGCCCAGTGACCTTATTCTTGTTCCCAATGGCTTGGGAAATGGACACGTTACTGCAGGATTCCTGCAGATGACTCCAAGTGACAGCCCAAAGTCTGAACCTGCATGAACGTCTGGTACAAGAAACAGCTGTGAGCAAATGCACTAATTAGGGCTATGTTCGTAGCTCTCCAAGGAAGGGTACTCTCACTAGGTTACACAGGCACACTTGGGGAACTGTTGTTTTGGGCTGATGATCTACATGATGACTACATCATGCGCTACATGATGCACACAGTGTAGCTGAGAGCGCCCAGCTCTGTTTTCACTTGCAGATATGTAGCAGTGATGACTAAACAAAAACTAGAATTCCAACAAATGCTGTCAGGTCCCGCACGCGACAGACATGACAAAGCCGTTTTCCATGTGTTCTGTCAGTTAGATGGTAAATACAGAGGAAATATTTGAAATGCCCCCAACCAGATTGGGAGGAAGGCAAGCATCCAATGGGTGAAGCAAGTGCTCCCTATTTAGGCTGGAGAACCTATCTCTACCCCAGCCATAAACATAAATGGGGAAGGAAGGCCTAGGTTGATACGGGAAGCATTTGCTTGGGAGACTTGGCCTAAAAAAAGCAGTCAAAAACAGGAAAAAAATGAAGAGGCCCTCAAGTAACATCCTATCTGCCTATAGAGAGAGACAGTCCTGATGTGATGTAAAGGGCCACGACCCAAGATCAAGGGGTTGTCTGCCGGTGAGGAAGAATTGTGTTTGCTCTGAGTACAGTATCATGTGTTGTTGTTGTGGGGATCACAGAGACAAGGGATGTAGAAATGCCTTATGTAAACTGTAAAGTGCAATATGGATTTGATGGTAGTGGTTCATTACCCAGAGGACCTTGCTACTCAAAGTGTGGTCTGCAAACCAACATCATCAGTCTCACCTAGGAGCTTACTAGAAATGCTTCTGAAAGTGCTTTTTTTGTTTGTTTGTTTTTAAAGACACCACTTGTACCTGAACTTTTGTTACTTTCTTTTTTTTCTTAATTAATTAATTAATTTTTGGCTGTGTTGGGTCTTCGTTTCTGTGCGAGGGCTTTCTCTAGTTGTGGCAAGCGGGGGCCATTCTTCATTGCGGTGCGCGGGCCTCTCACTATCGTGGCCTCTCTTGTTGCGGAGCACAGGCTCCAGACGTGCAGGCTCAGTAGTTGTGGCTCATAGGCCTAGTTGCTCTGCGGCATGTGGGATCTTCCCAGACCAGGGCTCGAAACTGGGTCCCCTGCATTGGCAGGCAGATTCTCAACCACTGTGCCACCAGGGAAGCCCCCTGAAAGTGCTTTTAAAAAAAAACAAAAAAACAAAAAAAAGTTTTTTTAAAAAAAATTGTGATAAAACGTACATAACAAAATTTGCCATTTTAATCATTTAAAAAAGTACAGTTCAGTGGCATTAGGTAATTTACATTGTTGTGCAACCTTACCATCCATCTCCAGAACTTTTTCATCTTCCCATACTAAAACTTGTACCCTGAATGTGCAAGGTCTCCAGGTGATTCATATGCACAAAATTTAAGAAGCACTGGTCTGGGGATTTCTGGCAGATCCTGTGTTAAATTTAACCATAGTTTACTATGCAGTAGATGCTGTGCTAAGCATTCTTTATCTCACTTAATCTCAGTTACACTTTATCTCATTTAATCCTCCCAGCAACGTTATGAAATATTATCATGAACCTCACTGTACAGATAGGGAAACATTTCAGCGTTTTACTCAAGGTTGCACATTTGTAAGGGGTGGCCTGTCCTGCCTCCTTATCAGCTGGGGTATCACTTAGCATCTGTGGTTCCAGAGCATATGCTTTCCTTCTTCTGGACTTCCTTGGTACCCATAAAGATCCCATCCAGGTGCTTGCATTTGAGGATATGTGTTGAGGAAGAAAGATGCCTGGATATGTAGAGGGAAGAAGTAAAATAAGATCCCACCACAAGTAAATCTTTATTTCCATGGTTTTACACAACTCATGCATCTAGTAAAGAGACTTGGAGAATCTGGGATGCTGCTTTCACAGCATTATTTTACTTTGTTTCTCCAGAAACTTTACTCTCAACCTGATTTTCTTTCCGTTCTTATGCATTTCAACGGATCCTATGTCTCTCTTTTCAGAACCTTCTGGAACAAACCGGAAGGTCAAACAGGAAGTGTTGGTGGGGAATTCTGTGCTGAGTAGATTGGTGTGGCCAGGCTCACTGCTCTCCTCCCTCACACCCCGTGGTTTCAGGGCTCAGCGTGACTCAGGGATGCAAACTCTGGGAGGTCTGACTTGGAATGTGGGTCAGGAACCCTGACCAGTCTCCTTTGTTCATATCTGAAACTGGGACTTTTACAAAACCCCAAACCTTTTATAATCAGAAAAGATAAATCCCCTATAGGGAAGAAAAACACCATGGAAAATTCCATGGGAAATACCTAAAATTGCCTGTCTCTTTCGTCAACCACTGGGAAGTCAGGTGTGGCCAGATGGCCACAATCGGTGCACAGCTGGACAAGTCCTTGTCCTTTCAGAGAGCAAACACCGTAGAGGGTGCTCTAGTCATTAAAAGTTGCTTGAAAATTATATAAGCCAAGACCCAGGCTTTTTTTTAAAAAAAATTTTTATTAGAGTATAACTGATTTACAATGTTGTGTTAGTTTCTGCTGTACAGCAAAGTGAATCAGTTATACAGATACATATATCCACTCTTCTGAAGATTCTTTTCCCATGTAGGCCATTACAGAGTACTGAAAAGAGTTCCCTGTGCTATACAGTAGGTCCTTATTATCTATTTTATATATGGTAGTGTGTATATGTCAATCCCAATCTCCCAATTCATCCCTCCCCACCCCCTTTTCCCCCTGGTAACCGTAAGTTTTTCTACATCTGTGACTCTATTTCTGTTTTGTAAATAAGTTCATTTGTACCATTTTTTTAAGACCCAGGCTTCTTAAAGATTGCTCAGAACTACTCATTGAGCAAAATCGATCAGACGAATGGTTCTCAACCGTGGCCGCACAGTGGAATCAATCACTTGTGAAGCTCTAAACAAACAAAATCCCTATGCCAAGACCCACATCCAGAGACTCTGACTTAATTAGTCTGGGCGAATGCCCAGGCATTGGTATTTTTAATGTGTGCCCAGGGTTGAGAAACACGGAATTAGACAAAGCCGGCTAAGGTCCCATCATCTTTGTATTCACAGTGCGTAACACAGCATCTGGCCCTTCGTAAATGTTTATGGAACATACGTGTGAATAAATGAACTAGTGTTACTACATAAACTACTGTTAGCACTCGGGTAGTTTGTCATGGGTTTCAAAATACTCTTTGATATGCTTCTTTCATTTAAGTCTCGTGACTCCCCTGGAAAATACTGATGTGATGCCCATTTACGGATAAGGAAACTGAGGCTTAATTTCCCCTCCCAAATCCCACAGAACTGATAAACGAACTGTGTTTATTTAACCCTTGTCCACTGGGAAATCCACTGGCTGCTGTGGTTCTCATCTGGCTCTAGTTGTGGCCTGAGGAAGTTTCTCTGATTGTTTGCTTTGGCAAGTATGTCATTTATTCCTCCCATCTTAATGCTGATGTCTAATTTTTAAACAATGCTTATAGTAAAATTCATACAAAAAAGTAAAAAGAACAGTATAATTAACTCATGTAATCACCCAGCTTCAACAATGATCAACTCAGGGCCAGTGTGATTTCGTCTATAGCCCCTCACACTGCCCTTTATTTTGAAACAAATCCCAGTAAATATTTCAGTATGTTTCTCTAAGGGCTTAAAGACAAAAAAACCTTAATATCATTATCATACCTAAAAACTTAACAGTAATTCTGAAATATCATCAAATATCCAGTCAGTATTCACACATCTGATTTTTTTTTTTTCCAACAGTTTCTTTGATTAGGGATCCAAATAAGTTCTATACGTTGCAGTTGGTTGACATGGCTCTTAAGCCTCGTTTAATTTAAGGTTTTCCCTTTCATCTCTTTCTGTTTGTCTCCTTATAATTTATTTGTTGAAGAAACCAGGTTATTGGTCGTGTACAGCCCCCAGTCTGGGTTTTGCTGACTGTAAGCTCCTGTTGTCATTTAACAAATTCCTCTGGGCTCTGTAGCGCCTGTCATTTGCTAGGTAGATCCAGAAGTTTGATCAGATTTGGGCTGGATTTTCTTTTTTTCCCCACAACTCCTTCCTAGGTGCCGGAAAGGTTTTGCCTGAAGGTAGAAATTCTGGAAGTAAAATCAATTGTCAAGGCTAGGCAGCTAATACACATAAATTCATGGCCCAGAAGTAAGGCGACCCTGCCTGACTGTGGCCGTGGTGGGCCCGCTTCTGCTGGGATGATCCCTTTCCCGGCTCAGGGTCCAGGTCCAGCCCTGCCTCCCTCAGGTGTCCTGCGTCTGCGTCTCACCTTTCCTCACTTGCACCCCTTGGCACAGTGCACGGCACCTGCTGGAGCTCTGCGGGGACTCTTCCCCGGAAGTCAGCGTTTCCCTGAGACCAGATAACGTCCCTACTTCTAGCTAGTTGGTGATGAGGGATCAGCATTTTCTAACAGCCACGCTATGACACAGAGCATTTGCTCAGAGTGACATCTAGTGGCTTTAAAAATATCATTTATTGAGGTGTAGGGGCCCTTTTTTAAAGGAACATCAAACTGTAGGTTGGTTTATTTGTATTTTTTTAATTACAAAAGTATCTCATGATCATGGGACTTCCCTGGTGGTCCAGTGGTTAAGGCTTTGCACGCCCAATGCAGGGGCCCGGGTTCGATCCCTGGCCAGGGAACTAGATCCTGCATGCCCCAACTAAGATCCAGTGCACTGCAACTAAGACCCGGCACAGCCGAATAAATAATTAAATATTTTTTAAAAAGTATCTCATGATCATAAGAAAAACCTTAAAGGATACTGAATAATAACAGCCTTGCCAATTAGATTTTTTTCCAGAATTTCACTGAAAACTTTGATGGTGCACTGTATGAACAGAAAGTGAAAGTCCCACAGAAATGCACACCCCAGGAGTAACCACAGCTAATGGTCGATAATTCTCTTTAATGACTGCATAGTGTTTCATAAATTTTTTTCTTTTTTTACCCCATCCTTCATTAATGGACTTTGGGGTAGCTTCTAATATTGTTTTGCTATTACAAGCAATGCTGCCAAGAACATCTGTGGACATGTGATTTTGGTACTCTTGAGAGTGTTTCTGAAAATAGTCACCCAGAAGTGGAAATACTGGGTCAAAGAGAATGAGCATTTTTTGCACCAATTTACACCTCTACCGACAACGTATGAGGGTACGTTTCCCCATGTGCTCGAAACACCAGCATATTATCATTTACATAAAAATCTGTGTAGCTTGTTTTTAATCTTTCTGTTAAAAAAAAAAGAAAAGGATTTTTTTTGTTACCATGACTAGGTTGGGTTCTGTGTGATGCAGTTTTGTTAATCTTCCTAGAAACACTTGTGGGAATTTGTATCCTAGTGGTGGATTCCAACCTAGAAACAAGGAAATTTTTGACCCTTATTAATATTCATTAACTCAAATGATATTTGCGGAGTGTCTGGCCAGTTGCTGGAGACACAATGTGAATAGGGTACGAAACCTGCCCTCTGTTACTAGGGAGCTGGTGGAGCTGGCACATAAGCGGATCACTGTGAGTGTGCGAGTTGGGATTTAGTGGAAGGAACCCAAGGAAAGCTGGATTGAGGAGAAGATGGGTTCCCGGAAGGCCTCACACAGGAGAAGCCATTTGAGCTGGGTTTTTTTTTTTTTTTTTTAATTAATTAATTAATCTATTTATTTATTTTTGGCTGCGTTGGGTCTTCGTTTCTGTGGGAGGGCTTTCTCTAGTTGCTGCAAGTGGGGGCCACTCTTCATTGCGGTGCGCGGGCCTCTCATTATCGCGGCCTCTCTTGTTGCGGAGCACAGGCCCCAGACGCGCAGGCTCAGTAGTTGTGGCTCACGGGCCCAGTTGCTCCGTGGCATGTGGGATCTTCCCAGACTAGGGCTCGAACCCATGTCCCCTGCATTAGCAGGGGGATTCTCAACCACTGCGCCACCAGGGAAGCCCTTGAGCTGGGTTTTAAAGAATGAGGCTAGGCCAGCAGGTGGGGAGAGTTGGGTGGGACACATGCAATTCAGGATCAGGGAACCAGTATGTGAAAAGCAGGGTATACCTGGGGAACCATAGGAAAACCCAAGTGGCTAGAAAGTGTTTGGAAGCAGCTCAGATTTGAGACTGTAGAGATGGGCACAGGCTGGATCAGAGAGTCTGGACTTTATCTGCAAGTCTGATGTTTCTCAAACTCTGGATCTCTTATTTTATTTTTATTATTATTTTTTTAATGTTTTGACCACACCCACGGCATGTGGGATCTTAGTTCTCTGGCCAGGGATGGAACCCACGCCCCCTGCATTGGAAGCGCAGAGTCTTAACCACTGGACCGCCAGGGAAGTCCCTGGACTCTCTTATTTTAAAAGAAAACATTACCTCAATGCTGTAATTGAAAAAATCAGTATCCTTTGCCATAAACGTAAGATACCATAAAAACAACTTTAGTAAAAAAGAAAAAAATCCAAGTGAGTACATTTGAAATAGTTAAAATTAAAATATAATAATGAATCTAATGTTTACAAAAAAATGAGCACCTAAAATTATCTTCAGCTGGGAAAAAAATATAATGATTTATAATTGGTCAGTAATAGAGATTCAGCCCTGTGTCCTTTAGTTTCAGACCAAGAAGAGGGTTCTGTCAAGACAATTCTGTGTTTCTGATTTTGCGTTTATTAGCCCCCAGAAGCTCAACACACCTGTGTGGGTGTTTATGGCCCCCGCCGCCTAAAGACCAGGACGGCAGAGAGCTCAGATGACCTCCCAGATCCCATAGCTGGGAATCAAAATCCATGTCTTCTGACTCCAGACCCTCATGCCAGGCTGATGTTTTTTTTTTTTTTTTTTTTTTTTTTTTTTTTTATTTTTGGCTGTGTTGGGTCTTTGTTGCTGTGCGTGGGCTTCCTCTAGTGCAGGCGAATGGTGGCTACTCTTCATTGCAGTGCGGGGCTTCTCATTGCGGTGGCTTCTCTTGTTGCGGAGCACGGGCTCTAGGCTCGTGGGCTTCAGTAGTTGTGGCACGTTGGCTCAGTAGTTGTGGTTTGTGGGCTCTAGAGTGCAGGCTCAGTAGTTGTGGCGCACGGGCTTAGTTGCTCCACAGCATGTGGGATCTTCCCGGGCCAGGGCTCGAACCCATGTCCCCTGCATTGGCAGGCGGATTCTTAACTACTGCACCACCAGGGAAGCCCCAGGCTGATGTTTGATACAAGGGAAAACTTTCTAACACGTACATCTCTCTGAAAACAGAACTAAGCTGCCTCTGGGAGCAGTGACCCCCTGCCTGTAGCAGTCCAGCGCACACCTGCCTGAGAAGTGGTTTTTGAGGTTATGCTTAGTGTCTGAAGTCTGTGCCTGGGAAATATTTCACGATACTAACCCAAAGATTAAGAAATTTATGACTTTGTTTTAATCATTAAAACACGGGGAAAAGGAGGTTTTGAGTTCTACAGAAATAAACATTCAAATTTGAAGCAACGATTGTTAGAGATTTATGGAACCCTAATTATAACCGCATGTGAGTTCTCTGTCCAGCAGCAGTAGTAATTGCTTAGGAAACAAACCTCCAAAATATTTATAACTTGAAGATATGTCAAAAATCCCGCAATAGGAAAAGACTATTAGTATATTCTTAGAAAATAATGTTTCTGGGAAGTATGAGCCCTTCCTGACACTATCCTTCATGGACTAACACGGTGAAACTTTAATTCCTGGGATTGTCAAATGTCTTGGGTTATCTATTGCTGGATAACCAATTATCCCAAAAGTTAGTGGCTTTAAACAACAATAACTATTTATTATGTTTCACAATTCTGTGGGTTAACTGAGCTCAGCTGGGTGGTTCTTCTGCTTCATGTGTTATCAGCTGCGGCTGCCGTTAGCTGGCCTGGAACATTCAGCAAACCTAACTTTGTTCGATTATAGGTATGTTCCTGGTGGTCTTTGCCTGTATAGTATTGACAGCATGAAAAGTTTATTGATATGGTTTCAAAGTCCCCATTTATACTAACCTTTAAGAACTACCATTTGTCAACTTTTGGTATAGTATCAAAGAGGAATATCCACAGTTATCTGAAAAGGCTATTAAAACAGTCCATCCTTCTTCAACTATCAATATATATCCGTATGAGGCTAGATTTTTTCATATACTTCAGCCAACAAAACATTTCATGGCAGATTGACTGCAGAAGCAGTTATGAGAACCCAGCTGTCTTCTATTAAGCCAGATATTAAAGAGATTTGGAAATATGTAAAAAAGCCATGCTTTTCATGGAATTTTGTTTGTTGTAGGGATATATAATTAATCTTCTTTAAAATATGTTATTTATTATCAATTTGGTTTTGAGAATGTACTGTGGTTAAGTAAGATGTCACCACTGAGGGAAGGTGGGTGATGGAAACCTGGGATCTCTTGGCATTATTTTTCAACTTCTTCTGAGTCTCTAATTATTGCAAAATAAAAAGTTTAAGAATATGTTATTTGTGTTAACATATAAGTATAGTTGTTATTTTAAAATGATTGATAAGTAAAATATTTCTCAGTTTCAATTTCTAATACAGTAAACATACATAAGCAAAAGCTCTTTGGGATCTTCAATCATTTTTAACAGCATAAAAGGATCCTGTGATCAAAAACTTTGAGAATCACTGCAATATAAGTAAGGGAGGAAGTGGGGAGACTGGTGATAAATAATATGGTTTAGACTAGGGAGGTAGCAGTGGAGGAGTAAGAAGGGGTTCAATTCTGGATGTGTTTTGAAGGTAGAGTCAACAAGATTTGCTGAAGGATCGGTTGCGGGAAACAAGAAAAACAGAGGTGTGTGTTTTTGTTTGTGTTGTGCATAAGAAACTGGTGGAACGAAACTGACATTTAATCAGCTAGGAAAGATCATAAGAGGAATTGATTTTGGGGGGAATATATTATTTTGGAAATGTTAAGTTTTGAGATGCCCATTAAATATCCAAGTGGAGAAGTGTATATGTTCAATCTGACACAAGGCTTTCTTGGGTCTGGTAATACTATTTGGGGTTATTTGGCAGTTTCCTCATCTAAATCTGAAAATGTTAGGTTTCTGAATTGGCCTCTCATATTTACAGTTACACCGGTACAAGTAGCAGTTAATGTCTTACCAATCACCCTTCCCTATTGCAGGGTAAACCAATTAGATACGCAGTATTGGAGTCTGGCTGCACTTTAGAATCACCTGGGGAGCCTTTAAAACATTCTGATAGCGCGGCCTCTTACTCAGAGATTTTGATTTAATTGTTCTGGAGTGGGGTCACAGGCATCCTATGTTTTAAAAGCTCCCCAGATGATTTTAATGAGCAGTTCAGGCTAAATCACTGGATTAGAGTCATGATTTTGCTATTTCTTCCTAGAGCGATTTAAAAATTCCTTTTAAATTAAAACTCCCTTGAAACCAACCCCCCCCCTATTAATTCACTATGCTAATTGATAAAGGAAATTTTCTCTGAGCCTTGAGTGTGCAAATAGGACTTGCCCGCAGAACACAGAGCCTGAAGGGTGTAAACAGCAAACAGTGAGGGCCCCTGAAGAAGGAGCCAGAGCAACTGCTTCCCAGAAAACTGATTAGAGTGAGAAGGGCCTGATGTGAGCCTGTGACTATGCTATCTAGACTCAAGGAAGGAACTCGGAGTTCAGCCATTGACACGCCAAGCCCCACTACAACCAACCAATCCTGAACTGACAAGCCAAGGACTTGTTGAAACTGACCCATCATGTTACCTTGTGAAGCTTTGTGGCTTTTGCCTTTATAAGCCCCACCCTTGCCTTTGGTTGGAGAGATGGTCTGTCTTCAGGAGCTCCTCTCCACAATATATTCCTATACATAGTAACCCCCCAGGGCTCTAACTCATCCTCTCTGAGTTATTTTGAAGCCTCAGAGTCCTTGTTTACCTTTAATCACAAAGAAGGGGCGGGGGGGGGGGGGGGGGAACAACACATACTTCATTTGCTGAGTTTTAACTGTTTTCACAAGATATGTCAGACAGATATAAATGTGAATTCATTAGTATACTTGGTCTCTCAGTTAATGAATCAGGCAAGGTAAACACATGGGTCATATGTATTCACTAAAATATCTGAACTTTTCTCCAGATTGTACTCACTGACGGAAATCCAGACTTTTCTGGAGTAATGGAATAAGAAAATGAAAAGTTTTCCAGGAAGCACCGTGTGTTGGTTTTCTATGCTGTGAAACAAATAACCGCAAACGTAGTGGATTAAAACAACACACATTTATTATCTCACAGTTTCTGTGGGTCAAGAGTCTGGGTACAGCTTTACTGGATCTTCAGCTCAGGGTCTCACAAGCTTGCAGTCAAGGTGTTGGCCAGGAGGTCTTCTCACTGGGAGGCTCAACTACATCTGGAAGAAGCTGCTTCCAAGCTAAGTCAGGTTGTTTGCAAAATTTATTTCCTTGTATGAGTGAAGGCCCTGGCTTTTCATAGCCACCAGTTGGAAGCTGTCTGCAGATCCTACAGGACACCCAAAGTTCCTTGCCATGTGGGTTCCCTCAACATGGCTGCTTGTTTCCGCAAGCCAGCAAAGAGAATCTCCTGTTCCATTCTACTAACATAGGATTTTATATAATGTAATATAATCACAGGAGTAACACCCCATCACCTTTGCCGTATTCTACTGCTCAAAAGCAAGTCACAGGTCCTGCGTGCAACTCATGGAGAGGGGAAACACACAAAGGTGTGGCCACCAGGAGGCAGGATATCACTGGGGGCCGGGCTCACCTCAGGGTGTGTTTGCCAAACAAGAAAAGAGGGCAGGAGAAACAGGAATTGTTTATAGTCAAACCACACAAACCTAGTTTGTCCTGAAAAAACTGGAAAGGACAGTGGATGGAGCCAGGGATCAAGGGTTCTGGTCTTGGTTGTGTCATTACCTAGATTACATACCCAGCTGGACCTCAATTTCCTTACTTTACAAATGAGGTAGGGCAGGTGCTAATCAAAGAAATGCATATTAAAATAGCAAGGAAGCACCATTGTTCACCTTTAGCAAAAATTAGAAATGACTGTACTCCACACTCGTGAGTTTTTGGTGAAACAACTATGCTCTGTCCTGGAAAGCAATCTGTCATTAAAATGTTCACACCTGTGACGATTAATGTTATGTGTCAACTTGGTCATGGGGTGCCAAGATATTTGGTTAAATATTATTTCTGGGTATGTCTGTGAGGGTGCTTCTGGATGAGATTAACATCTGAATCAGTAGACCGAGTAAAGCAGATTGCCCTCCCCAATGTGGGTGGGCCTCATCAAATTCATTTAAGTCCTGAATAGAATAAAAGGCTGAGCTCTTTGACAGGCTCCCAGACACCCCGGTGCCCCACGCCCCCCGCCACCGGGTCCGCAGGTTGGTCTGGTCCCTGGGATGCGCCGGGCAGGCAGCCTCAGTTCTGGCCCGCCAAGAAAGGCCCGGTGACCTTGGCCCAGCTCCGGATTCGAATCCGCCTCCTCCACTGGCTGGCTCTGTGACCTTGGGCCGGGCCCCTCGCCCGAGTCCAGGTGACTCATTGGGACGAGAATGACCCTCCTCGTGGGCTAGGTGGTTCCGGAGGGCGCCTGTAAAGCGCTGGCCCAGGCTGCCGTCGGGTGGGGGACCGCCCTGGGTGCTGCGGCTGCCGTGAACCGGCAGGCCTTGCCATTAGCTTAGAACCCCTGGCCCAGAGGTGCCCTTCCAAGCTCGCCCTCTCCCTGAGGTCCCGTGCAGCCGTCACCTGGCCTCCCGGTGCCTTGCGACCCTGCACGGTCCCAGGGCGGTCCAGCCATTTCTCACGACCTCGCAATCACCCCACTGCACAGGCCACGAACCCCGTCAGACCCTCCCAGGCCTTCCAGTGGGGCCACTCCATCTGGACCCTCCTTCCTGGGCCCCTTGCCCATCATCAGCAAGCCCCAGAGAACAGGGTGATACAGTCAAGAGTCCCTCTGGTGCCTGGGGACAGAAGCAGCCTCTCTGAGGAGGTGAGCTGAACCAGAGCCAATCACCGTCAGAGCAAAGGACATTCAGCAGTGCGAGACTCAAGCAGGGGAAAGCTCAGCATGTCCCAGGAGCCAACAAAAGCAAGCCTCTCTACACTTGGATTCATCGTGTTTCAAGTACTCAGCAGCCACATGTGGCTCATGGCAACCGTATTAGACAGCAACCTATAATTTTTCACTCAGAAACAAAAATACCATGCAAGAATGAAGATAGGGGAGTAGAAGGACGTGCTCTTACTCCCTCTTGAGAGAACACCAGAATCACAACTAGCTGCTGGACAATCATTGACAGGAGGACACTGGAACTCACCAAAAACCATACCCCACATCCAAAGACAAAGGAGAAGCCACAATGAGATGGTAGGAGGGGCACAATCACAGTAAAATCAAGTCCCATAACTGCTGGGTGGGTGACTCACAGACTGGAGAACACTTATACCACAGAAGTCCACCCACTGGAGTGAAGGTTCTGAGCCCCACGTCAGGCTTCCCAACCTGGGGGTCCGGCAACGGGAGGAGGAATTCCTAGAGAATCGGTCTTTGAAGGCTAGTGGGAATTGATTGCAGGACTTCGAGAGGACTGGGGGAAACAGAGACTCCACTCTTGGAGGGCACACACAAAGTAGTGTGCGCATCGGGACCCAGAGGAAGGAGCAGTGACCCCATAGGAGACTGAACCAGACCTACCTGCTACTGTTGGAGGGTCTCCTGCAGAGGCGGGGGTGGCTGTGTCTCATCATGAGGACAAGGACACTGGCAGCAGAAGTTCTGGGAAGTATTCCTTGGCGTGAGCCCTCCCAGAGTCCGCCATTAGCCCCAACAAACAGCCCAGGTAGGCTCCAGTGTTGGGTTGCCTCAGGCCAAACAACCAACAGGGAGGGAACCCAGCCCCACCCATCAGCAGTCAAGCAGATTAAAGTTTTACTGAGCTGTGCCCACCAGAGCAACAGTCAGCTCTACCCACCAGCAGAGCCTCCCATCAAGCCTCTTAGATAGCCTCAACCACCAGAGGGCAGACAGCAGAAGCAAGAAAAACTACAATCCTGCAGCCTGTGGAACAAAAACCACATTCACAGAAAGATAGACAAGATGAAAAGGCAGAGGGCTATGTACCAGATGAAGGAACAACATAAAACCCCAGAAAAACAACTAAATGAAGTGGAGATAGGCAACCTTCCAGAAAAAGAATACAGAATAATGATAGTGAAGATGATCCAGGACCTCAGAAAAAGAATGGAGGCAAAGATCGAGAAGATGCAAGAAATGTTTAACAAAGACCTAGAAGAATTAAAGAACAAACAGAGATGAACAATACAATACCTGAAATGAAAACTACACTAGAAGGAATCAATAGCAGAATAACTGAGGCAGAAGAACGGATAAGTGACCTGGAAGACAGAATGGTGGAATGCGCTGCTGTGGAACAGAATAAAGAAAAAAGAATGAAAAGAAATGAAGACAGCCTAAGAGACCTCTGGGACAACATTAAATGCAACAACATTCGCATGAAAGGGGTCCCAGAAGGAGAAGAGACAGAGAAAGGACCCGAGAAAATACTTGAAGAGATTATAGTCGAAAACTTCCCTAACATGGGAAAGGAAATAGACACCCAAGTCCAGGAAGCGCAGAGAGTCCCATACAGGATAAACCCAAGGAGAAACATGCCGAGACACATAGTAATCAAATTGGCAAAAATTAAAGACAAAGAAAAATTACTGAAAGCAGCAAGGGAAAAATGACAAATAAGATACAAGGGAACTCCCATAAGGTTAACAGCTGATTTCTCAGCAGAAACTCTACAAGCCAGAAGGCAGTGGCATGATATACTTAAAGTGATGAAAGGGAAGAAACTACAACCAAGATTAGTCTACCCGGCAAGGATCTCATTCAGATTCGATGGAGAAATCAAAAGCTTTACAGACAAGCAAAAGTTAAGAGAATTCAGCACCACCAAACCAGCTCTACAACAAATGCTAAAGGAACTTCTCTAAGTGGGAAACACAAGAGAAGAAAAGGACCTACAAAAAAACCCCCAAAACAATTAAGAAAATGGTCATAGGAACATACATATCGATAATTACCTTAAACGTGAATGGATTAAATGCTCCAACCAAAAGACACAGGCTTGCTGAATGGAGACAAAAACAAGATCCATATATATGCTGTCTACAAGAGACCCACTTCAGACCTAGGGACACATACAGACTGAAAGTGAGGGGATGGAAAAAGGTATTCCACGCAAATGGAAATCAAAAGAAAGCTGGAGTAGCAATACTCATATCAGATAAAATAGACTTTAAAATAAAGAATGTTACAAGAGACAAGGAAGGCCACTACATAATGATCAAGGGATCAATCCAAGAAGAAGATATAACAATTATAAATATATATGCACCCAACATAGGAGCACCTCAATACATAAGGCAACTGCTAACAGATCTAAAAGAGGAAATCGACAGTAACACAATAACAGTGGGGGACTTTAACACCTCACTTACACCAATGGACAGATCATCCAAAATGAAAATAAGTAAGAAAACAGACGCTTTAAATGACACAATAGACCAGGTAGATTTAATTGATATTTATAGGACATTCCATCCAAAAACAGCAGATTACACTTTCTTCTCAAGTGCGCACGGAACATTCTCCAGGATAGATCACATCTTGGGTCACAAAGCAAGCCTCGGTAAATTTAAGAAAATTGAAATCATATCAAGCATCTTTTCTGACCATAACACTATGAGATTAGAAATGAATTACAGGGAAAAAAACGTAAAAAACACAAACACATGGAGGCTAAACAATACGTTACTAAATAACCAAGAGATCAGTGAGGAAATCAAAGAGGAAATCAAAAAATACCTAGAGACAAATGACAATGAAAACACGATGATCCAAAACCTATGGGATGCAGCAAAAGCAGTTCTAAGAGGGAAGTTTATAGCTATACAAGCCTACCTCAAGAAACAAGAAAATTCTCAAATAAACCATCTAACCTTACACCTAAAGGAACTAGAGAAAGAAGAACAAACAAAACCCGAAGTTAGCAGAAGGAAAGAAATCATCAAGATCAGAGCAGAAATAAATGAAATAGAAACAAAGAAAACAATAGCAAAGATCAATAAAACTAAAAGCTGGTTCTTTGAGAAGATAAACAAAATTGATAACCCATGAGCCAGACTCATCAAGAAAAAGAGGGAGAGGACTCAATTCAATAAAATTAGAAGTTACAACAGACACCGCAGAAATACAAAGCATCCTGAGAGACTACTACAAGCAACTCTATGCCAATAAAATGGACAAACTGGAAGGAATGGACAAATTCTTAGAACGGTATAACCTTCCAAGATTGAACCAGGAAGCAATAGAAAATATGAACAGAACAATCACAAGTAATGAAATTGAAACTGTGATTAAAAACCTTCCAACAAACAAAAGTCCAGGACCAGATGGCTTCACAGGTGAATTCTTTCAAACATTTAGAGAAGAGCTAACACCCATCCTTCTCAAACTCTTCCAAAAAATTGCAGAGGAAGGAACACTCCCAAACTCATTCTATGAGGTCACCATCACCCTGACACCAAAACCAGACAAAGATACTACAAAAAAAGAAAATTACAGACCAATATCACTGATGAATATAGATGCAAAAATCCTCAACAAAATACTAGCAAACAGAATCCAACAACACATTAAAAGGATCATACACCATGATCGAGTGGGATTTATCCCAGGGATGCAAGGATTCTTCAATATATGCAAATCAATCAATGTGATACAGCATATTAACAAATTGAAGAATAAAAACCATATGATCATCTCAACAGATGCAGAAAAAGCTTTTGACAAAATTCAACACCCATTTATGATAAAAGCTCTCCAGAAAGTGGGCGGAGAGGGAACCTACCTCAACATAATAAAGGCCATATACGACAAACCCACAGCAAACGTCATTCTCAATGGTGAAAAACTGAAAGCATTTCCTCTAAGATCAGGAACGAGACAAGGATGTCCACTCTCGCCACTATTATTCAACATAGTTTTGGAAGTCCTAGCCATGGTAATCAAAGAAGAAAAAGAAATAAAAGGAATACAAATTGGAAAAGAAGAAGTAAAACTGTCACTGTTTGCAGCTGACATGATACTATACATTGAGAATACTAAAGATGCCACCAGAAAGCCACTAGAGCTAATCAACGAATGTGGTAAAGTTGCAGGATACAAAATTAATGCACAGAAATCTCTTGCATTCCTATATACTAATGATGAAAAATCTGAAAGAGAAATTAAGGAAACACTCCCATTTACCATTGCAACAAAAAGAATAAAATACCTAGGAATAAACCTACCTAGGGAGACAAAAGACCTGTATGCAGAAAACTATAAGACTGTAACATGAAAGAAGTTAAAGATGATACCAACAGATGGAGAGATATACCATGTTCTTGGATTGGAAGAATCAATATTGTGAAAATGGCTGTACTACCCAAAGCAATCTGTAGATTCATTTGAATCCCTATCAAATTACCAATGGCATTTTTAACAGAACTAGAACAAAAATTCTTAAAATTTGTTGGAGACACATAAGACCCCGAATAGCCAAAGCAGTCTTGAGGGAAAAAAACGGAGCTGGAGGAATCAGACTCCCTGACTTCAGACTATACTACAAAGCTACAGTCCTCAAGACAATATGGTACTGGTACAAAAACTGAAAAACATAGATCAATGGAACAAGATAGAAAGCCCAGAGATAAACCCACACACCTATGGTCAACTAATCTATGACAAAGGAGGCAAGGATATACAATGGAGAAAAGACAGTCTCTTCAATAAGTGGTGCTGGGAAAACTGGACAGCTACATGTAAAAGAATGAAATTAGAACACTCCCTAATACCATACACAAAAATAAATGCAAAATGTATTACAGACCTAAATGTAAGACTGGACACTATAAAACTCTTAGAGGAAAACATAGGAAGAACACTCTTGGACATAAATCAGAGCAAGAGCTTTTTTGATCCACCTCCTAGAGTAATGGAAATAAAAACAAAAATAAACAAATGGGACCTAATGAACCTTAAAAGCTTTTGCACAGCAAAGGAAACCATAAACAAGATGAAAAGACAACCCTCGGAATGGGAGAAAATATTTGCAAACGAATCAACGGACAAAGGATTAAACTCCAAAATATACAAACAGCTCATGCAGCTCAATATTAAAGAAACAAACAACCCAATCCAAAAATGGGCAGAAGATCTAAATAGACATTTCTCCAAAGAAGACATACAGATGGCCAAGAAGCACATGAAAAGCTGCTCAGTATCACTAATTATTAGAGAAATGCAAATCAAAACTACAATGAGGTATCACCTCACACCAGTTAGAATGGGCATCATCAGAAAATCTGCAAACAACAAATGCTGGAGAGGGTGTGGAGAAAAGGGAACCCTCTTGCACTGTTGGTGGGAATGTAAATTGATACAGCCACTATGGAGAAGAGTATGGAGGTTCCTTAAAAAACTAAAAATAGAATTACCATATGATCCAGCAATCCCACTACTGGGCATATACCCAGACAAAACCATAATTCAAAAAGATACATGCACCCCAATATTCATTGCAGCACTATTTACAATAGCCAGGTCATGGAAGCAACCTAAATGCCCATCAACAGACGAATGGATGAAGAAGATGTGGTACATATATACAATGGAATATTACTCAGCCATAAAAAGGAACGAAATTGGGCCATTTGTTGAGACGTGGATGGATCTAGAGACTGTCATACAGAGTGAAGTAAGTCAGAAAGAGAAAAACAAATGTTGTATATTAATGCATATATGTGGAACCTAGAAAAATGGTACAGATGAACTGGTTTGCAGGGCAGAAGTTGAGACACAGATGTAGAGAACAAACATATGGACACCAACGGGGGAAAGCCGTGGGGGGGTGGGGATGGTGGTGTGCTGAATTGGGTGATTGGGATTGACATGTATACACTGATGTGTATAAAATTGATGACTAATAAGAACCTGCTGTATAAAAAAATAAAATTAAAAAAAAAAAGACTGAGTAAGAAAACATTCTTTCTCTCTGCTTGACAGTCTTTATGCTGGAATATCGGTCTTCTCCTGCCTTCAGACTCAGACTGGAACCACACCATCAACCCTCCAGGGTCTCCAGCTTGCTGACTGCAGATCTTGGGACTTCTCAGCTGCCATAATCACATGAGCCTTACAGTAAATCTTTTTACAGACTAATCCAACATTTGACAAAGTAATCTCATTCCTGGGAGTCTAGCCTAAGAAAATGTATAATTCAAGAGCTTTTTATGAAACAAGCTATATGCACAAAGTTATTAACCATAGTGTTATTTATAATAATTAAAAACTGGAAACAATACACATGTTTAACAACTGGAGCATGGCTGAATAGATTATATTACATCTATTTGAAATTATGCAGCCATTAAAGGAATAATCATTAAGAATATGTAGCAACACAGATGTCAGTTTATAAAAAAGCAGAACATTAAGTTATATAAACATTTTAGTTTTAAGAAGAAAAAGTAAATAATGAAAAGAATCCATATGTTTGGGTCATGGGATTACACAAACAATTTTTCACAACTTTCCTTTACCAATAAGACATTATAAAAACAATAAATAAAAGGTATACAATGAAAACAATGAAGGGGTTGAATTATCAATGGTTCTTAACTGGGATAGACTTCAGAATTTTAAAATATTTATACCTGGGTCCTACCTTGTGAAAATTCTGAGGTGGGATAGGGCACCTATATATTTAAAAATACGCAGAAACACTCTAACCTCATCCCCACCCCCAAATACACAGGTGATTATTTTTTTTATTGAAGTATAGTTGATTTATAATGTTGTTTATTTCTGCTGTACAGCAAAGTAACTCAGCTATACACATATATACATTCTTTTTTATATTCTTTTCCATTACGGTTTATCCCAGGATACTGAATATAGTTCCCTGTGCTATACAATAGGACCTTGTTGTTTACCAATTCTATATGTAATAGTTTGCATCTACTAACCCCAAACTCGCAGTCCATCCCTCCCCTTCTCTCCCACCCCCTTGACAACCACAAGTCTGTTCTCTATATCTGTGATTCTGTTTCTGTTTCATAGATAGGTTCATTTGTGCCATATTTTAGATTCCACATATAAGTGATATCATATGGTATTTGTCTTTCTCTGACTTACTTCACTTAGTATGATAATCTCTAGTTGCATCCATGTTGTTGCAAATGGCATTATTTCCCTCTTCTTTATGGCTGAGTAGTATTCCATTGTATATATGTACCACATCTTCTTTATCCATTCATCTGTCGATGGACATTTAGGTTGTTTCCATGTCTTGGCTATTGTGAATAATGCTGCTATGAACATAGGGGTGCATGTATCTTTTTGAATTATAGTTTTGTCTGGATATATGCCCAGGGAGTGGGATTGCTGGATCATATGGTAATTCTATTTTTAGTTTTCTGAGGAACCTCCATACTGTTTTCCATAGTGGCTGCACCAACTTACATTCCCACCAACAGTGTAGGAGGGTTCCCTTTTCTCCACACCCTCTCCAGCATTTGTTATTTGTAGACTTGCTAAAGAACCACTTTAGCAAGCACCACTCGCTAAAGAAACTGTCATTTTTTCATTTTATATCCTTGCCTCCTTTGTCAAAGATTAATTGACCATAGGTGTGTGGGTTTATTTCTGGGGTCTCTATTCTGTCCCATTGATCCTTATGTCTGTTTTTGTGCCAATACCACACTGTTTTGATTACTGTAGGTTTGTAGTATTGTTTGAAGTCTGGGAGGGTTATGCCTCCTCCTTTGTTCTTTTTTTTCTTAATTTTTATTTATTTATTTATTTATGGCTGCGTTGGGTCTTCATTGCTGCGTGAGGGCTTTTCTCTAGTTGCAGCAAGCGGGGGCTACTCTTCATTGCAGTGCGTGGGCTTCTCATTGCAGTGACTTCTCTCGTTGTGGAGCACAGGCTCTAGGAGCGTGAGCTTCAGTAGTTGTGGCATGCAGGCTCAGTAGTTGTGGCTCACAGGCTCTAGAGCACAGGCTCAGTAGTTGTGGCACACGGGCTTAGTTGCTCCACGGCATGTGGGATGTTCCTGGACCAGGGCTCAAACCCGTGTCCCCCGCATTGGCAGGCGGATTCTTAACCACTGCGCCACCAGGGAAGCCTCCTCCTTTGTTCTTTTTCCTTAGGATAGCTTTGGCAATTCTGGGTCTTTATGGTTCCATATAAATTTTAGGATTATTTGTTTTAGTTCTGTGAAAAACGTCATGGGTAATTTGATAGGGATCACATTAAATCTGTAGATTGTTTTGGGTAGTATGGCCATTTTAATAATATTAATTCTTCCAGGCCAAGAGCATGGGATATCTTTCATTTGTTTGAATCATCTTTAATTTCCTTTATTAATGTTTTATAGTTCTCAGCATATCAGTCTTTCACCTCCTTGGTTGGGTTTATTCCTAAGTATTTTATTTTTTTTTTTGGTGTGATTTTAAAACGTATTGTTTTTTTACATTCCCTTTCTGATATTTCATTGCTGGTGTAAAGAAATGCAACCAATTTCTGTATGTTACTCTTGTATCCTGCTACCTTGCTGAATTCATTGATCAGTTCCAGTAGTTTTTGTGTGGAGTCTTTAGGGTTTTCTGTATATGGTATCATGTCATCTGCATATAATGACATTTTACCTCTTCTCTTCCAATTTGGATACCTTTTATTTCTTTTCTGATTGCTTTGGCTATGACTTCCAATACTATGTTGAATAGAAGCGTTGAGAGTGGGCATCCTTGTCTCATTCCAGATTTTCGCGGTAGGTCTTTCAGCTTTTCACCGTTGAGTATTATATTGGCTGTGGGTTTGTCATAAAGCTTTTATTATGTTGAGATATGTTCCTTCTATACCCATTTTGGTAAGAGTTTTTATGATGAATGAATGTTGAATTTTGTCAGATGTTTCTTCTGTATGTATTGAGATGATTATGTGGTTTTTGTCTTTTCTTTTGTTGATGTGGTGTATCACATTGATTTGCATATGTTGAACCAACCTTGTGAACTTGGGATGAATCCCACTTGGTCGTGGTGTGTGATCTTTTTTTATGTGTTGCTGGATTCAGTTTGATAATTTTTTTTGAGAATTTTTGCATCTATATTTATCAAAGATATTGGCCTGTAATTTTCTTTTTTGGTAGTATCTTTGTCTGGTTTTGGTATCAGGATGATGGTGGCTTCATAGAATGTATTTGGGTGTGTTCCCTCCTCTTCAATCTTTTGGAAGACTTTGAGAAGGATTGGTAAAAGTTCTTCTTCGTATGTTTGGTAGAATTCACCTGAATACACAGGTGATTCTGATGCATACTGGTAGGCAAATTCTCAGCATAAAGTTCCACAAAGCTATGGAGAATAAGGGAGATATTCCCACAATGAGCTCAGCATTGCTTACGAGGCACCTTGGACGATGGGGACCAGACTGGCCTAAGTGTATATCTGGGCTGCTGCAGTCACTGTTATTAGTGTTTGTGGCTTGTCAGCAATCTGATGCATAACCCTTTGAGCAGGATTGCTCCACAAGGCGGAAGGCCTCCAGGAACTCATTGATGTCAATGTGGCCATCCTTGTTGAAGTCAATGCTCCGGGCAAGGTCACAGATGCAGTCGTCTGTGACATCAGTGTTCATATGAGAGCTGAACAGCTTCCAAGTCTGCCTGAACTCGTCCAGTGAAATGAACCCTTACCAGAGAAAGCAAGTCACTTTAGTGAGTCAGTCTAGTTTTCAGTGCTCATTTCCTCTGACATTCTTGCAAGGACACCTGCTCCCTACTGTTAAACAAAGACACCCAGGGCCTAGTATCCACTTTAAACTCACAAGAGGATAGCACTGAATCACTTAATCAGTGGTTCTGAGTGGGAAGCAATAGTGTTCCTCTCCTTATAGGGCCATTTAGAAATGTTTTGAGACATTTTTGATTGTCATGACTTGGGTGGGGGTAGGGTGTTACTGCATCTAGTAGGTAAAGACCAGGGATGTTACTAAACACCCTAAAATGTACAGGATGGGCACCAAAACAAAGAATTACTCAAGCCAAGATGTAAGTAATGCCACTGCTGAGAAACCCTGCATTAAATCATCCTAAACATATGCTAATTTAATCTGCTTGTAAAAAAGGCTTTGGACCTATACATCTATGGTCAGTTGACTTTTTTTTTTTTCTTTTTTTGGGCTGCACCACGTTGCTTGCGGGACTTTAGTTCCCCAGCCAGGGATCAAACCCGTGCCCTCCTCAGTGAAAGCATGGAGTTCTAACCACTGGACCACCAGGGAATTCCCTCAGTTGACTTTTTACAAGGGTTCCAAGACCATTCAACAGGTGAAGGATAATTTTTTCAACAGATGGTAGGGGACAACTGGATATCCACATGCAAAAAATGAAGCTAGACCCCTACCTTGCACTGCAAACAAAAATTAACTCAAAATGGATCAAAGACCCAACTGTAAGAGCTAAAACTGTAAAACTCTTGGATGAATACATAGGTGTAAATCCTTATGACCTTCAGTTACTAGTTTTCTTAGATATGACACCAAAAACACAAAAAACAAAAGAAAAAATAAATTGGACTTTTTTTTAATTAAAAACTTTTGTGCATTAGAAAACACTACCAAAAAGTGAAGAGATAACCCATAAAATCAGAGAAAATATTTGCAAATCATATATCAATAATGGCCTAATATCCAAAATATACAAAGAACTCTTACAACTCAACAATAAAAAGAAAACCCAACTAAAAGATGGGCAAAGGATTTGAATAGACATTTCTCCAAAGGAGATATACAGATTTCCAATAAGCACATGAAAAGATGCTCAATATTATTAGTTATTAAGGAAATTCAAATCAAAACCATAATGAGATATTTCACACCCAGTAGGATGGCTATAAAAAAAAAATTTTAATGGAAGATAACAAGTGTTGGTGAGAATGCAGAGAAATTGGAACCCTCTTACAATGTCAGTAGGAGTGTAAAATGGTATAGCCACTGTGAAAAAACAGTTTGACAGTTCCCCAAAAAGTGAAGCATCGTTTTACCATATGGTCCAGCAATTGCACTCCTGGGAATACATCCAAGAGAACTGAAAACATATGTTCACACACAAAGTTGTATATGAATGTTCATAACAACATTATTCATAACAGCCAAAAAGTGGAAACAATCCAAATGTCTATCTACTGATGAATGGATAAACAAAATGTGATATATCCATACAATGGAATATTATCCAGCTATAAAAAGAAATAAACTGATACATGCTACAACATGGGTGAACCTTGAAAACATGCTAAATGAAAGAAGCCAGACACCAAAGGCCATGTATCATACACATCTATTTATATGAAATGTCCATAATAGGCAAATTCATAGAGACAGAAAGCAGATTAATGGTTGCCAGGAACTGGTGGAGAAGGAACAGGGGATGGGGAGTGACTGCTAATCGGTATAGGTTTCTTTATAGGGGGACGAAAATGTTCCAAAATTAGATAGCGATAATAGTTACACAAGCTTGTGAATATACTATAAAAGCACGGAACTGCACATTTTCAATGGGTAAATTATATGGTATGTGAATTATATCTCAAAAAAAGTAATAACATTTGAACATTGTTCCTTTGGAACAATGAGGAAACAGGGTGAGGGTATACAGGACCTCCCTGGACATTTTTTTGCAACTTGTGAATCTATAATTATTTAAAAATTTAAAATTTTGAAAAATAATACTTTGGGAGTAAGATTGCAAAAGCCTTTCTGTTCTAGACACTCTTCACTCCTTTGTGGCTACTTTGATAGAAGGGATAAGGGATATCACAACTATTATAATTCTTCCTATAATAAGTTCTCATTCAGTTTGTCTTCATTCTTCTCTGCCCAACCCCTCTTGCGTAGGGATGGCTCATGTGGCTCAAATACTATCCTAGTTTCTGCCCATTTATAAGCACTGCCACTAATTTTGCTCCGAAAGTGCTTGAGTAGAAAGGTAAATAATCAGGGAGGAGACTAAAAGGTGGGAGGTAAAATAGTTGCTGTGTCAGAAGTGGCAGGATAATGAGCGCCTTTACCTGAATGATCACTGTCTATGATCCTAAAAATGGTCTCCAGGTTGGATCGGTTTCGATACAGTGCTTCCAGCAAACTTGATTGTATATTCTGCAAGAAAAAACTCATTTTCCTTCTCTTTTATGTTTAGGCTTCTCCTAATAGATAATTAACACACAAGCAACCCTGACAATAAGACTCTTGAAAGAACCTGAAGATGTTTTATGATCCCTTCACTCCAGCCCCCTTCAGCCTACTAAATGATCTGATGGTTTAAGAAGTACCTAGCCCATGATGAAAATGTTCTAAAATTGACCATGGTGATGTTTGCACATATCTGCAAATATACTAAAAACCATTGAACTCTACACTTTAAATGGGTGAACTGCATGATATATGAATTATATCACAATAAAGCTTTTTTAAAAAAAAGTACGTAGCCCAAGGCCTCACATACATTACACATAAGCATTTACTGAACAAACACCTTTTTAAATAGGGGAAGCAGCATCGTGTCAAGGAAGTAAGTCAGACCTGGGTTTGAGTTCTAGTTCTATAACTTAGAAACTCTATTATCCTAGGCAGGTTATCTAACCCTTGTGACCAGTGTTCTCTTGGGTATGTTGGTGCTGATTATACCTACCTCTTGGAGGTGGTTTTGAGGATAAACTGAGGCAATATGTGTAGGTCACTTAACACAAAGTCTGACACATAGAAACTCAACGAATAGTTGTTTCCATTCATCTTCCCTTTGGGGTTCTCAATATTTGGTTGTTTATGATTCAAAATTCTCCCTAAGGGGCTTCACGGTCCACAGTACGCCTTCATCCACCATTTTCAAACCCTTACCTCATGGCTGAATTGTTCTTTGGCCAAGTTTTTCAGCCAGGACTTGTACTCCAGCTTGTTATCTGTCAAGCTGCTCACCAGCTGTGGCCTCAGCATCCGCCATGGCAGTCCTAGATGCAACACAGACTCCACGGCGGCTGCCCAGTCACTCAGGGTGATTAGACCTATAGGAAAGAGCTAACTTGTTGACTCATCACCTACAAATCTTTTATCCTGACATTCTTCTTTCTATCAGTAGATAATAGGAATAATGGGTACTGTCACTATTTTTGTTGGTTATGGTAGAGTTGGCTGGAAAGTAGGGTTGCCAGATAAAATACAGGATGCCCAGTAGACCTGATTTTCAGACAGACTATAAGTATGTCCCAAATATTGCATGGGACACACTTATATTTAAAAACTATTTGTTGTCTATAATTCAAGTGTAATTAAGCATTCTGTGTTGTTTTTTAAAAATTAATTAATTTATTTATTTTTGGCTGTGTTGGGTCTTCGTTTCTGTGCGAGGGCTTTCTCTAGTTGTGGCAAGCGGGGGCCACTCTTCATCGCGGCGCGCGGGCCTCTCACCGTCGCGGCTTCTCTTGTCGCGGAGCACAGGCTCCAGACGCGCAGGCTCAGTAATCGTGGCTCACGGGCTTAGTTGCTCCGCGGCATGTGGGATCTTCCCAGACCAGAGCTCGAACCCGTGTCCCCTGCATTGGCAGGCAGATTCTCAACCACTGCGCCACCAGGGAAGCCCAGGCATTCTGGTTTTATTTGCCAAATCTATTTGGCAATACTACTGGAAGTCACACAAGACTCTTGTAAATAATATCATAAAACACTATATATATATATATATATATATATATATATATACACACACAGACACACACACACACACGTATACATAGCATTGGTTATTTCTATGTGTATGAAAAGATAGTGCTATGATTTTATGACTGTTACTGCTATTTTTCAATAGGGCTACATGTAGTCAATGTCCATTAGACGTTCCACCGAGTTGAGAAAAGACAAAATTTCCAGCTTGGATAAGAGAACAAGGAACAGACAAGCACACACTTAACAGTGAGAAACCAAATCACTGATCTTTTGTTAGTCTTGGACCCACTCTGGTAACCTGTCCCCCTGTTTCTTTTTGCTTAGTTCTGGCCTTGTCACCCTTCCCTTGACTCCATTTCTTTTCACCAGCTTTGTTTATATTTAGCTAAGTTCACGTTCTGCTAAAAGCTTAGAATTTATGAATTTAGGAAAGATAACTAGGATGTTAAGTTGAATAAGGGAGGACGTATTCAAAAAGGTCTTCTGGTCATTTAAACAAACATTTATTTGCTAATTACCTGAAACAGAGGGTTTTTTGGCCAGCTGCCCTCCTCTATGAATATTTTACTTGATTAGTCTTACCAGTTTTATCTTTATCATGCTTCTTAAATTCAACAAGAAGATCTGAGGAATGGACAAATAACTTTTCACGTAGGGCTCTCAGAGCCGACTCCCCAACTCTGCTAATCCTGGGACAGGAGATGAAAAGGAACATTTTAAAACATTAGTATAGAATAAATAGTCTTGGATTTTTACTAAATTTCTCCTCTCTCTTTGTTAATGTCTCAACCTTCAAAGAGCTCGTCTCTTTTTTCCCCCCAATGCTCTCCTGCTTTGCCCTGCTGTGCACAAATAGGATCTGTCTGGGGAATGCTTCTGTCCTTCCCAGTGTAGGACAGTGGTTAGAGCAGTAGTTCTAGAGAAACACCACCTTTGTGGTAAAGTTATCTAATTATACTGTACCTCATTTTCTCCATCTGCAAAATAGTGACAAAAATGGTACCTAACCCATACGATTACTGTGAAGATTAAATAAGTAAATTCATGTAAAGCACTTAGAAGAAAGCCCGGCACGTAGAAAGCACTCATCAAATGGTTATCTGTTATCATAATCATATGCTTTCCTTGTAATTTATTATTACATTAAACAGTCACAAGGCAGGATTTATGAATAACAAAACATCACTAAGTTAGTTTTCTTATGCTTACTCGGTCAACAGAGTAATGCTGGGCATGGTACTTGGCCTAAAATGTGTTCAATAAATATCTGTAGTTGAATAAACAAGAATATAAAAAGAGATAAAAGGTAGATATATACTTTGTCCTATGTCATTGAGGAAGCAGCCATTCTATAAATGATGACCAGATAACCTATCTTTTCAAGTGCAAAAAGTAAAAAAAAGGCCAAAACACAAACCAAAAAACCCCATTTTAATCATGTTTGATGAAAGTCTTCCTTGAAATTTAAGATACTTAGCATAATCGTCTCCATAAACCCTCAGAAAAGTATGAGCTGCCTAAAATTCATCTCAGATTTCATGGGTGTGTGAGCGTATGTGCTTTTCCTGGTGAGTTCGTTGTTTTATCAGAGGCTAAAAGAAGTATGGGACCCCCTAAAAGTTCAAGAACCACTGGTTTGAAAAGCATTTAAACTATTTCTGGTAAACTGTGCTCATTGATGGTTATCATGCAGGGATGGAGTATAGCAATGGCCTTGAGAGCTGCCTTGGATGCGCAAGGCTCTCTGTCCCTACGTCAAGCAGCGCATATTGAGCTCTGCGTGGATCATCTGATTAATCCTCCAACACCCACTGAGGTAGGTACAACTATTATGCCTATTACAGTGTAAGTAACTAGCCCAAGGTCCCATAGCTAATAAGGGGTAGGGCCAGAAATCAATCTTGACAAGCGGTCTCCAGGCTGGCTAAACTATTATCATGAGACGTGGGTTTAAACCAAAAATAAATGGATTCTGAATGAGGGTTCCTCTAGGAAAAACACATGATCTTGAGTTGATGGCCACTGAGACATCCATTATGGTTGTCAGAGACGTTTTCCTCTTTACTTCTTAGTTCTCCGTTGTGGTCCAAATAGTTGGAATTGTTAGACTAGTGACTTCTGCATAAATTAGGGGATGTTGTACTTGCTTTAATGCAATCAGTGAATATTTTTAAAAGGTGAGTGTTCTTTAATTACGGTATTAAAACACGTTATTTATAGGGTTCCCCACAGTGAATCCTTTTGCGGTGGGAACATCTAAATCACATGGAATCATGGTATTCCAGGTGCCTGGGGCCCACCCCTGGAGATTCTAATTTGGGAGGGGTGGGATGAGGCTCCAATAAACGATTTTTTATAAAGCTCCAGAGATGATTCTGTAGCATAGTAGGTTTGACTATCATTTGGTGAGCTTAGATTTTCACATAATACTTCTGTTTGAGTGATGCTGGCTCTGATTGTGTAAAACTTGAGTGCTGAGTAACTGTTGAGTATTTAATAACTCAAGAGTGATTTAAAATAATGCACTTTTATAGCACTCACACAAGGCAGATATTAAATATTCCTGTATTCTTTTCCCACTAGATTTATGCTGACTTTTTAAAAAAATTACATTATTTCACTTTTTAAAAAATTTTACTTATTTTTGGCTGTGTTGGGTCTTCGTTGCTGCGCGTGGACTTTCTCTAGTTGCAGCGAGTGGGGGCCGCTCTTCGTTGCCGTGCGCGGGCTTCTCATTGCGGTGCCTTCTGTTGTTGCGGAGCACGGGCTCTAGGCGCGCAGGCTTCAGTAGTTGTGGTGCGTGGGCTCAGTAGTTGTGGCGCACGGGCTTAGTTGCTCCGCGGCATGTGGGATCTTCCCAGACCAGGGATTGAACCCGTGTCCCCTGCATTGGCAGGCGGATTCTTAACCACTGTGCTGCCAGGGAAGTCCCTATGCTGACTTTGTTTTGATTTCTAATTTAGTTTGGCTGATAATTAAGCTTGTTCAGCAACACTGCAACTGTATCTTTCAGCAGCTTATATACTCTGGGGCCAGCTTCTCAGTGGGCAACAGCACTGTAGAGTTGTTAAGTACGTGGGTTCTGAAATAAGACTATCTGGGTCAAGGCTTACTTTCACCACTTACTAGCTGTGTGACCAATGGCCACTGATTTAACCTCTGTTCCTTAATGATCTCATCTATAAAACTGAAATTAGTAATGCTATGTATCTCATAAGCTCATTGTGAAACAAAATATATATCCTTTATAATAACACTTAGTGTATACTAAGCTCTCAACTAAGATTAGAACTCAGAATCATCTCAACAGAAACCATTTAAGTAATATTATATGCTCTCTTCCCAGGAAGAAAGGAGCATTGTTAACAAACGTGTGCACTGAAATCCATCTGCTAAATCCCCAGATAGTGAAAGAACCTTTGTCTGTGGTTGACCAGGTAACACAAACGCTTTAAGGATGAAAGAAAAAGGAAGAGTGACCCTGGAAAGATTTAGTGGCCTGGTATATGGACTTCACCCAGGACATACCCACGGAGAATAATTTCTGCAGGAAGCAAATTTGTCCCTTCCACTAATGATGGGTAGGTGGAGATTTTAGAGTGTATGGAGGAGAAAGAAGAGGCCCTGTTTTAATGTCTATTCTAGGTCCTACTACTGACACAGCTAAATTTTGAACTCTGACTTAGAATTTGGATAAATGTAATGACATTTGCACTTCAAAGTTTCCACGAACACTATAATTCTGTCTTTCTGAAAATCATTCATTGAAAAGTCTTGCCTTTGCCTCATGGTAAGCGTGTGGGTTGCCTTGTTAGCTTGAAACTGCACAATGTGCGGGGTCAAGGCCGGCCCTAGTTTGACATAGGCTCCTCTGTTACTGCCAACTTCGTAGTAGTTGGAGGCAGAAAAGATGGTTAACACCTAAATGAAAAAGCAGGAAAGAGACGGGCATTCAGGTTCACTGAAGAACTCTTCACCCTCAACCCTACAGGGCCCAACCCAATTTCAGGGGTGGCTGTTCCTTCTTGATCTCGTCTATGTTTTTTTTTGTTTCGTTTTGGTTTTTTTTTTTTTTATCATTAATGCTAGTAGGGCAGGAGTTATGACTCAAGTAATAAAAACTTGAATTCTGATAGGACGTCCACAACATGTTTTCTTCACATTTTTATCCCAATCAAAAATAGCAGGGGTCATAGAAAACACTTCATTTGGTTCGACTCAGAGGCAAGCTAGGTCTGACTAACTGGGATGGCCATTACAACTAGCAGGCAGATCAGTTTTTAAAGGTGGTGTGAAGCCTCAGAGCAGAGTTTCCTTTGGAGTGTTGGGCCTCCTGAGATGTTCTGTGAAAAAAATTTCCATTGTCAAGACAATGGGAAATGCTAGACACTGTATCTCTTCTTGGAGATTTACAATGAATATAGGAAATTAAAGGCTCTCAGAAGTCCTGCAATAAAGAAACTTATACAACTGTTTAACATTCCTGTTAAACATTTCTTACATTAGTTGATGTCAAACTTTTTTCCTCAGCATGGAAACCTGTAATTCTCCTGTAGAGTTGGTATTTCTGGGCATTAGGCTAAGCAAACATTGTAGGATTTGGAGATGCCCAAAGATTTAGACAGGATGTTAATTATGCTCCTGAGGAGACAAACAATCCTGAATGCCTGCCTGGGGCTCAGTGCAGAGATCCTGTTACCCTATAGTGTAGTTTGAGACCTGTGACAGTAAGCAGTGTGACAAAGAATAGAGATGTGACTGGGAAAACACTGGGCCATATTTCCACCCATGAAATGGGACCATATCTGCCCCTCACTTTCCTCTCAGGGTATTGGTAAGTGGTGGCCTCAATCAGATTTTGAGTTTTAAAAAGGCTACAAAAGTCAAGGATAAATGACTGTAAAGGACCTAGTTACTTTGGGCAAGTGGATAGCAAATGGATAACAGCTACAAGGCACAGCCGACAGTGAGGAGCTGAGAGCCTTAGCTCATCCATGCCCTGGAAGGGCGATATGGACCGGACCACTCTTGCGCGATGGCAGAGGCCTGCCCACCTTGCGGCTGTGGCAGAATTCATAGCCCTCGGGTTTGCACTCGTGCGAGCGGATCAGGAATTGCAGATTGTATTTCTGTAGCAACCGTTCTGTCACATTAGGCCCAAAATAACAGCCACCTCCTCGAACGGTGTTGGCCTTGCAGCCCTCCTGAGCCATGGGGTCACTCCACAGTATATCCACCACCTAGAGAGAAAAGGCGTATTTTGCAAAAGGAGAGACTTGCATTTTAAAGTTTCAGTTCTAAGTTGATGTTGAGGTCCAGATCGATAACTCGGAGAGTGTAACCCAGGCTCACCGTCTCTCTCTTGGAGGTTTGTAGCCTCAGAGTCACCTGCGATTCCTCCTTTCTCACCACCCTCCATCCAATCCATCAGCTAGTTCTGCTAATTTTACCTCTTAAGTAATTCTGAATTCTCGCCTTTTCTTTACTGAATGAGGCATAAGAAGCTGCCATTTTTCGTAGGTCAAAAATGGTTGAACACCAATGAGTTCAGGTAGTCCTATTAGCACTACTACACAAGATCACCGGCAGCAGAATCTCCCACCTGGATTACAGGTCTCCCTGCCAAAGTCTTGGCCTGGGGAAGTGGCCCCCCATTTGGCCGCCAGAGTCATCTATTTCGGCAAGCACTGTGCGTGCCTACTCAATTTCCGTTCTCCTCCTTCCTAGCTAACAGAACTCTTCCTGGGGTATTCGGCATGGCAATGTGCCTGGCTAAATACCTGCTTTCGCACTCTCCCTTGCAGCTAGGGGTGGCCGTGGGATGCAGTTCTGAAGATTTTGGAAAAGCCTTTAGTTGCCTGAAAACAGAAGATAGAAGCAGCCGATGTAGCCCTTCTGGCCTTGAGCCACAGCAGCCAACTGATAGATGTCAGATATATATAAAATAGCATCCAATAAACTGTGGCTTACCTTCTTAGCCCAGTGATGCTAGGTCACTAAACCTAGTTTACGCAGACAATAGAGCCCACCTGCTACATCTTCCCATCCTTTATAAAACTCCAAAGTATGAGTCACTAGGCAAATACCAATATCCTTCTGGGGTGTTCTCACTCCAGGGAGGGAGAGAAAGAGGGGCGAAAAAAAAAAACCAGTCTGAATTTACATGGAAGGAGGAGATTTGTTCGGTTTTTCTGAAATCCTTGCTCCTTCCCGAAGGCAGCCAAACTGCAGGGAGTAGCGCCGGCCACACCCACCTGCCTCCACGCCTCCTGAGTGGGCTCCGGCCGCCCCTCAGCTTCCGAGTCCACTTCGGATGCCAAGGGCAAGGGCTCCTCCTTCTCCTTGATCACCGGGAAGCCCGCTTGCTGCCGACACCTCTCCAGCTCCAGGTCCATGGAGTGCCGCACCCAATGGGAGAGCTCGTTGGGGTCCAGGGGGACCCTGCAGGGGACGCTGGAGGAGCGCCCGGCTCTGTGGGCCTTCTGGCTGCTGGGGCGGAGGGTCGAGGTGGGGAGAGAGTGGCTTTCGGGGAGGAACCACGGGGAGGGTCTCCCGGCAGAGCTCGTCTGGTTGGCTTTTCCCTTCTCCGCCTGTTTCTTATGCTCCTTTCTCGTTTTGCACCTCATGGTGGAAACAATCTAAAAATGTCCAGAAAAGATAACAGATGCTTCAGTGAGACGGTTGGTCCTTTTTGAGCAGCACTTTGGCATCAAGGCAGTGCTCCCCGCATTGGGCTCCACGGATGGTCCCGGCAGTGACAAGGTCAGCAGAGAACTAGGAGTAAGCCTTTAGAAGCTTTTATAGCAATTTGATATTGCTGTCATTCAAGCACGTGATCAGTGGGCTTATATGTTTTGTTTGTATTTCATTTTTCTAGTCATTCACATTTATTGGATTTTACAAAAGTATTGATCTGTAACAAATTAGAAATTTATGAAAACTGGTCCTCCACCACAGATAATTGGAAAATGCTAACCTAGGTCATTGTTTCTAGGAACCTAGTGATTTTTAGACAAGGATGGGAAAGGGTACCTCTCAGGAAGGAGAGCCCTTATTGATTTTCCTGTTGTTCCACAGACGCAAAAACAAAGGAGAAGAAATGCAGCCTATGGCTGAGAAATGTTGGAATGGGAATAACTTGATGCTTACTGTGGGAGAGACAGCACTTACTGGCAGTTTACAGGAAGTGCTATCTTGTCTGCTGAGGAAGGACAGGGGAGGGGAAGGGAGGACCTCTTTTCAGCCTGGACCTAATCGGGAAGATACTCTTCTTGCCAAAGGGACTGAGTGTGGTCCCTCTCACTGCCTCAGAGTCATTATGGTACTGGGACCAAGCCACCAATGTAAAGGACACAAGCAGGAAGAATTCTGATCATGAGAAAGAGAGGGCTCAGGCCACAGAGCAGAGCTGGGTCATCCAGCCAAAGGGAAAGAGCAGCCATTCCCGGGGTGCCTGAGTGCCACCGTGAAGACTGAGGGCCACAGTGTTCCACAAGGACATCAAGATAAAGGTCTGGCTCACAGGGGGAATTCTGTGCAAGTGTGTAATCAAGGAGCAAGAACTTTCTGCAAATAGGTCTAAGGGCTGATGTACAAGAAAGCCACGTCCTGGTGTGGACTGACTGTGGGCGGGAACAAAGACGGACACTCAGAGTGGCTCGGCGGTAACTGACTGACGTTTGAAGAGGGATCCAGATGGAAGAGAACAGAACAGAGGTTCTTCTCTAACACTGGACAAGTGCTAATTACTTCCTAGGCAGTTCCAGCCCTGGGCATAGAGAGTGAAAGTCCACAAAATGTGAGTGGACTCATAACCACCTCCTTCTCTCCTCATCTGTCTTCTTGCCAACTCACAGCCGAGGGCCAGTCCATCAGTCCTGCCCTTACGATCCTCAGGTAACTTTATAAGGATATTATCTGCTTCAGGAGGCATCCTTAGGACTTCCCTGGTGGCACAGTGGTTAAGAATCCACCTGCCAATGCAGGGGACACGGGTTCAATCCCTGGCCCGGGAAGATCCCACATGCCGCAGAGCAACTAAGCCCGTGCGCCACAACTACTGAGCCTGTGCTCTAGAGCCCGTGAGCCACAACTACTGAGCCTGCACGCCTAGAGCCCGTGCTCTGCAACAAGAGAAGCCACGACAATGAGAAGACCGTGCACCACAACAAAGAGTAGCCCCCGCTCACCGCAACTAGAGAAAGTCCCCGCACAGCAATGAAGACCCAACGCAGCCAAAAATAAATAAATTTATTAAAAAAAAAAAGAGGCACCCCTAACTTTTATTCTTAAGGGGAATAATAGTTTTAATATGTATTGAGCCTTTTCCAAATAGGTGCTATCCTTGGCCCTTTATAGGAGTTCATTGATGAGGCCTCACACCCCTATGAGATGCCATCTTCATAGTTTTGCATGAATTCATTGATTAGCCCTCACCTCCCTATGAGACAGCATCCTTACTTATAGTACAGGTAAGAAAATTGAGGCACAGAGATACTAAGACTGCACCAGGACTGAATCCAGAGCCCCTGCTTCTCCGATTTTCTGAAACTGTGGGTAATCATTAGTTAAATCCATTCCACCTATAACCTGCCTTCGCTAATCAAGGTTGTTTTCATTGTTGCTACAGAAGACTTGAATGTCCTCCAAGCAGTACACAGCCTAAATAAGATGCTTGCCTGAGTTGTTTTCCGGGAACTTGGAATCAGCTGCGTCTAGTTCGAGCTGAGCTGATTAAGACTGGAGGGGACCACTGACCCTTCAACTAGGCATGCACTAGGGTACTACTAGTGCCCTTTTGAAGGTGGAGAGGCCTGTGTAGCCTGGTTACACCTGCCCAGAACCATGATTACTGCACCTTTTTCTAATCACCTTTCCCCACACTCCTCAAACCTCAGATGCCCTGCTGCTTTCTCCTATAAATACACTGAGCACCTTGCCTTCAGGGAGGCAGATTTGAGATTTGTTCTCCCTCTCCTCACTTGGCTGCCTTGTCAATAAACTCTCTCTTTGCTGTAAACCTCAGTGTCTCAGCATTTGGGCTGCTATGCTAGGGCAAAAGGAACCTAGTTTGGTAACAAATACGGCAAACCAGCCAGGAGGTAAGTCCAGATGGACCTTTTGGCTGTGGTTGGTTGGCCCCTTGCCAGTATTGAGAGCCTGTGGGTGAGTCCAAGCAGCTCCCTTGCCCGTTTTTTCCAGGGACCATCCTCTGGATTTCCCGGGTGAGGTGCTGCTGACCTTCAGTGCTTAGTTTTGCAGCAAGGAGACGGATTTGGGGTTGGAAGACGTCTTTGGGTGAGTAACCTTGTTAAAGAAATGCACCTGTGCCTAGATTGTTTGGCAATTCTGACCTCCATACCTGGGTTAAAGGCCTGGGGCTCTGGTTTTTGGTTTTGTTTGGGTCTTGTTTTGTCTGTGTCCACCTATGGCTGATTGTCTTAAGTTGCTAAGGGTTGGCAATTGGGGATTCAACTTCTTGGTGACTGTAGCAAGGACCCTTGGAAAAATTCCACTGCTGTGACCACCTGGAAGCAAAGCCTCTTCAAAAGGGGAAATATTAATTCAGTTCCCCCTTGCAGCCCTCTAGGCAGCATTCTCCAAAATTGGGAGACTTTCAGTTATAAATTCATGGAAAAGGTTTTTTGTTTTTATGGGGTTTTTTTTGGTAACACTGCATGGCCACAATATCCTTAAGACCCTGGAGCACAATGGTCTGAGTGGATCCTTGAATTACAATTTTGCAACTAGATTTTGTAAATGGGAAGAAAAATAGGATGAAATAATTTATGTATAGTCTTTTATGTTATTGTGTCAGAAGATTGATACGTTATTGTAAGATTATGGTCCAACAGGAAGGGAAGGCAAAGAAACCTGTTTTGCTTGATTCTAATGAAAAGGAAGACGACTTGCTATTAATTCAGTCGAACGCCGCTTCGACTGCTCCTCCTCCACCCTTACATGATGGTGCTGCTGCTGTTTCATTGCCAGCGCCTGAGTCACAGCCTCAGGTTCGTCCCCACCCCTACCCCCCGACCCCCGTTAGATCCAGAAATAGGAACGGCCTTCCCCTCTCATACTGCATACTGATCAGGGTACTCAGTTTGGCCAGGGAGCTACCCAAGCTCAGGTGGGGCAATATCTGTTAAGGTAAGTAAGTCCCCGTTGTGGGTGTGAATGCTGAGACCGGGCAGCCAATGGGACTGATCTGGGTCCACTCCCCCTTTTCAGCTTTAGATGTATTTAATCGGAAGAATATGCCAACTTTAGAGAGATGACCCAAAGGGAATGGAAAATCTTTTTTTCATCGATTTTTGCAACTCACAGCCCAACCTGGGCAGATGTTCAAAATGTGTTAAATACCTTCCTCATTT
Organism: Eschrichtius robustus; assembly: GCF_028021215.1. Classification (NCBI taxonomy): domain Eukaryota; kingdom Metazoa; phylum Chordata; class Mammalia; order Artiodactyla; family Eschrichtiidae; genus Eschrichtius; species Eschrichtius robustus. Next base: position 60,187,894 of record NC_090827.1, on the reverse strand, counting down.
CAGAAGAACTGGACAACTAGAATGGTGCTGGATAAAGCTAGGGAGGAGGCATATTGGCTTCATACTGAAACCCCTGGCAACCGGGTACGGGCTGCGGCAAGCATAGCTGTACCAACAGTGGATCCTAATTGGGATGTGAATGCTGGGGACAGGCCAAAACTTGAACGTTACTGAGATTTCATTCTTGCAGATTGAAATGAACATTTCATTCTTCATTGCGAAGAGGGGTACCAAAACAACTTTTATTGGTCAGAGTGCCCCCAATATACAGAAGAAACTGCAAAAGGTGGAAGGGGCTTTAGGGATGCCTATGTCTCAACTTGTTGAAATTGCCTTTTTTTTAATGGCAGAGACCAGGTTCGGGAGAAAAGGGAACAACAGAGAAGGAAACGACAGGCCATTCTGCTGGCGGCTGCCTTAACACAGGAAAGAGCTGGACCAACTCAAGGACCCACACAAGGGACTCAGCAAAAGTTAGGCGGCCCCAAGCTTCCACTTGAATGGAGCACCCCATAGTGGGACCCCTCCAGTGACACTGGAAAAGAGTGTCCCATCCTAAATAAGACTCTTGAATAAGGTCAACAACAAGTGGCACACCAGATGCCCAAACTGAGAATGAGTGACCAAGAATGATGGGGCCCAGGGTTTCCTTTAAATCCTGTCAAAATCCATCAATATCTCTCCTACAGAGGCCCCAGTGATGATGAGGGTGGGAAATCAACTTTCAGATTTTCTGACCAATTTGGGGCCACTCACTTGGTTTTTAAATACCCAGCTTTCTAAACTCTCTTCTGAGACTGTGTTTTAGTAACTGGGGTGTCTGGAGAAATCTTGAAAAAGTCTTTTCTCCTGCTGCTAGACTGCCAGATGGGGAAAACCCATCTGAAGTATAGCTTTCTATACATGCCTGAATACCCCATTCCTCTTCTGGGATGAGATTTACTAACTAAATTTACTGCCAAGGTTACCTTTGCACCTGGATGAATGGGTATTAAAGTATCACCAGAACAGGCTTGCGCACTGCAGACTTTATTGCTCTGACCTTGAAGAGGACAGCTAGCAATGATTCTGGATGAGATACTGCAGGAAGTGAGTCTGGAGGTATGGGCGGATGGGAGGCCAGGGAGAGCAAAGATGGCTAAGCCTAGACAGGTTAGACTTCACCCTGGGGCAAACATTCCAAACTTAAAGCAGTAATCGGTTAAAGGAGCAGGCAAAGTGTGGAATTCAACCCCTGTTACTGGCCTTCCTTGAACATGATTTAATATGCCCGTGCCGTCACCTTATAATACTCCAATTTTATTGGTCCAGAAACCAGGTGCAGATGAATATCAGTTTGTGCACAACTTAAGAGCAATTGATCAAATCGTAGAAGATATTCATCCAGTAGTCCCTAACCCGTATATTCTGCTCACTACTTTGTCCGGAGATTTTTGTTGGTTTACTGCATTAGAGTTGAAGGATTCCCTTTTTTTTTGTATACCCATGAGTTTTGAATCCCAAGAGTCGTTAGCTTTTGAATAGTAAGATCTAGATACAAAAGTTAACAGTACCGTTGGATAGTACTTCCTCAGGGATTTAAAAATTCCCCCACAAGGGACTTCCCTGGCGGTCCAGTGGTTAAGACTCCACGCTTCCACTGCAGGGGGCGCGGGTTTGATCCCTGGTCGGGGAACTAAGATCCTGCACGACGTGCAGCATGGCCAAAAAAAAAAAAAAAAATTCCCCCATAATATTTGGAGAAATCCTGGCAAAAGATTTGAGGGACCCTCAACTAATTGAGGGAGCCTTGATGCAGTATGTGGATGATATTCTGACACCTCAGACCAGAATACGGTTTTGACTTTGAATTTTTGGTTGAATGAGGCTATAATGTGTCCAAGAAAAAGGCACAAATTTTCTGCCCTCTGTCAAATATTTGGGTTTTGAACTCTCACAAGTGCAGAGAGACTTGCCCCCTGACAGAGGAAGCTCTAGTCAGGGTTGCCGTTCCCACTGCCGAGAGACAACGGCAGGGATTCCTAGGAATGGCTGGGTTCTGCCTCATTTGGATTCCCAACTTTGGACTCATTGCAAAACCCCTTTAGGAAGCTCTTAAAGGAGGAGGCAGTGAATCTCAAGTCTGGACTAGGGAAATGCCATAAGGCATTCCAGGTTATCAAAGAAAAACTGCTAACTGCCCTGGCTTTAGGTCTTCCAGATAACATCAGAAAGCCCTTTGACTTATCTGTTCATGAGAGACAAGGAATCAACCTTGGAAACCTGACTCGGAAACTGGGCAGCATAAGGAGGCCTGTTGCATATTTCTCAAAGCAGTTAGATACAGTTACTAAGGGATGGCCAGTTTGTCTTTGGGCTATAGCAGCTGCCTGTGATCTTTTACAAGAAGCAGAGAAATTTACACTAAAACAACCTACCATGGTGCATACCCCTCACTGTGCACGTCTCCTCCTAGAACAGAAGGAAGGATATTGGTAAACTTCAGGAAGATGAGGAAAATATCAGGCTATATTATTGGATAATCCTAATGTTACTCTGAAAGCAGTCTCCACCTTGAATCCTGCCACTTTGTTCCCAACTAATACTGAAGAGCCTATGCATGATTGTATTCAGATAATCGCACAAGGCTATTCCAGCCACCTAGACCTGATGGACCAACCATTGGAGGACCCAGTCCTTGAGATGTTCACAGATGGAAGCAGCTTTATGGACCAGGAACGATGCAAAGCTGGGTGTGCAATGGTAACTCATCCCAAAGACACTGGAAGCAGAAGCCCTTCCCCCACGTACCTCCTCACAAAAGGTGGAACTTATAGCCCTGATGAGAGCCCCCCATACAGGAAAAGATAAGAAAGTAACTATTTTCACTGATTCTAAAATGTACTTTCTTGGTGGTCCACGCTGGGGCCATTTGGAGAGAGAGAGGATGTTAACTGAAGAGAAGAAGGAAATTACACCTGCCACAGAAATTTTAACCTTATTAGAAGCTGACATGGAGCCAAAAGAATGAATGTCCACTGCCCAGGACATCAGAAATCAGATTGTCTGACTGCTCAAGGGAATAATCTAGCAGATCAAGCAGCAAAGCTAGCAGCCAGGACTAAAACACCTAGATCCCCAATGTTGGCCCTGATCCCCTGATGTGGATCTGACAAGATGCTATCCAAAGTATTTTCCTGAAGACTTAAGGCCAATGAATGGGGATCTGATTGGAGTCCTGGCCATTCTCAGGATGCTGACTCTAGGAAGGGTGGGTTTATAACAGACATAGCAAGATCCTTGTACCTGAACGCCTTATAGAAGATGTAATACGTTATATGCACCGGAGTACCCACTGTGGGAGAGATGCCACCCTCTAGTGGATTCAGAAATTCCTTACAGGACCAAACATGCAAAGGACAATTCAAAAGGTGATACAGAAATGCATGGTATGTACTAAAAATAATCCTAAAACTGGGCCACTGCCATTAATCAAAGGAGTTCAGACTCCAGGTACTGGACTGGGAGAAGATCTTCACTGTGATGCCAAGAGCCACTGGAAACCTTAGGTGCTTATTAGTATTTGTGGACACTTTCACTGGTTGGGTAGAAGCATTTCCTTGCTGGTCTGAAAAAGCCTGAGGTTGTTAAAGCTCTCCTAAAAGAAATAATTCCTAGGTTTGGGTCACCTGTGTTCATTCAGAGTGACAATGGAGGGGCCTTTATAGCAAGAATAACTCAAGAAATATCTAGAGTCTTAAACCTTTGTTGGAAAGTACATGCTTCTTGGCGACCCCAATCTACTTGCAAACTGGAAAAGAGGAATCATACTCTTAAAAAGACTGTAACTAAAATTTGTCAGATTAATTTAACCTGGGATAAAGCCTCACCAGTTGTCCTGCTTTGAGTGAAGGTGGACCCTACAAGCAGGCTCCAGTTGAGCCAACTATGAAATGTTGTATGAGAGACCCTGCCATTGTTCCAGAAATGGTTTGAGATCCAGAAGGAACTCAAATTAAGGAACGTAGATAATGTCAGGTGTGTAGAATCATTGGAAGCTACTCTAACTGCTCTATATAAGTTTGCTTCTAGCAGGTTAAAGTCTCCCGCAGATGTTCACCTGTGCCACTTTTGTCCTGGAGACTGGGTCCTGCTGAAATCTTGGAAGAATAAACATCCAGAAGGCTATCTCCATCCTTGCTGGACTGGACCTTATGAGGTGCTACTCATGACCCATTCCCTGGTGAAGGTGAAGGGATTAAGCCAGGGATCCATCACACTCAAGTTAAGCTGGTCCCACAGAGATCAATGGAGCCACCACATCCTACCTACAGGAATGTATTGACACTACATTCTGACCAATGGGATGAGAGCAGAAGAGATGTATGCAACGTCTTCATTATGTCTTTAAAAGGTAGGATCTTCTTCTTCCCTTCATTCCTCTATTGTATTGCCTGGAACACAGATGTGGCAAGCTGTGCAGATGAGGGCGCGGGGATGACGCGCTAAGGATGGCAGGGAACAAGACCTAAGAATCCTTGGTCCCTGGACAATCTAGTAAACAAAGGTGCCATACCAGCCAAGAAGTGCATGTTCCCAGATTCAAACCCAGGTTTCATAAATGAAACGCTCTTTCATTTATGTCTCATAAAATAGACTTTTATACCAATTAGAGTTGCCCAAAGTAGACTGGCTTGTGTGTAATGACCTCTCTGTCTTTGGAACTGCTCAGGCTACTGTTGTCAAGGATGTCGTAGCTGGGATTCCTGTGTGGATGGGCAGTGGAGGAGAGAGGCTATAGGAAGATACCATTCAAGTGTAAGAGTCTATGACTAAAAGGAAACAGAATCTTTGCTTTTTTTTGGCTGCACTGTGCAGCTTGCGGGATCTCAGTTCCCAGACCAGGGAGTGAACCTGGGCCACAGCAGTGAAAGCACCGAATCCTAACCACTAGACCACTAGGGAACTCCCTAGAATCTTTGCTTTCTAGTTTTCCACTTCGAAAATGAAACAGAAAATCGAGACCTATTCATATTGTGGTATAATGTACTCTGTCTTTCATTCTCACCCTCCCTCTGCTGGTTATTGTAAGTTCCTTTAAGGCAAGTACCATCTCTGGTTATTTTTGTATTTCTGCTAGCACTTTCCTTGCATAGAGTGAGCAATTAAAACACGGTTGTTGAGTTTTAACTGCAATTGATCTTCATCTTCGTATCTGCCAACAGCATCCCCCCTGCATGTAGTAGGCCCTCAATATACCTTTGAGTTTAATTGAAGATGATCTGAATTATTTAGGAAATGGCGGCACATCAGGTGGCAGTGATTGAGGGGTAGTGATTAGAATTACCTAGATCAGGAGTGGCAAACAGATGGCACTAGCTGCCACTCCCTACTATCACGTCCACGGCAAACATTAATTGATCACAGCACGCTTGCACCAGCTGTGAATTCCCAATCCTCCGTTCAAAGATTTAATGGATTTATTAGTCAGCTGGAGTCAGCATGGAGTCAAGATGACATCTGTTTTATGTTGGCAGTGACACCTGGCATTATAGTGAAATCTGCATTATTTTAGCACTCAGTCAGTACCTTGTGCCTGTCTAGTTTAGCCAAGAACTCCAAGTCAGTCATGTCTGACACTCCACCATGAAGAATCAGGACTTTCTCATCAACCAGAGTGGCCAGCGGAAGCCAGCAGAACACATCTTGCAGTAGTTTTAGTATTTTCTTGCCATGTGTCTAACAAAATGACATTAATATGATATTAAGTTTCAAATAATTTACTCAACTTATCTGAACTAAGAGAAGCTTTTGCTTTTAAAGGCAGCGTACCTTATATTTATGCATCACTTCTTTTGTGAAACCATATCTAGAGTTAGAAGCAGAAACAGATTTTAGATTTAGTGATATTAGTTATAGCATGCTTGCATTTTTATAAAAATGCATACTCTAGATGCATCTACTTAAATATATGGAAAAGACACTGAGAAATAATTGCCAAAATGTTTAAAATCATACCATTATCTGTGGGTAGAGATGTGGGATATTTTAATTTTCTTTTGCTTATCTATATTTTCTACTTTTTCTATAGTGAACCCTTATTGTTTATATGATAAAGTGTATGGCTATGTGAAAACAAATGTAATGGTTTTATTAGAACAGTAGGATATTGTATAAGTTTTTAAAAAATCTTTTAAAATGGTATATATTGTGTATTCCACTTTAGAAAATTGGAAGACTACTTTAAAAAGGCATCTAACAAATAAGAAGCTCTGGCAAAATAACTTTACAATCACAGCAAGTAAAGATCAAATCCCCAAGCATGTTTTGGTTTGTACCGTAAGTTCACCATATGGTCCTCATGGTTTCCTCGGTTGAGATGGAACTCTTTTGGGTAAACCAACATGAAGGCAAAAAGAACCATCAGGATCTCTACTGAATCCTTCCCTCGATCCACAAAGTCGCCGTTGAACACATAGGCCCGCTCTGGTGACGGGAGGCCGTTCTTCCCAATAAGGAGAGAAGTCCAAGAAGAGGCAGTGGAAGGAAGGGAATAGGAAATTGGGTCAAGCCAGTGTGCATTTGACAGTCCTATCAGGGCTGAAAGCCAATTCTGTGCTGTCTGGCTCTCTTCCAAACATGAAATGTCAGTAAAAGATGGGAATATTGGAAATACTGTAAATATTTTGTATTGGTCTCATATTTCCTTTCTAGCCAGGCTGAGGTTATGAGATGCTCATCGAAATAAACACGTTATCCAAAGCCACACTGCTGCCAGGTGGTCTGTGCAAAGGGCACTGAACTTGTAATTCCAAGGCCCATTTTAAGTTCTGGCCACTCTGTCCTTAACTAGCAATAATAACAATGGCTGCCATAGATTTCTCAGGATTTAACAAGACAATACATCAGAAACTGCTTTGTGTTAATTACATTAATAGAATATTTATATAGCTTGTTATATGCTCTGTATTTGGTAACTAAAAATAGATATGAAAATAGCTTTTGGTTGCTTTGATAATAAACAATTTCTCTATTTAGTAATTGATTTTCTTTTTCCCAAATAATGATTCTTTCTCTTTATTAACCTTAGATTTTGTGTTTTAAACAGTTTATAAAAATACACTAGAATATAATGCAGTGATGACTTTTACATTACACATTTGCTACATAGTAGCAAATATTATTCTAAAATATTTTAAAATCCAAGTAATAACTTAAGCATTTCTTTAATGGAGACTGTATTTGAACTTCTAAATTAAACCTCAGAGCAAGACAGGAACATAATTTGAGCGTTCATACCTTATAAAATATAAATATTAAGTCATCCAACTGGCCGTGTAAATCTCCTAACAAAGACAGAAAAACATCAGTTTTGATTGGTCTTCACCACTGTTTCTAATTTTTTATTATAAAAAGGAAAATACCCATTGTATACCTACAACTAATACAGTATTATGTCAGTTATATCTCAATTTAAATAAAAGGAAAATACCCAGGAAAACCTGACAAAGAAACTTATGCTTACTCATTTTTCCATATATAAGATAGGGATAAATATTAACTTCCCTTGTTGCAGGGATAGTTAATATTGAAAGCAGAAAGCACGATATTTCTCCTGTGTGATTATCATGAACAGTAAATGACTTACGTTTTTACTGAAGCAAAAATGGGACAGAAGAGTGCAGGGTTGAAAACCTGGATGAGAACTAGAGAGATTTTTGCCCCACCTGAAGCAAGAAGCTGCTACTCACGGGTCAGTGTTACAAGATTTTAAGAAGTTGGAAATCTGGATTTTAATATGAAATCCTCCAATTTTCAAATGTTGGAAACTAATGTTAGAAATTTAAGAACATTTTGAGGCAGACAAGACATATTGCAGGCTGCCAGTTTACAATCCCTGGTGTATCACCGTCTCCCCTAAGTTCAAGTGCGGGGCATCAGTCTATAATGGTTATTAAAACATCACTGAAAACATAAGGAGATGGAGAAGATTGTCATCAATAGGATTTCTCTCTGGAAGAAGAATAAATGTGGATGGAAGGAATAATTTGCTAGGCATTTAGGCCTGTTCAAATACAGTAAGTAAGTAAACTGTCTTCTAACAAGGGAAGGTCTGGTTATTTGCTAGGATTTTGTTCTGAATGGAGAGGATGAATTTGGGGCCAAATCTGAATCTCTGGGAAAAATAAAGCAGAGGCTGGGCCTTCTCACCCCACAGTTCTCCTTCACGGCACCACCCCTACCTTCAATAACTGTGGAGTAAATATGTAAATGTAATCAGTGTGAAGGCGTGAACCCGGCCTGCCCAAGTGGCCATCGGGTCCCCTTCAGCCCTCCTGCCCCTCCCTGATCACAGGCAGAGTTTTCTGCTTCGTGAAAAGCCGTTTCTGACTGGCTCTTACCACATACTGTGATTTCCTCGCTGTAACAAGTGGAGACCCGGTTGATGTTTGGCAGTTGTACCAGATGTTTCCTGGCTTCATACAAAAGATTCAAGACATAGCGAGCATGGAGCCTCTACTAGGAGGAAGAGGAGGGAGGGGACAAAACAACACACACTTGTGAGGGAAGATGGGCCTCACCTTTACTGCTTAATGACCCCAAGACCGCAAAAGGGACCCCAGTAAACTGCTCCTGGGACCCTATGCACAGATCCTTTCTTTCTCACCCATCTTCTGCCCTTGTTTGTGCTTTGCATCATCTCCCAAATACTGAACTGATGTCCTCTTTCCTACCTACTCTATGTAACCCCTGCTTGCCTTGAGCTTGGGAGAAACACATGATTGTCTCAGCAAAGTATGAATAAGCGCATGTATATCGATGGTATCGGTGATCCTGACATCACTGGGAAAATCATCCCAGCTCCTCCTGCAGTGAATTATCTTCATATGAAAAAGGGGAAGGATTGGAATCTGTCATAAGAGCCAGAATCTGACCACTTCTCACCAGTGCCACCTCTACCACCAGGGTTTCAAGCCACTATCATCTTTCGCCTAGACCATTGCAGTAGTCTCTTGACCGGCCTCCCTGCTTCAGCCCTTGCTCCCTATACTCTATTCGGCAAACAGAATGATTATATTAAAAGGAAAGCTGGATTATATCATTTCTGCGCTCATTGTCTCCCCATCTCTTTCAGAATGAAAGCCCACCCTACTCACCTCTCTGTCTCCATCTTCTAATAGTTGTTCCCTGGTTCCCTCCTCTCCAGCCACAATGGCCTTCCTGATGTCCCCGAGCAGTCCAGGCAAGGTCCTGCCCCAGGGCCTTTCCATTTGTTCCCTCTGCCTAGAACGCATTCCCCAGATGTCCACATAGAACCTTCTCTCACCACCTTTGACCTTTGCTCAGAAATCACCTTTTCAGTGACACCTTCCCAGACCACTCTGTAAAACTGCCATCTCTCCCACCTAGAACTTAGTTTATGCTTTGACATAGCTCTGTCACCTAATATATTAATATATAAATATTACTCATTTGTTATTTATTATTTATTATCTGTCTCCCCACTAAAATCTCAGCCCCATGAGGGCAGAGACTTGTGTCTGTCTTGTTCACTGTTCAGTGCCTAGAAGAGTACCTGCACATAGCAGCACTCAGTAATCATCTGTGGGATGAATGAACATAGAGATTACATGATGGGGAGGAGGGGTTCTCAATACATAAAAACTAGCTGATCAATCACAAGGTCCTGGCTAAGAAAAGGGCAAGTGGATCTCTCTGACGGATCCCTGACACAAACACCCTAAATCCAGGGCCATTCCTTCTGCATTGTGTCTGCTCTACTTCTACACATTCCGTGGAATTGGTGGTGACCCAGGTCCCCCGGGGTGAGCTTACTTGTTTCACTCTGAAAGCTTCCACCAGAGCAGTTGCATGGTCGGGAAGGAGCGGGAAGGAGAGGCGTGGCCCCGTGTAACTGTCCGGTACCTCGATGGATTCATAGTCCCTGCAATTCTCCATCTCGGAGTCCTGGGGGGGTCTCTCCTCAGTGAACATGCGGTTCAGGAAGTCCCCTAGTCAGGACAGAAGGGGTGGGCCAGCTTATGATCAGACCTGCAGGCACGGGCAATATAGAATTCATTCCCTGGACCATACTTGAAGTGGGTCCTGGCCAGTCTGGCTTCGGCTCCAACACAGGAGAGGAGAAAGTAAAGGGCAAAGTGATGACAAATTAGGATGGGCGGGAGAAAGGTTACATTATTATGTCAATTCCATTCTACTTTTATTTTAAAAGATTGCCTTAGAAAGTACAGAAATTTACGGGCCTAGGTTGGTAAGCAGGAGGAAAGCGAAAACTGCGGTGGAAAAAAAGTTCACGGGCATTTCTGGTGTACTTAGTGAGTGTGGCAGATGCCTCAGACTTTCAGGCAATTCATTTCCAAATGCTGCCCCTGCATCTCTGCCTGAGGGCTTTGTCCCTGGATCTGCAGAGAGCCCTGCATGGCAGGCCAGACCTGCGTGAACAACCCTTCCCGTCCGCCCCTCCCAGCAGCCTTCTACCAATGACTCTTGGGAGTTGAGACTCCAGTTCCCTCTGCCTTCATGCGGGATACTTCCCAGGCTGCGTTTTGCACTATTTCCCAGGTACACTGCAGGTTTAGTAACCCACCCTTTTTTGCCTGCCTCCCCTTTCCTGAGTCCCTTCCCCACTCCCTCCCCACCTCCCAGTATTTCCTGTATTTACCAAATAAACTCCTTGCACCCAAACTTTTGTCTCCAGGTGTGCTTCTAGGAGAACCATTTATTTGTCAGCCTCCTCGCTCATTCCCTGGCTGTCACCAGATTCACGTTTCCCCACCCTGTGCATCCCGCACCTCACCCCAATGTCTTTGACCCTGAGACAGGAGGACCGGCCATGCGGCAGTTCATACTCACTCTCGTTGTGACTGCTGGGGGTGAAGTGATCCACCAGGTAGCTGAAGAAATTGTGGAGCTGCAGAAAAACCCAAGAAGACGTGGCTTTAGAGAGAGAAAGAGAACCCAGGAGTGGTCCAGATCAGCTGCACCTCCTAGGCACCTGGGCCTTGCTGTGCGGGGCCTGGAAGGCAGAGCTGGAGGTGGCCCCATCCCACATCCCATCGCACCTTGACCTGGTCTTGCTGCCCAGCATCCTCTATAGACTGGAAGATGCTCCAGGTGCAGTGCCGCCTCATCTCCAGGCGGGCCACGTAGCGCCGGTACCACCTCTGGATCAGGGCCGCTGCCTTGAAGGCTGTGACACAGATGGAGAAGCAAGCCTGTGAGGTGGGACTCCCTGGGCCTGCGTGGGGAGGTCGGGGGGGGGGGGGTGCCTCTCCCACTGTAACATGGGGACAAGATGGTAGGGAACGCACTATACTTTGCCACCAGTAGGAAGGATTTGCCTCACTGCTGGCCGGGGTGCTCTTTTCCCCATTCCCGCCCCCATCCCTCCTCCATTCTTACCTATTACGTATAGTAAAATCACTGGAGGACTATTGGAATTCCCACTTTTTGATGAAAACATTGATATGTGTAGAGATGCAAAGGTTGGATTCTGAGAAAGAGATGTAAACTGGGGAGGCTGCAAGGTTGCAGCATCCTTGAAGAGTAGGATGATGCAGGTTCTACTCAGCCATAAAAAAAGAATGAAATTTTGCCATGCGCAGCAACACGGATGGACTTGGAGGGCATTATGCTCAGTGAAGTAAGTCAGAGAAAGGCAGATACTGTATGATATCACTTATATGTGGAATCTAAAAAATATCAATACAACAAACTAGTGAATATAACAAAAAAGAAGCAGACTCACAGATGGAGCAAACTAGTGGTTACCAAGCGGGGAAAGGGAAGGGGGCAGGGGCAATATAGAGGAAGGGGAGTAAGAGGTACAAACTATTATGTATAAAGTAAGCTACGAGGATATAGCGTACAACGTGGGAGATATAGGCAATAGTTTATAATAACTGTAAATGGAAAGTAACCTTTAAAAATTGTGTTAAAAAAAACACATTCAAATGCAAAAAAAAAAAAAAAAAATGGATGGGATGATGCAGGGGTCAGAGGGTGGGGAGGACATTTTGATACTGCAACAATAGACAGGATGTCAGGAGTCTGGTTCTGGGCCTGGAACTGCCCTGACCAGTGATGTGGCCTCAGGCAAGTCAACTTTCTGGGCCTCAGTGTTCTCATCTGGAAAAAGAGATGAACTAGATGGTAACTGGGGAGAAGAAACACACACACAAAATAACTACGTACTATCATGTCAGGTGGTGGTCACTGCTTGATATCCCCAAGTTCCTTCTATCCCTGTGGCTTTGTGTCCCCATCACAATACACCCAGGACCATGCTGACTACCCAATCCGAAGGGCAGCCTTTGCTTCTCCTTTTGCCAGGACCTGTGCTGGGTGGTCGTGTGCTGCAGGATGGCATGAGTAGGCTGAATTCTTCCTTTGAGCTCTGGAACCTGCAGTCAAGTACTGCTGCCAGAGAAGAGGACAGCTGTCCACGTGAGTAACTAGATTCTCCTTAAGCTCCTGGGCCTGAATGTGCCACCAGGGATGAATGGAGCCTTTGTGGATAAAGCTGGATTGCAAAGGAAACCCAGCAGGTTCACTCAGGTCAACCTTGTGAACAGTAGACAGATTGATTTAATACACCTAGCTTGCGTTAGAGAGCTAACGGAATTCCTACTGATGTCCCTAAGAGGAGATGAGATACAATACTGAATGGGAAAAGAGAACTTGAGAGAAATTTAAGCAAAGCTGAATTTGGTTTTCTGTGAGGAAAAAATGTCATACACTAAGTATGTCCCAAAGGCACTCACGAAATAATAAGCGATGAGGATTGAATTCTGTAAATCCCCATTCAGAGTAGTGAATGAAACGTCCAGAGTAAGCGGTACTTAAAGTAACAAGTCATGGGAAACACACAGACAACTGCACCTCACCCTAGACCTACAGCATCAGAATCTCTACAGGGAACCCAGGAATCTGTAGGTTTAACAAGCTCCATGATTGATCCTGACTTGTGCTGAAGGGTAGGTATCACTGAGGAATATCATGACCATCAAGTTTCCGTGAAAATGTTGTTTGCTAACACCTTGCCTCAAGCATTTTAAGGCAGGTGCTGCCAACTGGACATACTTACATCCTCAGTACCTCTTCGGCTGCTCAGGGTAGGCAGGGTAGGCAGACCAGGCAGTGCCTCTGTTTCTCCCTTTTATTCTCCCTCCCAATCCTCTGTCTAGGGCCTGGGTTCCATTGAGATGGGTGCTGTGAGGTTGTAGCATAGTTTAAGGACCTCTACCCCATCCTCCCTTCCCATCAGTGCAATACTACATGCTTGGGCTCCTCTTCCTCAGCCTCGTGCAGACTAAATCCTACGGCAAAAGTTACAGATACACCTGGCTGTTAAAATTCCACATTAAGGACAAGGCAACCACGCGGGGAGACAGAGGCCAAGGTGAAGAGCCGTCCTGGAAGCAGAACCTCCAGCCCCAGCTGCCCTGAGGATCATAGACAAGCCATCGAGCTGGGCCCTCTGCAAATTCCTGACCCACAAAATCATGAGCAGAATAAAATGATTGTCTTAAGCCACTCAGTTTTGGGATCGTTTGTTACACAGCACCAGATAATTGGAATGGGAATTGTATAAATGTTTTATAAAATTATAAAGCAAATTTAAATCAAAATTTAAAAAAAAATCAATCTCTAAAAAGCAAAAGTCAAACAAGTGAATCTAATCTTGTACAAACTAGTGGCATAACCACACAGAAAGGAGTTCTTTCAAATGACTTGAAAATTCAGTAAGTTGTATATGCCTAGTGGATGTACTCAAAGGACAAAAAGAACTACAAAGAAATCTTAAAGAGTTTTCAGTAATCATATTGTTATAATAGTATTGTTATTATTTTTCAGAAACTTTTTTATATGCTGTAGGACAAAGTAAATAATACCACATCAGTATCATTAGGGAAAAAAGTTTTTTTTAATAAAGAGAAAGGAGATATAAATATAATATCATATCAAAGTTTTTAAGTAAAAATATTGTGATCCTAAATATAAATTGGTCATTAAAATAATACATATTTTCTGGATCTGGTCACTGAAAAGGTGTAGGAAATAATGACCAACCTGGTAGCGAACACCCCAAGCTCTGGAGAAATAGCTATTTCTGGTCTGGAGCCAAAAATATGCAAGATGAGCCTGGGACCTATTGCCAAACTAGAAAGGAAGCCATGAGCTTATAAAGATGCTTAGGCTTATATAAACAGGGTGCTGTCACTATTTCCCTTGCTTCCTCCTTCATCTCTGGCTGCCTCTCCTCGGCCTCCTTCACTGGCTCATCCTCTTCGACCGATGCTTAATAAGTACTGGAGTCCCTCATGGCTCTGTCCTAGGCCCTGGTCTCCGACCTATCTTTACTCTCACTCTAGGCTACTTCAGTGACCCCCATGGCTTCAACAATCACCCGTACTCTGATGCCTTCCAAATGCATGTATCTCCACCAACATCTCCAAAATCCAGATCTGAATATGCAACTGCCTACTCAGCACATCCACCTGCATGTTGCATGGGCATCTCAAACCCAGTGTGTATAAACTCAGCACCTTCCTTCTACTTGAGCTTGGTTCTTCTCCATTATCTTTATGTCAGAAATTGGCATTATCACCTGCCGATGTTTTCTAGCTAGAAACCTGGAGGTCATTCTTGATCCATCCTTTTCCCCAACCCCACACATGTAATCAGGTGGATCCTATCAATTCCACCTCCTGAATATTGTTGGAATTCACCCTCTTCTCTCCATCTCTACTGCCACCAACTCTGGACCAAGGCATTATCATCTCCTGCTTAGATGACTTTAGTAGCTTCTAAATTGTTCTTCTGGGCTTCCCTGGTGGCCCAGTAGTTAAGAATCTGCCTGCCAATGCAGGGGACACAGGTTCGAGCCCTGGTCCGGGAAGATCCCACATGCTGCGGAGCAGCTAAGCCTGTGTGCCACAACTACTGAGCCTGCGTGCCACAACTACTGAGCCTGCGCTCTAGAGCCCGGGAGCCACAACTACTGAGCCCACGTGCTGCAACTACTGAAGCCTGCGTGCCTAGAGCCTGTGCTCTGCAACAAGAGAAGCCACCACAGTGAGAAGCCCGTGCACCACAACAAAGAGTAGCCCCGGCTCGCCACAACTAGAGAAAGCCC
Source organism: Eschrichtius robustus (assembly GCF_028021215.1). Taxonomy (NCBI): domain Eukaryota; kingdom Metazoa; phylum Chordata; class Mammalia; order Artiodactyla; family Eschrichtiidae; genus Eschrichtius; species Eschrichtius robustus. The sequence goes on along the minus strand of NC_090827.1, from coordinate 60,172,755 downwards.
GCGTGCAGCAACGAAGACCCAACACAGCCAAAATAAATTAAATAAATAAATATATATATTTTTAAAAAATAATAAATAAATAAATAAATAAATAAATAAATAAATAGTTCTTCCTTCTACTCTTACCACCACCATCCAGCCTGCCTCAATCCCTTCTTCATGGAAGCCAGAAGGGTCTTTTATGTATGTAAATCTTATTCTAGAACTCACTGTTTTGAAATCTTCAGTGGTTCTTCTTGTCTTTAGGATAAAGTTTAAAATCCTACAAGCTCCTGAGTGACGTGGGCTCTGCACACCTCAGCAGCCTCATGCCATGTCACCCTCCATCTTGTTCACTTCAGACCACTCAGTTCCTTGAATGTGTCTCTCTCCTTGCTACTTCATGACCTTTGTACCCTCTACCTAGAACGTTCTTTCATCTCCTTTTTGCCCAATCTTATTTCATTCAGTTGTAAAGGTGTAGTTTGGGATAAACCCAATGGACAACACTGACTCCTTGAGTAAATTTTAATTCTATTAAATATAGTTCATCAAGTCCTAAGACATTCAGCTGAGCATCCTAGTGGTCATGTCGCAAGGAGGAGAAGCCGATTTTCAAGAGTTAGCATGAGGAGAAATGACGATTTCCTGCCCACCCTGAGAAGCCCCTCCCTATGCTATGTAGGCTTCGGGGTACCCACAGTTAGTCTGAAGGTGGGAAGCACATACCTTTCTCTGCATTCTGGAAAGCAAAATGATGTTGGGTTGAGGCGCCGCTTCCCATAGCTTAAGTGTAATGTTTCTGCAGGATGCAGATAGCAGGTCCAAGGGAGAGTGAATTGTTTGCTGACAAAAGGAAGAAGGAACCTGCAATAGGGAGATTTGGGCAGAATATTAGTTCAGGTAGACCAAATTATCTATGAACCTTGTGTCCCACATCATAAAAAAAAATGTGAGGCTATCATGTGATAGCACCCTCCCCGCACCTCCCCAGCCTCAGTGCATGAGATATTTCTCCCCTATGTTCCCTCCATGTGTCATCTCATCTCTCCCCTATGTTTTCAACCTTCCTACTAGATTTTCTTCAGTCTAAAAACATACTGAAGTCTCTTCTCAGAGCATTTCATCATCATCGTCATCCTTTGACCTCCTATATCCCTCAAGCTATAACCCAACTTCTCTTTTCTTCTCATCCAGATTTCTCTGGAGTAGACCACTTACTTTCTCCTTAATTCCTCTTAACACCATGTTTTTCATCCTCACTACTGACCAAACCTTTTCATGCTGATGTCTCCAATGCCTTCATCTTTTCAGCCCTGACCGTGCCAGAACAGCAAGGCCATCATGGCATAAGTCATGCCTTGATTTAAATTCTACCCCTTGGCTTTCCATGATGCCATGCGCCTATCTCTTGTTGACACAACATTAATCAGTCAATCTAAGAAAGAGTTGGAAAATTTTATTTGAGCCAAATTTGAGGATTTATAACCCCGGAAGAGCGTCTCAGAAAGCTCTGAGAACTGTTCTGCTGGTTAGAAATCAAGGCACAGTTTTATATAAGTTGCTTTTGAGACAGAGAACTGTACAGCAAATGATGTATTACAGTTTACACAATCCAGATCTGCAAGTACAAAGTGGCGGGTCATGTGACCCCTTACAAGATCAAGAGGGAATGTCATCTTCAAGCAATTGTCTTGTTGGTGCTGGGAGAATGATGTCTTTACGGCTGAGCAGGTATTCCTGCCGATCGGGGAGGTTTGGTTGATGCATAATGCAGATACACAGTTCACAGTAGAGGGGAGAGAGGAGGCCAAAGGGCAGAGAAATTTTTTTATGTTTAAATTCTTCTTGTCTTGCCATAAAATATGAATTTTATTTCATACTGTCTCTTTCTTCTCTCTCCTTCCTGAGCTCATTTTTCTCTATCCACCCCTTAAATGTCAATTTGATTTGTATTCTAGTCTCAAATGTCTGCTCTCCTCACTCTGTATATGCTTCTTTTTTATTTTTTTTGTATATGCTTCTTAAATAACTGAGTCATCTCACACTTTCAGCTATCACTTCCTCCCTCTTAAATCTCCATCTCCATTTCAGACTAACTCTAAACTTCAGCCTCACACACCCAGCTTCCTGCTGAATTTTGGGGTGCCTCAGGCTCCATGTAACGCAAATAGAACTCATCTTCCCAAAAGCCTCCTCCTCCAGCCTCATCTCTCTTTTCTCCTTTCTTCGACTCTACTTCTTGACCACCATGACTTCTGGGTTCTTGCTCTTACCTGGAATGTCCTAGCCCACACATGACTAACTTTACTCATTCCTTAAGGCTCACTTCAGGCCTCACCTTCCTTAAAGAAGCCAGTTCAACACGCCCCTCCTCTGAACTCCTGAATATCCTAGTCACATCTCTGATGAAATAAAATTTACATTTCAAGGCAGGACAAGAAAAATTAAACACAAAATTCTCTCTGTGTTTGTTTGGGCCTCTTCTTTCCCTAATGTGTAGTATGCATCTGCATTACACATTAACCAGACCTCCTCAAAGACGGGGGTGCCTGCGGAAGCATAAAGATGAATATTTTTTCTTTCTTCTTATGCTAGCAATGTGACTTCTTAGAAGAATAGTGCTCTTTCCCAGCTCCAAAGGGGGTCATGGTGACTTGCTGCTCACTTTGCCCATGCTTACCTGGACTGCGTATCCTTGATGAACTTCATGTAAAATATCAGTGTGTCATTTTGATGTACAATTCTTCGTCTCCAAAATGTATATGACTGTGCCTTTGACTCCTAACAAGTGGAACAGTTCTTAGAGCTTTCTGAGAAGCTGCTTCCTAGGTTACAATCCTGTTTGGCTCAAATAAAGTTCCCTTTATTTTTCTTCTTAACTTGATAGTTAACTGAATTTTCCTCGTCCTTTTCTTGGGGTAGCCAACAGGATATCAGAGACACCCACAAGAGGACACCTGGAGTCTACCCCAAACCAGTGTTTGGTACCAGCATGGGCCCTTTGAGCCCCATCCACTTCTTAGTATTCCTCAGGTGCTTCGGTGAGTTCTTCTGATATCCAGACACCATTGCTTTAAATGACGTCCTGAATTTTATTCAAGCTGTTTCTCTTGGGGCTTGGAGTCCTAAGGGGATACTGGTATATTTCCTATTTCCTAGCCAGGGACCGAAGGGGAAATTCCTAGGCAGACACCTAGGAGGAACTTTGAAGTAAACTGGATTGGCCATCTTTTTTTTTAAATTTGGCTTAAATTGGAAAGATTATGTGTATATGGTCTGAACAAACCGTTGCTGGTGAAATGAGAGACTGAGCCTGCTCAGCTCTGAAGAAAAGGGACTTCGCTCCTTCCGGCCATAATGTGTCCTCAGGTGACTGAGAACCTAGCGGAAGTGTCTGAGAATCAGTCCTCATGCCATGCAGTGGTCCTACAGGGGATCCCAGTACAATCATTAAGTAAATTCTGCTCCCCAGGGGGCACAATAAGGCACAATCACCTAGTGCTCTGGGCACCCATGGCAGTTTTAGACTGCTGGAGAGAGAGACTCAGACATGTAAGAGAGTCGAACAGACCCAAGGGTAACTCCTTGGGAAGCTAGACTCAGAAGCAGCACACATTCGATCCATCACACTGACCTCAGAAAGTTGTTCAGATCATATCTGAATTAGGGTACCAAATGAATAACGGGAAACCGTGCCTCAAAGGCCGAACAGCTCCGGTATGTGCACCCACTCCTGGAACCCCGGCTGGCTTCATGTACAATTGAAACAAAGCCAATGTTTGCAAGCACTTTAATCTTAACTCTTAAATGGCCAGGATAGAATTCTTTTGACGTTCCAAAACTGTAGAGAAAACCAGCTTGATAAAACATCTTTGCAAAATTCTGACCCTGAGAGAACAAAAGTATTCCTAGGAGAAAGCTTAAAGTTATAACTCTTATCATGTCTTGAAATGTAAACATAGCCCATATCGCCTGAGACTACAGCCTTGGCTCCATTAATAGAACTTAAAACTGAAAGGGGGAAAAAAAAAGGAGAGGGGAGCTTTCTAAAATGCAAGCAAGAAAACTATGAGATCTCTGTCTGTGTCTATCTGGATGTATGTATGTCTGTGTGTATGTTATAAAAATAATATAACCCTACCTCTGGATGGTGTTATCAAAATTATTTGTAAAAGAGCTCTATTTAATTGACTTAAAAGCAAGTGCTTACAAATCAAATATTTCTAAATGTAACTTAAACTAACACAAATTTTTAAAGGATCACGTGATCTAGGATTAATATTTACTGAAACAAGAAGCAAGTTTAAACTGATGGTTTAATTAATATAGACATGTTTTTAGAGTCATCAACATTAAGTAGAATACTTTTATTGCACCTAGGTTTACTGAAATTCAATAAGTTCATTTATCTAAGTTATAAATATTGTTAACAAGAAAATTAATGATCTGATGATATTTTCATAGGTAATGAAATAGATATAAATGGGATAAAAGGTTTTGGGTAAACTATTTAAGAACAATTATGTTTTATGGTATGTCTACCTAAAAATAGTTTCTCCAGATTTCTGGCAACTTGAAACCTTAGAGTTCTGGTAAGTTAAATGACAGAAATTCATTGAATGTCTAGATCATTTTTTTTCCTCTAGACCATTTTTAATAAGATAAAATGCTGAAACATTAATTGCTAAAGGAGTCTACGTTTACCTATTTTTGACTTCTTATTACAATGAAACTAAATATGTATGAGAATATTAATAAATATTTTGTGCTTTATTGAAAGAGTATACTATGAAATGGCATATATTTCTAGAAATTTATTCTAAAACGGGAACCTTGAGAAAAGAGTTTTATGCATGGTCAAGACTATCTTAGAGGAACTTCCCTGGTGGAGCACTGGTTAAGAATCCGCCTGCCAATGCAGGGGACACGGGTTCGATCCTTGGTCTGGGAAGATCCCACATGCCGCAGAGCAACTAAGCCCGTGCGCCACAACTACTGAGCCTACGCTCTAGAGCCTGCAAGCCACAACTACTGAGCCCACATGCCACAACTTCTGAAGCCTGCATGCCTAGAGCCCGTGCTCTGCAACAAGAGAAGCCACCGCAGTGAGAAGCCCGCACACCGCAACAAGAGTAACCCCTGCTTGCCGCAACTAGAGAAAGCCAGCGCGCAGCAATGAAGAACCAATGCAGCCAAAAAAAAGAAAAAAAAGACTGTCTTAGATTAGATTGAATTTGATTAAATAAGTGAAATTTAATATTAAGTGTGAAAAGGTGTAAAACTAGAATTTGATTTTTTTCTCTAAGTTTTCTTTGAAATGTTAATTTGCTTTGAATAACAGATTGTGAAGTTTCTTTACCAGTAACTTTCTGCACTTGCCTTTGAAATCGTTTACTGTCACTTTGGTTAAGTGAATAAATATTGCTTCACAGTGACTTATGATCCTACTTGGCCAAACATTTAAAACGTTTTGATATCTTTGACAAACTTTCTCAAATCAAATTCTAAATGAAGTTCTTTTGACCTCTAGCTAACTTTGGGATACTACAGAGGGCCCCTGAACATCTCAAAGAGAGATATTAAAATAATCAGGCTTATTTGGTCTGTTAAATTACATGGGAAACATTGTCAAATGAGTAATGATAAACCTTCTTAAGTTATATTCTATGGGTAAACGTTATTAATATAAATGTTCTAGAAATTGTATGAAGTTCCTAAAATTTGAAATGTCCATAATTCTAGTCATTATCTTAAAATTTCATATGTCACAGAAATAGCCAAATTTCCTTGACAATTGCATTGTAATCAGGTCTTTAACCATGCTTTTAAGTCTTTTGTCACTTATAGATAGCTATTGTCTTACTCTGACCCTTTTACAAAAATGCTTGTAAATGACTTGCTTTTACGCTCCAAAACTAAATTAGACTCGGTAGCAAAAGGACTTCTACATTGTATGTGGACCCTTTCAGCAAGGGTTCTCTTATGTAAGACTACTGAAGACATAGTAATGGGGTCTCCTTTAACTATTTATGTCCCACACTCAGTTGAGTCTCTTCTAAACTCTCACTACATTTAGCACTATTCTGTATGCCAACTAACTTCTTAAGAGGCATTGTTGCTTTCTGCACCTAATACTATCTTGCTTCTATGTAATAACAACCCTGCAACATTGCTTCCAGCACTACAGGAAGAAAACAACCAAACTGCATAGTGTTAACAGATTATCTTTTTGCTCCCAGGAATGACTTACAAGAAGCTCCTATTGATAAGGCTAATCTATTTGATTTACAGATGGGTCCTCCTTAAGGGATGAATATTACCAAGCTGGGTATGCAATAACATCCGCAGTGGACACAACTGAAAGTTCTTATTTATCAGAAACAATGTCAGCAAAATAAGCTGAACTAATTGCCTTAACCCAAGCTTGCCAACTAGCCAAAGACCAGATAACAAATTTTTACACTGACAGTTGCTATGCTTTTGGAGTGGCACACAATTTTGGAATGCTGTGGAAACAATGAGGTTTTTAACCTCTTCAAGACAACCTATTTAAAAAATGGGGGAATTCCCTGGCGGGCCAGTGGTTAGAACTTAGCACTTTCACTGCCAGGGGCTGGGGTTCAATCCCTGGTCGGGGAACTAAGATCCTGCAAGCCGCGAGGTGCAGCCAAAAAAAAAAAGGAAAACAGGTTGCAGAGTTGTTAATTGTTATGCAACTGCTCAAACAGTTAGCAATTATTAAAACACCAGGGCATTCCAAATCTGACACTGTGGAAGCAAAAGGAAATCAGCTTGTTGATGCTGCAGCCAAACAGGCAGCTTTAAACACTAATCTTGCCCAGCCTTGAGAATGTCCACTGCTCTCCATTAACCCTGCTAATGAAATAAAAGATTTCTTTCTACAGGCTCAGGAAACCACCGCTAAGGAAAAGAAGCAGATACTGGAACAAAAAGCGGAATTTTGACCCCACCACACAAATATGGTTTAGACCTGATTAAAAAACAAACCAGAAAAACCTTATAGTGTCTACTGAAGCACAATTGCCATTACTCCAGCATGTACATCTGTTACCCCTTGGGCATCCGAGAAAATGGTTTTATAGAAAAAACAATATTTTTGGAAACTTTCACCCATGGTGGTTCAAAAGAAATATATTACATTATTGACAGGGTCTTATTGAGACACTTTAAAAAACTGGTAACTAGCTCCTTTTACAGCAAGCTTCTAGGAGATGAAAACCTTAAGGATCATGGAATACTATCTCAAGGTTTTGCTTATTAGAAAGGACATCAAATAAAAGATCTTTGCAGCCACGATGGCAAGAACCTTGTCAAGTATTATTAACTGATCCATGTACAGCCAAACTGAAAGACATTAATTCATGGATTCACATCTTTATTTTATTTATTTATTTAGGGCCTTGCCACGTGGCTTGTGGAACCTTAGTTCCCCCAACCAGGGATCAAACCTGGGCCCCAGCAGTGAAAGTGCCGAGTTCTAACCACTGGACCGCCAGGGAAGTCCCCCACATCTCTCATTTTTAAAAAGGGCCCTCCAAACTTGCACAAGCCTCTTAGACAGCCTCATCCACCAGAGGGCAGACAGCAGAAGCAAGAAGAACTAAAATCCTGCAGTCTGTGGAACAAAAACCACATTCACAGAAAGACAGACAAGATGAAAAGGCAGAGGGCTATGTACCAGATGAAGGAACAACATAAAACCCCAGAAAAACAACTAAATGAAGTGGAGATAGGCAACCTTCCAGAAAAAGAATTCAGAATAATGATAGTGAAGATGATCCAGGACCTCGGAAAAAGAATGGAGGCAAAGATTGAGAAGATGCAAGAAATGATTAACAAAGACCTAGAAGAATTAAAGAACAAACAAACAGACATGAACAACACAATAACTGAAATGAAAACTACACTAGAAGTAATCAATAGCAGAATAACTGAGGCAGAAGAACGGATAAGTGACCTGGAAGACAGAATGGTGGAATGCACTGCTGCGGAACAGACTAAAGAAAAAAGAATGAAAAGAAATGAAGACAGCCTAAGAGACCTCTGGGACAACATTAAAGGCAACAACATTCGCATTATAGGGGTCCCAGAAGAAGAAGAGACAGAGAAAGGACCAGAGAAAATATTTGAAGAGATTATAGTCGAAAACTTCCCTAACATGGGACAGGAAATAGCCATGCAAGTCCAGGAAGTGCAGAGAGTCCCATACAGGATAAACCCAAGGAGAAACACGCCAAGACACATAATAATCAAATTTGCAAAAATTAAAGACAAAGAAAAATTATTGAAAGCAGCAAGGGAAAAACGACAAATAACATACAAGGGAACTCCCATAAGGCTGACAGCTGATTTCTCAGCAGAAACTCCACAAGCCAGAAGGGAGTGGCATGATACACTTAAAGTGATGAAAGGGAAGAACCTACAACCAAGATTACTCTACCCAGCAAGGATCTCATTCAGATTCGATGGAGAAATCAAAATCTTTACAGACAAGCAAAAGATAAGAGAATTCAGCACCACCAAAGCAGCTCTACAACAAATGCTAAAGGAACTTCTCTAAGTGGGAAACACAAGAGAAGAAAAGGACCTACAAAAACAAACCCAAAACAATTAAGAAAATGGTCATAGGAACATACATATCGATAATTACTTTAGACATGAATGGATTAAATGCTCCAACCAAAAGACACAGGCTTGCTGAATGGATACAAAAACAAGACGCATATATATGCTGTCTACAAGAGACCCACTTCAGACCTCGGGACACATACAGACTGAAAGTGAGGGGATGGAAAAAGATATTCCATGCAAATGGAAATCAAAAGAAAGCTGGAATAGCAATAGTCACATCAGATAAATTAGATTTTAAAATAAAGAATGTTACAAGAGACAAGGAAGGACACTACATAATGATCAAGGGATCAATCCAAGAAGATGATATAACAATGATAAATATATATGCACCCAACATAGGAGCACCTCAATACATAAGGCAACTGCTAACAGCTCTAAAAGAGGAAATCGACAGTAACACAATAATAGTGGGGGACTTTAACACCTCACTTACACCAATGGACAGATCATCCAAACAGAAAATTAATAAGAAAACACAGCTTCAAATGACACAATAGACCAGATAGATTTAATTGATATTTATACGACATTCCATCCAAAAACAGCAGATTACACTTTCTCCTCAAGGACGCACGGAACATTCTCCAGGATAGATCACATCTTGGGTCACAAATCAAGCCTCAGTAAATTTAAGAAAATTGAAATCATATCAAGCATCTTTTCTGACCACTACGCTATGAGATGAGAAATGAATTACAGGGAAAAAAAATGTTAAAAAACACAAACACATGGAGGCTAAACAATACGTTACTAAATAACCAAGAGATCACTGAAGAAATCAAGGAGGAAATAAAAAAATACCTAGAGACAAATGACAATGAAAACACGATGATCCAAAACCTACGGGATGCAGCAAAAGCAGTTCTAAGAAGGAAGTTTATAGCTATACAAGCCTACCTCAAGAAACAAGAAAAACCTCAAATAAACCATCTAACCTTACACCTAAAGGAACTAGAGAAAGAAGAACAAACAAAACCCAAAGTTAGCAGAAGGAAAGAAATCATCAAGATCAGAGCAGAAATAAATGAAATAGAAATAAAGAAAACAATAGCAAAGATCAATAAAACTAAAGGCTGGTTCTTTGAGAAGATAAACAAAATTGATAAACCATGAGCCAGACTCATCAAGAAAAAGAGGGAGAGGACTCAAATCAATAAAATTAAAAATGGAAAAGGAGAAGTTACAAAAGACACCACAGAAATACAAAGCATCCTAAGAGACTAGTACAAGCAACTCTATGCCAATAAAATGGACAACCTGGAAGAAATGGGCAAATTCTCAGAAAGGTATAACCTTCCAAGACTGAACCAGGAAGAAATAGAAAATATGAACAGACAAATCACAAGTAAGGAAATTGAAACTGTGGTTAAAAATCTTCCAACAAACAAAAGTCCAGGACCAGATGGCTTCACAGGTGAATTCTATCAAACATTGAGAGAAGAGCTAACACCCATTCTTCTCAAACTCTTCCAAACAATTGCAGAGGAAGGAACACTCCCAAACTCATTCTGTGAGGCCACCATCACCCTGATACCAAAACCAGACAAAGCTACTACAAAAAAAGAAAATTACAGACCAATATCACTGATGAATATAGATGCAAAAATCCTCAACAAAATACTAGCAAACAGAATCCAACAACACATTAAAAGGATCATACACCACGATCAAGTGGGATTTATCCCAGGGATGCAAGGATTCTTCAATATACGCGAATCAATCAATGTGATACACCATATTAACAAATTGAAGAAGAAAAACCATATGATCATCTCAATAGATGCAGAAAAAGCTTTTGACAAAATTCAACACCCATTTCTGATAAAAACTCTCCAGAAAGTGGGCATAGAGGGAACCTACCTCAACATAATAAAGGCCATATATGACAAACCCACAGCAAACATCATTCTCAATGGTGAAAAACTGAAAGCATTTCCTCTAAGATCAGGAACGAGACAAGGATGTCCACTCTCACCACTATTATTCAACATAGTTTTGGAAGTCCTAGCCATGGTAATCAGAGAAGAAAAAGAAATAAAAGGAATACAAATTGAAAAAGAAGAAGTAAAACTGTCACTGTTTGCAGATGACATGATACTATACATAGAGAATCCTAAAGATGCCACCAGAAAGCTACTAGAGCTAATCAATGAATGTGGTAAAGTTGCAGGATACAAAATTAATGCACAGAAATCTCTTCCATTCCTATATACTAATGATGAAAAATCTGAAAGAGAAATTAAGGAAACACTCCCATTTACCATTGCCACAAAAAGAATAAAATATCTAGGAATAAACCTACCTAGCGAGACAAAAGACCTGTATGCAGAAAACTATAAGACACTGATGAAAGAAATTAAAGATGATACCAACAGATGGAGAGATATACCATGTTCTTGGATTGGAAGAATCAATATTGTGAAAATGGCTATACTACCCAAAGCAATCTACAGATTCAATGCAATCCCTATCAAATTACCAGTGGCATTTTTTACAGAACTGGAACAAAAAATCTTAAAATTTGTATGGAGACACAAAAGACTCCGAAGAGCCAAAGCAGTCTTGAGGGAAAAAAGCAGAGCTGGAGGAATCAGACTCCCTGACTTCAGACTATACTACAAAGCTACAGTAATCAAGACAATATGGTACTGGCACAAAAACAGAAATGTAGATCAATGGAACAAGATAGAAAGCCCAGAGATAAACCCACGCACCTATGGTCAGCTAATCTATGACAAAGGAGGCAAGGATATACAATGGGGAAAAGACAGTCTCTTCAATAAGTGGTGCTGGGAAAACTGGACAGCTACATGTAAAAGAATGAAATTAGAACACTCCCCAACACCATACAGAAAAATAAACTCAAAATGGATTAGAAACCTAAATGTGAGACCGGACACTATCAAAAACTCTTAGAGGAAAACATAGGAAGAACACTCTTTGACATAAATCACAGCAAGATCTTTTTTGATCCACCTCCTAGAGTAATGGAGATAAAAACAAAAATAAACAAATGGAACTTCAAAGCTTTTGCACAGCAAAGGAAACCATAAACAAGACGAAACGACAACCCTCAGAATGGAGAAAATATTTGCAAACGAATCAACGGACAAAGGATTAATCTCCAAAGCATATAAACAGCTCATGCAGCTCAATATTGAAAAAACAAACAACCCAATCCAAAAATGGGCAGAAAACCTAAATAGACATTTCTCCAAAGAAGACATACAGGTGGCCAAGAAGCACATGAAAAGCTGCTCAACATCACTAATTATTAGAGAAATGCAAATCAAAACTACAATGAGGTATCACCTCGCACCAGTTAGAATGGGCATCATCAGAAAATCTACAAACAACAAATGCTGGAGAGGGGGTGGAGAAAAGGGAACCCTCTTGCACTGTTGGTGGGAATGTAAATTGATACAGCCACTATGGAGAACAGTATGGAGGTTCCTTAAAAAACTAAAAGTAGAATTACCCTATGACCCAGCAATCCCACTACTGGGCATATACCCAGAGAAAACCATAATTCAAAAAGACACATGCACCCCAATGTTCATTGCAGCACTATTTACAATAGCCAGGTCATGGAAGCAACCTAAATGCCCATCGACAGACGAATGGATGAAGAAGATGTGGTACATATATACAATGGAATATTACTCAGCCATAAAATGGAACGAAATTGGGTCATTTGTTGAGACATGCATGGATCTAGAGACTGTCATACAGAGTGAAGTAAGTCAGAAAGAGAGAAACAAATATCGTATATTAATGCATATATGTGGAGCCTAGAAAAATGGTACAGATGAACTGGTTTGCAGGGCAGAAATTGAGACACAGATGTAGAGAACAAACGTATGGATACCAAGGGGGGAAAGCCACGTGGGGGGGTGGTGGTGTAAAAAAAATTTAAAAATAAATAAATAAAAAGGCCCCTCCACCTAAATGGACTTCAGGCCCTGTTTCTCGCACCTGACTTCAACTAACTAATTCAAGCATCACCAAGCTAGGACAGAAGAAGAAGACAACAGTAGCAGACAGCTAACCCAAGAGTCTGGACCAGGCCTGTTAGACCCATCCTACTAGTTCAACTGTAGTGTTTACCAAATATCTATCTCTCTATCAAAATTTAAAGTTATTGGTTTTACTTCTAGCTATCCTTTTGCCCCAGTGTTGAAGACGGAAGGAAAATTCTGTAGTAAGTTGTCACAAAGTATAGTTACTGGAGGCAATTTAACTGATTGTTGGATCTGGCATCAAATTCCTTGGTCACTAAAAGGCTGATATAGATCCCTCATAATTGTTGACACTGACTTTTCAGATGTTCCTCTAAAGTGTTTCCTGTCAGCTTATACCTCCATGTTTGTTTACTACCTTTGATAAATGTACTCAATTCTGAAGTTTCTGTAATGGGAAAGTGATGTTGGAAAACGAAATGGCTCGATTTTTAAAACTGCTTTACAATGGGAAACTTGTTCTATAATCCAGACTGAATGTTGTGCTTTCATACCAGATTAGTCCGCTAATATAGCTATCTAATGACTCACATATAAAATCAGGTTTCTGCATTGAACAATCCCCTTTCCAGTCTAAATGAAATTCTGGGTAAATGGTTAAGCCCTGGGGATTCATGGCTTAAATCTTTGCTTCTGACTTTGCTATTGTTGTTGGCTATATTGATTGTGCTCTGTGTGATTAAGAGTAATAATCTCTTGTGCTTCTCAACGTATATTTAAAACTCCAACTAGAATAATGATGTCTAAATGACTTGAAACCATTGATGATATCTATAATTCAATATAAAACAATGGGCATGAATAATGCACATACAGGGTAAATTCACATAAGTACTACTGGACAACCTAGAATTGACTATCAGTCCTTGCCAAGCATTCTATTAGTCATTTTGATGTACGATCCTTTGTCTCCGTAATGAATATGACTGTGCCTTCCACTTTTAAGAGGCGGAACAGTTTTCAGAGCTTTCTGAGAATCTACTTCCTGGGTTATAATCCTCAGTTTGGCTCAAATAAAATTCCCTTTTTTTCCTCTTGATAGTTCACTGAATTTTTGTCAACATTTTCATCACTGAAATACCATATTCTAGTGTTCAATTTTGTATCTCTCTACTATTAGACTGAGTTCCTTGAGAGCAAAGATTGTGTGTGAGCAAATTCATCATTTTATCTCCAGGACTTAGCACAGTACCTGACACGGAGTGGAGATTCATTAAATAGTAATTGAATAAACTTTATGCTGGATTTATTTTTACACAACATAGATGAATCTTTCTCTAGCTCTTCTTCAGGAAGCTCTGTGAGATGTACTAACTAAACATCAAGAGTGGATTTCACATCTATATTCTTTTACTCCTTTACTTCTACCCCATTCTCCTTCCTCTATTTTTGAAGGTTATTGTACTGGGGATTGTCAGAGTTGTTATCTTTTCCCTTGCAAATCAAAATGAAAGGCTCACCTTGCTTATCTTGGTTTAACATAATAAAGAAATAATCAAAGAAAAAAGCACCATATCTTTTTTTTTTTTTTAAATCCACAAAATGGTTCCCAGATATAAGGGATGTTGTGAAAGCAGAATCTGAGTATGGGGTAAAGTGAGAAGCCATCATGACCAAAGCAACCAAACTCCCCCTAGATACCTGCAGTTTTAGAGATGGAAGGGAATTCAGCAATGATTGAGTCCACCAATGACTCACAACTTGCTTTGATCATTGGTAACTTGCCTATAGAGCCGTGCTATATATTAAAGTGTTTGGGGTTTGGAAGTGCACAGAATAGAAAGAAGTAAAATAATTCTCAGGGCAAAAAATGAAAAAGTAAAAACTGCATAAGATCAAAAATGGAAAATGGGGTGCTTCCCTGGTGGCGCAGTGGTTGAGAGTCCGCCTGCCAATGCAGGGGACACGGGTTCGAGCCCTGGTCTGGGAGGATCCCACATGCCGCGGAGCAACTAAGCCCGTGAGCCACAATTGCTGAGCCTGCGCGTCTGGAGCCTGTGCTCCGCAACAAGAGAGGCCGCGACGGTGAGAGGCCCGCGCACCGCGATGAAGAGTGGCCCCCGCTTGCCGCGGCTGGAGAGAGCCCTCGCACAGAAACGAAGACCCAACACAGCCATAAATAAAATAAATTTAAAAAAAAAAGAAAAGGTAAATGGGGGCTTCCCTGGTGGCGCAGTGGTTGAGAATCTGCCTGCCAATGCAGGGCACACGGGTTCGAGCCCTGGTCTGGGAAGATCCCACATGCCGCGGAGCAACTGGGCCCATGGGCCACAATTACTGAGCCTGCGCGTCTGGAGCCTGTGCTCCGCAACAAGAGAGGCCGCGATTAGTGAGAGGCCCGCGCACCGCGATGAGGAGTGGCCCCCGCTTGCCGCAACTAGAGAAAGCCCTCGCACAGAAACGAAGACCCAACACAGCCAAGAATAAATAAATAAATAAATTAATTAATTAAAAAAAAAAAGACTATCTCCTATTAAAAAAAAAAAAAGAAAAAGAAACATGAGCTTGGTATGTCCTCAGCGCCTTTTGGTAATGACTGCTTCTCTAGCTGGTGATTCCCCAGCTGAGCCATCTTCCCAGGTAACTGGCACATTTACACTGCATGGGTGAGAGGCCTTGTCCTTCTAGGACTTGACTTAGTATCATGCATATCTGACATTATCTTTTTTTTTTTTTAATGTAGGTAATTGTTTATCTGCCCACTAAGTGAACCCAAGAAATGCAAGATTCATCATCCAGGACTCCAAGACCTCAAAACACACACAGCAAAGACCCTCCCTTGGTAAATGGATGAGATAACAAAGGGGCCGTCTCTGACTCTGTCCCCAGGCCAAATCTGTATCTATTTCCCGTGTGAAACATAAGTTTGTTGCCCTCATGGTCTCAGCTATTTTCTGTACTTCAGGCTAGAAAGAAAGCTCTTACCTTCTTTGGTATGTGTTTACTACGAGCCACAACGAGGCAGAAACCTCTTTAACACACAGGTGTGATCCCCATCTTGTCTTCAGAGCTGGCCGAGGGATCCAGGGCTGATCTGATTTCTTCCAGATCTAGAGTCCGATAAATTAGGTGCCGGCCTAGTCCGGCATACCTTCCCTGAGAAAGCCAGTGAGGATATCCACAGCCAGGGCCAAGCATTCAGGGCTCCCTGCTTTCCAGCAGCAGGCAGCTCTGACCTCAGTCAGATCAGGCCTGCAAGGAGGATTTGAAGAGGGAGGTTGCTCAGTTGGGGTGTGTCCCTCACACCCAGGCCCAACCCCTGAAGACTGTTTCCCTGCTGCTCACTCCTGCCCCCTCCCCACTTCTAAGTCTTCTTACTCTCCTGGATTAGAAGGCTATGTTTCTCAAGCCACATCTGAGAAGGCTGAGCTCCTTAACCTAGAAACAGAAGAGTGCTGACAAGACAGATGGGCCTGGGGGCTCCAGAGCCCAAGGGGTCCCAGCTGGAACCACACAGGAGGCCAAGGCATTCTTCCTTGTGGCTGTCTTTTCTCTGTTTGCAAAACTTGATGGAAACATTTTGCCTTTTCTTGCTTTTTCCTACTATGGGCACTTTTTCCTTAGGTTACAACCTAAACTCTTACTAAATTAAAATAGTAATCACTATTCCCAGAAAATTTACTTTTTCAATAAATCTAAGATGCTTATGTGTGTGCTGGGAGGTACTAAATATTCCATGGGAATTTGCAAAAAAATTTATACTCTGTTTACATAGGTGTATTTAGTAGGTCAAGCTTGTTAATTATGTTGTTCAAATCCTCTTTATCCTTATTTATTCTTCCTGATCTGCTCATCTTTGAAAGAAATGTTTTAAAGCTTTCTATGATAAGTACAGGTTTAGCAATTTATCTTTGTATTTCTGAATCTTTGCATTATACATGTTGAAGCTATGCAATTAAATATTAGATTGAACCATATGACATTGACATTGGAAATTATATAATACATTAAGGTTTATGGCTATTTTCTTGGTAGAAGGTGACCTATCAAAATAAAATATCACTCTGCCCTTTTAAATCCTTTTTGCCTTGAATTCTCTTATGTCTGGTATTTTCACATAGGCTCACTTTTTGTTAGTGGTTAACAGCTAAGATACTGATATTTTCCCCAAATTGACTAAAAGTTAAAAGACCAATAAAATCATATATTATTGAGAGTATGAGAAAAACAGCCCTCTCCATTACACTACTGGTGGGAATGTAAATTGTTTTACTTTTTTGGAATTAAACTAGATTAAACTTTAACTGAGATTTATTAAATTATGTATTTAATTTATTAAATTACAAATTTGTAACACGTAAACCCTTTGGTCCAGAAATCCCACTTTTAAGTATTTTATAAAACTATACAACCATACAAAAAGTGGTAAGGATTTTCACTACCATATTGTTCATGATCATGAAAAACTGGAAACAAAAGTTCAAAAATTGTAGAATGGTTAAATAAGTTATTGTACATACAGGAGAATACTATGTAGTCATTTTTAAAAATGTAGATCAATTTCCTCTGTCATAAAGAGATGTTCATATTTTGTGCTATGTGAAAAAGGCAACCTGCTGAAATATATAAAATATAACCTCAATTTGGAAGAAAAAAATTATTTTGTACATTGAAATGTTTTCTAGTTTCTGTGTTGATACTTTGGCATCTTGGGGCTTTGCTGACCAGAGAGGGCCCCCCCCCCCCAGGGTTAGCTGATTCCTAGAGAGAGCAAAGGGCTGCGAGTGCGATTTTCATGTGCAAACCACCCAGCCCAGACCCACATCCGCAACTGCCTCCTTTATTGGCTTTTACACTCAGGGCCACTATTCCCACAGCCCTACCCACCCAAGGCCAGTATCAGACAACTAGGGGCAGCTCCTATATGAGGGAGCCAATGAAAGTATTCAAACTAGCCGATTTTAGACCTGTTTAGTCCATTACCCTGTGTCAGCAGACATTCTTCCCCTCAAAAACCACAAAAAGGCTCCTGCACACAGTTTCCCCATCTCTCTCTGCCTGCGACCAACCAACCTCAGTGTTCTCTCCTGTGGTCCTGCATAGCGGCTGTGGTGTACCTCCCTCCTTTTGGGAACTGTGAGTAATCAGCTACCTTTTCAATGGCAATCTTGATCTGTTGGCCTCACCATACCTGAATAAAAATCAAATCTACATAAAACATAAATACATAAGAAGTCTTAATGAATATAGACAGAAGTTATCTCTAGGGGAGAGTGCTAGCTCTGAGTGGGGAGGAGAAGCAATGGATTACACTGTTGACTGTCTGGTTTATTTATTTATTTAAAAAAATTTTTTTTTTTTTTGTGGCCATGCTGCACAGTTTTCAGGGTCTTAATTCCCCGACCAGGGATTGAACCCGGGCCCCTAGCAGTAGAAGCATGGAGTCCTAACCACTGGACTGCCAGGGAATTCCCTGTCTGGCTTATTTTTATAATACTATGCTACTTGTGTACTTTAAAAGATAGGGCATTTGAAAAAAATCAGCTCTCTCCATCTTCTATACGATCGCCATAGGCCAAGCCTTCTTCTTTTTTATTAAAACAATTCTTTTTTTTTTTTTTGCTTTTTTATGTGATAAGAACACTTAATAAGAGCTCTATCCTCTTGAAAAATTTAAGTGTATAATACAGTATTGTTAACTGTGGGCACAGTGTTGTACAACAGGTCTCTAAAACCTATTCATCTCGCAGAACTGAAACTTTATACCCCTTGACTAGCAACTTCCCATTTCCCCTTCTTCCTAGCCCCTGGATTCTACGACTCTGACTATTTTAGATACCTTACAATGGAGGAAAAATCTTTTCTCGGCCCTTTTAAGGTCACTGGCTGGGTCTGAAAATTAAACTGACAAAGATGGATTAACAGGGGGAAAGTATACGGAAAGTATACAAATTTATTTAATGTAGTTTTACATGACATAGGAGCCTTCATAAGAAAATGAAGATCCAAAGAAACAGTTAGACCTGAGTATTTTATGCTGGATTTGACGAAGAGTGTACCACGGTGGAGGAATATGAGAGGTTCAGGAGGGTGAGGGAATTGTAGTAAAGTGGGGGAAACTTAGCACATGAGCATTTTATGACCTGTTTCAGGGAAGAAGGGCAAGGACGGGAGGAGGGCAGAGTGATCCTCCTGCTTCTGACATTTTTTCAAACTCCTTTAGCTTAAAATATTCAATATGTCAAGGTGTGGTATTTTGGGGTCACATGTCCTAAACCCCATCAACTCACTTAAGTGGAATCATGCAGTATTTTTTCCTCTGTGACTGGCTTATTTCACTTAGCATAATGTCTTCAAGGTGTATCCATGTTGTCACATATGGCAGGATTTCCTCCTTTTTTAAGGCTGGATAATATTCCATTGTATGTACATATCACATTTTCTTTATCCATTAATGTGTCAGTGGACATTTAGGTTGTATACACATCTTGCAATCCCTCTGTATTTCTTATCTGTTCTATTATAATGTTAACCTAACTGTTTTTCACTTTTCCAATATCGGCCCCATCCAACTCACTCTCCATACCAGACACAGAGTGAATTTTAAAAAATAAAAATTGCTCAAATAGCTCTTTCATTTCTGGATATTTTGGAGGGATAAATATCTTGAAAAAACATTCCAACTACAAAACTAGACACGATAAAGAAATATCTTCTTAAATGCATAATGCTTAGCTGAGCTTGCAAGTGAGGAAGTAAAATCAGAGAGAATAAAGGGAGTAAAGGAGAATAGGAAATAGAGAGGAAACTTGGGAGGTAAGGAGGCATTAATGCCATGGTGGTTCTGAGGACATTTGCTAGTCCTAGTAAGCTTGAACCTTTGGTTCTGTGACAATTGCCTTGAGAGATGGAGGATAAAGGGACAAAGCCTTGGGTACCTACAAGATGAAGAGTTGAAATGTCTCATCAGGGAGCAGGGCTTATCTCTGGGAATTTGTAAACACAGGCTCACCCTCAAACAATATAAATTGAGTCTTCAATTTATACTACCTGAGTGTTCTAAGAAACCACAAGCTGAGAAATTAACAAACACACATTCTCTCTGGAGGGCACAACATCAACCCAGGCCTTCCGGATTTCCAGAGGAACAAAAGTTCACAATCCAACATTACAAAACACCACAGAAACCTTCAAGAGGGAGAGTCAGAAAAACAAATAGTAAAATCAGACACCCAAGGACTTGATGATGGAATTTAGAAGCAAAATATAAAATAAGTATATGGGTGAAGAAGTTAACAAAAGATATCAAAGCAAGGAACAAAATGTTATCAAAAAAAGATCCTGGCAGGTTTGAAAAAGTAGACCATCTAAATAGACCATCTAAAATAAAAAATTTGGGAATTCCCTGGTGGTCCAGTGGTTAGGACTCAGAGCTTCCACTGCTGGGGGCCCGGGTTCAATCTCTGGTCAGGGAACTAAGATCCTGCAAGCCACGAGGCACAGCCAAAAAAATAAAACAAAATAAAATTAAAAATTTAAACTCGATATTAAAAAAAATAAGTCCACTGAAAAAAATCTGACTTATAGGAAAAAAATCTTTTAAATTACCGGGAATATATCATTGAAAGAGAAGTCCACTCCTCTCATTTTTCCCCCCAAAACACTAGAAGGACTAAGAGACAAAAAGGATAGAAGAAGGTGTAACACACATACTTAGAGTTCAGGAAAAAAGACAAGAGGATGTAGGAAAACAGTTCTTACAGAGATGATAACTGAGTAGTCTGCATTGAATAAAAGACATAAATTTGAAATTTGGAGAGCACAACAAATCCCAAGCAGGATAAATATACAGAAATCTGCATCTAGACACATAAGAGTCAAACCACGAGGCACAACGGACAAACATCTTAAAAGCCACCAGAAATTTAGATTACCTAAATCACTTTCCTGCTTAAAAGCCCTCAATGGCTTCCCCTTGCCTGGTTAAACTTAGGGTATTCTCCAAATTCTCATCCAAAGATCATGGTATATTTTCAAGAAAACAAGAATGGAATGTGACTAATGAGTAGAAATTTCTAGTCTCAGTTGCAGTGTGCCTGGCAAGAAAAGTAAAACTACTTTTGATACTTGATTTTTAAAAGGGCATTGTATGATGGAATCTTTTTGTTTTTTTTTATTGGCCACACGGTGCGGCATGCGGGATCTTAGTTCACTGACCAGGGATCGAACCCAAGCCCCCTGCAGTGGAAGCTCGGAGTCTCAACCACTGGACCACCATGGAAGTCCCCAGATAATGGAAATTTAACAATTCTGATCCAACACAATCTGATAAGAAACATGAATATTCTGGTCCACTAGAGAGGTGTGCAGTATGGTGGGGCAGGGACGATCTGTACCCAGCTAACATTTTCCTCTAGACGTTCCATTTTCCAAGTTTGTTCCACTGGTACACTGACACAAGAACATACAATCAAAACTCTTTTGTTCATGCTTTTAACCTTTTCTGACTCCATCCTCAAAGAAGTTTCTGTCATGTTTGTGTGAAAAATATCAAATTCTACAAAGCAGTTGTGCACTCCTTTGAATCCTGACACTTAATAACATACCACGTATGAGAGCTGCTTCCTCAGGACAGCTGTACAGAACCATACAACTTCAGGGATAAGAAATAGGGAGAAGACCAGAGCCTCCCATCAAGCCTCTTAGATAGCCTCAACCACCAGAGGGCAGACAACAGAAGCAAGAAAAACTATAATCCTGCAGCCTGTGGACCAAAAACCACAGTTACAGAAAGATAGAGAAGATGAAAAGGCAGAGGGCTATGTACCAGATGAAGGAACAAGAAAAAAACCCCAGAAAAACAACTAAATGAAGTGGAGATAGGCAACCTTCCAGAAAAAGAATTCAGAATAATGATAGTGAACATGATCCAGGACCTCGGAATAAGAATGGAGGCAAAGATTGAGAAGATGCAAGAAATGATTAACAAAGACCTAGAAGAATTAAAGAACAAACAAACAGAGATGACCAATACAATAACTGAAATGAAAACTACACTAGAAGGAATCAATAGCAGAATAACTGAGGCAGAAGAACGGATAAGTGACCTGGAAGACACAATGGTGGAATTCACTGCTGCGGAACAGACTGAAGAAAAAAGAATGAAAAGAAATGAAGACAGCCTAAGAGACCTCTGGGACAACATTAAACGCAACAACATTCGCATTATAGGGGTCCCAGAAGGAGAAGAGAGAGAGAAAGGACCAGAGAAAATATTTGAAGAGATTATAGTCGAAAACTTCCCTAACATGGGAAAGGAAATAGCCACCCAAGTCCAGGAAGCGCAGAGAGTCCCATACAGAATAAACCCAAGGAGAAACATGCCGAGACACATAGTAATCAAAGTGGCAAAAATTAAAGACAAAGAAAAATTATTGAAAGCAGCAAGGGAAAAACGACAAATAACATACAAGGGAACTCCCATAAGGTTGACAGCTGATTTCTCAGCAGAAACTCTGCAAGCCAGAAGGGAGTGGCATGATATACTTAAAGTGATGAAAGGGAAGAACCTACAACCAAGATTACTCTACCCGGCAAGGATCTCATTTAGATTTGATGGAGAAATCAAAAGCTTTACAGACAAGCAAAAGCTACGAGAATTCAGCACCACCAAACCAGCTCTACAACAAATGCTAAAGGAACTTCTCTAAGTGGGAAACACAAGAGAAGAAAAGGACCTACAAAAACAAACCCAAAACAATTAAGAAAATGGTCATAGGAACATACATATCGATAATTACCTTAAACGTGAATGGATTAAATGCCCCAACCAAAAGACATAGACTGGCTGAATGGATACAAAAACAAGACGCATATATATGCTGTCTACAAGAGACCCACTTCAGACCTCGGGACACATACAGACTGAAAGTGAGGGGATGGAAAAAGATATTCCATGCAAATGGAAATCAAAAGAAAGCTGGAATAGCAATAGTCACATCAGATAAATTAGATTTTAAAATAAAGAATGTTACAAGAGACAAGGAAGGACACTACATAATGATCAAGGGATCAATCCAAGAAGATGATATAACAATGATAAATATATATGCACCCAACATAGGAGCACCTCAATACATAAGGCAACTGCTAACAGCTCTAAAAGAGGAAATCGACAGTAACACAATAATAGTGGGGGACTTTAACACCTCACTTACACCAATGGACAGATCATCCAAACAGAAAATTAATAAGAAAACACAGCTTCAAATGACACAATAGACCAGATAGATTTAATTGATATTTATACGACATTCCATCCAAAAACAGCAGATTACACTTTCTCCTCAAGGACGCACGGAACATTCTCCAGGATAGATCACATCTTGGGTCACAAATCAAGCCTCAGTAAATTTAAGAAAATTGAAATCATATCAAGCATCTTTTCTGACCACTACGCTATGAGATGAGAAATGAATTACAGGGAAAAAAAAATGTTAAAAAACACAAACACATGGAGGCTAAACAATACGTTACTAAATAACCAAGAGATCACTGAAGAAATCAAGGAGGAAATAAAAAAATACCTAGAGACAAATGACAATGAAAACACGATGATCCAAAACCTACGGGATGCAGCAAAAGCAGTTCTAAGAAGGAAGTTTATAGCTATACAAGCCTACCTCAAGAAACAAGAAAAACCTCAAATAAACCATCTAACCTTACACCTAAAGGAACTAGAGAAAGAAGAACAAACAAAACCCAAAGTTAGCAGAAGGAAAGAAATCATCAAGATCAGAGCAGAAATAAATGAAATAGAAATAAAGAAAACAATAGCAAAGATCAATAAAACTAAAGGCTGGTTCTTTGAGAAGATAAACAAAATTGATAAACCATGAGCCAGACTCATCAAGAAAAAGAGGGAGAGGACTCAAATCAATAAAATTAAAAATGGAAAAGGAGAAGTTACAAAAGACACCACAGAAATACAAAGCATCCTAAGAGACTAGTACAAGCAACTCTATGCCAATAAAATGGACAACCTGGAAGAAATGGGCAAATTCTCAGAAAGGTATAACCTTCCAAGACTGAACCAGGAAGAAATAGAAAATATGAACAGACAAATCACAAGTAATGAAATTGAAACTGTGGTTAAAAATCTTCCAACAAACAAAAGTCCAGGACCAGATGGCTTCACAGGTGAATTCTATCAAACATTTAGAGAAGAGCTAACACCCATTCTTCTCAAACTCTTCCAAACAATTGCAGAGGAAGGAACACTCCCAAACTCATTCTGTGAGGCCACCATCACCCTGATACCAAAACCAGACAAAGCTACTACAAAAAAAGAAAATTACAGACCAATATCACTGATGAATATAGATGCAAAAATCCTCAACAAAATACTAGCAAACAGAATCCAACAACACATTAAAAGGATCATACACCACGATCAAGTGGGATTTATCCCAGGGATGCAAGGATTCTTCAATATACGCAAATCAATCAATGTGATACACCATATTAACAAATTGAAGAATAAAAACCATATGATCATCTCAACAGATGCAGAAAAACCTTTTGACAAAATTCAACACCGATTTATGATAAAAACTCTCCAGAAAGTAGGCATAGAGGGAACCTACCTCAACATAATAAAGGCCATATACAACAAACCTACAGCAAACATCATTCTTAATGGTGAAAAACTGAAAGCATTTCCTCTAAGATCAGGAACGAGACAAGGATGTCCACTCTCACCACTATTATGCAACATAGTTTTGGAAGTCCTAGCCATGGTAATCAGAGAAGAAAAAGAAATAAAAGGAATACAAATTGAAAAAGAAGAAGTAAAACTGTCACTGTTTGCAGATGACATGATACTATACATAGAGAATCCTAAAGATGCCACCAGAAAGCTACTAGAGCTAATCAATGAATGTGGTAAAGTTGCAGGATACAAAATTAATGCACAGAAATCTCTTCCATTCCTATATACTAATGATGAAAAATCTGAAAGAGAAATTAAGGAAACACTCCCATTTACCATTGCCACAAAAAGAATAAAATATCTAGGAATAAACCTACCTAGCGAGACAAAAGACCTGTATGCAGAAAACTATAAGACACTGATGAAAGAAATTAAAGATGATACCAACAGATGGAGAGATATACCATGTTCTTGGATTGGAAGAATCAATATTGTGAAAATGGCTATACTACCCAAAGCAATCTACAGATTCAATGCAATCCCTATCAAATTACCAATGGCATTTTTTACAGAACTGGAACAAAAAATCTTAAAATTTGTATGGAGACACAAAAGACTCCGAAAAGCCAAAGCAGTCTTGAGGGAAAAAAGCAGAGCTGGAGGAATCAGACTCCCTGACTTCATACTATACTACAAAGCTACAGTAATCAAGACAATATGGTACTGGCACAAAAACAGAAATGTAGATCCATGGAACAAGATAGAAAGCCCAGAGATAAACCCACGCACCTGTGGTCAGCTAATCTATGACAAAGGAGGCAAGGATATACAATGGGGAAAAGACAGTCTCTTCAATAAGTGGTGCTGGGAAAACTGGACAGCTACATGTAAAAGAATGAAATTAGAACACTCCCCAACACCATACAGAAAAATAAACTCAAAATGGATTAGAGACCTAAATGTGAGACCGGACACTATCAAAAACTCTTAGAGGAAAACATAGGAAGAACACTCTTTGACATAAATCACAGCAAGATCTTTTTTGATCCACCTCCTAGAGTAATGGAGATAAAAACAAAAATAAACAAATGGGACCTAATGAAACTTCAAAGCTTTTGCACAGCAAAGGAAACCATAAACAAGACGAAACGACAACCCTCAGAATGGAGAAAATATTTGCAAACGAATCAAAGGACAAAGGATTAATCTCCAAAGCATATAAACAGCTCATTTAGCTCAATATTGAAAAAACAAACAACCCAATCCAAAAATGGGCAGAAAACCTAAATAGACATTTCTCCAAAGAAGACATACAGGTGGCCAAGAAGCACATGAAAAGCTGCTCAACATCACTAATTATTAGAGAAATGCAAATCAAAACTACAATGAGGTATCACCTCGCACCAGTTAGAATGGGCATCATCAGAAAATCTACAAACAACAAATGCTGGAGAGGGGGTGGAGAAAAGGGAACCCTCTTGCACTGTTGGTGGGAATGTAAATTGATACAGCCACTATGGAGAACAGTATGGAGGTTCCTTAAAAAACTAAAAGTAGAATTACCCTATGACCCAGCAATCCCACTACTGGGCATATACCCAGAGAAAACCATAATTCAAAAAGACACATGCACCCCAATGTTCATTGCAGCACTATTTACAATAGCCAGGTCATGGAAGCAACCTAAATGCCCATCAACAGACGAATGGATGAAGAAGATGTGGTACATATATACAATGGAATATTACTCAGCCATAAAATGGAACGAAATTGGGTCATTTGTTGAGACATGCATGGATCTAGAGACTGTCATACAGAGTGAAGTAAGTCAGAAAGAGAAAAACAAATATCGTATATTAATGCATATATGTGGAGCCTAGAAAAATGGTACAGATGAACTGGTTTGCAGGGCAGAAATTGAGACACAGATGTAGAGAACAAACGTATGGATACCAAGGGGGGAAAGCCGCGTGGGGGGGGGGGTGGTGTAAAAAAATTTTTTAAATAAATAAATAAAAATAAATAAATAAAAAGGCCCCTCCACCTAAATGGACTTCGGGCCCTGTTTCTCGCACCTGACTTCAACTAACTAATTCAAGCATCACCAAGCTAGGACAGAAGAAGAAGACAACAGTAGCAGACAGCTAACCCAAGAGTCTGGACCAGGCCTGTTAGATCCATCCTACTAGTTCAACTGTAGTGTTTACCAAATATCTATCTCTCTATCAAAATTTAAAGTTATTGGTTTTACTTCTAGCTATCCTTTTGCCCCAGTGTTGAAGACGGAAGGAAAATTCTGTAGTAAGTTGTCACAAAGTATAGTTACTGGAGGCAATTTAACTGATTGTTGGATCTGGCATCAAATTCCTTGGTCACTAAAAGGCTGATATAGATCCCTCATAATTGTTGACACTGACTTTTCAGATGTTCCTCTAAAGTGTTTCCTGTCAGCTTATACCTCCATGTTTGTTTACTACCTTTGATAAATGTACTCAATTCTGAAGTTTCTGTAATGGGAAAGTGATGTTGGAAAATGAAATGGCTCGATTTTTAAAACTGCTTTACAATGGGAAACTTGTTCTATAATCCAGACTGAATGTTGTGCTTTCATACCAGATTAGTCCGCTAATATAGCTATCTAATGACTCACATATAAAATCAGGTTTCTGCATTGAACAATCCCCTTTCCAGTCTAAATGAAATTCTGGGTAAATGGTTAAGCCCTGGGGATTCATGGCTTAAATCTTTGCTTCTGACTTTGCTATTGTTGTTGGCTATATTGATTGTGCTCTGTGTGATTAAGAGTAATAATCTCTTGTGCTTCTCAACGTATATTTAAAACTCCAACTAGAATAATGATGTCTAAATGACTTGAAACCATTGATGATATCTATAATTCAATATAAAACAATGGGCATGAATAATGCACATACAGGGTAAATTCACATAAGTACTACTGGACAACCTAGAATTGACTATCAGTCCTTGCCAAGCATTCTATTAGTCATTTTGATGTACGATCCTTTGTCTCCGTAATGAATATGACTGTGCCTTCCACTTTTAAGAGGCGGAACAGTTTTCAGAGCTTTCTGAGAATCTACTTCCTGGGTTATAATCCTCAGTTTGGCTCAAATAAAATTCCCTTTTTTTCCTCTTGATAGTTCACTGAATTTTTGTCAACATTTTCATCACTGAAATACCATATTCTAGTGTTCAATTTTGTATCTCTCTACTATTAGACTGAGTTCCTTGAGAGCAAAGATTGTGTGTGAGCAAATTCATCATTTTATCTCCAGGACTTAGCACAGTACCTGACACGGAGTGGAGATTCATTAAATAGTAATTGAATAAACTTTATGCTGGATTTATTTTTACACAACATAGATGAATCTTTCTCTAGCTCTTCTTCAGGAAGCTCTGTGAGATGTACTAACTAAACATCAAGAGTGGATTTCACATCTATATTCTTTTACTCCTTTACTTCTACCCCATTCTCCTTCCTCTATTTTTGAAGGTTATTGTACTGGGGATTGTCAGAGTTATTATCTTTTCCCTTGCAAATCAAAATGAAAGGCTCACCTTGCTTATCTTGGTTTAACATAATAAAGAAATAATCAAAGAAAAAAGCACCATATCTTTTTTTTTTTTTTAAATCCACAAAATGGTTCCCAGATATAAGGGATGTTGTGAAAGCAGAATCTGAGTATGGGGTAAAGTGAGAAGCCATCATGACCAAAGCAACCAAACTCCCCCTAGATACCTGCAGTTTTAGAGATGGAAGGGAATTCAGCAATGATTGAGTCCACCAATGACTCACAACTTGCTTTGATCATTGGTAACTTGCCTATAGAGCCGTGCTATATATTAAAGTGTTTGGGGTTTGGAAGTGCACAGAATAGAAAGAAGTAAAATAATTCTCAGGGCAAAAAATGAAAAAGTAAAAACTGCATAAGATCAAAAATGGAAAATGGGGTGCTTCCCTGGTGGCGCAGTGGTTGAGAGTCCGCCTGCCAATGCAGGGGACACGGGTTCGAGCCCTGGTCTGGGAGGATCCCACATGCCGCGGAGCAACTAAGCCCGTGAGCCACAATTGCTGAGCCTGCGCGTCTGGAGCCTGTGCTCCGCAACAAGAGAGGCCGCGACGGTGAGAGGCCCGCGCACCGCGATGAAGAGTGGCCCCCGCTTGCCGCGGCTGGAGAGAGCCCTCGCACAGAAACGAAGACCCAACACAGCCATAAATAAAATAAATTTAAAAAAAAAAGAAAAGGTAAATGGGGGCTTCCCTGGTGGCGCAGTGGTTGAGAATCTGCCTGCCAATGCAGGGCACAC
Organism: Eschrichtius robustus; assembly: GCF_028021215.1. NCBI lineage: Eukaryota > Metazoa > Chordata > Mammalia > Artiodactyla > Eschrichtiidae > Eschrichtius > Eschrichtius robustus. The sequence goes on along the minus strand of NC_090827.1, from coordinate 60,144,120 downwards.
GGGTTCGAGCCCTGGTCTGGGAAGATCCCACATGCCGCGGAGCAACTGGGCCCATGGGCCACAATTACTGAGCCTGCGCGTCTGGAGCCTGTGCTCCGCAACAAGAGAGGCCGCGATTAGTGAGAGGCCCGCGCACCGCGATGAGGAGTGGCCCCCGCTTGCCGCAACTAGAGAAAGCCCTCGCACAGAAACGAAGACCCAACACAGCCAAGAATAAATAAATAAATAAATAAATAAATTTAAAAAAAAAAGACTATCTCCTATTAAAAAAAAAAAAAGAAAAAGAAACATGAGCTTGGTATGTCCTCAGCGCCTTTTGGTAATGACTGCTTCTCTAGCTGGTGATTCCCCAGCTGAGCCATCTTCCCAGGTAACTGGCACATTTACACTGCATGGGTGAGAGGCCTTGTCCTTCTAGGACTTGACTTAGTATCATGCATATCTGACATTATCTTTTTTTTTTTTTTAATGTAGGTAATTGTTTATCTGCCCACTAAGTGAACCCAAGAAATGCAAGATTCATCATCCAGGACTCCAAGACCTCAAAACACACACAGCAAAGACCCTCCCTTGGTAAATGGATGAGATAACAAAGGGGCCGTCTCTGACTCTGTCCCCAGGCCAAATCTGTATCTATTTCCCGTGTGAAACATAAGTTTGTTGCCCTCATGGTCTCAGCTATTTTCTGTACTTCAGGCTAGAAAGAAAGCTCTTACCTTCTTTGGTATGTGTTTACTACGAGCCACAACGAGGCAGAAACCTCTTTAACACACAGGTGTGATCCCCATCTTGTCTTCAGAGCTGGCCGAGGGATCCAGGGCTGATCTGATTTCTTCCAGATCTAGAGTCCGATAAATTAGGTGCCGGCCTAGTCCGGCATACCTTCCCTGAGAAAGCCAGTGAGGATATCCACAGCCAGGGCCAAGCATTCAGGGCTCCCTGCTTTCCAGCAGCAGGCAGCTCTGACCTCAGTCAGATCAGGCCTGCAAGGAGGATTTGAAGAGGGAGGTTGCTCAGTTGGGGTGTGTCCCTCACACCCAGGCCCAACCCCTGAAGACTGTTTCCCTGCTGCTCACTCCTGCCCCCTCCCCACTTCTAAGTCTTCTTACTCTCCTGGATTAGAAGGCTATGTTTCTCAAGCCACACCTAAGAAGGCTGAGCTCCTTAACCTAGAAACAGAAGAGTGCTGACAAGACAGATGGGCCTGGGGGCTCCAGAGCCCAAGGGGTCCCAGCTGGAACCACACAGGAGGCCAAGGCATTCTTCCTTGTGGCTGTCTTTTCTCTGTTTGCAAAACTTGATGGAAACATTTTGCCTTTTCTTGCTTTTTCCTACTATGGGCACTTTTTCCTTAGGTTACAACCTAAACTCTTACTAAATTAAAATAGTAATCACTATTCCCAGAAAATTTACTTTTTCAATAAATCTAAGATGCTTATGTGTGTGCTGGGAGGTACTAAATATTCCATGGGAATTTGCAAAAAAATTTATACTCTGTTTACATAGGTGTATTTAGTAGGTCAAGCTTGTTAATTATGTTGTTCAAATCCTCTTTATCCTTATTTATTCTTCCTGATCTGCTCATCTTTGAAAGAAATGTTTTAAAGCTTTCTATGATAAGTACAGGTTTAGCAATTTATCTTTGTATTTCTGAATCTTTGCATTATACATGTTGAAGCTATGCAATTAAATATTAGATTGAACCATATGACATTGACATTGGAAATTATATAATACATTAAGGTTTATGGCTATTTTCTTGGTAGAAGGTGACCTATCAAAATAAAATATCACTCTGCCCTTTTAAATCCTTTTTGCCTTGAATTCTCTTATGTCTGGTATTTTCACATAGGCTCACTTTTTGTTAGTGGTTAACAGCTAAGATACTGATATTTTCCCCAAATTGACTAAAAGTTAAAAGACCGATAAAATCCTATATTATTGAGAGTATGAGAAAAACAGCCCTCTCCATTACACTACTGGTGGGAATGTAAATTGTTTTACTTTTTTGGAATTAAACTAGATTAAACTTTAACTGAGATTTATTAAATTATGTATTTAATTTATTAAATTACAAATTTGTAACACGTAAACCCTTTGGTCCAGAAATCCCACTTTTAAGTATTTTATAAAACTATACAACCATACAAAAAGTGGTAAGGATTTTCACTACCATATTGTTCATGATCATGAAAAACTGGAAACAAAAGTTCAAAAATTGTAGAATGGTTAAATAAGTTATTGTACATACAGGAGAATACTATGTAGTCATTTTTAAAAATGTAGATCAATTTCCTCTGTCATAAAGAGATGTTCATATTTTGTGCTATGTGAAAAAGGCAACCTGCTGAAATATATAAAATATAACCTCAATTTGGAAGAAAAAAATTATTTTGTACATTGAAATGTTTTCTAGTTTCTGTGTTGATACTTTGGCATCTTGGGGCTTTGCTGACCAGAGAGGGCCCCCCCCCCCAGGGTTAGCTGATTCCTAGAGAGAGCAAAGGGCTGCGAGTGCGATTTTCATGTGCAAACCACCCAGCCCAGACCCACATCCGCAACTGCCTCCTTTATTGGCTTTTACACTCAGGGCCACTATTCCCACAGCCCTACCCACCCAAGGCCAGTATCAGACAACTAGGGGCAGCTCCTATATGAGGGAGCCAATGAAAGTATTCAAACTAGCCGATTTTAGACCTGTTTAGTCCATTACCCTGTGTCAGCAGACATTCTTCCCCTCAAAAACCACAAAAAGGCTCCTGCACACAGTTTCCCCATCTCTCTCTGCCTGCGACCAACCAACCTCAGTGTTCTCTCCTGTGGTCCTGCATAGCGGCTGTGGTGTACCTCCCTCCTTTTGGGAACTGTGAGTAATCAGCTACCTTTTCAATGGCAATCTTGATCTGTTGGCCTCACCATACCTGAATAAAAATCAAATCTACATAAAACATAAATACATAAGAAGTCTTAATGAATATAGACAGAAGTTATCTCTAGGGGAGAGTGCTAGCTCTGAGTGGGGAGGAGAAGCAATGGATTACACTGTTGACTGTCTGGTTTATTTATTTATTTAAAAAAAATTTTTTTTTTTTTGTGGCCATGCTGCACAGTTTTCAGGGTCTTAATTCCCCGACCAGGGATTGAACCTGGGCCCCTAGCAGTAGAAGCATGGAGTCCTAACCACTGGACTGCCAGGGAATTCCCTGTCTGGCTTATTTTTATAATACTATGCTACTTGTGTACTTTAAAAGATAGGGCATTTGAAAAAAATCAGCTCTCTCCATCTTCTATACGATCGCCATAGGCCAAGCCTTCTTCTTTTTTATTAAAACAATTCTTTTTTTTTTTTTTTGCTTTTTTATGTGATAAGAACACTTAATAAGAGCTCTATCCTCTTGAAAAATTTAAGTGTATAATACAGTATTGTTAACTGTGGGCACAGTGTTGTACAACAGGTCTCTAAAACCTATTCATCTCGCAGAACTGAAACTTTATACCCCTTGACTAGCAACTTCCCATTTCCCCTTCTTCCTAGCCCCTGGATTCTACGACTCTGACTATTTTAGATACCTTACAATGGAGGAAAAATCTTTTCTCGGCCCTTTTAAGGTCACTGGCTGGGTCTGAAAATTAAACTGACAAAGATGGATTAACAGGGGGAAAGTATACGGAAAGTATACAAATTTATTTAATGTAGTTTTACATGACATAGGAGCCTTCATAAGAAAATGAAGATCCAAAGAAACAGTTAGACCTGAGTATTTTATGCTGGATTTGACGAAGAGTGTACCACGGTGGAGGAATATGAGAGGTTCAGGAGGGTGAGGGAATTGTAGTAAAGTGGGGGAAACTTAGCACATGAGCATTTTATGACCTGTTTCAGGGAAGAAGGGCAAGGACGGGAGGAGGGCAGAGTGATCCTCCTGCTTCTGACATTTTTTCAAACTCCTTTAGCTTAAAATATTCAATATGTCAAGGTGTGGTATTTTGGGGTCACATGTCCTAAACCCCATCAACTCACTTAAGTGGAATCATGCAGTATTTTTTCCTCTGTGACTGGCTTATTTCACTTAGCATAATGTCTTCAAGGTGTATCCATGTTGTCACATATGGCAGGATTTCCTCCTTTTTTAAGGCTGGATAATATTCCATTGTATGTACATATCACATTTTCTTTATCCATTAATGTGTCAGTGGACATTTAGGTTGTATACACATCTTGCAATCCCTCTGTATTTCTTATCTGTTCTATTATAATGTTAACCTAACTGTTTTTCACTTTTCCAATATCGGCCCCATCCAACTCACTCTCCATACCAGACACAGAGTGAATTTTAAAAAATAAAAATTGCTCAAATAGCTCTTTCATTTCTGGATATTTTGGAGGGATAAATATCTTGAAAAAACATTCCAACTACAAAACTAGACACGATAAAGAAATATCTTCTTAAATGCATAATGCTTAGCTGAGCTTGCAAGTGAGGAAGTAAAATCAGAGAGAATAAAGGGAGTAAAGGAGAATAGGAAATAGAGAGGAAACTTGGGAGGTAAGGAGGCATTAATGCCATGGTGGTTCTGAGGACATTTGCTAGTCCTAGTAAGCTTGAACCTTTGGTTCTGTGACAATTGCCTTGAGAGATGGAGGATAAAGGGACAAAGCCTTGGGTACCTACAAGATGAAGAGTTGAAATGTCTCATCAGGGAGCAGGGCTTATCTCTGGGAATTTGTAAACACAGGCTCACCCTCAAACAATATAAATTGAGTCTTCAATTTATACTACCTGAGTGTTCTAAGAAACCACAAGCTGAGAAATTAACAAACACACATTCTCTCTGGAGGGCACAACATCAACCCAGGCCTTCCGGATTTCCAGAGGAACAAAAGTTCACAATCCAACATTACAAAACACCACAGAAACCTTCAAGAGGGAGAGTCAGAAAAACAAATAGTAAAATCAGACACCCAAGGACTTGATGATGGAATTTAGAAGCAAAATATAAAATAAGTATATGGGTGAAGAAGTTAACAAAAGATATCAAAGCAAGGAACAAAATGTTATCAAAAAAAGATCCTGGCAGGTTTGAAAAAGTAGACCATCTAAATAGACCATCTAAAATAAAAAATTTGGGAATTCCCTGGTGGTCCAGTGGTTAGGACTCAGAGCTTCCACTGCTGGGGGCCCGGGTTCAATCTCTGGTCAGGGAACTAAGATCCTGCAAGCCACGAGGCACAGCCAAAAAAATAAAACAAAATAAAATTAAAAATTTAAACTCGATATTAAAAAAAATAAGTCCACTGAAAAAAATCTGACTTATAGGAAAAAAATCTTTTAAATTACCGGGAATATATCATTGAGAGAGAAGTCCACTCCTCTCATTTTTCCCCCCAAAACACTAGAAGGACTAAGAGACAAAAAGGATAGAAGAAGGTGTAACACACATACTTAGAGTTCAGGAAAAAAGACAAGAGGATGTAGGAAAACAGTTCTTACAGAGATGATAACTGAGTAGTCTCCATTGAATAAAAGACATAAATTTGAAATTTGGAGAGCACAACAAATCCCAAGCAGGATAAATATACAGAAATCTGCATCTAGACACATAAGAGTCAAACCACGAGGCACAACGGACAAACATCTTAAAAGCCACCAGAAATTTAGATTACCTAAATCACTTTCCTGCTTAAAAGCCCTCAATGGCTTCCCCTTGCCTGGTTAAACTTAGGGTATTCTCCAAATTCTCATCCAAAGATCATGGTATATTTTCAAGAAAACAAGAATGGAATGTGACTAATGAGTAGAAATTTCTAGTCTCAGTTGCAGTGTGCCTGGCAAGAAAAGTAAAACTACTTTTGATACTTGATTTTTAAAAGGGCATTGTATGATGGAATCTTTTTGTTTTTTTTTTATTGGCCACACGGTGCGGCATGCGGGATCTTAGTTCACTGACCAGGGATCGAACCCAAGCCCCCTGCAGTGGAAGCTCGGAGTCTCAACCACTGGACCACCATGGAAGTCCCCAGATAATGGAAATTTAACAATTCTGATCCAACACAACCTGATAAGAAACATGAATATTCTGGTCCACTAGAGAGGTGTGCAGTATGGTGGGGCAGGGACGATCTGTACCCAGCTAACATTTTCCTCTAGACGTTCCATTTTCCAAATTTGTTCCACTGGTACACTGACACAAGAACATACAATCAAAACTCTTTTGTTCATGCTTTTAACCTTTTCTGACTCCATCCTCAAAGAAGTTTCTGTCATGTTTGTGTGAAAAATATCAAATTCTACAAAGCAGTTGTGCACTTCTTTGAATCCTGACACTTAATAACATACCACGTATGAGAGCTGCTTCCTCAGGACAGCTGTTCAGAACCATACAACTTCAGGGATAAGAAATAGGGAGAAGACCAGAGCCTCCCATCAAGCCTCTTAGATAGCCTCAACCACCAGAGGGCAGACAACAGAAGCAAGAAAAACTATAATCCTGCAGCCTGTGGACCAAAAACCACAGTTACAGAAAGATAGAGAAGATGAAAAGGCAGAGGGCTATGTACCAGATGAAGGAACAAGAAAAAACCCCAGAAAAACAACTAAATGAAGTGGAGATAGGCAACCTTCCAGAAAAAGAATTCAGAATAATGATAGTGAACATGATCCAGGACCTCGGAATAAGAATGGAGGCAAAGATTGAGAAGATGCAAGAAATGATTAACAAAGACCTAGAAGAATTAAAGAACAAACAAACAGAGATGACCAATACAATAACTGAAATGAAAACTACACTAGAAGTAATCAATAGCAGAATAACTGAGGCAGAAGAACGGATAAGTGACCTGGAAGACACAATGGTGGAATTCACTGCTGCGGAACAGAATGAAGAAAAAAGAATGAAAAGAAATGAAGACAGCCTAAGAGACCTCTGGGACAACATTAAACGCAACAACATTCGCATTATAGGGGTCCCAGAAGGAGAAGAGAGAGAGAAAGGACCAGAGAAAATATTTGAAGAGATTATAGTCGAAAACTTCCCTAACATGGGAAAGGAAATAGCCACCCAAGTCCAGGAAGCGCAGAGAGTCCCATACAGAATAAACCCAAGGAGAAACATGCCGAGACACATAGTAATCAAAGTGGCAAAAATTAAAGACAAAGAAAAATTATTGAAAGCAGCAAGGGAAAAACGACAAATAACATACAAGGGAACTCCCATAAGGTTGACAGCTGATTTCTCAGCAGAAACTCTGCAAGCCAGAAGGGAGTGGCATGATATACTTAAAGTGATGAAAGGGAAGAACCTACAACCAAGATTACTCTACCCGGCAAGGATCTCATTTAGATTTGATGGAGAAATCAAAAGCTTTACAGACAAGCAAAAGCTAAGAGAATTCAGCACCACCAAACCAGCTCTACAACAAATGCTAAAGGAACTTCTCTAAGTGGGAAACACAAGAGAAGAAAAGGACCTACAAAAACAAACCCAAAACAATTAAGAAAATGGTCATAGGAACATACATATCGATAATTACCTTAAACGTGAATGGATTAAATGCCCCAACCAAAAGACATAGACTGGCTGAATGGATACAAAAACAAGACCCATATATATGCTGTCTACAAGAGACCCACTTTAGACCTAGGGACACATACGGACTGAAAGTGAGGGGATGGAAAAAGATATTCCATGCAAATGGAAATCAAAAGAAAGCTGGAGTAGCTATACTCATATCAGATAAAATAGACTTTAAAATAAAGAATGTTACAAGAGACAAGGAAGGACACTACATAATGATCAAGGGATCAATCCAAGAAGAAGATATAACAATTATAAATATGTATGCACCCAACATAGGAGCACCTCAATACATTAGGCAACTGCTAACAGCTATAAAAGAGGAAATCGACAGTAACACAATAATAGTGGGGGACTTTAACACCTCACTTACACCAATGGACAGATCATCCAAAATGAAAATAAATAAGGGAACAGAAGCTTTAAATGACACAATAGACCAGATAGATTTAATTGATATATATAGGACATTCCATCCAAAAACAGCAGATTACACGTTCTTCTCAAGTGCGCACGGAACATTCTCCAGGATAGATCACATCTTGGGTCACAAAGCAAGCCTCAGTAAATTTAAGAAAATTGAAATCATATCAAGCATCTTTTCTGACCACAACGCTATGAGATTAGAAATGAATTACAGGGAAAAAAACGTAAAAAGGACAAACACATGGAGGCTAAACAATACGTTACTAAATAACCAAGAGATCACTGAAGAAATCAAAGAGGAAATCAAAAAATACCTAGAGACAAATGACAATGAAAACACGACGACCCAAAACCTATGGGATGCAGCAAAAGCGGTTCTAAGAGGGAAGTTTATAGCTATACAAGCCTACCTAAAGAAACAAGAAAAATCTCAAGTAAACAATCTAACCTTACACCTAAAGAAACTAGAGAAAGAAGAACAAACAAAACCCAAAGTTAGCAGAAGGAAAGAAATCATAAAGATCAGAGCAGAAATAAATGAAATAGAAACAAAGAAAACAATAGCAAAGATCAATAAAACTAAAAGTTGGTTCTTTGAGAAGATAAACAAAATTGATAAGCCATTAGCCAGATTCATCAAGAAAAAGACGGAGAGGACTCGAATCAATAAAATCAGAAATGAAAAAGGAGAAGTTACAACAGACACCGCAGAAATACAAAGCATCCTAAGAGACTACTACAAGCAACTTTATGCCAATAAAATGGACAACCTGGAAGAAATGGACAAATTCTTAGAAAGGTATAACCTTCCAAGACTGAATCAGGAAGAAACAGAAAATATGAACAGACCAATCACAAGTAATGAAATTGAAACTGTGATTAAAAATCTTCCAACAAACAAAAGTCCAGGACCAGATGGCTTCACAGGTGAATTCTATCAAACATTTAGAGAAGAGCTAACACCCATCCTTCTCAAACTCTTCCAAAAAATTGCAGAGGAAGGAACACTCCCAAACTCATTCTATGAGGCCACCATCACCCTGATACCAAAACCAGACAAAGCTACTACAAAAAAAGAAAATTACAGACCAATATCACTGATGAATATAGATGCAAAAATCCTCAACAAAATACTAGCAAACAGAATCCAACAACACATTAAAAGGATCATACACCACGATCAAGTGGGATTTATCCCAGGGATGCAAGGATTCTTCAATATACGCGAATCAATCAATGTGATACACCATATTAACAAATTGAAGAATAAAAACCATATGATCATCTCAATAGATGCAGAAAAAGCTTTTGACAAAATTCAACACCCATTTCTGATAAAAACTCTCCAGAAAGTGGGCATAGAGGGAACCTACCTCAACATAATAAAGGCCATATATGACAAACCCACAGTAAACATCATTCTCAATGGTGAAAAACTGAAAGCATTTCCTCTAAGATCAGGAACGAGACAAGGATGTCCACTCTCACCACTATTATTCAACATAGTTCTGGAAGTCCTAGCCACGGCAATCAGAGAAGAAAAAGAAATAAAAGGAATACAAATTGGAAAAGAAGAAGTAAAACTGTCACTGTTTGCGGATGACATGATACTATACATAGAGAATCCTAAAACTGCCACCAGAAAACTGCTAGAGCTAATTAATGAATATGGTAAAGTTGCAGGATACAAAATTAAGGCACAGAAATCTCTTGCATTCCTATACACTAATGATGAAAAATCTGAAAGAGAAATTATGGAAACACTCCCATTTACCATTGCAACAAAAAGAATAAAATACCTAGGAATAAACCTACCTAGGGAGACAAAAGACCTGTATGCAGAAAACTATAAGACACTGATGAAAGAAATTAAAGATGATACCAACAGATGGAGAGATATACCATGTTCTTGGATTGGAAGAATCAACATTGTGAAAATGAGTATACTACCCAGAGCAATCTACAGATTCAATGCAATCCCTATCAAATTACCAATGGCATTTTTTACAGAGCTAGAACAAATCATCTTAAAATTTGTATGGAGACACAAAAGACCCCGAATAGCCAAAGCAGTCTTGAGGCAAAAAAATGGAGCTGGAGGAATCAGACTCCCTGACTTCAGACTATACTACAAAGCTACAGTAATCAAGACAATATGGTACTGGCACAAAAACAGAAACATAGATCAATGGAACAAGATAGAAAGCCCAGAGATTAACCCACGCACCTATGGTCAACTAATCTATGACAAAGGAGGCAAAGATATACAATGGAGAAAAGACAGTCTCTTCAATAAGTGGTGCTGGGAAAACTGGACAGCTACATGTAAAAGAATGAAATTAGAATACTCCCTAACACCATACACAAAAATAGACTCAAAAAAAAAAAAAAAAAAAGAAATAGGGAGAATACCACACTGAGTATCTTGGGAAAAAATTTTAATCTCCTTTCCAACATCTCTTTCAGCATTTTGTTAATTAACTATAAGTGACAATCAGAAATAATTTGGCTTCATATTGCTTTCAAAAAGCAATAAGAAAGTAGCTACTTAAGAAAAAAAGAAGTAGCTACCTAGAAAAAATGAGGTCTAACAGTTTTTTTTCAATTAGAAACATTAAAAATTGAGTACAGCAGAAACTAACACAACATTGTAAAGCAATTATACTCCAATAAAGATTAAAAAATAAAAAATAAATAAAAATATAAATTGAGAATTCCATCACATAGAAATACATGATCAAAGGTCAGACTAACAAACATTCAAACAGGCTCTATTCAAACTGCAGTTCTCCATTTCTTTTAGAAGAATCTTTTTTCTCAGACTTGTGAAACAGGATAATGGAACCCTAATTTAAAATGGTTTTGGGGAACTTCGCTGGTGGCGCAGTGGTTAAGAATCCGCCTGCCAATGCAGTGGACATGGGTTCGAGCCCTGGTCCGGGAAGATCCCGCATGCCGTGGAGCAACTAAGCCCGTGCGCCACAACTACTGAGCCTGTGCTCAGAGCCTGCGAGCCACAACTACTGAAGCCCGTGCGCCTAGAGCCCGTGCTCCGCAACAAGAGAAGCCACGACAATGAGAAGCCCACGCACTGCAACAAAGAGTAGCCCCCCACTCGCCGCAACTAGAGAAAGCCTGTGCGCAGCAACGAAGACCCAACACAGCCAAATATAAGTAAATAAATAAATTTATTTAAAAAATAAATAAATGAAATAAAATAAAATGGAGTCAGGAAGTCACGAAGGAAGAGCTCTCACCCTCCTCTCAACTTACACAGCCAGCAGAAAGATTTCCACATTCCTCAGTAACAGCAAACTGCCAACCACTTGAAACCAATGTGAAACCACCATAAGCCCAAACTCTCGTTCTCCTCCAATGGACTTCTGTTCAAAACAACACTCCCCAATTTCCTCCCAGATTCTAATAAAAGCTAACCTCCCCTTTGTCTCCTCGGACTTGCTTATGGTTCACCATAGTTCGCTGGCCCCAAATTGCAGAAATAGCAGAAATTCTTCTGCTATTCCCAAATAAACTCATCTTTGCTTAATAATAACTGCTGTTAAATTTGTTTCAGGTTGACATTATATGGTGTCAGAGATGGGATTCGAAGCAACTGAACTCCTGAGAAGCTAACAGTCCTTGGAACTGTGTGTGGTACCCACTTGAGCCCCTGTAATCTCTGCTTCTGTTAGGGGAACCACTGACTGAAACCACCCTCCCTGGCCAGGCACCATAGTAACCACTTGCATGAGTTATTTTAAACAGGAGGTCCTGGTAAGGAATACGAAACTAACAAGCTACCACCGACCGGAAGAATTCAGGAAAGGTCAAAAGGAGAGAGGAGATTCCAGTCCATATGTCCTATCAACCTCCCAGAATCCTTCTCACTGTAATCCATGTTTGCTGAGTGATGCGCATGCCACCAGGAAGGACCCTGAGTCAGAGTGACTGGCCAGAGACAACCCAGAAACTAACCCCATTCCCATAAAACCCAACACTGTGAGCCACGTGGCAGAGTTCTCCTGGGTTCCCTTACCCTGCTGCTCACCACCCAGGCACCCCTTCCCCATAAAGTTTCTTGCTTTGTCAGCACGTGTGTCTCCTGAAACAATTCATTTCTGAGTGTTAGACAAGGGCCCGCTCTCGTGCCCTGGAAGGGGTCCCCCTTCCTGCAACACTTCCATGAGTCATCTTCTTCCTTTCAGCTAAGTAAGTCTGCTCTTGGATTTGAGCTCCCTCCTTTTGGTCCAGCCCTCCAAATTTATTCAGAGTGTTTTCATAAAGGCATCGTCCTCCTTGATGAATACTCAATTTTCTTCTACAGTGTCTCTGTTTTTGAGCTATGGGATCCCAGTCCTCTAAAGACTCTTAGGACAGTTTCTTTCTTTCATCTCTTTCTGGGATCCTGGCCAGTTTTATGTTTAAAAACTACAGTCCCTGCTCATGCTCTTTTTTTTTTAACATCTTTATCGGAGTATAATTGCTTTACAGTGTTGTGTAAGTTTCTGCTGTATAACAAAGTGAATCAGCTATACGTACCCATATATCCCCATATCCTCTCCCTCTTGCATCTCCCTCCCATCCTCCCTCTCCCAACCCTCTAGGTGGTCACAAAGCACCGAGCTGATATCCCTGTGCCATGCAGCTACTTCCCACTAGGTATCTATTTTACATTTGGTAGTGTATATATGTCAATGCTACTCTCTCATTTCGTCCGAGCTTACCCTTCCCCCTCCCCGTGTCCTCAAGTCCATTCTCTACAACTGTGTCTTTATTCCTCTCCGGCCCCTAGGTTCATTAGAACCTTTTTTTTTTTTTTTTTTTAGATTCCATATGTATGGGTTAGCATATGGTATTTGTTTTTCTCTTTCTGACTTACTTCACTCTGTATGACAGATTCTAGATCCATCCACCTCACTACAAATAACTCAATTGTGTTTCTTTTTATGGCTGAGTAATATTCCATTGTATATATGTGCCACATCTTCTTTATCCATTCATCTGTTGATGGACACTTAGGTTGCTTCCATGTCCTGGCTATTGTAAATAGTGCTGCAATGAACATTGTAGTACATGACTCTTTCTGAATTACGGTTTTCTCAGGGTATATGCCCAGTAGTGGGATTGCTGGGTCATATGGTAGTTCTATTTTTAGTTTTTTAAGGAACCTCCATACTGTTCTCCATAGTGACTGTACCAATTTACATTCCCACCAACACTGCAAGAGGGTTCCCTTTTCTCCACACCCTCTCCAGCATTTATCGTTTGTAGATTTTTTGATGATGGCCATTCTGACCGGTGTGAGGTGATACCTCCTTGTAGTTTTGATTTGCATTTCTCTAATGATTGGTGATGTTGAGCATTTTTTAATGTGTTTGTTGGCCATCTATATATCTTCCTTGGAGAAATGTCTGTTTAGGTCTTCTGCCCATTTTTGGATTGGGTTGTATGTTTTTTTGACATTGAGCTGCATGAGCTGCTTGCATATTTTGGAGATTAATCATTTGTCAGTTGCTTCGCTTGCAAATATTTTCTCCCATTCTGAGGGTTGTCTTTTCGTCTTGTTTTATGGTTTCCTTTGCTGTGCAAAAGCTTTGAAGTTTCATTAGGTCCCATTTGTTTATTTTTGTTTTTATTTCCATTTCTCTGAGAGGTGGGTCAAAAAGGATCTTGCTGTGATTTATGTCATAGAGTGTTCTGCCTATGTTTTCCTCTAAGAGTTTTATAGTGCCTGGCCTTACATTTTGGTCTTTAATCCATTTTGAGTTTATTTTTGTGTATGGTGTTAGGAAGTGTTCTAATTTCATTCTTTTATATGTAGCTGTCCAGTTTTCCCAGCACCACTTATTGAAGAAGCTGTCTTTTCTCCACTGTATATTCTTGCCTCCTTTATCAAAGATAAGGTGACCATATGTGCGTGGGTTTATCTCTGGGCTTTCTATCCTGTTCCATTGATCTATATTTCTGTTTTTGTGCCAGTACCATAGTGTCTTGACTACTGTAGCTCTGTAGTATAGTCTGAGGTCCAGGAGTCTGATTCCTCCAGCTCCATTTTTCTTTCTCAAGATTGTTTGGCTATTCGGGGTCTTTTCTGTTTCCATACAAATTGTGCAATTTTTTGTTCTAGTTCTGTGAAAAATGCCATTGGTAGTTTGATAGGGATTGCATTGAATCTGTAGATGGCTTTGGATAGTATAGTTATTTTCACAGTGTTGATTCTTCCAATCCAAGAACATGGTATATCTCTCCATCTGTTGGTATCATCTTTAATTTCTTTCATCAGTGTCTTATAGTTTTCTGCATACAGGTCTTTTGTCTCCCTAGGTAGGTTTATTCCTAGGTATTTTATCTTTTTGTTGCAATGGAAAATGGGAGCGTTTCCTTAATTTCTCTTTCAGATTTTTCATCATTCGTGTATAGGAACGCAAGAGATTTCTGTGCATTAATTTTGTATCCTGCTACTTTACCAAATTCATTGATTAGCTCTAGTAGTTTTCTGGTAGCATCTTTAGGATTCTCTATGTATCATGTCATCTGCAAACAGTGACAGTTTTCCTGCTTTTCTGATTTGGATTCCTATTTATTTCTTTTTCTTCTCTGATTGCTGTGGCTAAAACTTCCAAAACTATGTTGAATAATAGTGGTGAGACTGGGTACCCTTGTCTTCTTCCTGATCTTAGAGGAAATGGTTTCAGTTTTTCACCATTGAGGACGATGTTGGCTGTGGGTTTGTCATATATGGCCTTTATTATGTTGAGGTAGGTTCCCTCTATGCCTACTTTCTGGAGAGTTTTTATCATAAATAGGTGTTGAATTTTGTCGAAAGCTTTTTCTGCATCTATTGAGATGATCATATGGTTTTTCTCCTTCAATTTGTTAATATGGCTTGTCGCATTGATTGATTTGCTTATATTGAAGAATCCTTGCATCCCTGGGATAAACCCCACTTGATCATGATGTATGATCCTTTTAATGTGCTGTTGGATTCTCTTTGTTAGTATTTTGTTGAGGATTTTTGCATCTATCTTCGTCAGTGATATTGACCTGTAGTTTTCTTTCTTTGTGACATCTTTGTCTTTGGTATCAGGGTGATGGTGGCCTTGTAGAATGAGTTTGGGAGTCTTCTCCCCTCTGCTCTATTTTGGAATAGTTTGATAAGGATAGGTGTTAGCTCTTCTCTAAATGTTTGATAGAATTCACCTGTGAAGCCATCTGGTCCTGGACTTTTGTTTGTTGGAAGATCTTAATCAGAGTTTCAATTTCAGTGCTTGTGATTGGTCTCTTTATATTTTCTATTTCTTCCTGGTTCAGTTTTGGAAGGTTGTGCTTTTCTAAGAATTTGTCCATTTCTTCCAGGTTATCCATTTTATTGGCATAGAGTTGCTTGCAGTAGTCTCTCAGGATGCTTTGTATTTCTGCGGTGTCTGTTGTTACTTCTCCTTTTTCATTTCTAATTCTGTTGATTTGAGTCTTTTCCCTTTTTTTCTTGATGAGTCTGGCTAATGGTTTATCAATTTTGTGTATCTTCTCAAGGAACCAGCTTTTAGTTTTACTGATCTTTACTACTGTTTCCTTCATTTCTTGTTCATTTATTTCTGATCTGATCTTTATGATTTCTTTCCTTCTGCTAACTTTGGGGTTTTTTCGTTCTTCTTTCTCTAATTGCTTTAGGTGTAAGGTTAGGTTGTTTATTTGAGGTGTTTCTTGTTTCTTGAGGTAGGATTCTGTTGCTATAAACTTCTCTCATAGAACTGCTTGTGCTGCATCCCATAGGTTTTGGGTCATCGTGTTTTCATTGCCATTTGTTTCTAGGTATTTTTTAATTTCCTCTTTGATTTCTTCAGTGATCTCTTGGTTATTTAGTAGTGTATTGTATAGCCTCCATGTGTTTGTATTTTTTACACATTTTTTCCTGTAATTGATGTCTAGTCTCATAGCGTTGTGGCTGGAAAATATACTTGATACGTTTTCAATTTTCTTAGATTTACCAAGGCTTGATTTGTGACCCAAGATATGATCTATCCTGGAGAATGTTCCATGAGCACTTGAGAAGACAGTGTATTCTGTTGTTTTTGGATGGAATGTCCTAATAATATCAATTAAGTCCATCTTGTTTAATGTGTCACTTAAAGCTTGTGTTTCCTTATTTATATTCATTTTGGATGATCTGTCCATTGGTGAAAGTGGGGTGTTAAAGTCCCCCACTATTATTGTGTTACTGTCAATTTCCCCTTTTACGGCTGTTAGCATTTGTCTTATGTACTGAGGAGCTCCTATGTTGGGTGCATAAATATTTCAAATTATCATATCTTCTTCTTGGAATGCTCCCTTGATCATTATGTAGTGTCCTTCTTTGTCTCTTGTAATAGTCTTTATTTTAAAGTCTATTTTGTCTGATATGAGACTTGCTACTCCAGCTTTCTTTTAATTTCCATTTGCATGGAATATCTTTTTCCATCCCCTCACTTTCAGTCTGTACGTGTCCGTAGGTCTGAAGTGGGTCTCTTGTAGACAGCATATGTACGGGTCTTGTTTTTGTATCCATTCAGCCAGTCTATGTCTTTTGGTTGGAGCATTTAATCCATCTACATTTAAGATAATTATCAATATGTATGTTCTTATTACTATTTTCTTAATTGTGTTGGGTTTGGTTTTGTAGGTCTTTTCCTTCTCTTGTGTTTCCTGCCTAGAGAAGTTCCTTTAGCATTTGTTGTAAAGCTGGTTTGGTGGTGCTGAATTCTCTTAACTTTTGCTTATCTGTAAAGGTTTTAATTTCTCCATTGAATCTGAATGAGATCCTTGCTGGATAATCTTTGTTGTAGGTTTTTCCCTTTGATCACTTTAAATATGTCCTGCCACTCCCTTCTGGCTTGCAGAGTTTCTGCTGAAAAATCAGCTGTTAACCTTATGGGGATTCCCTTGTATGTTATTTGTTGCTTTTCCCTTGGCTGGTTTTAATATTTTTTCTTTGTATTTAATTTTTGATAGTTTGATTAATATGCGCCTCGGCATGTTTCTCTTTGGGTTTAACCTGTGTGGTACTCTCTGTGTTTCCTGGACTTGATTGACTATTTCCTTTCCCATGTTAGGGAAGTTTTCAATTATAATCTCTTCAAATATTTTCTCAGACCCTTTCTTTTTCTCTTCTTCTTCTGGGACCCCTATAATTCGAATGTTGGTGTGCTTAATGTTGTCCCAGAGGTCTCTGAGACTGTCTTCAATTCTTTTTTCTTTATTATGTTCCCTGGCAGTTATTTCCACGATTTTTTCTTCCAGCTCACTTATCCGTTCTTCTGCCTCAGTTATTCTGTTATTGATTCCTTCTAGAGTATTTTTAATTCCAGTAATTGTGTTGTTCATCACTGTTTGTTTGCTCTTTAGTTCTTCTAGATCCTTGTTAAATGTTTCTTGTATTTTCTCCATTCTGTTTCCAAAATTTTGGATCATCTTTACTATCATTACTCTGAATTCTTTTTCAGGTAGATTGTCTATTTCGTTTGCATTTATTTGGTCTTGTAGGTTTTTACCTTGCTCCTTCGTCTGTAACATATATCTTTTTGTCATTTCTTTTTTTCTTTTTTTTTCTGATGGGTGGTGCTGTATTCCTCTCTTACTGGTTGTTTGGCCTGAGACGTCCAGCACTGGAGTTTGCAGGCAGTTGGATAGCACTGTGTCTTTGTACTGAGATAAGGACCTCCGGGAGGCCTCACCCCGATCGATATTCTCTGGGGTCTGAGGTTCTCTGTTAGTCCAGCGTTTTGGACTTGGAGCTCCCACCACAGGAGCTCAGTCCCAACCTCCAGCCTGGGAACCAAGATGCCACAAGCTTCGTGGAGCTGTTAAAAAAAAAAAAAAAAAGGAAGAAAGAAAGAAAGAAAGAAAGGGGGGCTTCCCTGGTGGCACAGTGGTAAAGAATCTGCCTGCCAATGCAGGGGGCACAGGTTTGAGCCCTGGTCCGGGAAGATCCCACATGCCGCGGAGCAACTAAGTCCGTGTGCCACAACTACTGAGCCTGCACTCTAGAGCCCACGAGCCACAATTACTGCGCCTGTGTGCTGCAACTACTGAAGCCCGCACGCCTACAGCCCGTGCTCCGTAACAAGAGAAGCCACCACAATGAGAAGCCCGCGCATCGCAACAAAGAGTAGCCCCCCCTCACTGCAACTAGAGACAGCCCACGCGCAGCAACGAAGACGCAATGTAGCCAAAAATAAATTAATTAATTAAAAGAAAAAAAGCAGTATAATGTCAAAGAATAAAAAACAAAATAAAATTAGAAAGATAAAAAATATATTAGGAAAAATAAAACTGTAATTGAAACAACTGCAACAAAGTAAAATAAAACCACATCAGAAAAAAGGAAAAAAAAGGGGGGGGGGCGGGGGCAACAAGGCAAAAGGAGAGATCGCTAACAAAATATAAAGAATAAAATAAAATTAGAAAAATAAAAGATTTATTAGGAAAAATAAAAATATAAAAGAATCAACAACAATGAATCAACAAGGTAAAACAGAACCCCAATCTAAAAGAGGAAAAAAGAAAAGAAAAAAAAAAAGCCTTGGCTATGGGGGTGGAACTTAGGCAGGGCTGGGGCTTAGGGTGGGGCGGGACCTAGGTGGGTGGGGGGTGACGTTCAAGCATGGGGGTGCAGGGGTCCTCTGCTTAGGACCTGCGTGGAAGGGGAAAGGCAGCACGTGGAAAGGAGGGCCTCTGGAGTGTGGAGTTCTGGAGTTCGGAGGTAGGGCCCTGGGTGAGGGTGTGTGGGTGGGGTTTAGGCCCAGCTGGTTGGAGGGGGTCTCAGAGGGGGTCTCCGAGTGTAGAGCAAAGGCCCTGGTGGTGTAGAGGCGGGGCTTGGGCTCTGCACAGCAGGAGGGAGGCTCCGAGGGCAGAGGGTTAGGACCCGGAGCCCAACAGGCTACCTGGTGCCTAAGTAGACAGGGAACACACTGGCCCTGTTCCCTTCCATTCCTTCGTGCTCCTCCCCCACAGTCTCCCCCAGGTTCTCCTCTGTCGCCACTGGACCCCTAACCGTGGGTGGGTCCCACTGGGTGTAGGAACTCCTCCCCTCCCCCAGCCACCCCTCAGGGGTGCTGGTCCCGGAGGTCTGGCCTTTACTTTTGCTCCCCCTTCCCCCCTCCCACTCCCTCAGGACCTGCGCTGCTGGAGGGGGCCTAGGTGGGCAGAGGATCAGGCCCGGGATCTCAACAGGTTCCTGGGGGTCCACGTAGGCAGGGGAAACCTGGCCACACTCCCCTTTGATCCTCTGCCCTCCCAATGGTTCCCCAATTTCCCCCTTCGGGTGTGGGATCTCTTTCCCTCCCCCAGCCGCCCCTCAGGGGCGCTAGTCCCGTCCTGCCTCCACTTCTCCTCCCCCCATGCCCCACGTCCTACTCGGTCCCCGGGGGTTCCTCCCATCCCCTTAGGTGTCCGTGGTCCCCCACCAGTGCCTCGTAGGTGCCCTAGTTGTGAGGAGACACAAATTCCGCGTCCTCCTAGTACGCCATTTGACCCTCATGCTCATTTTTAACTAAATGGACCAGCCTAACCAAAGATCGTTTAGAACTTAAGTGGCCATTGTGGGGAACTTTTGACCTCCCCAAACCTGTTTTTCTCAGAACTAAAATAGAAGACCATGGCTCTAAAGCACAACAAAGTGAATGGGATGCCTATTTTAAACGGTACCTCAAGGCTTCCAAGTGCAATCAGGACTCTAAAGCTGCCTCTTTACAAAATACTACTTATGATTGAGGCAAATAAAAAATTAAAAGAATGTAAAAAAGCATCAGAGGCTTCTTCTCCCTTTTCACTTCCTGCGCTAACTTCTCCTTTCCCTACTGTGCCTGTTCATTCCTCTTTGTACCCTCCTCCTTTTCATTTCAACCCTATCATTGAACTTCCCTTGTTCTCTGAACCTCTCCCTACTTCCTCCTCATCTCAACCCATTAAAACCTGCACCTTTAAAAATCAAACCCTCCTAGGATCCTAGTGCTAAGCTCCTAATTTCCTATGTTCCCTGAACTAAGACTGAACTACAAACCATAGTCAAAAGTTTTCCTAAAGTTACTGAAGCTCCTCATAAATTCACTGAGGAATTTAATATAATTGTCCAGACTTTTCAACCTGGTTCCTCAGACTTAATATCAACTAGTCCACATGCTTTTTGGCAAAGGTGGAACCCAACATTGGATGAAAACTGCTAATTGGTCACGTCTTGAAAAATCTCTAGAATAACAAATGGGAGATTAACCCCCTGCCCTATTTTGTGATCAGGCTCAGGCAATTGCTAAGGGACTCCACTTAGCAATCCCTAGAGCTTTCCTGAAAGCTGCTGATTGGAACAAAATTCAGGCCTGCATTTAAAAACCCAGTGAGGTCCCATTTGTTTGTTTTTATTTTCATTACCATAGGAGGTGGGTCAAAAAAGATCTTGCTGCAATTTATGTCAAAGAGTGTTCTGCCTATGTTTTCCTCTAAGAGTTTTATAGTGTCTGGCCTTATATTCAGGTCTTTAATCCATTTTGAGTTTATTTTTGTGTATGGTATTATGGAGTGTTCTAATTTCATTCTTTTACAGGAAGCTGTCCAGTTTTCCCAGCACCACTTATTGAAGAGGCTGTCTTTTCTCCACTGTATATTCTTGCCTCCTTTGTCATAGATTAGGTGACCATAGGTGCGTGGGTTTATCTCTAAATGTCCATCAACAGAGGAATGGAGGGACTTCCCTGGTGGCGCAGTGGTTAAGGATCCACTTGCCAAGGCAGGGGACACGGGTTCAATCCCTGGTCCAGGAAGATCCCACATGCCGCGGAGCAGCTAAGCCCATGTGCCACAACTACTGAGCATGCACTCTAGAGCCCGAAAGCCACAACTACTGAGCCCACGCACTACAACTACTGAAGCCTGCGCACCTAGAGCCTGTGCTCTGCAACAAGAGAAGCCCACGCACCACGACGAAGAGTAGCCCCCACTCGCCACAACTAGAGAAAGCCCACAAGCAGCAATGAAGACCCAACACAGCTAAAAATATAAATTAAAAAAAAAAAAAACAGAGGAAAGGATAAAGGAGATGTGGTACATATGTACAATGGAATATTACTCAGCCATAAAAAGGAACAAAATTGGGTCATTTGTAAAGACATGGATGGATTTAGAGATTGTTATACAGAGTGAAGTAAGTCAGAAAGAGAAAAACAAATATTGTATATTAATGCGTATGTGTGGAATCTAGAAAAATGGTATAGAGGATCCTATTTGCAAAGCAGAAATAGAGACGCAGACATAGAGAACAAATGTATGGATACCAAGGGGAAAAAGGGGGGGCGTGGGAGGAATTGGGAGATTGGGATTGACACGTATACACAATTGATACTATGCATAAAATAGATAACTAATGAGAACATACTGTATAGCACAGGGATCTCTACTTAATGCACTGTGCTGACCTGAATGGGAAGGAAGTCCAAAAGGGAGGGGATATATGTATATGTATGGCTGATTCATTTTGCTGTACAGTAGAAACTAACACACCATTGTAAAGAAACTATACTCCAATAAAAATTAAAAAAAAAAAATGAACCCATGTATGACTATTATAGTCGACTCCAGATTATTTTTATGGAAAATTCTGGTCTCCCCATGGATGTCGAATCCACATGGGTGGCCTTTAACTCTATGTTCATTAATGAGCTAAACTGAGACCTCTCTCTTTTGGCAAAGAGAATTAGAATAAGATGGGAAACTATGTTCGTAATGGACTTGGTTAATTTACCAAACTGGCTAACCCACACCCACACAAAGTACTAGGTATAAAATAAGCTACAAGGATATATTGTACAACATGGGGAATATAGCCAGTATTTTATAATAACTATAAATGACATATAACCTTTAAAACTTGTGAATCACTATGTTATACACCTAAAACATATACAACGTTGTAAATCAACTATAACTTAATTAAAAAATAAAATAAAGTGATGGCCAAAAAAACCCCCAAATTGTTCCCTCAAAGCCTTTCCCCAGAATTAATCAATACCCTACAAATAAAGAGTGCTTACAGGGAATCAGACCAATCACAGAGGATTATAAAGCCCAGGGGTTTATAATCCCTTGTATCAGTCCCTGCAATACCCTTATTTCACCTACCAGGAAACCCAATGGTCTCGGATAGATTTGTCCAAGACCTCCATATTGTAAACAATATTGTTATCCCTCTTCACCTTGTTGTTCCCAACCCTCACACCTTATCAGCTCCCATCCCTACTGAAAGTAAGCTTTTCACTGTGATTGCTTTGTGTAGTGCCTTCTTTAGCATCCCTGTGGATAAGGCCCATCAATATCTCTTTGCCTTTAATTGGGAAAGACAACAATACATCTGAACAGTAATGCCCCAGGGTTTAACTAAAAGTCCTTCTTATTTCTCACAAACCCTAAAAGCTTATTTAGATGATGTAAAATTTCCTAGAGGTTCTAAACTATTACAATATGTAGATGATTTGCTTCTCTGCTCCCCTTCCCAGGCCTCCTCACGGGAAGACAGCATCCATCTGCTAAAGCTTTTAGCCTCAAGGAGACATAGGGTCTCTAAGGAGAAGCTACAGTTTGTTCAAACTCAAGTTTGTTTTTTAGGACATCTGATTTCAGAACAAGGACTACACATAGATCCAGAAAGGCTCCATGGCATCCTGAACTTCCTAAAGCCCAAAACTAAATGCCAATTACGAGGCTTTCTTGGGTTAGCTGGCTATTATCATAACAGGGTTTCAAATTTTTCTCTCATGGTTCAGCCCCTATGTATATCTTGTTGAAAAACACTAAGCCTGATCCTATTATTTGGGAAGATCAGGATGATCTAGGTTTTAAAACCCTGAAGGAAAGCTTAATGAATCTCTCTGCCCTTGGACACTAATTATCAACTCCCCTTTTTCCTCTAAGTCTATGAAAAGGAAGGAAATGCCCTCAGGGTGCTTATTTAGAAACATGGAGATCACCATCACCAATAGGGTATCACAGTCAGCAGCTAGACCCTGTGGCACAAGGATACCCCCTTGCCTCTGAGCCATTCCTGCCACTGCCCTTTTAGTAAAGGCCAACCAAGAAATACTCATGGGTTCCTCTCTGACCATCTTTGTTCCTCATGCTATTGAAAGCCCTTCTGAACTCCAACCATATCCAACATCTTTCGGCAAGACGTCTTACTCCCTATGAAATGCTCCTGTTGACTGCACCCCATATCACTCTTGCTCACTGTAATATCCCTAACCTTGCCACCCTTCTTCCCTCCTCTATGGACGAAACTCCTCATGACTAACTCTGACAGACCATCTCTTGACTCCCTACTACGACTTGCAAGAAACCCCTTTAACAAATGTTGATTCTTCATGGTTTACTGATGGTTCTTATTTAAAAGATAAAAATGGTGAATATTGTGCTGGATATGCAATTGCAACTTCTTTTGAAGTTATCAAGGCAGCACCTTTGCCTTTGGCTACCTCAGTACAACGGGCTGAATGATACGCTCTTACTCAAGCCTATAGTTCAGCCATGGGCAAAACTGCAAATATTCATACAGACAGTAGAAACACTTTTGGAGTAGCTCATAACTTTGGAATGTTATGGAAGCAGAGAGATTTCCTTACATCTAATGGGGATAAAACTTAAAATGGCCCATGTATTCAAGATTTATTAGATGCCATACTTCTACCAGCCACTCTGGCTATTATTAAAGTTCTGGGCATTCTAAACTTGACTCCCTGGAAGCTAAAGAGAACCACCTCACTGATATCTCCACTAAAAATGCTGCTCTCACAGGAACCAACAACCAAACCTCTGTCATGCTCCAAAAAGATGTTCCCTCAAATGATAATCTAGACAAGTTGACTAGAGATACCCAACAACTGGCCACAGAAAAGGAAAAACAATATTGGAAATCTAATTACTGTTGGTTTGATAAAAAGAAAGAGCTCTGGTTTGGGCCAAACGACGATCCAGTCCTGCCAGAGACTCTAAAATTCCCGTTACTGACTACAGTTGACCCTTGAACAACACAGGATTGAACAGCAAGGGTCCACTTATATGTGGATTTTTTCCAATAAATACATACTACAGTACTACATGATCTGCAGTTGGCTGATGCAGAATCTCGGATACGAAGGGCCAACTGTAAAGTTATAAGCAGATGTTCAGCTGTGCAGGGGGATCAGTGCCCTTACCCCTGTGTTGTTCAAGAGTCAACTGTACTGTATATGCATTGAATCACTGATCTACTGATAAAATGATAAACTTTATGAATCAATACTGGTGGGAAAATATTAATAAAGCCACTAAAAGCACTTTATTTGCCACACGCATCCAAAATACAATGCTGGGGAACCTATCCACACCACCCCAAAACTTTAAATTACCCAATAGACCATTTGAGTTTTGGCAACGGATTTCCTACAGCTTCCCCCATCTCATGGATATAAATATGTTTTGGCAATGGTTGTATATTTTCTCACTGAACTGAAGCTTTCCCTTGTAGATGGGCCACTGCCTCTCCTGTGGCTAAAATTCTATTAGAAAAGATTACCCCTGGCTTCCCTGGTAGGGCAGTGCTTAAGAATCTGCCTGCCAATGCAGGGGACACGGTTCAAGCCCTGGTCTGGGAAGATCCCACATGCCGCTGAGCAACTAAGCCCGTGCACCACAACTACTGAGCCTGCGCTCTAGAGCCCGTGAGACACAACTACTGAGCCCAAGTGCCACAACTACTGAAGCCCACGTGCCTGGAGCCCGTGCTCCAAAACAGGAGAAGCCACCGCAATGAGAAGCCCACACACCGCAACGAAGAGTAGCCCCCGCTCGCTGCAACCAGAGAAAAGCCTGCGCACAGCAACAAAGACCCAACACAGCCAAAAATTTTAAAAAATTAAAAAAAAAAAAGCCATTAAAAAAAAAAATTATCCCTACCCAGCGAACCCCACCTCGAACTTCATGGTGACTGGGGAATTCACTTCACCAGCCAGGTGCTTGGACAAGTCTGTGCTGTCTGGCCAGTTCTACAACACTTTCCCTGTGCTTACCAGCCAAAATCCCCAGGGCCAGTCGAACACATGAATGGCACCATTAAGAGTCTATCGGCAAAATTTGTAGAGACTCTTTAAACACCCTGGCCAAAGTCACTGCCATTGGTCCTTCTAAATCTTAGGTTTATCTACCCTTTTTGCAACCCATAAACTCTCACACTTTGAGATAATCACAGGATTCTCAATGCCGCTAGCTCCTGCTTCTTTTGATCTATAGCTAATAAAAGAGTATATACTTGAATATTTTAAAGACTTAATTGTTTCTGTTGAAAATAACCATGATTCAGTAGAACAATCTTTTCACAGCATGCTCCTGGGAGACAAAGGTCTTCAGCATCATCCCTTACAACCTACAGATTTCGTCTCCTGTAGGAGACATCTTCAAAGACATCCCTCCAACCTTGCTGGAAGGGCCCTTACCAACTGTTGTTAACCAGTCCGCGTACTGCCAAGATCCAGGAAACAGACTCTCAGATCATGTATCACATCTAAAGAAAGCACCAAACCCTGACTGGACCTGTGTACCAACTGATGACCTAAAAGTAAAGGTTTCCAGGAATTGAAACAGATGACAGCTAAAGGAGACAGCTTTCCCAAGATGACCAGACCAGGCCTGTACACCTTTTCCCCATTGTTTCTTACCCTATTTCTCCCCTTTCTTTCTTGGAAAGACAATGCTCTTACCTGCACTTCTGACTCTGTTTGCAACAGAGGGAAACGTCTGATGGTTGGGTTTGCCACCAGAAACTCAAATCTGTACACAACAGCAGTAACTCGCTAGTCCATCCTGTGACCAATTTTTCATTTGTCCCTAATGCCACTGCTAATTGCACTCCATTTCCCCTCAATGTTAACTCCAGAGTGAAACTTCTGTCAAAAGCCCTCCCGACGCCGTTTCATCCTGAACACCCCCACTGACTGTAGCAATGATGGTACCACTCCCGATAAACTTAAAATTATGCTACTACAACCACCCCACTCACACCCTTACTTTCATAATCTTTGTCCCCAAAACACCCTAAACCCAATTACCCTGTGCCATCACGTTAGAGAATGGACTTTTCGGCTTGGAGGAATCCTCTCAGAATGCTCTCAAAACATCACTGACCCCTGGTTGACTAATGCCAATAGCTCCATTCCCACAAATTCACCAATAAACAATGCCACTTCAGCTGGAGTCCTTTGTGCTCATCCGGTTTCATCTTCGTTTGTGAAGGATGGCATCATCCCTGGGCTTATAAATGTCTGGACAGTTGGCAAATGGGAGGACAATTCTCGTTAGGATATCTAGTTGTTCCACTATCCATTCATAACCGATCTGAAACCAATCTCTGGGCCAACCCCTTAAGCCTACTTCAAAGAACCTAATGTTAACGGCCCAACAGGGTCCATGACTCTGGGTCTGTCTCCTTGGCAGATCTTTCCTCCTTTCTTGGTTTGGAGTACACATCAATGAGCACATGATTTGAAAACTATCCATTACCCTAGGTTATACAGCTGACTCCACCCCTAAAGCCATAGCTGCCCAACAACAGGCTTAGATTCTGTCAACTTTAGTAATAGAAGAGCCAGTTATTTCGCTAGCAAAAGCAAGTTTATTTGGGAATAGCCATAGGAATTACAATTCAGGATATGCAAACTATGGCAGACCATAGGCAAATCCAGAAAACAGGAAGGAGGAGTTTGCTTTCATAGGGAAAAGAGGGAGTTGGGATGGACTGTAATAATGAAAGAGTTCACTGGAGGAGGCTAGGAGTCCAAAGTATGGAGGCTTCTCATTGGTTGGGCAGCTACAGTCTGATTGGCTGGGCTGTCATCAGACAGAGAGTTTTCTTCTTCCTGCTGGATAGTAGAGTAGGCAACACCTTCCTGTCTGAGATGCAAGCGCATATCTCTTCCTGTTTGGAGTAATCTATGATGCACTGGTCGGGGGACTCCCCCTACAGGTCTGTCTCCGCTCCAATTTTAGCTGAGGTTTCTTTAATTAATTCCACAATTCCTTAGCTAAGGTGGTATTAGACAGTCAAATTGCCCTTAGCTAACTCCTAGCAGAACAAGGTAGTATATGCTGGCAGCAAGAACGACTTGTTGCACATGGATAATTTTCTCTGGGGAAGGAGAAATTCAATTACATAAAATCAGGGAACAAGTACACTGATTACAAGTTTCACTTGATTTCCCATGGTCCTTCAATCTTTAGGACAATTATACAAACTGGATTTGTCATATTACTTTTAATTTTTTGACTTGTATAATCATTTTAAAACTTTGTAACTGTTGCCTGTCAAACATCTGCAGAAATGATGCACCAAACAGTATTATGTCAGCTCAGTGCTTTGAGATGATCTCCAAGGCTTACAACCTTGTTAAAACATAATTTAAGAATGGGAGATGCCTAAGAGCTCCTCCTTCTACCTTCCTTGTTGCTCAAATGTGGCCTTACGGTTTCCAAATGCTACTTATTTACTTTAGTCATAATTCTTTTCTTTTTTTAATTTTTTAAAAAATTTATTATTTTTGGCTGTGTTGGGTCTTTGTTGCTGCACGCGGGCTTTCTGTAGTTGCAGCGAGTGTGGGCCACTCTTCGTTGCCAGCTTCTCATTGCGGTGGCTTCTCTTGTCGTGAAGCATGGGCTGTAGGTGTGCGGGCTTCAGTAGTTGTGGCACGTGGGTTCAGTAGTTGTGGCTCGCGGGCTCTAGAGTGCAGGCTCAGTAGTTGTGGTGCAGGGGTTTAGTTGCTCCGTGGCACGTGGGATCTTCCTGGACCAGGGCTCAAACCCATGTCCCTTGCATTGGCAGGCAGATTCTTAACCACTGCACCACCAGGGAAGCCCTTTAGTCATAATTCTGTTCTCCATCACTGTTTTAATATTGTCTCTGCTTATAGCCACAGCAGAGGATGGAGCTCCACTGCAGGGGACTGTAATTTTGTAGCACAGCACAAATGCTACTTGCTCTTTCCCCCCAACATAACTCCCAGGAAAGGTCCTTCCCAGCAATGAGGGACACAGACAAAAATATTTCAACCAAAAGAAAAAAAACCAACCTGATGCTGCATCAGTTATGCTTTCAGAGAAAGATCTTGATCAAAAGGGAGAAATGTGAAAACGGATAAAGCATACTTGATTTTAAGTGGAGTGGGAAAGCCACGAAAGGAGAGTTCTTACCCTTGGTTTCAACTTACACAGCCAACAGGAAGAAAGATTTTTGCATTTCTCAGTAACAGCAAACTGACCATCACTTGCAACCAATGTGAAACTGCAACAACCCTGAACTCTTGTTCTCCTCTAATGAACTTTTGTTCAAAACAACACTCCCCGGTTTCCTCCCAGATTCCAATAAAAGCTAACCTTCCCTTTGTTCCTCAGATTTGCCTATGGTTCGCCATGGTTTGCTTGTCCCGAAGTGTAATTCCTCTGCTATTCCCTCTGCTAAACTCATCTTTGCTTAATAATAATTGTTGTTAATTTTATTTAAGTTTGGCAGACTCTTCCAGAAGCACTTCAGAATGAACAAAGAGGTCTTGCCCGCTCATTTCTTTATAAACTGAGGTATGACAAAATAGCTATAAGTAATGGTGAGGAGCTGGGAATAAAGCCCGAGGATGTGGCTCGCCCTCTGAGACCGATTATCTTTGAGTTGTTAAAGCCAGAACAGAAGAAGCTGAGAGATGGTCAAGGCAAACCCTGAAGGAAGGTGAATGAGGACAGCTATTACCCTCTTTACCACAACATGCTCCAAACTGATCTTCCTGCCCCCACTTCACAAGGTTGAAAAGCTTAATGAGGAAAGAGCCTGTATTGGTCATAAAATATAATCTTTTCACTTTATTT